>NC_072798.1:19142500-19767500 GCF_028583425.1 Eublepharis macularius
AGGCAAGCTCACCTTGATCAATTTTGAGGCAGATTCCTTAATAATGGAGCAACACCAGGAGGCAGTGCTGTTATAAACCGCAAATACAGTTACAAGGGGCTGATGGACACATCCTTGTGCAACTATGAAGCATTATTAGTCATTTTGGATGGCAACAGCCTATTTTCCTACTTGGTTTTGGGGTGGAGTTATTCCAGGTTCACTCCAGCAAAAACACAGCCCTGCCTTCTTCCAAGTGGCAGTGCAATCCTAAGCAGTATTACACTTTTCTAAGTCCATCAAAGTCAGTGAGCTTGAAAGGGTGTAACTCTGCTTAGGACTGCATAGTTAGAGTTCTTTAAATGGTCACAAAATCAAAGGGTCATTTGGGAGAAGAGTTGTATTGTTCAACACCTGGGGCGTCATGAACCATTTCAATAACCGGCCGTTTCCACATGGCTTACCTTTTGCTGTGATGCAGCGTGTTCTCGCGTGAAATCGCGCCAGGAAGACGCAGTTATCATGCGATTTCACGCGATTTCCATGCTGTTATCGCATGGTTTCGCACAAGATCACACTGCATCCCTGCAAAAGGTAAGCCGTGTGGAAATGGCCACTGTGGAACTCGAGGCTGCCCAAACTATCACAAAAGCCATTCTACCTTGGGTGGGGGGGCACAATAAGAATCACATTTTTTGCCAGGATAAATTATTGACCTCCTCAAGCAGCTACATCTATAGTAAGACCAAATGTTCTGCATGGTATCTGAATAGAATCAGATCAGTGGATTTTTCTAGTGGATGGATCAAGGTCTTAATAAGGCCACATGTGGTTTGGTACACAACTATATAGAAAGGGACAGGATTGTGGATCACTGCTGTTGGAAGCCCCTCCTTAGCTTCACTTTCAGGAAGGCAACTATTGTGCTTCCAATGCTAAAAACTGTAGTTCCCCCAGGACAGATCTCCCTTGAGGGAAGCTATTTGGATTCCTCTGCCCCTTCACAGAAGGTATGCGTGTATCACATACAATAACCTCTATTAAGTTTACTAACAGTGCAGTCTTAAAATCAATTGATTTAGAAGGTTGTAACCAGGACTTTTTTCTGGGAAGAGATGTGGTGGAACTCAGTGGGTTGCCAACACAGGACCGCACAATGATGTCACTTTGGGTCATCAGGAAAAAAAGGGGGAGTTTTTTAAAGTTTAAATCGCCCTAGGCGAAAATGGTCACATGGCCGGTGGCCCCACCCCCTTGATCTCCAGACAGAGGGGAGTTTAGATTGCCCTCTGCACTGCTCCAGCAGCATGGAGGGCAATCTAAACTCCCCTCTGCCTGGAGATTAGGGGGTGGGGCCACCAGCCATATGACCATTTTCAAGAGGTGCCGGAACTCCGTTCCACTGCGTTCCAGCTGAAAAAAAGCCCTGGTTGTAACTCTGTTTAGGATTGCTGTGTAGATCACTGTTTTAATGCCCTGAAATTTAAAACTAGTATTTGTCCACCTCACTTGCAAACCGTTCACTACCAGCTCCTGGTTTCTTATCCACAGCAACTTTTCCTCTGACTTCTACAGGTTGTCTTTGATGCAAAGGAGTTGGTGTCTTCTAAAGTCACAGGTGCCAAGAATGCGGTGACCTGCAGATTATCAGGGATGGTCAACGTGACCAAGGATGCTGTACAGGGTAGTGTGAAAACTACCTCGTCCTTGGTTACCAGTAGCATGAGTGTGGTGATGGGAACAAAAATGGGCCAGATGGCCAAGAACAGCATGGACGCAATGCTAGGAAGGTCTCATGCATTTGTGGATCACTATCTCCTTGTCACAGATGATGATATGGGTAAGAACTCTGTAGAAGACATGCTCACACACACGCTGTTGAGATGCCCCCTGAAGCTACCATTGCCTCCTAGGGAATTGATCTCTGTGGTCTGGAGATCCCATGTAATTCTAGGAGAAGGCTCCACCAAGAGGTTGGCATCCCTACACCTTGCCCATAAGAGTCAGAGATCCTGGAAATACCCTTTCAATTACCTTATGTTGCATTTCTTGTTTAAGGTGAACTTCAACCATGTCGTAAAGGTGAAGAGATGGATCCTATACAGCAAGAGCAGACCCAAATAGCTTGCCAAGGCTATTTGGCGTGCTTGATTTCCTTGCTGAAAAAACTCCACACCTATGTTTCCCAGCAGTCTCAGTGGCATGTGAGGCATGCAAGCCAAAGTCTGCAAAGAGTCCTTGAAAACCAATACCTGGTAAGGATACCATTGGCCTTCTTTGTCTCTTTCTGTTTGCCTTGGGATGGAAGAATGCCTCCTACAGAATAGATATTAAGCTGGTGGGAGGGGGAGATGCAGCAGTAGAAGAGCAGGTGTTGTGCTTGTAGAAGGACTCAGGCTTCATCCAAGGCATCACCTCTGCACATATTACAGAGTACACAGGTAGGGCATATTGAGGATATTAGTTAACGCAGAGTTGCACCATCAAGAAAGCGTGGAATCATGTGTGGTAAATATTTTCCAAGCCACAATATTGCAACAGAAAAAGCTTGCTTTTATTGAAGCTAATCCACATTCACTTACATTTTTGTAGTAGCATAATTAAAAACAGAAGCCTTATCTATTCCCTATTATTATCACTATTCCCTATTACAAATAGCCAGCCAATCCAGCTGCACCTGAGTGCAAGGATGGCTGTGCCTCTTGCGAGCTTGCACAGGATTGCTCTGCAGAACCACCTTTCTTCTTGAAAGGCCAGGAAGAGAGAGAGAACAAAGGGCACAGAAAGAGGAGGTGTCAGAAACTTCCAAACAAAGACAGGCATGGCACAAATACACAATCTGCTTCTAATGGAAAGGGAAAAATGGGAGCTCCCCAGAGTCCCATGCTGAGCCGCTTCTATTCCAACAAGGTGTGGGGTCCCCACACTATGTCAGATGTAACACAATCACACATTCCCATACATACAGTGCCAGTTTAGGAACAGGGCTACATTACACATATAGGAGCTTCAGCCTTCCTTATGCATCTTTTCTCGAACCTCTGTTTGGCCTTTGTTTGTGGTATCCACAGAGGCCAACAGGTTGACTCATTTGTCCAAGGGGAAAGCTGCCCAAAGAGAGGAGGGCTGTCACATCAACCCTGCCTTTAGTTTTGATGCTGATGTAGACAAGAATAGAAACCAAAGGGTCTGAAATGGATAGGGCAAAGAAGCATCAATTGACTGGTGTGCATGGCAGGAAGGCCTAATTTCGTAAAGAAACCCTTAGTGGTTTAATATCCTTAAATTGTATCTGTTATACTCAAGTGAGATTTGCTAGTTTTGTATAAATTATTCTGGTCATCATGGCTAGAGTTACCAATTTTTTAAAAAGTTCAGAATGTGGGCAAAGCCTGGAACAGAGCAAATAGCAGGGGGCACATATAGCAGCATGCTTGCAAGCAATCCTTACATTGTGATTTGCCTTGTTCCAGTGTCACCACAACTATCTTGCCTTCACTGTGCCCAGTGGAGCTTCTGTGGGGGAAGGGAGCTATGGGGAGGCAGTGGGAAATGAAAAATGGTGGGGGTGAGCGCAACCACCTGGCACCCTTATGTCCATTCAGTGTCTATATAGTTGAAGCACCATCCAGTGAGCAACCCCAAGCAAGTCTACTGAGAAACCTACTCAGGTCTATTCAGTGGGGCTTACTCCCAGGAAAGCATTCTTAGGGTTGCACTTAATCAGTTATATTTAATGATGACTAAAAACCTGATCAATGTTAAGCTACTGCTAAAGTCACACAGGCCAGGTCAAAAGCTGGTATCTCTGTCCCAGAATACGTCACAACTGCAACGTTATGATCTCTTCTACTTCCTAACATATGCTTGCATTTCAGGAATGGAAGTCTTGGCTGGTGGCTCTGTATTACACCATAACTCTACCTCTGAGGACCATTTATCTCATCATACTTTTTACTATTGAGGAATTGTCAACCAGGATCCAAGAGAACATGCCCCAAATGTCTTACATCCTTGAAGATCTCGAGATGGCCCTCGCCACTCTTGAATGTCTCCAGAATCTCTGCAGAAGAATCTTTATCCGAGTCTTTGTGCAAATGTTGGAGGACGAAAACCTAAATGCTCTTCTGGACTACATAAGGAATACTGTACCTTTTTGTTTCCTTCCAAACCACTGCAAATGCAAGACCTAAAACCGGACTTTACAACGGTGGATGTTAAAGGCGGTATGAAGGGTGGAGGTGTCCAACGAAGATCTTATTGGACTGAAAGGATCTGGAAGGTCCTTCATGATGGGGACTTGGATGGGACTTGTTTGCCTAGTATGTCGTGTGAAAGAGTGGGGTATTTAAGGGCTTGGTTCTTAAATTAGATACAATGGCAACAGCCATCTTGCTGTAAACCAATGAATCAAGACCTTCTGTGTGTTTCTTTTGTTCTTCTTTCCTTCCCCAAAAATCCCACTGGAGCTTCTGAAATCCAAGAGGCAAACTAGACATGATTAATCTCATCCTAATTAAAAGCTGATTAGTAGCCCTAGGCAGCAGTTAGCATGGCCCACTCCATGCTCTAGGATCCCAATTCTTGTTTACACTTTAAGATTAAAAATGTGTTTCAACTGTGTTCCATTCCTCTCCATTTAGGAGAAAGTTCAGTGACTGAATACATGACTTGCATACATAGAAGATCTCAGATTCAATACCCAGCATCAGCCAAAGTCCTCTTCTAACTTTATCTTTGGGGTATAGAAATAGCTGCAAAGTGTACTCCTCCAATTTTATGCTGATTTAAGGGGTGATTTTCAATTTCTCATCCATGCAGTTTCGACCCGCTTCAGCTACACTTCTCCTTCAGGTGGATCAAACCCATATGTCTTTCTATTCAAACCATTTTCCATTATCTAACACTAAATATTCCCCATAAAATGTATACATTTTTCAGTTCCACTTGTACATCAATAAATCAGCACTAAAAGTCTAACTGATGTATATTATAATGCAAATATATACATTCCATACAGAAAAGTGAACAGAAAAGTGAAGTTTGTGGTTTAAAACCACAATCTGCAAAGCTAGTAGAGAAAAACGGAAAAACAAGTGATAAAAGAATATATAAAGAAACAAAATGTGAGCATTTACTTATTTCTTTCTCTGATAAACAGGAAACAGGAAGAGTTCAGGCCGTAGCCCTTTGTGGCACTATCATTGTTCCTGTTTCCAGGAAGGGTAACACAGACTTGAGAAAAAGCAGTTTCCGTAGTTTTTCATATGATGCAGAGTAAGAGCTGAATGCCCTGACCTCGATGGCCCAGAATAGCCCAATCTTGTCAGATCTCAGAAGCTAAGCAGGATTGTCCCTGGTCGGTACCTGGATGGGAGACCACCAAGAAAGTCCAGGCCCTCCACACAGAGCCAGGCAATGGCAAACCACTCTGAATGTCTCTTGCCTAGAAAACTCTACAGGAGCAGCATAACTCATCTACAACTTGACAACACTTTCCACTAACAGAGAAGAACTCACATAAATAATTCTCAGCATCATAGAAATTCGTTGTATCCCATTCAACGGGTGTAGTCCATTCTTTACCTTCTGGGCTTATCACTCTAACACATCACTCTGTTGCATGCGTGAGACTTTAAGGGTTCTGAATGCCCCCTTGCTCAAAAAACTCAGATCGTGTATCTAATTGTGATGGGAAGCCCATCAAAAATTTTGCAAGGGAGGCACCCAAGGCCAAGTTTTCTGCAAAGTTTAGGATACCCAAGTATCCTAAAACTTCTAGAAAAACCCAGATAGGTTTCTAAAAAATGGAATAGAAATGTCTACATGTGCAGACATCACTGGGGGAAAGCCCAGTGTTCCAATCCAAAAGGTCCCAGCAAGGTCTTCAGTAGTAGTTTGGGATTTAAAGTGCTCTCGACATGTTTTTGTTCCCAAGTCATTGGATGGCAGCCCCCAACACAGAACACAGGGCCAGCAGGGGAGGGGGGAGGGGATTCCTCCTCCCCTGGAACTCACTGCAGCTTCCCCCACCCGTGCAAATAGGAAACTAGCCCAGCAAGAAAATTTCAACTGGCAAGAGAAGGTTATACCTTCCCTTTGCTTTCTGTATTGGTTTTCTGTTTGCAAAGAGGGTTTTTTTTGTTATTCCATGATTTTCCACCTGAAATTTGAACCATACAGTTCATTCTACCATATCATCCTCACTTTACTCTTCTGCCTGTGTGAACCACCTGCCAAGAGACGGATTAAACTGGAAATCCAATCTGCTTTCTCCATTGGCCTCCTCTCCTTTCCTGGGGTATCCATAACAAACATTGACTAAATCATTCAGGCTTCAAAAACAGCAACATCTTAGGAGAAGACATCAGAGGTTCCCTCTCAGATCATAGCTTGAGAGTAGCCATCTATAGATGGCTGGGTTTATGATAGCATCCACTTGTTCCATAGCACAATTCTAAAGACCTTTGGCAAGTTTCGCCTCAAGACACGTATGCACAGAAAGAAATGGAATATTTGAAAGAACAAGATGTTCATGCAGTAGAATACATGTTCATGCAGTAGACATAGAGTGATTCCGCACACGTTGGATAATGCACTTCCAATCCTCTTTATAGATCATTTGGAACGGATTTTTTTGTGTGCGGAACAAAAAATCCACCTCAAACGATTGATAATGTGCATTGAAAGTGCATTATCCAACGTGTGCGGAATCAGCCATACAGTAGTAGGACAAGCCAAGGAGAAGTATAATTAGAACAAGAAGGATGGTGTCAACAACATGAGCAGCTAATCCATCTTTGTTTTGCTCTTGGAAGTGAACGCAACAAGAGGCCACTCTTTCTCTTTTCCCTTCTTGTACTGCACTATCTGAAACCAGGAACAGGAAGAACTGAAGAACCAGCTGAGCTACAAATGCAAAACCATTCTCTTACCAAGTGTTGACTAGATAGAATAAAATGAACCCACATAAATATAGCAGAAAGCACTGCATAACAAACCTTTAAAAAGGTAAATATTAACATCTGAGGGTCTAAATAAGTGTTAACTTGCTTATAGATCCTTCTCTTGTCTGTTGTGCCATGAAGCAGAGATGGGGAATGAGCGGCCAATACTGGGAGTGTAGTGAGGCACCTGGCCCGTCTACTCAGGAGAAACCAGATCTTTAAATGGATTCAACTCAAAAGCCATTTCCACACACTCTTAAAGGGACGACCCTCTCATCGAACGCTGGTGGCTTTTCCCCAAGAATCCACACGGCTCCATTTGCAAACCAGCTGTGGGCTGTTTGGCTTTCATTTGGCTTCCATGTTTTCAGTGCCTTTTCTTGGAACGTACTTTCCGCACTCCCAAAAAAGGTGCCAAAACATGGAAGCCAAATGGAAGCCAAACAGAGCCATGTGGATTCCTGGGGGAAAGCTGCCAGCATTCGGTGAGTGGGCCGGCCCTTTAAGAGCATGTGGAAATGACCTAAGATAACCTAGCTTAGAACCAGGGACTGCTGCACAGCTCTGGTTTTTGGAAATATCATGTGAATGCATCGTCTATGCTGATGTTAGGTCTGAAGCACAGGAGAGCATTAGAAGAAGTGCAGGGGATGGAAACATTCTAGTGTGTGAAAGAGCTAACTTATTATGTATGCATCAGTAAATCCCAGAGATCACAGTCTTTTCCATATGCAAATACAATCTCTGTCTATACTGTGGTTGTTGTCGATTTTCCGGGCTGTATTGCCGTGGTCTTGGCATTGTAGTTCCTGACATTTCTCCAGCAGCTGTGGCTGGCATCTTCAGAGGTGTAGCACCAAAAGACAGAGATCTCTCAGTGTCCTGACACTGACACTGAGAGATCTCTGTCTTTTGGTGCTACACCTCTGAAGATGCCAGCCACAGCTGCTGGCAAAACATCAGGAACTACAATGCGAAGACCATGGCTATACAGCCCGGAAAATCCACAACAACCACCGTTCTCCGGCCGTGAAAGCCTTCGACAATATCTGTCTATACTGATTTTCAAATAATACTAGCATTGGCATTTTAGATCAGTCAGACACCTTTTTTTTCTTTTCTTTTTTTTTGCAGGCAAAAGAGCCTTTAACATTTAGGATGTACTGGTTCACAACATGTTGGCTCTTAGAGCTAAGCTACAAGAGACAAATTACACGAGGACGTGCATGTGAAGGGAGTCACAATGTTAGCCGGGAAGCTGAGTTTTAAAAGAGATCTGAAGGCTTTGTCAATTTCCCCTCTCTACAGAGCCAGCAAAGATGACTCCTCAGGGGGTTTGTTAATTTCCTCTTTGCCTCCCTAAGGCTCAGGCAGTTTCACCTCCCCTTCTGGGAGGCAAAGAGGAAATTAACAAACCCTCTGAGGAGTGATCTTTGCTGGCCCTGTAGAGAGGGGAAATTGACAGAGCCTTCCCATCTCTTAAAACTCAGTTTCCCAGCTAACATTGCAACTCCCTTCGTGTGCACGTCCTTGTGTAATTCATCTCTTGTAGCTTAGCTCTACATCACACTTTTGAACAAGTTGTGTTCCCCCAATCTGACTCTCATTCCCTTTAGTAAGCCAACAGCTGCTGGGAACTGGGTTCCTAAGTGCCTCAGGGGCCCAGCTCTGATTTGAGACCACAGTTCAAGATGAGGACCTTCAGCCTCCCCCCTCCCTCGGCACTATTTCCCCATCCCAAAGTGACCCTGGGGGCTGTTAATTGCCCTGTGAGGAATTAAACCTATTAAGCTGCCTTATAACAAGTCAGACCATTGGCCCATCGAGTGCCGTCTCCTCTGACTGGAAGTGGCTCTCAAGAACTTCAACAGATAAAGTTCTTTCCCAATTATACTACCTTAGAGCCCTTAACTGAAGATTCCGGGAACTGCTCTTTTCTGAATGGGGCTCTTCAGTGCGAGAGAGCCTTGAGGCGGTTGGGCAATATGGGGTGCCGCGGCCCAGCCGGACTAAACGTGGTTGCAGGTTTGTAAAGCGTTATATCTAAACATACAGAAATGTCAAACATATATGGAATCCATGCTGAAATATACACACATGAACTGAAGGAAAAGAAAAAATTAGAATGTATAGGTCAAGACATTGTTATTTGTGTGGTACTCAACACAATATAAATGTAGAGGATTCTCTGTCCTCATTTTTAATAACAGCATTATTTGACTGACTAAAATATTTAAGTCCCATCCTTCAAAAAGATATCTCAAAGGTGGCTAACAATCTAATACAATCTAGGATACAAAACAAACTTTAAAATCAACCTAACCGAACAAACATACATCATCAACGTTCAGCAGCAAGACACAGCAAACATCATTTATTTATTCATTTTTAAAAATTAACTTGCCTTTCTTCCTCTTGGGATCCTTACTGGCTTACTTACTTACACTTAACTGAAAATTACCACTAAGAGATAAATCAGATAGGCATCTAGAATGAAACAGCTTTTTCCTGGCATCTGAAGACCAGCTAATGATCTTCTTATTGCAGAGGTTGAGTTTCACAATGGTTGTGTCACTTCTTAGAATGCCCTGTCATGTGAGATTGCTCATTACTCATTAAGTGGTGGGGATGGGGAAACACAGAACAGAATGCCCAAGGAATGTATGGTGGAGGGTGTTTAGTTTAAATCATCCATACCTTCCCATTTCCAATCAAGATTATACCATGCACATAGGGAACAGATAATAAGCGCAGTCTGCGGTTTTGTACATTAATAAATTCAATGAGCAGGGACCCACTAAACTTCAGCCTGGTGCTTATAACAATTTAGAGGTTTTTACAAGTTTTCTGGTATCTATCCACTGTCCGTATGAGGAAAATTGCCCTTAGTCTGAGAGCGGTACTACAAGTGACAAAAGGCACAGGTTGGACACTTGTCAGCTTCCCTCAAGTTTTGATGGGAAATGTAGGCATCCTGGTCTCGCAGCTTCGCTCTCTGACTGCTGTCCAATAGACTTTTCAACTGTCACTTGTCCAACATTCCGCCAAGCTGCCTACATTTCCCATCAAAACTTGAGGGAAGCTGACAAGTGTCCAATCTGTGCCTTTTGTCACTTGTAGTTCCGCTCTGAGAAAAAATGAACCACAGCTTGGAACTAGTAATCTGTCACTGGAGAAGCAAGGCGGGCAATATAAAGTTCCAGAATATACTCTGCATAAAGGGCACAAATGTGATTGGAGAAGGATTCATTTGACCATGCATTTAGTATTCAGGCCTTAACATAAATGGATGACTTAAAGGGGAGGGGAGTGAGACAAAGGCTGCCTTCTACAGAGAGACTTTGCTGTGGTTTGGGAGTTGGAACTGCCAGTTGTTTTTGTTGGACCTTCTACGCAGCATCAGCCTCGGTTTGTTCTCTTCCTATAATTTCCTTGTGCTTTCTGCATTCCTTTCTGTCAGAACACATTCAAGCATGTGAGCACACTGTGTGGAAGATACAATGTACTTTAAAGGGTCCCACCCACTTTGGCACCATTTTTCCCTCATGGGCACCAAGTAGCCAAAAACCAGATTGCTCCCACCCTGGTTTAATATGGTGTGTGTGTGATATTTATCAGTCTGTTGATAAAAGACCAGACTCAGAAGCAGCATAAAGTAACTTTAATATCAAAAACAACTAAAACATATCCTACAACAGTCAAGGTGTGCGACAAAATAAGACCACAGTGATCTTGGGGCAAGTCCACAAATTACCACTTTCTTAACATTGTTAAATATAAGGGAATGTCTCTATATGTTAAATTCAATCACTACTTATCAATTTTGTCTTTATTTTCTAAGCTAATGATCTCTAGCTGCAAGAATTAGATATCAGTTAGTGAACACATTCTCTTGTTGTGGAGCTTCTGTGAAAGAAATGAACCCCCTCCCTCCCCGATGATTAAGGAGAGCTACTAAATTGGCTCCATAGCAGGTCACACTTGAGACAGACTCTGTTGTCTGGGGATTGTAAAAAGCGATGTCTGCTTCATTAATTAGAAGAGTAATTGAAGGACAGATTTTTTTTAAAAGCACCTGGGGTCATAGACAAGGTGCTGGGAGATCGTTCGTGAGCAGCTCTATCCAGCATTGTTTAAAACTCAATTACAGCCCCGTGAGGAGAAAATTGAAACCAAACTGTAGGAGATCTTTTATACATTTTTTTCTTTTGTCTCTGTGAGGCTTCCAAATTTTGAGAGATTTACTGGAGTCAAACAGAAGCTATGTTAGACTACACAGATGAAAGAGCAGGGCTCATTTCGAGGGGGAACACGCCGGAACACAGTTCCGGCAGTTCCCCAAAGAGGTCACATGTCAGGTGGCCCCACCCACCTCACTCTTGGCCATTTTGGGCCCGTTTCAGCCTGGATTGGAGCCGAAACGGCCTGGATCGGGCCTCTGACGGGTGGTGGATCACTCTCCCACTCAGCAGTGGCCCGATCCTGACCATTTTGGGCCCCTTTTCAGCCATTTTCAGCCCCTTTTTGCCATTTTGGGCCCAATTACAGCCCTGAATGGCCAGGATTGGGTCCAAAACAGCCAGGATAGGTGATGTCAGGGGGTGTGGCACATGCAAATCAGTTATACTAATGACACACTTCTGGTGATGGCAAGAGGCATGGCATATGCTAATGAGTTATGCTAATGAGGTCCTCCAGCACGTTTTCTACAAAATGACCCCAGTGAAAGAGCATTCTATGTTCAGGTCAGGAGCAGCTAGCCTCCGACTTCCTTGAAAGAACAGATTCTGGGCCTGGGGGGTGGGTTGGAGGCCTGGAAACTAGCTACTAGCTACTATTTTCTTGGTAAGATTCATCTCAGAAATCTCTTTCTGGGTTCCCTGCTGGCTTGTGGGGGTACTAAAATGCCCTGATTTCCATACAACAAAGTTTCAGGAGAGCTAGGAAGAAAGTACCAGTCAACACCCCTCAGCTCTCAGGTCTATAGACCGCAGAGAATTACAATTCTCAACATGCTCCAAAGATTCCAAATGGCAATGACAGCATCCAGTTTTTCCCTCTGAAGCGTGAACAATTTTTTACAAAAATCTTATTTTCCAAAGCATTTCCTTCTCCCTGCAGGTGCTAAAGTATTTCTCTCTACCTAGAAGTATTTTTGTCTGCTCGAAGTGTTAAAAAGTGCTCTTCTCTACCCCACTCAAAGTGTTTTTCTTATCCCCAAGTGTTTAAAAAGTTCCTCTACCCACCCCTACAAAAAATTGAGAAGTTGCTCCTTACGTTTGCCTTTGCCTGGAGTTGCCAGCTGGCCAGGGGAAATAGGCCCTGTCCTTTTAATAGAGACTTAACATGTGGAAGTGTCCAGTTGATGCTGTGCATAGCACAGAAGTAAATAACATCAGCTAGTAAACAGCATCCCCTTAAGAGTGTGGCTTTGGCTCCAGACCAGTTGGCAACCCTACTGTCTCCCCTCCCTCTACCATCCTGATTTACGGGAGCTAAACATCCATTTCTCTTTGGGTTGTCACCTTTTTGCGCCCAGTTGAACATCTTACTAAATTATTAGATTGGTTTTTGACTTGCTCATTGGTAAATTATTCTATACATTCTTCAGCTATAGGAACTCAGCCAAAATATAACACACCCACACAAGTCTCAAGGCCAGAAGGGCTAAAGCATTTGCAGCGCTAGCAATTGAGCCAAGAACATCAACTCACATACAATAACCTCATCAAAAACAGCTAAACGGGCCAGCCCTCATCAGGGCTGCCATCATTTGGTCTAAAAAATGCAGCATTCACGGTCAACGTTTTTTTTTGTGTCTCTTTTCTTCCCTCTCTTTGCTGAGGTCCCTTGGGGATTTTGTCCTGGGCTCTCTGCCATTCTATCTGTAAGGTATTCTCTTGGGGTGGCCCCATCGAATCCATCCGATGGCATGCCTCCTGCTACTGCTTTCTAGAGGGGGGAGCAGATATTTCAGATGGAGCTGGAGAAAAGATGCCAGGACGTTAAAAAGCAGCCAACAGAAGGTGGGTACACTGGGGATGGGTACACTGCAAGACATTGGAGTGAGAACAGGCTCTGAAAAAGAGGGGGAAGCTGGCCTTAGCAGAGCAGGGGTGGAAAGTGTCATCAAGTCATAGCTGACTTATGGCGACTCCTACTGGGGTTTTCAAGGCAAGAGACTAACATTACCTACCTCTGCCATTACCTACCTCTGCAACCCTAGTCTTCTTTGGAGGTTTCCCATCCAATTGCTAACCAAGGCTGACCCTGCTTAGCTCCAGAGACAGAGCAGAACATCTGATGCTATTTACTTTCATGCCATGCAAAGCATCAAAAATAAGACTGCAGCCAGACCGTTGGAAGATACCAGTATCTTATGAGGTTTCTGCTTTTAATACTGCAGGGATCGAGTTAAGCAGGGGGTGAGGATACCTGCCTAGGGCTCCCTAGGCAAGAAGGACAGAAGCGGCACCAAATTGGAATGACTTCTTTCTTTCTGCGCACAGCTGAAACAAGGTCTCAGATTAGGCTGCCCAACACCCCAACACAGCGTGGCGGGTGCAGCCACAAAACGGTTGCAACAAAATGGCTGCTACAGCTTACCTTCAGTCACACAGTGAAGGTCCTTGTGCTGTAGAAATAGCTTCTGCCCATGCCATGTTTTTAAAAATCTGCACTGCAAATCAAATCTCCAGTTGCCCCTCAGAGGCAATGCTTGGCAAAATCCCCACTTGGCTCCACCCACTTTCTAAAACCACTTTGCAGACCCAAAGAAATGTGTTGGCAGGTGCCACGGTGCCCATGGGCGCCACGTAGGGGACCCCTGGTCTAAGACTAGCCTTGCTCCAAGATGTCCTCTTCAGTCTTGCAATTTGCAAATACTATTTTGCCCTCTGGTTTACTGAGCGACAAAGTGGGAAGGAAGGCAGACTGAGAACAAGTGGAGAAAAACTCAAAACAAACACAAATACAGTTAGAGTGTCTTTTCATGCCTGGTCTGTGGCTACAACGGCAGCCAAGCACCGGAGGTCACCTTGGGATCTGTTTCCCAAGACACGAGAGAGTTCTTACATCAGGCCTCTTGCGAGATAAGCTCTGACAATGTGGGGCTTGTTGTTTTGCAGATCGAATCGCTCGAACCAAGGCTGTGACTTGTTTGCTAAGGTTATTTTTTTTGATAAGATAGCTCGTATCCTTTTTAAGGACCTGGAGGCCAGCAGTTTGTCAGCCCAATCTCAGCATATTATCAGAGCCCAGGATTTTACGAGTTGTTTGGATGAGTTGCAGTTCTTAAAGCCAAGGATGGGGGAGGTTTGCAACTGCCAAATCTGAGCTCAACCTTTGCCCGTCTTGGGTTGTGACCTCTTAGTAAAGGAGCTGGGGGAGGTCCCCGGCAGAATCACAGACGTAATGAATGGCTCTGTTGTAATTCTGATGTTGTTGGGACTCTGTTGGTGTTAATTGCTAAGGCTGTGAGCCAATGCAATAAAGATGATGGTGATGATGATGAGTGGCTCTGCTGAAGGACTGGGTAGTGCCAACCGTCTTGAAGAAGCAGATCACAGAACTCCTTTTAAAGAACCCTTTTCCCCCTGCAGAACGTATTTCTTTTTGGAGCAAGGTGCTGTAGCGGGTGGTTGCTGTGCCTTCTTAGTTGATATTATGTAGACCCATTTCAGGCTGAATTCCTACCTGGCTTGGGGATAGAAACTGCTTTGGTCATACAGAGGATGATCTTCATTGGGAAACAGAGAGGGGAAATGTGACCCTATTGCTTTTCCTGGACCTCTGGAGGTCTTTCAGTACCATCAGGCATGGTATTCTCCTGGACCAGTTTGCCGAAATGGATGTTGGGGGACATAACACTCCAGTGGTTCCTGTCCTATCACACTGATTGGGTCCAAAGGGTGGTACTTGGGGAATAGGTGCTGTGCTCCATGCTATTTATTCTACAAAGTTTCATACGGTCCCATTCAGTTCTTTGTGCAGTTCAATATCTGCATCAAGCTCCTGGGAGAGCTTGTCCAGAGATTTGGAATATGTGATGCCACCAGCATGCAAATGATGCCCAGCTCTCCTTCTGCTCATTGACAGAGTCATGTGAGTTGTCAGGTGTTCTGAACAAATGTATGGAGGCAGGGATAACAGCTGAAGGTCAGTCCAGCAAGACTGAGATGCTATTGGTCAATCATGAGGCTGATCAGGGATTAAAGAGTCGCCTTGATGTGGATGGGGCTGCTCTCGCAATTGACGAGACTCACTGTTGTGTATTGGGTTCAGTTAAGCCAAGCAAAGCCTCTGAAGTATTTACTGTATTGAATGTTGTGCACTGTGCTTAGCTTCAGGTTATGTCAAGTTTCCTAATGCCTGCATTCTCATTGGTTACGTTTGCCTGCACTTCATTGGTTACTTTCTGTAGGCAGCAGCCAATCGGTCCTGAGGAATAAAGACCAATCACTGGCCTGCCTATCTTATACATTGTATATAGTTCATGCAAATGATGGTATCGTAAAGTACATGTTCCTACTGGTTACTGGCTATTCTTGGGGCGGGGTTTCTGTGTATATATTGAGGGCTTCTGTTCAGCTTGTGAGTTGTCTTCTAGTGAGTAGTGTCTGCTGTTGTCTGTCTGTTCTGGTTGGCAATAAAGAACCTTGTTTTGGCTGAAATCACTCTGGGCTGCAATTATTCTGAGCACCAGGCTCAAGACATAATACTTACAATTGAAATACTGGGGTTGAAGGGTGTAACTTGTTTAAAAGGAATAGACCAAAAAAGGAAGGGAGTAGCATTATATGTCAAGGATGTATATATTTATGAGAAAATACACGAGTGTGGAAGGCCAGCTGGGTGCCTCTGAGTAAAAATAAAACAAGGAATAATAGTGATATTATTGTGGGGTCTGCTATAGACCACCAAGCCAGGCAGAAAACTTGGATGCTACATTCCTAGACCCGATTAAGAAACTTTCAAAGGGGCAGGCCATAGTGGTCATGGGAGAAGTCAATTACCCTGATATCTGCTGGAAGTTGAACTCTGCAAAAAAGGAATGACAATTCCTGACTTGCCTTGCTGACAATTTCATCTTTCAGAAGGTGGAGGAGGAAACAAGGGAGGGCTGAGATCTTGGACCTGATTCTGACCAATAGAGAAGAACTGATCGACCAGGTGAAGATAGCACTTGTGACTATGCCATTTTGGGATTTAAAATCTTATGGAAAGGAGTTCAACATAGGTGGACGTTTTTTAAAAGTGAGCTATTGAAGCGCAATTGCAAATTATACTCCTGAAAAGGAAAATGAGAGGCACCTAAAGAAACCAGGATGGCTCCCTAAACAGCTTTCTAATGAGCTGAGAATTTAAAAGGACACATTTATGAAATGGAAGAAGAGGCATACAACCGAGGATGAATATAATCAGCCAAAGTTGTAGGGAGACTGTTAGAAAGGCTAAACGTTAGTATGAGCGTAGACTACTGAGAGTTCTCTGGTTATGTTCGGAGCAA
This sequence comes from Eublepharis macularius, assembly GCF_028583425.1. Lineage (NCBI taxonomy): Eukaryota > Metazoa > Chordata > Lepidosauria > Squamata > Eublepharidae > Eublepharis > Eublepharis macularius. Next base: position 19,158,935 of record NC_072798.1, read on the forward strand.
GAAAGAGAACAAGTGATAGCCCTACTGCAAGAAGAGGAAAGTGGACTTTTAACAGGCGATAGAAGGCAGAACTGCTCAACTCCTACTTTGCTTCAGTCTTCTTTCGCAAGAGAAACTGTACTCTATTTGGCAAAAAGAATACACAACAAAGAAGGGAGTTGCCGCCTCAGATAGGTATAGGGGTGGTACATGAACACCAAGCTTCTTTAAATGAAATCAAACTCTTGGGGCCAGATGAATTGCATGCCAGGATAGTAAAGGCACTTGCTGGTGTAATTGTGGATCCTTTGTCTATAGTCTTTGAGAATTCTTGGAGAACAGGTGAGGTGCCAGAAGGTTTGAGGTAGACAAAGGTTGTGCCCATGTCCAAGAAGGGAAGAAAGGAGGATCCAAGTAATCCCTTACCTGTCAGTTTAATGTCCATACATGGAGAGGTTTTAAAACAAATCATCAGTCAGTCCCTGAGCTTTTAGAAAAGAAAGCTGTGTTTACTAAGAGCCAGCAAGGATTCCTGAAGAATAAGTCTTACCAGATTACCCTTATCTCCTGTTTTGACAGTTATTACTTTGGCCAATCAGGGGGATGCTGTGGATATCTTTGATTTTATTAAGGCTTTTGATAAGATTTTACATGATATTCTTGTCAACGAGTTGGTAAAGTGTGGTTTGAATCCTACTACTGTTAGGTGGATTTGTACTTGGTTGATAGATTGTACCCCAAGAGTGCTTGTAAATGGTTCCTTATACTGTTGGAGAGGAATGACAGGTGGAATGCCTCAGAGATCTGTCCTGAGCCCTGTGTTGTTCAACATCTTTATAAATGGCTTGGCTGAAGGAATAGAGGGGATGCTCATTAAATGTGCAGACGATACTAAATTGGGAAGGGTAGTTAAACAGTAGAAGATAGAATCAAGATTCAGGATGATCTTGATAGGCTAGAAAATTGGGCTAAAACTAAGAAAATGAATTTCAACAGAGACAAATGTAAATGTCTGCATGTAAGTAGAAAAAAATCAAATGCATACATATAGGATTGGTGAGACTTGTCCTGGAAGTAGTACATGTGAAAAGGATCTAGGGGTCGTAGTAGACCATAGACTGAACATGAATCAGCAATGTGATGTGGCAGCTAAAAAGGCAGATGTTATTTTGGGCTACATCAAAAGAAATACGGTGTCCAGATCATGCGATGTGATGGCACCACTTTACTCATTTGGAGTATTGTCTTCTGTTTTGGGTGCTGCAGTTTAAGAAGGATGTTGACAAGCTGGAATGTGTCCAAAGGAGGGCAACAAAGGTAGTGAGGGGTCTGGAGATCAAGTCCTATGTGGAAAGGTTGAAGGAGATGGGTATGTTTAGCTTGGAGAGGAGACCACTAAGAGGTGATATGATAGCCATCTTCGAATATTTGAAGGGCTGTCATATAAAGGATGGGGTAGAGTTGTTTTCTGTTGCCCCAGCTGGTCAGACCAGAACTAATAGGTTTAAATTAAACCAAAAGAATTTGGAGCTAAACATTAGGAAAAACTTCCTGACTGTTAGATTGTTAAAGAGTCTTCCTCTGGAGAATTTGGACTCTCCATCTATGGGCCAAATTTAAAGCAAAATGTTACACACTCGGCCTTTAATAAAACTGTTGCCAGTTTAATCCCTGTTATCAGTGTCTATCTCTGTATTTCCTTCCCACTGTTGCTGATAATTTCACATTGACTTCATTGTATCTGGGATGAATCTTTTGACACTATGAATTCTCAGGTGACATTAAGGGACTTTTATGTGCAGAGAAGAACTTCAAAGGAAAACGTTTCATGCTTTCGCAGAGAACGTCAAAGTTAATTGCATCAATATCTGGAAACAAACTCTTCTGTACACCAAGTGGTCACATCTCAAGAGGGGATCTCTCTCATGAAAGAATGAAGAATGGTCTGGAGTGATATTTTGCAATAGCAAGCAACTCCTGGTCCGACTTCCTCCTGGCAAGTCTTGCATGTTGCTTCAAGCAAGCAGTTCCTCTCAAGCATTTAATCTAATAATTGATCTTGGCAAAGACCCTTCCCCATTCCCAGACCATGTATGTGCACAGAGACCAGCTTAGAGATCAGTTTCCCCACAAAGAGCAAATGCCATCCTTATCTCTTGCCTTAAGGCTTCGTCCTGTCTGTCTGCAGTCCTCCATGACAGCAGGAAGCTTTCCATCAGCTGCGGCCTCTGAACCTTGAATTCCTTAGCCTAGTTCGAACTTGGTTCTTGAGCCCCTGGCTTTTGAGATTTCCTTCTTGCAGAACCTTTGAGGATTGCAATGCTTTCCAGAGAATGGCATCCTTGACCAGGGGGACAGAGCCTTGGGCTGGCCTTGACTAGTTACCATCAATCTGAAATAAATAAAAATCAATGAATGGGCAACCTCTCCTCCCATTCGATCCACAATTTGGCTTTGTGACCCAAAGCAATCAGAAAGCAGATCGGATCATTCTGAGCCCAATCCAGACCCTCCTGCACGCTTGATTTCAAGAGCGGAAGCACAACTAGAGTTGCCCACCTGCAGAGGAGACCCAGAGTCCTCTGGGAATGACAACTGATCTCCAGGCTACAAAGATTAGATCCCCTGAAGGAAGGGGCAGCTTTGGATGGTGGTCCCTATACAGGGTATTACCTCCCTGCTGAGCCCCCTCCCTTACCCAGCTTCCGTCCTCTCCAGGCACCACCCCCACATTTCAAGGAATTTCCCAAGCCAGAGTTGGCAAACCTATGGAAACTGAATCGCTCTCTACAAAACCCTTGTGAGACTCCACATCTGCTGCCGGCCCCCCTTCCTTACTGGGAAATTATCAGCAGCAGGGAGGGGAGAGTCTCTTCTTTTGTTCGCTTCCCTGGTACTTATTGTGGCCGTATGCCAAGCGTCAGGAAATGCAGTTTTCTCAGGGAGCCTAGTCCCTAATGCCTGGAATACTGCTATAGTAATATTTCAAGGGGGGAGCGGAAGAAAGATAAATATTCCCTGCTGTCCACAGCTAGTAAATGAAGGACGATTTAAGCATACATTTTAGAAGGTAACACCTACTGTGGGATATCTGTTTTCAGTGGGTATCAGTTTTCTTATTGTGTATGGTGTTTGTTGTGTGTTTGTTGTGCATTGTGTCTATTGTTTCCTTGCTTTGTCAATCTCCAGAGAAATGTCTCCACCCCCACCCCCAATCCATCTTAATGAATGCAATAAGCATGCTGCAATAAAAAACAGCTTCGATGGTATAAACCCTACTACCTTCTTTCATTCTGCTCTGACTACTAGATAATGGTGATATTCCATGCTGGATCATCTTAGCCAGCAGTACTCACCCCACAGCTTGCAGAGATCCCCACATTCACATTGACCATCAACCAAAAGAGCAACATGACCACTGTGTGGAATCACGCACCATTCCCCCATCATGCACATGGTGGAAAGTGCCATCAAGTCATAGCTGGCTTATGGTGACCCCCTACTGGGGTTTGCAAGGCAAGAGACTAACAGAGGCAGCACACACATCTCATAATATATATTTAATACGAGTAATTGTATCTTAAAAGCAAAACCTTTTAAATTACAAGAGTACCTGTGAGTGCATTGGGCTGTCTCTCTCTCCCTACTGCTGTTGAACATAAGCCAGTCTGCATATATTTGGAGGGAGGGGACGGGAGGGGTCCTTTACTCCATCCCTGGCACAAGAACCCACAACTCAGGGAGGCTTGCAACTTACCCATCCTACAGCATTTCAAGGTGAGACCATCTACCAGCCACAAGCCGTCCAGGGCAACAATCTTGCTCACTTTCCTAGGACATGGGGCAGGTGTCACAGTGGGAACAGTGCACAGAAGAACCACTTGTGGCTCCTGAGCCAATGAAGGACTATTGTGGCCTTAAGCCACATGCTATGATAATTCCATTTCAAGGTTAAATTCAGCCTAAATGCAACAACTTGTGGTTGTAGAACTGGTGGTTCTACAAGTGTAGAACTGGTCCACAAGTGACTGCCCAGCTAGTTTGGTGTAGTGGTTAAGAGCAGTAGGATTCTAATCTGCGGAACCGGGTTTGATTCCCCACTCCCCGCTTGAAGCCAGCTGGGTGACCTTGGGCAAGTCACAGCTCTCTCAGAGCTCTCTTAGCTCCACCCATCTCACAGAGTAATTGTTGTGGGGGATAATAATAACATACTTTGTAAACCACTCTGAGTGGGCATTAAGTTGTCCTGAAGAGCGGTATATAAATCGAATGTTGTTGTTGTTACACAAATCTTTAGAAATTCCATTCTTAAATAGGAGGAGTGCCTTTGGACCAAAATGTGTCTGTTTTTATTGGTTCTGTGCATATGGCAATAAGTTGTACTATTATGCATATATATTAGTGATTTTGTTATATTTATAAACAAGGTTTTAGTATGTATATGTAGAACCATATGATGTTTTTAATCTAACTTATGTATTTCTAATTAAACTTTATACCAGTGAATTTAATTCATATTTTTAGTTATTTTCCACAATTTTTTCCCTGTTGTTCCAGCCTCCTTGGTTACCCTTGCTTTGCAGGGTTATTGTTTTTCTCCCCCTTTTTGTTGCCCTTACCATCCTCTCTTAAACGCCATGCATCTTACATTTTGATCTAGTGCACCCTGAAATACCACTTTCTTTTTGTACCCAGTACATTTGGCCTGGACACAGTACGAAGAAATGGTTGCAGTTCTCTGGTAGAAACTAGCCCTAGGATCACCACCCCAAAAAGAAGCAGATTACAATGCAATCCACCACCTTCTAAATTAACTGGTTTAGAACGTCACCTAGATTTCCAACATATGAGCTTTCAAGAAGGGAGCTTGACTCTCAAAAGCTCATCTCCTGGAAATCAAGTTGGTCTTTACAGTGCTACTAGTCCAGAATCTTGCTCTTCTACTACAGACCAACACAGCTAACCTCCTGAAACTGGCTTATAAAGGGTGACACTGCTTAGAAAATAGTAAAAAGTCCAGTAGCACCTTTAAGACTAACCAACTTTATTGAGGCAGAAGTTTTGCAGAACCACAACTCTCTTTGTCAGATGTATCTGACAAAGAGAGCTGTGGATCTCGAAAGCTTGTATCTCAATAAAGTTGGTTAGTCTTAAAGGCACTACTGAACTTTTGATTGTTTTGCAACTACAGACTAACACGGTTAACTCCTCTGGATCTGCTGCTTAGAAAAGCACTGTTAAGTATAGTAGATTTCCATTCCAATAAATCCAATTTGCTTCCATGTCCTAGGTCTATGTTCAGCATGCACAGGGCACCAGGGACCACTGATTTTGCACAGTTCTGGAGTTTTTGCCAAATGGGGCCCTAGAAGAAGCATAAGGAGGTTTTTCTGGCTCTGCTCAGATGTTTGCATTCCAGCTGGACTCTGGGCTCTTTTAACAGAGGGAGTGGAGAGGAAGGAGGGAGGGTCCGCAGCAACAAGAGGAGGTGCTCAGCACATATGAAGGGAACCCTTCTGAACACGGTGCAAAGCATCCAGGAGCAACAACCATGGAGGCCTATGTGGAAATGAACACCAAGGGGAGGATGCCGATCTTGGGGCTGGGGACCTGGCAGGTAATGATAACTGATGAACAGGATCCAGAGAGTGGAAATTGGGGCGCAGTGAGGGAGCCACGTGTTGGTTTGGTTTGGCTTCTTTTTCCAAATACAGTCACAACTTTCCTTCCACGGAGGAGAGTTGTGAAAATTGGTACTTGCATGCAAGTGCATTTAGGTGTCAGATCAAGATGGGCAGTAGAAAAGAGCAGGAGTCCAGCAGCACCTATAAGACTAACAAAATGTGTGGTAGGGGATGAGCTTTCGTGAGCCACAGCTCACTTCTTCAGATACCGATCTGGGTGTGTGCGTGCATGCCGAGGCACAACCCTATTTTTTTAAAAAAAAAACACTGAAATCGTTGCTATGATGTGCATGCTTACAGGGGGATAAGCCCCACTGCAGGACTTACTCCCTAGTAGGGCAGCATGCCTTAATGCCAGGGGTGGGGGCAGCAGATATGTGCAAGCTGAGAGATGTGCCACACTAGCAGAAGCCAGTGCGGAGTGGGGAAATACTCCAGTGTACCAAAATCAGCCGCTTGCCCACCTCCCAGCTTCTCAGCACTTAATCTCATGTTGGGGGGATGAAGAGGTAAAAACGTGCTTGGTTTTCTGGCTCCCTCCAGCCCCTGAGAGCGATAGGGCCGCTTTCTTTCCCGGGCTAGTTGAGCATCCCTGCAGCCCCAGCCGCCTAGTGTTGCCCGCTCTAGATTGGGACATTCATGGAGATTTGGGGACTTAGCCTGGGAAGGGTGGAGATCGGGGAAGGAAGAGGTACCAAAGCATCCATTTTCCTCAGGGGAACTGCTCCCTGTCGCCTGGAGATGAATATAATTCCGGGAGATTTCCAGGTCTCACCTGGAGGTTGGCAACCGAGGTGCGTCCGAGGGGCAGCCCGTCAGCCCCGTGGTCGTGAAGGGAAGGACGAGGCTGCCTTTGGGCGAGCCCGGAGATCCCCGCCCGGTAGCAGGCGGCTCGGCCCTCTCCTCCTAATCAGCCCGCGCGAGTTCCAGCCGCGACCTCCAAGGCGCAGGAAAAGGAAGGGTCCGGGCGAGCCAAAAGTTCGGCTGCCAGGCGCGGGAAAGGGGGCCGCCTGCAAGCCGAAGCCGGGTTGCCAGCTCCCGTCTGGGAAACACCTGGAGGTTTGCGGGGAGGGTTGGGAAGGTTGGGCGTTAGGAAGGAACCTCAGCTGGGCGTACAGTCATCGCGTCTGCCTTCCAAAGCATCCATTTTCTCCAGGGGGACTGATCTCGGTTACCTGGAAATGCGTTGTGATTCCAGGAGATCTCCAGCCACCACCTGGAGGTTGGCAACCCACCTCTCCCCGCTCACTATTTCCCTTTCCCCGAAGCCTCTCTGCTTTTCCTGCTTCCTTCTCTCCTTCCCACCCACCTGCCAAGCTACATTTTAATCTGCTTTCCCGTTTTCTGCTGTATTCGTTATTTATTTGCTTCACTTGCATGTACCTTATAGGGTTGTTGTGCAAATAAAATGAAGGCGAGAACGATGTCAGCTGCTTTGGGAACCCATGGAGGAAAGGCGAAGGGTTAAATAAATAAAAGTGAGCATGCAGGATTTTTAGTAGCCCCTTCTCCCCTCTTGCAATGCTTCTGAGAGCCAGCAGGGAATGAATCCATCAAAGGCACATCCCAGAGCAAAGAGGGGTTCGAGTCAGACGAGATGAAATACTTTTCACTCTGAGATCCAAATAATGTTGCAATGTACTGAAGTTCAAGCTAGACACGTTGTGGATTGAATTTTCATATTTGGGTGAAAAGTTCACTCTTTGTATACATCTGGCAGTACATATAATTGGCTGGAACCTAAGAAAAAACCAATAGCAAAGCTAGCTCAGTGGCCTCTTGTGTTCAGAACCAAGAACTGTACAAGGAAACTGTTTCCAAGTTCTGCCTCTGGCATTAGAGGAAACTTAACCAGTCCTCTCTGCTTTGACGGCAGAGCAAGATTCTGAATTCTCAATGAAATTCTGTTTTTACTGTGCATAGGATTCCAATAAAGTAGAGCTCAATTAAATCCCTTTTTATCTAAGGACTTGTTAGGGAATGCATATATGCACAGCACCTTCCCAGTATAGCTGCCACTGAAATTTCAGCTAATGAAAAAATCTAAAACTGATTTAGGAATTATTTCGCAGTGAAAATCTGTGCAACAGAATGCATGTAGCAGACTTCTGAAGCAGCAGAGTGGCATGAATTCATACTGCGGGTGGAAAGAGCACATTTTAAAATGCAAAATAATAAACAGGCACATTAAAATCAGAATGCTAGCACAGGCAGAGCCAGGGCTTGTCTGAAAGAAGCCTTTCTCCCAGATGCGCTAAGTTTTTTTGCATTTGAAAGTATCTTCATAAGGGCAAGGACCGTGGTTCAGTGGAAGAGCCTCCACTTTGCGTATAGTCCTACATTCAGTCCCCAGCATCTGGTCTGATTCAGTATACGCCGGCTTCATTTTTGTGACTGCTTACGTTGATGCACCAGAAACTTACTGCTGCATTATTCAGATTCAGTAGCACCTTAAAGGCCAACTAGATTTCCAGGGTATGAGCTTTGGAGAGTCAGAACTCCCTTTGTCAGATACAAGGAATAGAAAAAGGAAAGAGTCCTTATAATCCAGGCAGAGGGTGGGAAGGGTATTGTAAATTAGCGTGTCAAGAAGCTAGTTATAAATAATACAGGTTGTAATTAGCTTGATAGAGCAGGGGTGCAAAGTGCAAAAAATTTGCATTTGTAATGCGATAAAAATTCAACCCTGAGGGCTCCATTGCTCCAAATTTGCAAATAAACTCCGTTTCAGCGATCTTGCATTGTAATTTTCCTTTGAAGTTTCTCTGCTTGAGAGCTGCCCCTCTTAGGTCAGCAATAGAATGTCCAGGCAGATTAAAATGTTCTCCCACTGGTTTTTGAACATTGTGGGTTTTGATATCGGATTTATGTCCATTTATTCTTTTGCAAAGGAACTGATCTGTTTCTCCAATGCAGAGAGTTGAAGGGCATTGCTGACACTTGATGGCATGTATAACATTGGAAGATGAACAATGAATGAGCCTGAGATGGTATCGCTGGTACTATTAGGTCCAGTGATTGCGTTGTTGGAGAGGATATGGGGACAGAGCTGGCATCTTGGTTTATTGCAGGCCGTGGTCCCAGAATTCGTGTCAATGTTGGGAAGTACATTGTTGTGAGTGAAGAGTTGCTTTAAGGTTGGGAGCAAAAAAAGATTTGCCTCCCAATGCCTGAGACAGAGCAGCAGGGCTTTTTTTCAGCTGGAACGTGGTGGAACGGAGTTCCAGAACCTCTTGAAAACAGCCACATGGCTGGTGGCCCCGCCCCCTGATCTTCAGACAGAGGGGAGTTTAGATTGCCCTCCGCACCGCTCCAGCGGTGCGGAGGGCAATCTCAACTCCCCTCTGTCTGGAGATCAGGGGGCGGGGCCACCAGCCATGTGACCATTTTCTCTAAGGGCAACCCACTGAGTTCCACCACCTCTTTTCCCAGAAAAAAAGCCCTGGAGAGCAGTATCAGTGTCTAAGATTGTGTATTGCTGCATTGTGGTTTAAAACAAACCCTTGAGAAGCTCCATAATTATAGCCAGTCTCTCTCTTATTTAAAATGTCAATAGGCAGCTTTTTTACATACTCTAAGAAAAATGTTACCCTGACCTGGATAGTCCAAGTGAGCCTGATCTCATCAGATCTCAGAAGCTAAGCAGGGTCAACCTTGGTTAGTAATTGGATGGGAGACCTCCAATGAAGACCTGGGTTGCAGAGGCAGGCAATGGCAAACCACCTCTCTTAGCACGAAAACCCTGCCAGGGGGTGCCACAAGTCACACACACACAAGAAAAATGTCAAAGTATATGTCTGTTTATTTATCCCATTTAGACACGGTTTTTACATTAAATCTAAGTTGCTTGCACGGTTTTTGAGTAGCCACCTAGATCCTTCCCCCCGAGCAGCAGCTGCTCCTTTCAAGTATCTTTACTGTAGAAGCAACTGAAAAGAGCAAGAGTCCAGTAGCACCTGTAAGATTAACAACATTTGTGGTAGGGTATGAGCTTTCATGAGTAACAGCTCACTTCTTTTGTCTCCATAGAAGCAACCACTCCTCCATAAATGTGACATAAATCAAAAATGATCAGCGACTGATTTGTATTAGTATTGAGAGATACTGTGTTGGGTTAGCGGTCGTTCACTGAACTTCTGCATGAATGTAATTGCTGGTCTGTGTGTAAGTGAGCGATTGGAACTCAGAACAATCTTATTGTTCCTAGGCACCGCCTGGAAAAGTGGAAGAAGCCATTAAGCTTGCCATCGATCTTGGGTACCGCCATATTGACTGTGCATACCTGTACAGGAATGAAAATGAAATCGGCAATGCTATTCAGCAGAAAATCAAAGAAGGGGCAGTGAAACGAGAAGACCTCTTCATTGTCAGCAAGGTACACCTCTAGTGGGGAGCAGGTGAGGGGCTGTATATCTGAAGGTGCTCCCAACTTAAGAGGGGGGAGTGAGAACCCTCCTTGGGTAGAAATATCTTGAACAGCAGGGAGAAGGCTAGACTACAACTTTATCATGATAATTTTGCATGTGCTTGGAGCTTTTGATGTGCAAGAACATTGTATCGTGTATCCCCCCACCCCAAGTAAAATGGAATGTTATCTCCACAGTCAGATTGGCTCCAATTCCTGTACCTCGTGTTTCCTTCCTTTGAAACTGAAGATTCTGGCAGCAACGTTTTGTAACAGGATAGTAGGGTGCCCAAAACTTCCATCTTAAGGGCAATAATTAAAAACAGGCAAAAATCAGGTAAACCACACACTTCAATATTCACTCCTGCTTGCCTGTGTGTGAGAAGATGGAGGAGGGGGGACAGTGGTGCAGGCCAGGTAGAAGGCTACTTACCTGGTAAAGACAGGAGACTGCCTCGTGATGCTCTTTGTCCCCTGGCCTTGCTGAATGGAGTAGTGGGGGGAAATGGGGGGGGGACAGCACTTGGACGTCACTTCCTGTTTCAGAACAGGAAGTGATAATCACATGTTCTAGTGATGTCAGAAACCTCTGTGATAAAACCATAGAGAACTTGCAAATTCCTGGGGCATCATGACGTCTCTTTCTGTTTCAACACAGGAAGTGACTTCCAAAAAGTCTTCCCCACCCCCAATGCTCCTGGGGATTGCCAGCTGAAAGCCGAACTAGACGAGATGCCTGACACATGGAGGACATGTGTTGGTTTTCTGTAAGTTTCCTTGGGAAGTGTAGTAAGAAAGAACCTTTGCCAGGGGAAAGAGGGAGAGAATCCCTTTTCTCCCTAGCAGAGGTTCTTTCTCTAGGCGTCTCGTCTAGTCTGCTTGGCTTCTTCTTGCCACCACTGGCACGCTCAGCTCCCTCTCGCTCCTCAGAGCCAAGCTACAAGTGACGCATTACACAGGTCGGACACTTGTCAGCTTCCCTCAAGTTTTGATGGGAAATGTAGGCATCCTGGTTTTACAGCTTGGCTCTCCATTACAGCCGCAAGACCAGGATGCCTACATTTCCCATCAAAACTTGAGGGAAGCTGACAAGTGTCCAACCTGTGTCAGGCGTCACTTGTAGCTTGCCTTTGCTAATATCCTCTTTGCCTCCCGAAGGCTCTGTCAGTTTCACTTCCACTTCTAGGAGGCGGAAAGGAAATAAACAAACCCTCTGAGGAGCGTCTTTGCGGGCTCTGTAGAGAGGGGAAATTGACAGAGCCTTCTGATCTCTTTTAAAACTCAGCTTCACGGCTAACATTGCAAATCCCTTCACATGAGCATCCTCATGTAATTCATCTCTTGTAGTTTAGCTCTTAGTGAGTGAATCTGAATTCCTAGAGAGGCTTCTCCCCATTAAGCACAGATTAGTTCCTGCCTTCCATTCAGTAACACTGATTCATATATACACTTTTCTCAGTGTTCACACACCCTTTCCCCTGCCTTCTGAATATATTGCTTCTTTAAATCTGGAGTGCGGAAGACAGGGGCAGTCTTTGACTGGGATCCGTGGTGGTTCTTAGCAGTCCTGGCTACAGGGATAAGTGGAGAGCAGTTGCCCTCTGCACCTCCTTTGCTGGTTCCTCTTCTAAGCTAGAGACAGGGAGGGTGGGGTGCATTTGTTGGACAGAAGATAAATGGATTTTTCAGAGGAAGGCACAGTGGGAAATGAGTGTTTTGCATTTAGACATACTGGGAAGTGGAGCTTTAGAGCGGTCATAGTGATTGCCTTTTAAAAAATTGGATCAGCCTAGGCAAACCCTTCTCTTTCCTTCACCCCTCCAGCTATGGTGCACATTCCATGAAAAATCCCAGGTGAAGGTAGCATGCCAGAAAACCCTCGCTGCTTTGAAGTTGGATTACCTGGATCTCTACATCATTCACTTTCCCATGGGTTTCAAGGTACTGTGGCCCTGATCTGGGGGCAATTCTGCCTATTCTAGAATTCCCATTTAGAGCCATTTGCAGGAAGTGAAGGCAGATACTTGGGAATATGAGGTGCGCTCCAACCCAATGGTTGCTTTCAGTGGAAAGATAAGCATGTGCTTGACTCTTGCCTTCACACATGAAGCTGCCTTCATACTGAGTTAGACCACTGATCTGTCTGAAGGTCAGTATTGTCTGCTCTGACTGGCAGCAGCTCTCTAGACTCACAGGCAAAGGTCTTTTCACATCACCTACTCCCTCTTCCTTTCACTGGAGATGCTAGGGACTGAACCTTCTGCGTGCAAAGCAGATACTCTGCCACTGAACCGTTACTCAAGTAATCTGATAGGCTAAAATTACTACATTGGTCTGAACTGCAGGCCATAATAAGTTAAGGACCACAGACTTCACCATTATGTTGCCGTATGTACTATCTGTTGCCTTGTGGGCTCCTATGTACTACCTGTGCTTTAAGTATGATCCTGCTGGGTAGCTCTGTGTTGTCTAATGTCAGTCTTCACTCTGTTTCAGCATTTCTTCAACTCTGGATTGGATTTTTGCTAATGCTATGTCTTTGTCAACTTGCATATATTTACAGAAATGTCCTTGATATTGATTGTACTAGTCTCACACTATGTAATCTGCCTTGAGTCTCCGTGAGAAAGGCAGACTATAAATGACATGAATGAATGAATGAATGAATGAATATTCTGCGAGGAGGGTGGGATATAAATATGAAATAATAATAAATACAATAACAACAACAACAACAACAACAATAACAATAAGAAGAATGAATGAATGAATGAATGAATGACTATCTTGATTCTAGCCTTAACTTCTTTCACCTGGAAATTCTTTGGTGATCTAAGTTTATTCCTACCATTAGAAGCTCCTGACTTTCCCTCTCATTGATTCAATTTATTCAGTTTCTGAGAGCCACAGTTCAGTTGGAGAGCATGTGCTTTGCATGTGGAGATCCTGGGTCCAGTCACTGGCATCTCCACTTTGAAAGATCTCGAGGCTGGCAAAAATCTCCCCCTGAGATGTTGGACAGCCTCAGAACAGAACCACAAGTGACAAAAGGCACAGATTGGACACTTGTCAGATTCCCTCAAGTTTTGATGGGAAATGTAGGCATCCTGGTCTCGCAGCTTCGCTCTCTGACTGCTGTCCAATGGACTTTTCAACTGTCACTTGTCCAACATTCCGCCAAGCTGCCTACATTTCCCATCAGAACTTGAGGGAATCTGACAAGTGTCCAATCTGTGCCTTTTGTCACTTGCTCATAGAGCAGAACCACAAGTGACAAAAGGCACAGATTGGACACTTGTCAGCTTCCCTCAAGTTTTGATGGGAAATGCAGGCAGCTTGGCGGAATGCTGGACAAGTGACAGTTGAAAAGTCCATTGGACAGCAGTAAGAGAGCCCAGCTGAAAGACTAGGATGCCTACATTTCCCATCAAAACTTGAGAGAAGCTGACAAGTGTCCAATCTGTGCCTTTTGTCACTTGTAGTTCCGCTCTCAGTCAGCACTAGGCTAGATGGCTAGATTCCCAGTAAGTCAGCTCCATGTGTTCCGTCTGGTGAAATACTTGTAGGGATTTCTTTTTTGCTTCATAACTGTCATTGGTCTCTTTTTTCCCCTCTGCTGATAGGCTGGAGATGACCTGTATCCTCTAGATGAACACGGCAAGGTTATTCCCAGTAACACTGACTTTCGGGACACCTGGGAGGTAGGGGAATTAATATCAGGTTCATTATGTTTACAGGTTTGACAGTGAATCCGTTGAGATTCAAATGCTTTAGATTAGTGTCAAGGAGCAGTTGATGGCATTTAGGATGTGTGAAATAGTACAATGTACCCAATAAGACCCAAGTAGGCAAAACCCTTCCAGTACCCAGCCTAAGTATAAAAAAATTGAAAAGATGCATATGTTACATTTAAAACAGGCTTGCAAAGGGCAAGTTAAATTTTCTATGCTGCTGCGCTGTGGTATGCCTTGCATCGATAACTTTAATGTGCCAGTTAATGCACAGATGGAAGTTTAATTTATCTAAAGCTACAAACTCACAATTGGTTGCTTGTTTGGAATCAGGGTTATTGTTTAAAAGTAGCAAGGATGTCCCCAGACAGAGAACTGGCCCCAAATCTGGAAAGCCCTATCTTTTCACTGAACATTGAGCGCTACTAGAGGCAGCAGAAAAGAATACTTAATTTCAAGCACCACTTCTGGTTAAAGTGACTCACTGAAAATGTCTTGCCAACAACTCTTAAAAACTTGCAAGCCAGCACTGCTTGAGAGGAACTCCAATTGAACTCCTAGGAAAACATATAGAGGATCAGGTTCTATGAACTCCACGTACAATATGCGCGCCAGATGGAGGACACACTAGACTGATGTTATTTTCCATGCTTCTCCCCAAACAGGGCCCACATGCTGAAGCACTGTCTGTATTTGTTAGTGAATAATCAATTAAAAACAGCATATTAGAGCCAAAAGGGTTTTTGTAGCGGATTTATCTTGATACTTAGGAGAGTGTATTCATCATTCATTCTGCACAAATATAAACAGGTCATTAGCAATACTGGATGGTTGCGGAGAACAGATTGCCAGGGGAAATGATAAAAGAGCTCTTTTTACTGTTCCCTGTTGAGGGATTCTCTTGAACACTCCCCCATGTGGCCAAACTGAGATTTATTAAAATCTGGATAGCCCAGGAAAGCCTGATCTCATCAGATCTCAGAAGCTAAGCAGGATCTGCCTGGGTTAATACTTGGACGGGAGACCTCCAAAGATGATCAAGGTCACTATTCAGAGGCAGGCAATGGCAAACCACCTCTGTTAGTTGCTTGCCTTGAAAAGCACAGCAGGGATCGCCATAAGTCAGCTACAACTTGACAGCATTTTATACCACCAACAACTAAGTCAGATTTCACCACACTGGGGTGCATCAAGGTGTAATAAAGTTGCTTAATGGTGAATATCCCACATCAGAAATGAATATGGTAATTGAGTTCTGAAAGAAGCTAGAGAGGGATGTGTTTGGACTTTTCTATTGCTGTGATGGAAACCACCCCTCCATCCTTCGTGGCCTGCTGAGGAGGGCTTCAAAAAAGAAACCAAATTAGCTTGCTGGATCTCTGGCCTCTTCAATCTGACTGCTTAAGGACAGCAGCCAAGTGGGGCACTCCTCATTGGTCCAAGGCTGCTTTCATCACCAAATGCCCCTCACTTAATCCTGCACTCTGATCATACCCTTGATCCTTCTGTAGGCCACGTGACTAAGGGCCAAGCTATAAGTGATGAATGACACAGGTTGGACACTTGTCAGCTTCCCTCAAGTTTTGATGGGAAATGTAGGCATCCTGGTCTTGCAGCTTGGCTCTCCAACTGCTGTCCAATGGACTTTTCAACTGTTACTTGTCCAACATTCCGCCAAGCTGCCTACATTTCCCATCAAAACTTGAGGGAAGCTGACAAGTGTCCAACCTGTGCATTCATCACTTGTAGTTTGGTCCTGAATCACACAAGGATGCTGTGAATCAACTGGCTACCTGGCTGGGCCACGTGAGAGTCCATTCAATCCACCACAGCGCTGCATCACACCTCCCTGTGGCCAAGCAGTAGAATTAGCGGATGTTTCCATCCAGTTTTGTTTCTCTGATTCCTTCCCACCCACCCCCAGCCGACAAGCAAGAAAATCTTCCACCTGAGTTCTTCATTCTTTTTTTGTGTAAGAATAAAGGGAGTGACATGTCTCCAAGAACTGCCCCTTTATGAATTAACTTTCTTTGTAATTTCAGGGAATGGAAGACCTGGTGGATGCAGGCCTGGCGAAAGCAGTTGGGATCTCTAACTTTAACTGCGAGCAGATAGAAAGACTCTTGAACAAGCCTGGGTTAAGGTACATACCTGCAAATAACCAGGTGAGATATTAACTTCATTGGTTCCCTAACTTCATCGGATAACTATGGCTTTCCAACAAGGTCTAATTTGTAATGCGTGGGAATTGGAAAGGGGTGTTGAGGAGTTAGGGCTTCGGTACTAACACTTTCGAATGAGAAAATCAAGAAAATGAAACTGAGGGCTTATCTGTTTTATATATTATTATATGTATGTATATAATAATATATAGATGTATATATGTATATATATATATATAATAATATTCAGATAATATACAGATGTAAGGTAAAAGGTAAAGGTAGTTCCCTGTGCAAGCACCGAGTCATTACTGACCCATGGGGGGACATCGCATCATGATGTCGCATACAGATATATATATGATATATTCAGGGCTTTTTTTCTGGGAAAAGAGGTGGTGGAACTCAAGACCACACAATGATGTCACTTTGGGTCAGCTGGAACAAGGGGGGAGTTTTTAAAAGTTTGAATTGCCCTCGGCGAAAATGGTCACATGGCCGGTGGCCCCACCCCCAATCTCCAGAGAGAGGAGAGTTTAGATTGCCCTCCGCGCTGCTTGGCGGCGTGGAGGGCAATCTAAACTCCCCTCTGTCTGGAGATCAGGGGGCGGGGCCACCGGCCATGTGACCATTTTTAAGAGGTGCTGGAACTCCGTTCCACTGTGTTCCCGCTGAAAAAAAGCCATGGATATATTATTTCATATAAACATCTTATTATATCAATTAAACCATTCATACCAGTTAAAACGGTATAACTTTGGCTCTTCCAAAGTATCATGGAAGCATCTGTAGGTTGATACGGATGCTGCAATTTTGTTTAAGATCTATCACGGAACTACAGGCTTAGATCCTAAACAATGCACATGGTTGGACTAGAGGAAGGCGACTGCCCTCCCTTCCCCCTTCCACTGCAGCCATATTTTGGCCCCCTCCCCACATTGTATTCCTGTTGGTCAATACACCTGAAGTTTCAGTGGGGGGGGATGAGCAAAAATCTGCCTCCCATCCTCCGCAGCTGGAAAAGCTGAGGATCCAGGCCACTGTTAACAGTACTGCCTGAGGAGAAGGCATAACTGTTAAACCACTTTCAATCTCTGTTAGAGAGCTGGTGTGGTGTAGTGGTTAGAATGTCAGACTAGGATTTGGGCAACCCAGGTTTGATTCCCTGCTCTGCCACAGAAGCTCACTGGGTGACCTTAGGCTTGTCACACACTTTTCAGCGAACCTACCTCACAGAGTTGTTGTGAGGAAAAAATGGAGGAGAATTATGTAAGCCACTCTGGGTCCCCACTGAGGAGAAAGGTAGGGTATAAATGAAGTTAAAAAATTAAATGTTCGGTGTAGATATGGCCTTCTTTATCTCTCCCTTAAGGCCAGTCACCTTCTAAATGAGGTATTTTTATTGTGGGTGATATTGTGTCTGGTATGATGGCTGTCTGACGTCTTAGGTAGGTAGCCCTGTTGGTCTGCTGTAGAAGAAGGGAGCTTTGACTCTTGAAATCTTATACTCTGGAAATCTCGTTGGTCTCTAAGGTACTACTGTATTCAAAGCCTGATGTCTCAAGAGTCAGGTTTACTCCCCTGAATTCCACCAGGCAGTAGACCTGGTGTCCCAGGAGCCAGATCTACTCCATCTTGTTTCCCACTTGGCATCTTTTTATATTTGTATCTATCAAAAAAACAGTTTCAGTTCTCCACTGGTTGCTGCTATCAAAAAGCAGTTTCGGTTCTCCACTAATTGCTGTCACTTTTGTAAGTTAGTTTGTATCTTTTAGGCACATTGTACAATTTTTCTCCCAGGATTTGTACAGTAGTTATATGGGCAATGCACATGTCACTTAAAGGGCTCGTTTACTGACTGTTGGAAATTGCATATGTTTTTACAGGGAAAATGCAGTGTGAAGAAAAAGAAAATGGTGCAAAAATTAAGACTCATGGGTTCAGTTTGGTAAAAGAAACAAAACTGAAGTTCTGCGGTTGCCAAGGATGAAAAATTAGAAACTGCCTCAGTAGCTCAAGACTGTTCCTTCTGATCTTCTGAGTAATATACTGCAAGATAAATATATTGTTCTTTTATGTTTGTAGATTGAATGTCACCCGTACCTTACCCAGGAAACTCTGATTAGTTTCTGCCTTTCCAAAGGGATCACCGTGTGTGCTCACAGCCCCTTCGGCTCACCAGGAAACCCCCTGTAAGAGCGCTTTCCCTCTTTTCTACTTTCCAAGTCCTTCGCCCCATTCCAGAGAAAGTCATGCCCCAAAGTATACAATATTTGGGTTGGACTGGGTCCATTTGTGAGATCTGAAATGAGGAGCCTGGCTGTAATGGGAGAAGTGTGTTCCACCAGTTTCACATTAGCAGAATGGATTTATAGGATCCAACCCCAAGTCCTTTTAAAATCGATTAGCAAACAAGTCATGGCTAACCTAAGTTCAACTGATTAGCAAGGTTTGGACAGGCCTTAAGGGCTAGTTCTCATTGAGGACATGAAAAACCTGTATCAAGCTAATTTTTTTAAAAAATCTCTGTATATAGAAAACTTATGTATCAAGGAGAAGGCTGGGCTAAAACCTTCAAGTTTCTGTGTGGAGGGAATTTTTTTTTTTGTATGGTGGGGCATGCAATCATATTAGTCCCCGCCTGTATTGGTACAGCCCACACATGGGTTTACAACCTCAAGCTAAGCCTAACTTTGTGCCTAGATGTGCCTACATAAAGGCTGTTTATATTCACCCGCCTACTGACTAGTTGGGACAACCGCTGGGAATGTGGTAGCCACTCAATGTCCAAAGTCTCACCCACAATTCTGTTTCTCCCAAACCACCACAGAAGGCATCTCCAGTGTGCACCAAACCGCTTGATGCCTAAAGGCTGCTGATTAACATTTTTTTCTGCTCACAGGAGTACCCTTGGGAAAACAGGCTATACTTCTCTTCTTAATGACCCTACAGTGAAGAAAATTGCAGACAAGCACAACAAAACACCTGCCCAGGTAACTGAAATATGTCTGAAAACCTCATGTGGAACAAAGATGTCTGCTTACAGCCTCCTACGTAAGGCACAAAGAAATGCAGAAATAGGCTGCTGTCCCTCCACCCACTTTCTCTCTCTTAGGGGCCAAACCTCACATGACCCTGGGGATCTGGGTTTGGGTCTCCAGTTGTGTAACTGTGCTGCACAAAGCACTGACAGGGAGGGCAACATAGATCAGGGAAGGGGGTAGTTAGCTACGTCTCCCATGCCATTTTCCTTATCAGAAATGGTGGGGTGGGAAACAGGCACAAAATGGGTATCTGTTCTTTTTGCTCTTGGAGGCTCATTGCAGAACAGCCCCACTGACCCTATTTTGGCCCTCTGTGGCATCTAGGAACTCAGTGGTCATCCCGAGTTTCTACCTGGTAACATGCCGCTCTCTCGAGTCCACTGAACTCTCGAAGGGGGTTTCTTGTACTTCTCCTTCAGTACACTGCTACTAGCGAGTCAGTTTCAGAAATTCCTGCCAAGAGGGCCAGCACTGCAAGCTTCCATTCTGTGCTGCTGGTTAAAGGCTCTACCCAGTGCCCACATTTCCCCCTACCCAATGACTGGTTACTGCAAGAAGGCTTGTGCACTCCTGGCGAAATAATGATCTAGCAACCAAATCACCTTCTTTCCCCTGGCACCTGTTTTAGATAGTGTGTTTGAATGGTGAAGGTCTATGTGATATGAAAAACAGCTACCTGCCCATGTGGTTTGGCCATTTAAATGTTACCCCACCTGTGAGGGAGCCACCACAGGAAACTGGATCATACTCAGAGCCAAACTACAAGTGACGCCTGAAACAGGTCGGACACTTGTCAGCTTCCCTCAAGTTTTGATGGGAAATGTAGGCAGCTTGGTGGAATGTTGGACAAGTGACAGTTGAAAAGTCCATTGGACAGCAGTCGGAGAGCCAAGCTGCAAGTCCAGGATGCCTACATTTCCCATCAAAACTTGAGGGAAGCTGACAAGTGTCCAACCTGTGTCAGGCGTCACTTGTAGCTTGGCTCATAGATAGGGTAAGACCCCTCTGCCCATGTTAGTTCTTTATCCGCAGAAAGTAACTTGACCAATTTGTTTGAGAAAGATTCACTGTTGATATGTGGCTATGCAGGTCCTGCTTCGATTCCACATCGAGAGAAACGTGCCTGTGATTCCAAAGACGGATAAACCACACCACCTCAAGGAGAACCTTCAGGTGAGCAACAATATTTGACTTGGTAAATTTTTGGAGAAGAGCTTACAGTAGACACAAGTAAGAGGGGGAAGATGGTTTCTACATACCCATAAGTCCATACCCCTCTTACCGGATGTCGTTTGGGAGTCAGGTCAAATGATGATTTGGGGATCAAATAAAAACAAGTTATGTGACACCTTAAAAACGAAGACTTGGATCCTATACTTTGGTCTGCACACACTTCTCCCTGGGCACTGTAGAGGCTGTCCACCCCTGCGGAACTTGCTTTATTGGATTCAAGCTTAAGAGGTTTGTTATAACATACAAGAGCTTTCGTGGGCTAGATTTCATGGAGAAACCTGAATTTCAAGGAGAACCAAATACTGAATTTGGTAACAGGAAGCTGGAACAAGAGGTTCTAGACTCTGTAAAGTTCCGTGTTTCTGTTTACATTTTAAAAAATCAGATCATTCTAGAAAATTTAAACGTTTATTTAAAAATGATATAAATCATCTAGACGGCTCAATCCAAAGCATCTGTACTCCAATGGAGTCTCTTCTGTCATCTCTTAATGTTTCTGTTACAGTGAATGTTTGAAATTTCGTGAATATTGACAGTTCCAGACAAATTTTTTGAATGTTCAAAAACTCTAATAAACTCCTGAATGCTGACAGTCACCTGACTGCAATTAACACCATTTGCTTGTGTCAGGGCTTGACAAATCCCAAATGCCAGATCACCATGGTACCAAGTATTTTCAACAGTGATTTTATTGTACTCTCAGAGGAAGTACAAAGCTTATATATCAGTTTGCATCAGAATATATTTTGATGTGTGACAAAAAATGTGCATGAAATTCTTGTAATTGTTCCTTATTTATGAACTGAAATTTATGCCACTCACTGGTGGTGGATGAATTCATTTCTTAACTGGCTCCAATATTCAAAAAAGCCATAATGAAATTACTCTATATACAATGATACTTTTATCATAGTATTATAAAATTATGAGAAACAGTGAAAAGAGGTTTGGATTAGGCTTTGTGGTGGCAATATTTTTTTTAAAAAAGTTGTCATTTAAAATACAGAATTGTGAAGGTTGAAAAATAAATCTGGCTGCTAAATGTTTGGTCTGGCTCCTGTAACAGTTAATAAAGCCATTTATGAGAGAACATTATTTCAAGGGAGCCACATGGAAACTAGAAGTTTCTTTGGCTGCTTCTTTGGCTTATTCACGGTGCTATGGTTGTTCTCTCGAATGTTGACACTTTTAACAGATCCCAGCCTTCTGACTGAGGAAATCAGAAGTTTATTTAGAATCAGGATGAAAGTCTCATATCCCCCTGTCCCAAATCACTGTTTTAATTTTAAAAATTATTTAAAATTGACATAAATAGTCTTCATATGGTCAAGTAAGCAAGGAAAACAAGAGTACAGAAAACACTAATATAGGTCAATAAGCATACATATTATTTCCTTTTCTATCTAAATAGAATTTAAAATGAATTGAAATTTCAAAGATTCCTATCAGAGTCCTTGTAGAAAAGATAAGATAGTCTTACACAGGGCTTTTCTTCAGTGGGAACGCAGTGTAACGGTGTTCCGGCACCTCTTAAAAATGGTCACATGGCCGGTGGCCCCATCTCCCTGATCTCCAGACAGAGGGGAGTTTAGATTGCCCTCCGTGCCACAATTTAAACTTTAAAAAACTCCCCCCTTGTTCCAGCTGATCCAAAGTGACATCATTGGGCGGTCTTGAGTTCCACCACGGAGTTCCACCACCTCTTTTCCCAGAAAAAAAGCCCTGGTCTTACAGAATTCCAAATATGAGAAATTTAGGGGTTTTATGATTGGCTGTCTTTCATAGACACAAGTATGTGGGCCAACACATGACTTTATTAAACCATCTAATATTGTACTTTCTAAAGGCACAATGTGATGTTCCTCTGAACATACAATGACATTTTTCCAAATGCATGCATGTAGCGAAGGGTGTTCCGTCCTTCTTGAGATTTTTTTGGGCATAAATCAACTATTAATTCAAAGTAACATTAAACAACAGTCTCTAACAAGAAACAGCAAATCTAATTCTAACTAGTCTGTGAGTAGTTTGCCCAAAGCCAAGAAAAATGCCTGCTTGCTATTTCACAAAAGGAAAGTAAAGAGCAAATTCTCAGACCTACTTAACACTAAATGTTCTAAGCAACATACATGATTAACCTCAAAGTCCATGACACTCCTGGATCCAAAGAAAAGTTGTCAAAGCCTGGCTTGTCTATGTTCAAAAAGTGTGAGTGGCAGGAAGAATGTATCTATTTGTGTGTGCCTGCACACACAAATTCATCTGGGATTCCCAGCTAACAGCATTTTGATTTGACTGTTGACATTTTACAGGACTTATTGTTATGTGTACACCTCATTAGAACTAAGGGCATAGTCCAGGCCTAATTCAGTATGGGCATTGGTCTTCCATTAAAATTGAATTTTAAAAGTGCCCATCTTTGCCTGGATCCTGCACTGCAGTCACATATATTAAACAGATTATAATTTTGGTTTCTCTGTTTTTTTCAGGTGTTTGACTTCAAACTGAGTGATGAAGACATGAAAACACTCTTATCTTTGAACAAGCAGTTGAGAGTCTATTCAATGCCTGCGTAAGTCAGTCTCCTTTTTATCTAGAAGGTCCCAGGTTCAATCCCCAGCATCTCCAGTTAAATGGTCAAGTTGCAGGTGATATAAAAACCTCTGCCTGAGACCCCGGAGAGCTGCTCGCAGTCAGAGTAGACAGTGCTGACCTTGATGGTCCAATGGTCTGAACTCTGTGCAAGGCAACATAGTACAATATCTTAAAGCACATGAGCAGTTCATAGAACTGCTTTCTAGTGGTTGTTAGCCTACTCATAGGATTGTGTGTATGACTTTGTGTATGTGAAATCAAATATCACAAAGTTTGACATTTTGAGAGGTCCACCTTGAATTAAAAGACACTTGCTACATGCATGATTCTAAACCTTGGACCTTGTTTCAGTGCAAGGCCCATCACTTGTATGGATTCAGTCAATTGTTATGGCTAAAACTGGAGATCTAGAGAAGGGTATTGTTTAGTATTGGACTAAGCCGAAGGAGACCTCGGTCCAGATTTCTGCTTGGCCACCAAGCATGGTGCTTGACCTTGGTTCTGTCAGCTTAATCCATCCCCCAAATGTTGGTTGTTATGGGGCAGGGCAGTCAGCGGCAGAGGAAAAGGAACCATATATTCCTCCTTGAGAATTGACTGAATCATGATTAATGGTCTGAAATTGTGATTAATCAAAATGTAATGAATTTTTAGCCCTTTAAAGAAGTGTTATGGGAGACACAGAGCTGCCAACAAAAATGGCAGCCCCATCTAACTTTACTTTCTTGACTGCCACTAGCAGCAATGAAGAAAGTCTCTGCATGATGACTTCTGTTAACATCTAGCTCTGCCCAATGGTGAACAATTCAACACTTTAAAAAACCCTCTGTATTCTTTTGCAGGTGTACTGAACACAAGGATTATCCCTTCCACGTGGAATACTAAAGGCCTTGTTCCTTTCACATCTAAAATACGAAGATTTCTGAAACTTAGATCAGATGTTGCAACAAGCAGTCTTCTGAAGAGAAATGTCAGCAGTTAGAGTTGTGTTTGAGGATGGGGGGGGGATCATTTAACCACTCTTGCCCGCCATATACATTTTAGTTATACTCTTTCGAATATAATATTACCCAGCAGCTAGCACTAAAGCTGAGGTATATAACTTTCTGACTGTCAGCCTTGCCCTTTACCTGTTTACCATTGGCTAAAGGGTAACCCCAAGACAGAAAATGGGAGAATATCCTGACAAGAAAATAGAGCCCTGTTCACGTTACAATGAATGCATGTACATCCGACATCCACACGGATACATCTGTTGAAGCACTCAGTTGAAGCACTGTTTGCCAGACGTCTTTATATTCAGACTGTTGGTTTTAATGGCTTTTGAGATGAGATTTTAATTTGTATGTTTTAATTTGTTATCCACCATGGTGGCTCTGTGATGGCAGAAAGGTGGGGTAAAATCTTGTTAATAAATCCACCAGGAGGAGGACAATTTTATCATGGCCGATATTGCCTGTGGCAACAGTGAGCTATTATCACAAATACATAAGAAGAAACTTGATGGACCACTAAGTAGCCAACTAGATATGTCCTGTAGAAAAGAGCTAGAGTCCAGTAGCACCTATAAGACTAACAAAATGAACTGTTGTGAATCACAGCTCACTTCTTAGAAGAGTTGTGGCTCACAAAAGCTCATAGCCTATCACAAATTTTGCTAGTCTTATAGGTGCTACTGGACTCAGACAGACTAACACAGCTACCTATCTAGAGATGTCCAGGAAGCCCAAAAGGAGGACATGAATCTAAGCCCTTCTCTGTTGCCCCTGGGGAGAGAAACAGCTGGTGGTGGTGTGCCAGACGTATGGCAGCCATGACATTTGTTAGTTCACACACATACCCAAAAGCAGGGTAGAGGAGAAGGGTATGTGTATAAATTTTACAAAGGTACAGTAGTCCCACAGAAATTGAACTGACTGCCCCTTGTCAGAATATTCTGGGAATTGTACATTCCTTTGGTGGTTGTTTGGTCACTTTTTACAGCGTTATATGGTGTACCATTGAAAAAACAATGCTCTGGGAAGTTACCTTGCTTAGTTAAGATACTAGTACAGTGTGTGTGGCTGAAGTTAAGTGGTTATACATTCCGTTCCTCCCAGTTTGTTCGTAGTATATAATCGATGCTCCAGCCAGGGCAGCTGTATACAAGGGTGGAGATTCCTTCAGAAGCCTGAGTGGGAACTCTTGTCTATAGTCTGGACCTGGGCATGCACGCAAGACAGTGTGCCAGCCATCATTCACCATGGGTGATTGGAGCACACCTCCTGAGTACAGATGATCCTGTCATCCCTTGGGCCCAGCCTGCAAATTATTTGCCTGGACCAGTCTCTCCTTTTAAATACCAGTGGGGTAACTGTGTTAAATCTCCAAAAAAAAACAGAGCAGTCTTCTGGTACTTTAAAGGCTCGCAATTTTATTTGGAACATAAGCTTTCATAGGCAAGTTCCCATTTGTCAGATGCAAAGAAAAGAAAAGTAGCTTACTGTACAATAAATGAGTTAGCCTTTTAAAAGACAAGTCTCTTATATTGTTTCTGATTTTTAAAAAACAGCTGATGTGCTGCTTTCTATAGGTGCCGCAGGGCTTGTAGAGAGAAGGAAAAGAGCCTCTGTTGAGCCATAGATGATGTACCAGGAAGGAGGGAGGTTTTGTGGATTGTGCCCCCAGGTTTCTAGTCCAGAGGGTTGCAACAACAGGTTTGAAGGTATGTGGCAATAACTCCAGTTAACTCTGGGCAGGTTTTCCTGGTTCCTCCTGATTTCAGTGCTGCATGGCACTTTTTAAGGCTAGAAAAAGAAAAGTAACTTGGCAGAAACTCTTAGTACCAGTTGTGCTGTTGAGTGTTTTTTTTTGTAGCAAAGTCTGAGTTATCCTGGTGAAGAATGTTGAAATCTTTGTACTTCACCCAGCTCTGCTAGAGGAATTAAACAGGTCTATAATGTATTAATGTGGCTTCTGTTTCTCACTGTATGTACTATATACTTAATAAAGATTTGCTGTAGCTTATTGCCAGATCAACGATCATCATTCATTGCTCTCCATGGGTTGGACAAGGGTTGCTGCCATGGGCCCAGGAGATTTTTCTCTCCAGAAGACATTCCTCAGATTTGGCTGCATGAGTTAATGTAGCCTGGACTGCAGTGCGCTTTTTTCCAAAACATCCTTTTACAATCCTCACAGCTAAAGCCAGGAAGATGTTTGTGGTAATATACACAACAGCAGAAAGTAAAAATATCCGACTGGAGTAGAGGGAAGAAGAAGGAGAAGTAGTTAGAAGGTCAGAGTAGGTTCCAATCCATGAAGTTGTTACTGGGTGATCTTTGGCCAGTCATTCTCTCTGCCTACCTTGCAAGGTTGTTGTGAGGATACAGTGGAGGGGGTAAAATCTCCTTGAAGGATGTTATAAAAATGCTTTTTCAAAAGACTTGAGTGCAATCTTATGTACACCTACTTGAAAGTAAGTGCTACTGAATTTGCTTTACTTCTGAGTAAGGGTTTAGCTGCACATTTTCTGCAGCACAGAAAAAGCATGTCTGGAGGAACTCCGGACAGTGAAGCATTTGAAGCCTGAGACAGGGGCTAGGCTGTTGCTTTAGACTACAGGGAGATCCAGGTTCAAATCCCCACTCAGCCTTAAGAGCTCATGGGCACCTTGAGGCAATCAGGTCTCTTAGAAGAGTAGTTGTGTTAGTCTGTTAGAGGGTAGAGGGTCTTGTACTTTAGGACTTTAAATCTTCATGGGCTAGGGCCTGAGAGTCCATGGGAAATTTTATTTTGTGTATGTGTGTGTTACAAAATTTTATTCTGCCAAACCCCCCAAAGTTGCTGTGGCAACCCCTGATCTCCTTCGAGAAAGGATGGGTAAGATAAGAGTCTAATAAAATGTGGTGTAGTGGCTAGACCAACAGACTAGGCTCTGGGCGACCCAGGTTCGATTCCGTGCTCTGCCATGGAAACTCGCTGGGTGACCTTGGGCCAGTCACACACTCTCGGCCTAAATCAGGTTTGCCAGCCTCCAGGTGATGGCTGAAGATCTCCTGGAATTAAAACTGATCTCCAGGTGACGGAGATCAGTTCCCCTGCAGAGAATGGCTGCTTTGGAGGGTGGACTCCAAGGAATTATGCCCTGCTGAGGTTCTTCTCCTCCCTGAAACCCCACCTGTCCAGGTTCCACCGCCAAAATCTCTAGGTATTTCTGAACCTGGACTTGGCAACCCTGTCTAACCTACCTTACAGGGTTGTTGTGAGGACAAAATGGAGGAGGAGAATGATGTGAGCCACTTTGGATCTCGTTTGGGAAGAAAGGCAGGGTATAAATGAAGGAAAATAAAAATAAATAAAATAAAGCCTGTTCATGCACCAGAGAATCCACTTTGAGAGAGTTGCTAAAGGGGCTCTCTGTAGCGTAAACCAACTTCGATTGCTGCTGTAGGCCTTGGAGCTCATGGGGGACTTTGAGGCACTCAAGTTTCTCAGAAGGGTTGTTGTATGTTCCAGCAAAAATAATCAGGACTCTCATGGCACCTCATAACTTTAAACTCTCATCGCGAGGGCCTACTTTCTCAGAAAAGAGACCATGGGAAGTTTGATTTTGTGTGTGAGCTACAAGACTTTATTCTCTCAGACCTGGCCTACTCCAAAATGTTGTTGTAGTAGCCCCTGATCTCCTTCGAGGAAGGAAGGGCGAGATAAGCATCAAATGAACTGTGGTGCAACGCCTAAAGTGACATACTAGATTCTGGGCAACCCAGGTTCTATTCCCCGCTCTGCCATGGAAACCAGCTGGGTAACCTTGGGCCAGTCACACTCGCCCAGCCTAACCTACCTCACAGGGCTGTTGTGAGGATAAAGTGGAGAATGATGTAATCCACTTTGGGAATCCCATATAATGGTAACAGCTAAAGGGGTGAGCTGGGATGTCCTTGGCTGACATTTAGGGTTGCCCACCTCCATGTAGGACCTGGAGATCTACCCAAATTACAACTGATCTCCAGACTACAAAGATCAGTTTCCCTGGAGAAAATGGTTGCTTTGTAGGGCATTATATCCTGCTGAGGTCCCTCCTTCCCCAACCCCTGCTTTCTCCAGGCTCCATACCCCAAATCTCCAAGAATTTTCTAACCTGGAGCTGACAACCCTAGTTCCCATTGGGGAGAAAGTTAGGGTATCAATGAAGTAAAGTAACAACAAAATAAAGTCTGTTTATGAACCAGCAAATCCACTGCGGGAGAATTAAACAAGGGGCTCTCTGTAGCGTAAGCCAATTTCTGCCTTTACCAGGCCACAGAGTGCAATGGGGACTTTGAGGAGCTCTAAGTAGCTTTCTACAACCTCACTCTTGCCTGGAAGATGGCTTCTTATCTCCACACGGCCGACCTGGCCACCTGGATCCGTGCTATGGTAACATCAAGGCTTTACTATTGTCATGCATTATATGTAGGTCTCCCGTCTAAGCTAACTAGGAGGCTCCAATTGGTGCAAAATGCTGCAGTTCGACTGTTATCAGGAGCGAGCAGGAGCTTGAACATCACTCCCATCCTACAGTCGCTCCACTGGCTACCCATCAGTTACCGTGCTCAGTTCAAGGTATACATACAAAGCTCTTCATGGCCTTGGTCTGGCATACCTGCGGGACCGCCTCCCTCCCTGTTCCTATATGGCAGCTTTGCTCATCTGAACAGGGTCTCCTGCAGGTGCCAGGCTGCACATGGGCGAAATCAACAGCAGCCTGTACATGGCCTTTCTCTGTGGTGGCCCCTACCCTGTGGAACAGCCTGCCTGAGGAGGTCAGAGAGCCCCCCCCTCTCCTGACTTTCCGCAAAGGATGCAAAACTGAATTATTCAAAAAGGCTTCTTACTCAGATGGGAGGGCTGAACTGTAGGGATGGGGTCTCAGATGCTTCGGTAATGAGTTAGGGACCATAGACTTCACCACTATGTTGCCTTACATATTCTCTGTTGCTTTAAATATGTACTCCTATATACTACCTGTGCTTTAAGTGGTCGAATGTCAATCCTAGAAGTGATTATGTTCTGTTCCATTATTTTCTTCTACTTTGTACTGGATTCCTGCTAACGCTATGTCTTTTTAATCTTGCATCTATTTACCCTTTGGCATCGTTTATGGAAATGTCCTTGACACTGTATGGAAATGTACTTGATACGGATTGTACTCATCTCATAATAGAAAAGAGTCCAGCAGCACCTTTAAGACTAACCAACTTTACTGTAGCATCAGCTTTCCAGAACAGTTTTCGTCAGAAGCATGGCGATACTGATCTCATACGTCGTAATCCGCCTTGAGTCTCAGTGAGAAAGGCAGACTATAAATTAAATAAACAAACAAACAAACAAGGCTCTTGTGGCGCTTGAGAGACTTTAAACTTTCCTGGGCCAGGAAGTTTGATTCTGTGTGTTTTGCTTTCACACGACTGTATTCTCTCTCACACCCGCGGACCCGCTGAGGGAAACCGGCTGCGGCGCTCGTGTGAAAGCGGCCTTCTTCTAACCCCACCAGGCCCGGCCAACGCGCAAGGGAGCCCGCAGGCCAAGCCGGCCGCTTTCCCTTTGCCCGCAGCCAACCAGAGGAGCGGCTGGCCGGGGAGGAGCCAGGCCCCGGAGACGCCGGCCGGGCTTGCTCTTGCGGGGCCCGGCCGGAGCATGGCCGCGTACGTGGAGCTGAGCACCCGGGCGAAAATGCCTATCTTCGGGCTGGGCACTTGGCAGGTACTGGGGAAGGACTGGGAGCGCTGGGCAAGAGCCTGGAGGCGGAGCGCGTCGCAAATCGGGCCCTTCTCCGGAAAGCCCCCCCCACCGAGGGTCGGCCTCTTCTTTGGCATT
This sequence comes from Eublepharis macularius, assembly GCF_028583425.1. Lineage (NCBI taxonomy): Eukaryota > Metazoa > Chordata > Lepidosauria > Squamata > Eublepharidae > Eublepharis > Eublepharis macularius. The sequence goes on from NC_072798.1 coordinate 19,188,608, forward strand.
TGATTGCATTGTTGCGGGGTTTTCTTAGGGTTGCTATCTCCAGGTTGGGAAATTCCTGGAGATTTGGGAGTGGACCCGGGGGGCGGGGAGAGGGACCTCAGTGGGGTATAATGCCACAGTCAGTCCACCCTCCAAAGCAGCCATTTTTCCCCAGGGGAACTGATCTCTGTTGTAATTCCGGGAGATCTCCAACCCCCACCTGGAGGGTGTAAAGAGGCACCCATAGCCCTTGGGAGAAAAGGATCGGATCAGCTTGGTCAGGCACGACCTTGGTTTTTGCATTTCCTGAGCCCTCACACGGCCTCATGGCGTTTTAGCTGATTATATAACTAGTCTAAGCCAGTCCTACCAATGAATGCATCTTCTTTTTCTTTCTTTCTTTCTTTCTTTCTTTCTTTCTTTCTTTCTTTCTTTCTTTCTTTCTTTCTTTCAAAACACACATTAAACCAGTTTCATTATAGCAGCAAAGTTTCACTGAGAATATTGTTGAGTGTCTGTTTTTGAGCCCTTGTTATTATTCCTCTCCTAGCTTGTCACTTTGAATTTCCTGGGTCAGATGCTCTGCCCTTTTCACTCTGTGACAAAGCTCCTGAAATTACTTTGCCAGTAGTCGGGGTTTTTCCCCCCAGTCCTTTCATCCTTTAATTCTTAATTATTTCTGGTGCTCATAGAGCTTCGATGGGAGAAAGGAAAGGATACTTAAGAGTTTGGGCAGTGTTCTTAGAATGTATGCAGTATTCATAACAAATGTATATAATAGTATCTACTGGGCATCATCACCTACTATTACAGCAAAAAACTGTTCTTCCAGAGGCCCTTTCACATGTAGACAATTTGTCATTACGCTGCTGCAGTTTTGGTTCCCTGATGCATGTCTGTGTGTGTATGATAGACTTACCCATGTATTAATATTAAACATTATACATGGATGTATAATATTGTATAATGATATTTAATACTAATTGTTGTTTTAAATTGTTTTACTGTTGTAAACCTCTTTGGGCGTCGTTCATGGGAGAGGCGGTATAAAAATCTAATAAATAAAATAAATAATAAATAAATAGTAACGGCATGTTGAAACATTTATACGTTACAATTCTAAGTTTGCATTTTAAAGAAAAATTAATGTGTGAAATGGCCTTAGGAGAGATCTAACAAGCTGATTTCTGGGCTTTCTTCTCATCTAAGACTGCCTGTTTGTGTTGCCAGAAGGCCTCTTCAACTTTTATCACCTGACAGGGAGAAGTTCAATAGTGCGACCGTACTATCAACTGTTTCTGAATGTTGGGAGGAAAAACCTCCTGAAATTGATTTCCCATCTCTCTTGCTGCATCAGCTTTCAGTCTTATCAGGAGAATGTTGAAAGGACCAATAAAATTGCTAAATTCCTTTCACAACAGAAGAAAGTCTAATTAATAGGTTCATTACTCAGCGATAAAGTTGGGGAGGAAAGAAAGAATCCTTGGTTCAAGTTCAGTCTTGAGGTCAGTTAGTCTTGTGAATTTTGCTGTGAATATAGAACTGATGAATCCGGTTCTGGCTACTGATCTTTTATCACATCTGAAGGAGTGGGGTGGTCAGCAGAGTAAACATAATCGTAAACATAGTTGCCTCTGAAAATGAAAGTGTGCATAATTCAGAAAATTGGGTGACATTAGTTCAGTCTACTGTAAAAGATTTAGGGAACAATCCTAAGCAGGTCTACTTAGAATCCCAGTCAGGTCTATTCAATGGAGTTTACTTCCAGGAAAGTGGTTTTAGGATTGCATTGCCTGATTCAGCTGATGGTCTCATCTTGGAGCGGCTGGTCCACTTCTTTTGGAAGTGGATTGAACTGTTTCCAACCATGCAGTGATGGTATTATTCAGCCAAGATTGTGCATGATGCATCCCCTGAATTTACCTAAAATATAACAACAACAGCAACAACAGCAACAACAACAACAAACATTCAATTTATATACCGGCCTTCAGGATGACTTAACACCCACTCAGAGGATAACAAAGTATGTTATCATTGGTTGTTGTGGGTTTTCCGGGCTGTATTGCCGTGGTCTTGGCATTGTAGTTCCTGACGTTTCACCAGCAGCTGTGGCTGGCATCTTCAGAGGTTTAGCACCAAAAGTCTCTTTTGGTGCTACACCTCTGAAGATGCCAGCCAAAGCTGCTGGAGAAACGTCAGGAACTACAATGCCAAGACCACGGCAATACAGCCCGGAAAACCCACAACAACCATCGTTCTCCGGCCGTGAAAGCCTTCGACAATATGTTATCATTATCCCCATAATAACAACCCCCCTGTGAGGTGATTGCTTGAGACACTAAAAAACAAAAATGGGGGGATGGGGGGGGTCACAAAGTAGCTGGGAAAATCACCAGATCAGCATGTTAGCCCTTTGCATTGCAGCATGTAAGGACTGACGCCCCCAAAAAGTGGACAGACATTTGCTAACTATTACAAGAAATATGTAAATATGGTTGTTGTGGGTTTTCCGGGCTGTATTGCCGTGGTCTTGGCATTGTAGTTCCTGACTTTTCGCCAGCAGTTCCTGCCAACATCTTTTCCACAGTGTGACACTGAGAGATCCCTGTCTTTTGGTGCTACACCTCTGAAGATGCCAGCCACAGCTGCTGGCAAAACGTCAGGAACTACAATGCCAAGACCACGGCAATACAGCCCAGAAAACCCACAACAACCGGCCGTGAAAGCCTTCGACAGTACATCAATATGTAAATAGTTATTCAGTTAAACTGCTTGCCAGTGGGAGGAGTAATAGAAGTCGTATACTTCAAAACTGGTGGATCTTGCAAGTGGCTTCCAATTGAATTGTTTATGCTACTGAGGCTTCGACACTTCTAATTCCTTTATGTTGCATCACAGAGTTTCTGTTACTATGATAGCCTTTTGAAAGTGTAGATTGCTGAGCTTTGCATTTCCTAGTTTAACGCCATTTAAACTGTCTCATAACCATAATCATATCATAACAAACCTTGATTTCCTCTTCTTCTAAAGAAACAAGTTTGGGGGTATACGTTGACACAGGCTTTGAAGATTGAACATAATGTTCTGTGTTGTTGAGCCTGCAAAAAGCATGACTTGTATGTGATTAAAATAAGAAGTGATTTGAAATTGTCCCTCTCTTGTTTACCCATCTCAGAGTCAAGGTATTATTGAAAATCATTCTCTCTGATAAGACTTTTAAAGTTCAGTCAGAGACAAACATGTATTAATTAGAATATGTGCAGTCAGGTACTAAATGTCTTTCATCTGGGCTTTGGGCCTCCAACAGTACAATCCTGAATAAAGTCTTTGAGGCCCTGCTGAAGTCAAGGGAAGTCACTCTGTAGACGGGGATAGCTCTGTAAAGAGAGAAACTGTCAAAATTCCCACAGACCCAACTGTACTATGAGATGCAAAGCCACACAATACTGTACTGTAAGTCTGCCTGTACTACCACTTTATGGGATCCTTGTCCTTAGCTAAGAAAAAAAACAATGAGTGCCTTATAGTTCCTTATAGTAAGGAGTGAAGGAAAGATGGAGAAATCTGATTTTCCAAGAGACGCTGCCCACCTCTCTTCCTGGGAGACCAAAGGAGCTGTGTTCAAACTGTGAAAGTTTGAAACTTTCATACTTTTCCTTTTAAGCATCCCAGGGGAAACTGCAATAAACTACTGCTGCCCATCAGTAATTCAACAGATGCCCCCAACGACAGCAAGGTGGGCACCAGATGAACCTTTGTGGGGAAATTATTCCATAGGTGAGGTGGCTCCACTGAAGAAGCCCTGTACCCTCCTGCTTCAGACTAGGTGGTACCTTGAATAGAGCCTGAGATGAAGAAGTCTTAATCCATACACTGTTATCTTGCCCTTCCTCAAAGGGCCTGAGGGAGCCAAATACAGTTCTTCTCCCCTTCTGTCCTCACAACAAACCTGTGAGGTAAGTTAGGCGGATGGAGAACAACTAGCTCAGGGTCAACTGACAATTTCATGGCCAAGCAAGGATTTGATTCTACACTTCCCAGGTCTTAATCCAGCACAAACCAGTACATCACACTGGCTTTTGGGTTGATGGTAGATACCTACTCCTGAATAAACAGCCCAAAGAACTGTAATGTATTGTAAAGTCCTTTCTTCTGACCCAGGCCCAAAGACATTCACGCACCATCTTTAACCCGATCTTTTGCAGATCTTAAACAATCCAAACCAGAACAATTAAGTTATCAAGGTCATGTAATTTGCTGCCCCATTCCCCATTCTTTACCTGGTCAGCCAGGAAAAAGGGCAGTCCGACAGACAGCTGAGACAAGACTGAACGGAAATAGGCCTTCACTTGTGGCTCTAACTAGCAGGTCCTAAGTTGGAGAATATGACTGAAGGCAAAAAGAGTGCAACTGATGATTAGGGGTTAGGACTGGAGCACCCTTCCTGTGAGGAAAGGTTGAAGAATCTGGGACTTTTCAGTTTAGAAAAGAGGCAACCAAGGGGGGACATGATAGGGGTTTATAAAATTATTCACAGAGTACAGAGAACTTTTTCTCCCTTTCCCAAAACACTAGAACCCAAGGGCATCCAATGAAGCTGCTGGGCAGTAGACCCCAGATCAAAAGGAAAATTCTTCTTGATGCAAAAAGTGATTAATATGTGGAATTCACTTCCAGAGGATGTAGCAATGGCCAAAGGCATAGACAGCTTTAAAAGAGGCTTAGGCAGATTGATGGAGGACAGGTCTGTCAGTGGCTACGAGCTATGATTGGCCAGTGTGTGGGACACAATGCTGGACTAGATGGACCACAGGTCTTATCCAGCAGGGTTCTTCTTTTGTTCTCTTCTGGCAGAAAATTCCACATTTTAATTACTCACTGAGCAAAGTATTTCCTTTTGTCCATCCTGAATCTACTGTTTATTAACTTCGTTTGGCTCTCCCCAGGCCCTAATATTTTGGGAGATGGAAAAAAAAGATCTGTCCACTCTCTCTACCCCGTGCATAATTTTACAAACCTCTGTCAATGTCTTAGTCATCTCTTTTCTAAACTGAAAAGTCCCAGAGTCTTCAGCTTTTTGTACTCTTAATCATCTTGGTTGCTCTCTTCTGTACTTTTTCCAGCTCTGCAATATCCTTTCTGAGATATGGTGACCAGAACTCTACAAAGTATTCCAAATGAGGATGCACCATACAGGGACATAATAGTGGCTGTTTTATTTTCAGTCCCTTTCCTAATAATCCCCAGCTAATAATCCCTAACCTAATGTTTCTAAGCCTTTCGTTTATTCCCACCTGTGCTTGGTTAAGCAGCAGTTCAAGTTTTGAAAGGGGCACCCACAACTCTGTGACCACTCACCATGTCCTTTTAAGACTGAAAAGAGTACTGATGTCTTAATTTTTTCCCTTAAATCTGCAATTTCTGTTGCCAGTTTCAGGTTGACCCTGCATTTTTCCAATTCAGATTGTAATGATATAATGTGTACATGCCTACTGAAATCCCAAAGTGTGTATTTTTCATTTCTTAATTGTTGAAGGTAGGGCTTTGCAAAATGTTTGAATAAGGCAATCATGTCATTGTCCTTTGAAGTTCCTTTTTAGCTTGTACATGGTATTGGTTTGTTTATTGTGTTTGGTAAATATTTGAGAAAAGCTCAAAAAAATTCATTGAGATTTTAAGATTTTATTTAAAATATTTATGCTGTGCCTTCCCACTCTCAAATTTGCTTTTGCATTCGACATTTAAAAGGCAAATTTTATGTCTCAGGCTCCTCCTGAAAGAGTAGAAGAGGCTGTGAAACATGCCATTGACCTCGGATACCGCCACATAGACTGTGCCCACTTGTACCAGAACGAGGAAGGAATTGGGAATGCTGTCCAGCAGAAAATCAAGGAAGGAGTTGTGACGCGGGAGGACCTTTTCATTGTTAGCAAGGTAACGTTGGAGAAAACGGCATCTGGGACCCTGGAACAGGTTGGCAGACCAGATGTTGCTTTGCCTTGCCTCCTTTACATCCAAGACTTTCTTATCTCTTGCTTTCTGTACACACACAGTCAGGGATCTTTTTTATGCCCTTCCTTGTTTTATAGGTGTTGGCCTTTTTTTAGAAAATTGATTATTCTTTGATGGCGTTGGCTGGTTTTTTAATGCTTGTATTTTAATGGTTTGCTTTATGATTTAGAAGCTGCTTTGAGCAAGTCTCTGGAGAGGCAACACGTACATTTTCTAAAGAAATAAGCAAAATGATTAGAAATGAGGGCTTGTAGCCCCCATCTCTAATCCGCTGTATCTGCAACACAGCGGAGCCACTTGAGGGCAGCAGAGAGAGAAGTCCCCGGGTAAACTTGCAGCATAGTTCCACTTAGGAAAAGACAATCGTGCTGCAAGTAGAAAAATAGCATATCAGGGCTTGGCTTTGTCCCTGAGACGTGAATTTTATTTATTTACTTCATCCATACCCCACTTTTCCTCCCAGTTGGGGGCCCAAAGTGACTTACAGCATTCTCCCCTTCTCCGTTTTATCCTCACAACAATCTTGTGAGGTAGGTTAGGCTGAGATTGTATGACAGGGCCAAGATCACCCAGCTGGCTTTTGTGGCAGAGTGAGAATTCAACCTGGTTCTCCTAAATCCTGGCCCAACAGCCACTACACCGCATTGGTTTCCTATGTGTGAATGCAGCCTGCCACCACCCCAGTAGTTCCTGGCATCCATAGATGCACTGCTCATGAGGCTGTGCGCAGCTGTGTCCAGAATATCAGACCGTGGGCCACTTCCTGGGCTGTGGAGCTCTTCCTGCTGTCCTCAGCTGCTTGTGGAAAGTAGGACAAAGTTTCCAGAACTTGGAGGCATCAGAGGGCCTATGGGAAGGGTTGAAATGGATCTGTGAGTGTTGGAACTCTACTGACCTGGGTTGTTGATCAAGTTTTGCTAGAGTACAGTGCCAGCTGTAAAAAGGAGAGAAGATCCAAACCTGGTGTGCGTGAAAGCACCTCTCCGACATGCGTAGTCAGAAAGTGGAACATCATTTGTGGCTTTCTTCTTTTCCCATCTAGCTGTGGTGTAATGCCCATGAGAAATCCCTGGTGAAGAAAGCATGCCAGACCTCCCTGGCTCATCTGAAGCTAAGCTATTTGGACCTCTACCTCATCCACTTCCCCATGGGATTCAAGGTATTCGTGCAGTTTCGTTCTACTTCACGTGCTTCCCAGTGAGAGTCACGGTGCTTATTTCTCCCCTTTGAGAGGAGCCTTGAATCTTGTCGGAGGACCCTCTTTTCTAACAAAGATGACCAAACTCATTTTGAAACAGGACTCTAAGCTAGGAGTGGACAATATCTACTTACCAACAGCAGGTGTCAGTCTATGGAAGACAGGATACGTTGAAGTTGACTCCCAGCCCTTGCAGCAAGAAATCCAAGCTCTCTTGAGTAAATGGGTCTTTATTGAGATATCATAGGCTTCGCCATACATATGTCCATAGGTTACACAGAAGCAATTAAAGGCGTCTGGCTGTACACAGGTCTCTTGTTAAGAATGACTCATTGAATACACGATACACTATATCAACCCTTCCCCTTGTCCCCCACCCCTCCAGTTCTCCCAGCCGAACACAATCAGTAGCGGAACGGGAAAGAGTCATCCCAAGGCCGCTGCGGCGAGCCATCCGAGATAAGGGCTCGCCCGTCCTGGAATCTGGAAAGCAGCAAGGGAACAGGTGCACGAGGCTATTGCAACATACTACAAGCTGGGTAACAATATGGAGGGACAGTGGGCAACAATCCTGACAGCGGGTAGGATGCAGAGAGCTGCTTTAGTGGAAGGGCTCCTCTTTACACGCTGGATGACCAGGCTCCATTCATGGCATCTCCAGGTACAGGATCTCCGGCATCTAGCCCTGAGGTGCACTTTTCTCTGCCAGGGAGCCTGGAGAGCCACTGCTGGTCAGAGTCGACATTCCTGAACTAGTAGGGCCAATGCTGTGGCTCAGCCTCGGGCGGCTGGGCATAGGCATGGTAGATAACCACGTTCACTGTCTTGAGCTTCTCAGAGAAAAGATGGGATTGAAATCTAATAATGTTCATCTGGTGGTTTTATAATATTTTCTTTGACATAACCCCTCTGCTTCCTTAATATAAACAGATTTGGAAATACCACTCAGTTTCTTACACAATTGGCTAATGTGTGAGAAACACAGAAAATTCAGTCTGAATGTAACCCACACACCCCTTATGGGGTGCAGAACTAATAGGAGTTTCATCCAAGCACCGACCCTGTTTAGCGCCCAAGATCTAATGAGAGCAGGCTGTACCCTGCCACCTTCTCTCCCCTGTCCCAGGAGACCCTCCGTTAATACTCCAGCCTGCTCCCATTTGTAGAGCCTGACCCTCAGCTCTGCTTCTTGATCTTGCTAGAGATCATAGTAATGTCCGGGACTGGCTGTTTTGTAATGAGAGATCTCTTTTGAATTCTGCTGTGTTGCCGAGGTGCTTACAAACATGCTTACATACACGGAGTTAGTCTGACGGCCATCCTGTAAGTAAAGTTAAGCCTAGACAAAGGGAGCTTTAGTCAGCTGGAGAGCTTTTGGAGGGTGAAATGATCCATGACCTTGGGAAATGCTTGTTCACAAAGAGGACAGCAATACAAGGGCAAGTGAGAGCATTTGCGTGTGTTGGGCGAGGGGGTGACCTTGCAACCCAAACACCAAATTGCAAATCAGCTCAGACATACGCACAACAGAGTAATCAAATGGACTCAAAGCCTGGTTGAACAGAAATGTTTTAATTTAGCAGCTGAAGCTCAGCAGGTCAGACCCTGAACATTCAATTGGCACAGTACTAATACGTGGAGGCAGCCTACTACGGACTGGCGCTGTGCCTACGTTCGGGAGGGTGCAAAGCCAGTGCACTTGATTGTAAGTAGGGCACTTCTCTGCTTTGCATCCAGAGGGTGACAGGCAAATACTTATGAGGGTAGAGTTTCCCAATCTAACAGTGAAATCCAAAGCACAATGACTCCAGTCTAAGCCCATTGGTTTCAGATTCCTCCCATCTGTCCCCTGTATTCGTCTTATGAAGACAACATGGGACAACGACTCCCATGTTTTCCTTATAACGGACATTTACCAATCCTGAATGTACACAGTTTGAAAAATGACCCAAATCTGTCATCCAGATTCACTGTACGTTTTGCAATAGTAACCAACTTGCTGGGAGAGCTTCAGTGATTGTTCTTTCTTCTGGCAGGCTGGAGAGGATTTCATGCCTAAGGACGAGAAGGGTATGGTAATCCCCAGTAACACGGACTTCCTGGACACCTGGGAGGTAGGTTCGACTTCACTTGGTTTTCTGATACCTGGCTCTGAATGTTGGTTGTGGTTGAGTGCAAAAATTAGGAATGTGAGAAACCTTTAAGCCGTACTGTTCCTTGTGGTCCCCTGTCCCTCAAGAACAGTGTTTTAGGGAAATCAGTGGGCTGTAGTGGCGGGGGGATTCCTGTCAGCTAATGGAGTTACCTTCTATTAGTTGAAATTATTGTTGGGATCCTGTGTTATGTGTTCCAAAATTTGGTGGCGTTCCTAATTTTGAAAGTTTCTCTTTGAAGAAGGTTCGTTTTTGTGGTGCCCAGGAAAATTGTTGGTCTGTTGTGCCTCTGTCAGGACATAATATTTTCATTGTATGAGGACATTTATTTAATCTTAAAATATATATTCACTACCAACAAAGCCTGTGTAGGAAAATACAATGGACTCTAGTGAGGTCTTGTGAGGGCCACACTGCCCTGCTGCAGGGCCTGGTGGTGCAGCCCTTCCAATATCCTGCGGCCCTCCCGAGAAGTCTGTTGCGGCCCCACACCCCTCCCAAGGCCCCACAGGGAGTGCTGTGCTGGCTGCCACGAGTCCTGCAGAGGCCCGGCGCAGCAGTGAGAAGGCCCAGTGTGGAGGCAGGAAGGCCCTCCCAAGACCCCGCAGAGGCCCGACGCAGCTGTGGGAAGGCCCTACCAAGACCTCCAGAGGATCACAGTTGCTGGTGACTCAATTTTTATCCTGTGCACCTGTGCAGGCAAACCCACAGGCGCATCAGGATAAAAAGTGAGTCATCGGCAACACAGCTTGCCTTTTATATAGTAGGGTAATCCTCAAAGAAAGACATTTCTTTCTTGGGTGAAATCTATGATGAACTTCCCCTCGTTTTCCTCTCTTTCTAGAAGAGAACCAAGGCATATATCATAACAGAACCACCAAATAATGAGAGAGGAATGGAGGGAATCCACTCAGCTCTACAAGTGATCCCTAACTTGGCCTTTTCCCATTAGGCAATGGAGGAGCTGGTGGACTGTGGGCTGGTGAAAGCCATTGGGATCTCCAACTTCAACCATGACCAGATTGAGAGGCTGTTGAGGAAGCCCAACTTAAAGTTCAAGCCTGTGAATCACCAGGTAAGATGGTCAGCTTCCAGGTGCGTCGCTGTGCTTCTCCTCCTCATTGCAGTATCTGGAACGGCTCCATCTCTGCCTCACTCTGCCTGCAAACAGAAGCTTCCCTGACAGAGGTTGGCTCCCCTGCTCCCCTCACAGCCCGTGGCTTGGCTAACCACTTATGTCTGAAACTCTTTGGCTGGGTCTCCTCTTGTGCTAGTATCCCTGAATTGGCCTGTGCTCTGCCTCTTCACTGTAGTCATTTCCTAAGTCTTTTAGAGGTTGGCAGAACTTCCCTGAGGAATTTCCCAGAAGGTTCCACCAAGGGAATTCTTGGGTCTGGCATCCCCCCATGGTCTGGTTCCCTGAGTGGAAGACTGCACCAAACCTTCTTGAGGAGCAGCTTGAATGGTCCTGTTGGCCTGGCTCTTCGGCCGGCCCCCATTAACACCATCTGCAGCGGGATAGTTTTTAGACACCAGTTCAAGAGCTTGTACATCCCTTCTTTATGCAGACTTAACACACACACACTTACAAGTATGTACATGTGAGGAAATTCTGTGCTGTAGAAGAGCACTGAGGTACTTTTCCTGACTCCTTTCCCTTTTCGTGTTCATGTATAGATCTCAGAAGATGGTTGGGTGAGGGAGTCCTTAATTATTTGAGGAATGAGATTTTGGAATAGAGTTGAGGCCAAACTGGACTGCATGCGAAAGGTTAACTTAGTGCTGTTTCTTTCTTGTAACATCCTACTTCTTTTATTACATTTGTACGCTGCCCCTCTTCCATGAGGGAGCTCAAGGCTGTGCCAGTGGGGTTCTTAAGGGGCCTCCTGGCCAGGCCGCAACCAGTTCTAGCCCTTCAGCACAAGAGGGCTGTATCATGTGCCTTTAGACCGTGCTTGGGTACCATGTGATGTACTTGTGCTGACTGCCTCCTCTCATTGGTGGGTGGATGAGATGCCCAGCGCAGTCATGTCCCACCACACATTACTGGTGTTAGACGTTATATGGAAGAGAGAGAAACAGCAGCAACAGTGGCTCAGTCTCTCTTGCAATGTCTGACTTGACCCTTAAAACTGAACAGCTGTGGGGGCAAAGAGCTCATTTTGAGCAAAACCCAAAGAGATTTCAGAATGCTTCAATGATGTCCGGCCCATCAATGTGGAACAGCCAATCAGCCGTGAGATCCTCCAGTCAGCTTTTAGAGGGGATTTGCATGTGGAGAGAATGCAGCAACTGACAGTTTCAGGTCTGCCTCAGGAAGAGAGCCAATAAGGGAGTGCTAGTTCTGCCTCAGGAGGAGGGTGGAGTGACGGTTGAGGCCTGGCCCTAGGAGTGAGCAGTCCAGGGAGAGCTGAAATCTTTCAAATTAGAACCCCTTGCATAAGAGGGCCTCATCTCCTGTTTAGGCTGAGGAAACCTGACAGGAAAATACCCGTTTCTAAGGAAAGGGCCCTCGTGATAACAGGCTGAGGAAATATCATTCAGAAGCTCTCCAGAGCTGAAAGTCTCTATCATCCTAATAAATTAATGTGTGGTTCAAAACGTACTAAAGCTGTAACTAAAGCATAAGTGGCTCAACCAGGTTCTAAGCCTGTGCCTGTTGAAGTATTTAAACAACTCTTGGTTTTATTTTTCTCTTTTACTCATGCCTCAGAGGTCTCAGTGTCCTGCTATGAATTCAAATAAAATTACACAAACCCTATATCACACAGCCATTCCAACTAAGGCTTTTAGACACATAACCATTTTTTCACTTTGGGGAAGAAGTGTGGGGAAGGTTTATCACAACAACTCTAATTTCGCCCAAATTATAGGAGGATGTCGAAAAGGGCTATTGCAAATTCTAATTTATTAGGGTGTGTGTGTGCATGAATCAGAAAGTTATCTCTCTCTCTGAAAAGGACCGTATTGAGTAATCCAGGATTTTCTCGGGCTTGCAGATTGAGTGCCACCCGTACCTTACCCAGGAGAAGCTGATCCACTATTGCCAGTCCAAAGGGATCTCTGTGACTGCCTACCGTCCTTTTGGCGCTCACACGTAAGACCAATTTGAATCTCTCTTGAAGGAATTCTATTTGCAAATATACATTTGTGTGTGTATAGGTGTAATTAGTACATATAGAGATTGCACAAGTACCAGATCTCCCCCGCCTAAATTTTTGTTCCCTTCTTCTGTGCTAGGCAGCCCCCTGCCCCCAACACATGCACATTACTGGAGAGGAGATTGTCTTGAATAGTCCATTTTTATTAATTGCCAAGATTCCAAAAGAATGCAAATTCCCCCCAGGCCAAATATCAAGCAGTGACATAACAAACAAAAGCATGGGTGTAAGTCGTAAGGGGAAACTGGCCAGCAGATGTGACAAACGGAACACTAGTCCACAGGCTGATGCTAGCGCAGAGGGGGCCTTTGCAAAATTCCTTTGTATTGCAGAACTTGCTTGGTGTTTATGGGCTGCCCTGTCAAAGCTACAGCATGGGAAGCAGCTTTAAAAGCTTCCAGATTTAAGAATATTGCAGGCTCATGGGCAGCAGCGCTGAATGAAGAAGGTGCTTGCTGATGCGGGTCTTCCCCACCTCCCCTTTCATCAGTAGCCTCCAGAGACGTCTGAGAAGCGTATGCTGTTAATTGGAAGGGAGCTTCAGTGTGGAGGGGCAAGGGGATGAAATCTCCCCACGTCCCTCTTTCATTAGTGGAAGAGAGACGAGTGCCGTAGTTCTGCTTGCCCCAAGTAAATTGGCCTGCTGGAGGCTACAATATATGGTTTCCCTTATATTTTCCTGCCAGGAGCACTCCAGAGGGCTAAGAGTGCAGAAGGGTGCAGGGTACTGAAAAGGGTCAGCCTTGGTGGCCTTCCGTCCAAGTACTGCCTGTGGCCAACCCTACTTAGCTTGGGTTACCAAAAAGTTTTGATTTGTATATGGAAGGTTTCTGGATTTCGGAAAGTAAAGAGAACAACTTTTCAGTGAGGGCCAAATTACATGAAGTGAAATGCTGCATGTGCAGGTCCAAAGTGGGGTAAGTAACCCAACCCTGTGATTGGGTGGTTTCAGCTTAGGAAAAAGTACTGGAAGGGAAGGGAAGGCAGGAGCCCTGCAGTCCCATGCCAAATCGACCCCCCCCCCCCGAGTTTTAAAGGGACATTCTCAGCATCCGCTGTGTGTCTGCCCGGACTCAACTTGTTAAAAAACAACTCCAGTAGTTTTGCCCTTAAGCAGAAGGCTGCTTAATACCTCTGCTTTCTTTTGTAGCCTTAATCCTGGGGACCCGATCCTTTTGGAGGATCCCAAGGTTAGAGAGATCGCTGCGAGGCACAACAAGAGCCCAGCTCAGGTGACGACTCATGAGTATGACTGGAGGGGGGGGTATGTGGGGAGGGGGAGACTGTGAAGTGAGATGTCTCCCTGTGTGTCAAGCAAATGGCTCTGTGGGAAAACTGAGCCACTGGCATTTCTGTTGAGGTGCTTTAGGTCCTTGCAGTTGGTGCTTCTCTGAGACATGCCAGTTGCAGGACAGTTGTGGCAGTTCTGACATCCGTGGATTGGTACAGGAGCTTGGGGCATTAGTGAAGTCTGTGCGGGGAACCAGAAATGGAGAAGGAATATCTGCACATGACAGTGTAACACGGTGCCTCTTTGCACACTTTGGGGTGTGCATTAAAGACCCTGATAAAGTTGCCATTTTTTCTTTCTGACCCGTTTCCTGTGCTTTTAGCAGATGCATAATGGGCAAAAATTCAGCAAATCTGGTGCCACTCCAAACATTCGTGAGACCCTGAACAAGAGAGCCATCCTCTCTTGAGCAAGTGATCTGTCCTTCCTCCTGCCAGACTCTGCCATTGGCTCACATCTGTACTTTTAACCCATCTTTTTGGCTACTGCAATGCAGGCGGAGCTCTAGGAAGATGGGTTTGCGGGGTGGTGCAGTAGGGCCTTCAAATGGTGATGGGCACAGAGCAACTGGCCAGCCTACTTAGTGGCCATGCGGGTCGAAGGTCTGCCAGGATGGAGCAGCAATGATGAGAAAAGCCGCTGAGTTTCCACTGGTCACACAGCCATTGAAGGCACAAAAGCAACGTCCTCAAAGAAGATGGCAACCTTTTGTACCCTCTTACCAGTGGTGGAGCTCCCCTGTATATGTTTTCCCAGTTCCTTTGGATCAGCGAGCCTGGACAACCTCAGAATTGCTAGGGCAAGCTTGGCTTTACACATTCATCCAGAACGGCTAGAACTCGGGGCCATCCAATGAAAGGCAGTAGATTCAGGAGAGACAAAATGAAATACTTCTTTACTTGAGAAGTAAATTAAAACGTGGCATTTGCTGCCAGCAGATGTAGTGATGGCCACAGGCATAGACAGCTTTAAAGGGGGACTAAGCAGATTCATGGAGGCTGGTTCTATCACAGGTTAGCAGCCATTGGTGACTAAAGGCAGTGTCCACATTCGGAGGCAGTAAACCTCTGAAGCAACATCAGGGAAAGCAACATCAGGCTTCTGTGCTCTGTAGTTGATCCTCCAGTGTAACTGGTTGGCCACTGTGCGAGGCAGAATGCTGGACTAGGTGGACCGCTGGTCTGATCCTGCAGGGCTCTTCTTACGTTCTTACCTCTCTTACATTTTAAGGATTTGGACATTCATATCTGGATTCTGGGAGGCTTGGATGATGAAGTCTAAGACATACTCTAATTGTGGTCACACTGTATATTCACTGACTAATGGTACTGGCTCAAAAATTAGCAAATTCAAGGTGGCTGAACTGATCATTAAAAAGTTTGATGAAATGGGTATTTATGTTGCTTAAGTGTTGCCCAGCTCCGTCCTATTCCACAAGCTGCTGCTCCTCGTTTCTCTTCTTTGCCCTCATTGCCCTCACCCTTATTTGCACTCACTGCTTTCTAATATGATTGACAGTTGAAACCTACTTGATTTTGTTTCCAGACATCCATGTGTTTGTTACATCAGATATGGCAGCATGATGCAATTGACAAAATCATGTGGGTATCCCATCCACCACAGCCAATCAGATTAGACAGCAGTGAGGGCAAAAGACAGCAAGAGCAGTGAGGGCGAAAGAAAAACAACCAAAGCAAAAAAAAAATTCCATAAGTATCAAAATTTATTGAAGAGTTGAAATCTTTGCAAATGGGAAGCACTTTTTCGTGAAAACAGAGAAAGTAAATTTGACTTAGCCATGCATTAAACCTCTCCAGCTTGGTTTGTGAAATGTGCTGCCTGGGTCAGCAGCAGCCCTCGTTCGTATCTTTTCCAGGTTCTCATCAGGTTTCACATCCAGAGGAATGTAGCTGTCATTCCCAAATCAGACAAACCGCACCGGCTGGAGGAGAATTTCAAGGTAGATATTTCTTTCTTCCGTACAGTTTCCCCACTTGCATGTTAATACAGCCCTGCGGATTAGCTGCTTGACTGAATGGCCCGTTGTTCCCGAGTGAGGAACTGAGTGGCAAATGCACTACATTGCCCAGTCTTCTTGTTGCTAACTACCTAAGCTCATACCACTCCTGGACCGAGACTGGACTGTGCCGTGGCCAAGAGCACAGAGGGGTATTGCCCTCCATCCTATACACCTCAGTACTTGTATGTAAGACTGCTATCATGTGGCACACGCACACTTTTCTGGCTGAATCAGAGGTAGAGGAATGCACACTCATTTATTTTTTTATTATTAAATTTTTATTGGAATTAGAAATATTTTGTCATTTATAACAATCAGATTACTTTAATATTCCAGTTCTAACCCCCTCCCTTCCCCCCCCCGTTTGTTGACTTCCAACAGTTTTCCAACCCTTTGTCTATTCTTCCCCTACTCATTTCAACTTATTTTGTCAGTTAAACATATACTTTCACACTCTTCTAAGCTAGTCTATTATAACACAGTGCTAAGTCAATTTCCCTTCACTTATCAACTAACTAATACATTCCTGGCATGTTATTCAATAGTAATAATACTGGTAATATTCTCAATATCCTGTACTCTAACTTATTCATTCTAATGTCATCAATATGGGACAAACAATTTATCCCTCCCTATACATAACTTGAGTACTCATAAGTGATGAATACATTTATAAGTCAACCAATTTAACTTATACTCTATATGTTACTCTTTACTTCCTCTTATATCTCTTATATCTCTTATCTTTATAACATAAAGTCAATCAATTTGACTCATATTCTACACATTTCTAAATATACCTATAAACACAATATACGTTCGACATAAGTCAATCAATTTGACCCATGTTCTGCACATTTCTGAATGTCGCTATAACCAAAAATACCTTCAGCATAAGTCAATCAATTTAACCTATATTCTATATGCTACTTCTCATTCCCCCCCTTCTTGTATTCATGAATTTTAATTCTGTTAATTCTCAATTACACCCCTATCTGCCAGCAACATAATTAGTTAATTAATTTCTATTCTTATATATCACATAATAACTATTACTTAATACTGTATAGAATAATCAAATAGAATAATTGCTTAGTAATTCTTCTTTAACTCTCCTCCCCCCGGTATAGTCACTTCTCTTTTCTTTTGTTTTTCTTCAATAATTTTCAAACTGCCACAGTTCTCCTCCCACCTCCCATTTTTTCACCAAATATTGTTTCAGCTTCTCCCAATCTGTGTTAAACTGTCCTGGATCAAGGTCTCTTAGTTTTCTTGTCAGTTTATCCATCTCCGCCATGTACAGCAATTTGTGAATCCAGTCCTTGATAGTTGGCACTTCTTGTACTTTCCACTTTTGCGCATACAAAAGTCTAGCCGCTGCTGTCATGTAAAAAAGCAATGTCCTATGTTGTGCTGGAATATCTTCCATTCCCAAGTTCAGTAGCAGGAGTTCTGGGTTCTTATTAACTTGAAACTGTAAAATCTCACTTATTACTCTTATTATTTCCCCCCAGTACTGCCTGACTACCTCACAAGTCCACCACATATGATACAAAGATCCTTCATGCTTTTTACATTTCCAGCATTTATTAGATGTGTTCACATTCCCTAGCGCAATTTTCTTTGGTGTCAGGTACCAACGATAGATCATTTTATAGACATTCTCTTTAATGTTAGTGCATGTCGTAATCTTCAAAGTATTTTTCCACAAATATTCCCACGCCTCCATTGTTATTTCTTTATTAAAATTTATAGCCCACTTCACCATTTGCACCTTAACTACCTCTTCTTCAGTATACCATTTTAACAACACTTTATAGACCTTTGAAATTTCCTTTTTGTCTTCTTGTAAAATTACTTCCTCCAAGTCCGAGTTCTCCATTCTTATCCCTCCCTTGGCACAATCCGATTTATAAAGATCTCTGAGCTGTCTATATTGAAACCAGTCATAGTTTGGAGACAACTCTTCTTGCGTCTTTATTCTTAATTTAGAAAATTCTATTTGTGTTATCTCCTTATACGTTAAACACTGTTGTTCATTATCAACAGTTCTCGGATCTATCGCTTCATAAGGAACCACCCAGGAGGGAATTCCTTCTTGTAGGTAATCTCTGTACTTTTTCCATATTGTGAAGAGGCTTCTCCGAATGTAATGGTGTAAAAACATAGAATCCGCTTTTACTTTATCATACCATAAGTTTGCATGCCATCCAAATATTTTTTTGTATCCCTCTAAGGCCAGCAATTTGCGATTTTTAAGCATCATCCAGTCCTTCAGCCAAACCAAGCAGATTGCCTCATAATAAAGTCTTAGGTTGGGCAGTTGCATTCCGCCTCTCTCTTTCGCGTCCTGTAACACTTTCATTTTCACTCGAGGCTTTTTGCCTGCCCAAACAAAGTCCGATATCTTTCTCTGCCATTTCTCAAACTGCTTGGAATCCCGAATAACTGGTATTGTCTGTAACAAAAACATCACTCTTGGCAGCACATTCATCTTGACTGCTGCAATTCTTCCCAACCATGACAAATTCAATCTATTCCATTTAATCAAGTCTCGCTCTATTTGAGGCCACAATTTCTCATAATTGTTCTTGAATAGATCTATATTCTTTGCAGTCAGTTCAATTCCCAAATATTTCACCTTATTTGTTACTTCACAATCTGTTATTTCCATAAGTTGCTGTTGTTTTTGTTTAGTCATATTTTTACACAGTATCTTTGACTTTGTTTACAAAAAAACCTGCCAAATCTCCAAATTCTGTGATTTTTTCTATTACCCTTGGCATGTTTTCAATTGGATCTTCCACAATTAACATTATATCGTCTGCAAATGCTCTGACCTTATAGGAAAAGTCTTTTATCTTTATTCCACGGATTGCATTATCTTCTCGGATCTGTATCATCAAAATTTCCAAAACCATTATAAACAACAGTGGAGACAACGGGCAACCTTGTCTTGTACCTTTGCCTATAGTCAATTTCTTAGTCACCTCGTCCTTCACCACAATTGCTGCACTCTGGTCTCTGTAGATTTCTTTTACTGCTCTGATAAATCTTTCTCCCAACTGTAGCTGTTCCATAGTGGCGAACATAAAATCCCAGTTCAAATTGTCAAATGCTTTTTCAGCGTCCACAAAGAAGAACCCAACCTCCTTATCACAACGCCTATCATAATATTCAATAGCATTTATAACTGTCCTTAAATTGTCTCTGATTTGTCTATTCGGTAAAAAAACAGCTTGTTCTTCCCCAATAACTTCGGATAGCCATCCCTTTACTCTTTCAGCTAAGATCTTCGCAAAGATCTTATAGTCATTGTTAAGTAAGGAAATAGGTCTGTAATTTTTGACGTTAGTCAAGTCCTGTCCTTCTTTAGGGATCAATGATATATTAGCTTCACTCCAAGTATCTGGAATTCTTTGGTCTCTCATAACACCATTGATCACTTCTTTTAGGAATGACACCAGTTCATTGACCATTACCTTATAAAATTTAGCTGTGAGTCCATCAGGCCCTGGCGCCTTACCCAGATTTGTTGACTGTATTGCCTTCCTTATCTCTTCCTCTGTCACTTCACTATTCAATTTATTTCTCCAATCTTCCGAGATCACTGGGAGCCTCATTTTCCCCAGATATGTCGCTATTGAATCTTTATTCACCTCTTTTTTATTATACAATTTAGCGTAAAATTTGTAGAAGGCTCTACTAATGGCAGTCTGTTCCAGATATACTTTATTATCCTCACATATTTTATTTATTGTCTTCTTCTCCTTTCTCTTCTTCAATTGCCATGCCAAATATTTCCCAGGTTTATTTGCTCCTTCAAACGACTTTTGATTCATTCTCTTCAGATTCCATTCCAGTTCTTTATTATTCATTGCTGTCAACTGTTCTTGTAAAATTTTAATGTCTTGGTAAACTTTCTTCTTCCCTGGTCTTTTCTTTAGTAGTATTTCTTTGGCTTTTATTTTCTCTGTAATCTCCTGTCTCTTCTCCTCTTGTTTTTTCCTGACTCTTCCGTTTAAGTCCATTAGTATGCCTCTAATTACTGCCTTATAGGTATCCCATACCTTGTTGGTTGGTACTTCTCGATTCATGTTGTATTGTATGAAGAACTTAGTTTCCCTTCTCAACATCTCCAAGTTTTCTCCCTCTTGCAACAAGTCCTCATTTGTTCTCCATCCTTTCCTCTTAGTTCTTTTCCCAAACTTCCATATAATTGGATTGTGATCTGAGCCTACCATAGGCATTATTTCCACCTCTTTAGTCCATAACACTAAGTCCTTTGAGGCCCAGATCATGTCGATTCGTGATAAAGTAGAGTGTCTTGCGGAGAAAAATGTGAATTGTCTGCCCTTGGGATTCTGTATTCTCCATACATCTTCCAAAGTTTCCTGCTGCATTAATGCAAAAAAAGTTTTGGGTAGTAGTCCTCTTTTCTTTTGTGCAGTTGCTGATTTCTTGTCCTGCTCCAAATTTGTAACTCCATTGAAGTCTCCTGCAAGAATTATCTGGTCGTAAGAAAGTTCATCTAATTGCTTCCTCAAATCCTCGAAGAAGCTTTCTTTTGCTCCATTAGGTGCATAGATTCCAATCACCAGCACTTTCTTTAAATTCCATGTACATTCCACCGCTAAAAATCTGGCTTCTGGGTCCTTAAACACTAACTTTGGCTGCAGCTCCTCTCTAATATACAAGACCACTCCCCTTTTTTTCTTTTTTATGGCCGCTGCAAAATGAGTGCCCAATTTGCTCAGTTTTAGATATTTTACATCCTGTTTTCTAATATGAGTCTCTTGTAAACAAACAATGTCACATTTCTGTTTTAATAGCCAGTGAAAAGTACTTTTTCTCTTATTGGGTGAATTAAGTCCATTTACATTCCAAGATATAACCTTACATTCCATATTCATAGCCTAGTTGCTGGTAAGTCCTTTTCATTGTCCCTCATAAACTTTTCCATTTCAGATTCAGATCTGATGCGCTTTTTCACTCCTCCAAACTCAAATGCCAGTCCTTCCGGTAATTCCCATCTATACCTTATTTTCATGTCCTTCAAAATTTGGACTAAGGCTTTATATTTTTTCCGATCAAGCAACACCGATCTAGGTAACTCCTTCATAATAATCACCGTCTTGCCATCAACCTCCAATGGGTCTTGGAATTGCTTGCTCACAATCATTTCTTTCATATTTCTGGTTGTAAATTGCACAATCACGTCTCTTGGTAACTTCCTCTGGGTCGCAAGTCTTGAGTTTATACGATACACCACATCTAGGATAGCCACGATTTCTTCTTCTTCCTTCCCCAGGTATCCAGCTAACACTTCAGCAACTTGCTCTTGAGCTGTCTTTCCCTCCATCTCCGGCAAACCGCGAAACCTTAGCTGCTTTTCCATATACTTGCTCTCCGCAATAGCCATTCTGCCCCTCATCGTCCTCATATCTGTCTGTTGCATGTCTGATTCTCCATCGCCTTCTCCACCACATTAACTTTTTGCTGTGTTGAATGCACACTCATTTAGACAGAACTGAGCAGCACTGAGAGTCACTTGTTTCCAGCAGGGACCTGCAGAGGGGCAGCTGAGAAAAGCACTTTGGGCCACACCAGTGAACGGTGGTAGAATGTTGTGCTTACAAAGTCCTAAAAGTGGTGGCTTTTCTTCTGTCCTCCATTTCTGGTGGAAGCCGTCTCACTTGGTTCTTTTCCTTTCAGGTCTTTGACTTTGAATTGACAAAAGAGGAGATGGAGACCCTCCTTGGCATGAACAAGAACTGGCGGGACTGCACGATGTTCTAGTAAGTGTAGAATTTCATATTGTTTTCTTCTGCTACAACAGTTGTCTACCGGTTGGTGTTGGCTTCATCCCTGGCATGGTTGGCGCTAAACCGTCATGGACTTAATCAGTCCCTTGGATGGGATGGGAGCCTCCTGAAACGTTCTATCCAGATGTCACAAACAAAATGAATTTTATTTCATAACAAGAGAGAGCATGGTTGCCAGACTTGGCATGCACCTTCCCCATGCGCGCTGTGTTGAGATCAAAGAAATTCAGCCATCTCCCAGTTTGTTGTGATGTTCTAAGGTGGGCACGTTAACAAAATGAAGTTTCTTTCTTTCCCCAAACTTTGCCAGTTCCTGGGAAAGAATTCAGCCTCCACGGCCTGCATGAGAGGGAGAGGGAAGAGGGAGTGTGTGGGCCCATCTATAAGCCAGGTTTGCACCCATGTCAGATGAACTCCAATTTGCTTGTGACGCCTGAATGCAGAGGAAGCTTATCAATATGAACATTAAACAAACTGGGGGAAGACACCCCCTAAATCTGCCTTGTACTTGGCAAATGAATGTTTTCACTGGGGCTGGCCTGTTATTTGGGACCCAGCAAGCTGTACCCAGCCCACTGCCCCAGGGCTTGATAGCCTCTGCACAAGAACTGCCCTCCTCCCTCTCCGATGACTGATGCTTCTGCTTGTCTCTGCACTGAACCAATCCAGGAGCAGTGCAGACAGCAGTATGCGGGGCAAGTGGGGGGTCAGGGCTGCTCCCTCGCCTATGGGCCACCTGCACACTCAATTTGTGTGACATCTCCTCCCTCACTCAGCCTGCACTAGCAATGGACGCAGGATTTACCTTTTACTCAGACTCTTCTCTCTGTCCTGTTCCCGCAGCTGTGTCAATCACAAAGACTACCCCTTCCATGCCGATTATTAGGACTGCACTGGCCCCAGAAACTTCAGCTACGGGAAAGGCGGAGGAATTCTCTCACTGTACAGTTGGGTTAGCTGATCCTGTCTTGTGTATACGTGTGTTGTAGGGGCAGGGGGTGGAGTTCAAGCAGCTAAAACATGTTTGTGGACCAACAACCCGTCACTCAGCCCTGTCGCTTAGGATTGTTTTTGAAAACTTTTAATGTATAATTTAACTTAATAGGAATTAAATAACTTAGTATCATGGCTGTCCTCAGTAGATTCATCTGCGTATACTCCAGTGTGTAATAGCTGATGCCTGTAAAGGGCTGCCCAGGCACAGCCTCTCTCAGGACTGGTTTGAAGGAAATAAGAACTGTGCAAAGTCTGCAGCTCCTGGTCCCCTGGGATGGCACAGCTGAGCTGCACAAAGGGATTTAAGCGCCTTGGGCAGAAGGAGGAACAGAAATCAGGTTTGAGGAGTGTGATCCTAGTGGACAAAGAAGTGTGTCTCTAGGATTTGTAAGAACCGCCACCTCCTACATGGCTTTGTGTACTCCATGTCCCCAAAACAAGGGGCAGACAACGTATTTCGCGCAAATGAGGGGCAATGACGCCCCAAGAGACGTTGTTAATAAAAATAAGCTGTTTTATTAATTAAAAATTTGGGAGGGGGAGTGCTGTGGTTCATTTCACCAACTGTGGAATCCAAGGAGGCTCACAAACATGGCTGTGGCTCCCAGTGGTGGGAGATGCAGCTGGATACATGTACACAAAAGTATGATTTGGAGGAGAAAGGGTGAAGCACACCCCCTCCCCTTCCCCACTCAAAATTGCATCTCCGGAAGCTGCTTTTTGGCTATCTCTGCATACATCTGTGTGTAATGGGCAGTTTCACCCCAACGGTAGAGACATGCCAAAACTGCTGCAGAGAAGGGGGGGAAAGTCTGGAGGGCCAGAACCCCAAGCCATAGTCCCCACCACCACCATCGTTGACTCCAGGCATGGATCAGCCTACCTGCCTATTGCATTCTCCCACCCTTCCAAGGAAAGGGTATGGTTTGGAAAGGAGAGGGGGAGGAGGTAGGCCTGTATCTCTGTAGAACGCAGGTGGAGAACGTGTGTGACTTTTTGCACTGCATCAAAAACACCCTGATATGGGAGCTTTCCACCAGCAAGGAGTTTGTGACCCTGGGGGTGCCATTCCACCATGAAATCTCCCACCAGCTTTCTAAAGCATGGTTGTCCCTCGTGTATTTTTCTCAATGCGGGAAGAGTGGCACAGAGGGTTTTTAAGGTGCATGGAAAGGCAGTGTCCAGACACCAACAAGCCACATTCTCCAAGCTCCACTGCTATGAGGTCCCAACCCAGCTACGTCGGTTTTTGGATCCTATCTGCTACGCTCTTATGCTCTCCGCTGCAAGCACAGGAGTTGGCTGATGATGACCCCTCCCACCCAAGCAGGCAGCATTTCCAATGGATGGAGGCAGCCGTATGCGCAAGGCCCAACTGGATCGAGTCGTGTATTCTTCAAAAATAAGACACCAGCTCAACTATCCGATAGACATACTCCATTTATTGTGAAGTGCAGATTCAGCATATTGATTTATTGCAGTTACTCACAGGTAAAGAATCCAAAAGTGTCATTTAAAAAAAAAACCAAACAAGACAGCTCCAAAGTTACTTTTTGCATGACTTCAACTCCATTATGAAAGCTAAGGTGAATTTCATTGTGTCAACAGGAGGGTTTAGGGAAGCAGCACAACAGTCCTTGGAATAATGATTTCATCATTGTCCCTTTTTAAAAAACGGGGCAAGATAGATGCACCAGAAATGCATAACGAGAAAAAGTAACCTTTCTCAAGCTGTAACTGCATTTGAGGGTGGGCTATAAAATCAAAACTGAGTTGCCCGTTCTACCCTACCCCTGTTCTTTATGATGTAAATGCTGAACATTGTGACACGTGACTTCAAACCAACCTAACATTTTTCCTTAGCATTGTGGATACTATATACAAATCAAACAACGTGGCTGTAAATAAAAACTTGGGGTGGGGATTGGGAGCGGACCCCTTTCCCTCCTGCGCATAGGTGCAGCTGTGTTCAGAGGAGCATTTAAGTTTCAGTGGAGTCCTGGTTCCTTCCTCCCCCAACACAGCTCGCTCTCCATCCCATAGGTATTCTGGAGCGTACATCACTTGTGCACAGAGACCATGGGGCAGAGCAGGATGGATGGTCAGCCATATAGAGGGGAAACATAGTGGGCTTCCCCTTTAAAATACTGGCTGGTGCACTTATAGCACTCATGTTGCCAAAGGTCAACGGAGGAGGGAGAACGGATCCGTGCAGCCCAGCGCTGATCCCCTCCTGCACATGGGGCTGCTGGGAGGTGGTGGATGGATTGTGCCCATTTTTTGTGATTTTTTTTTCCTTTTTAAAGACAGACTATGAGATGCGGATAGCCTTGATAAAGAGAAATTTGTGCAGTAACGTAGACAAATGTGTCACCAGCATAATGTGTGCATATGTGTCTTGTGTGTGTGTTAATCATGGAAGTTTTATATAAATTAGCTACATTGTTTTTATACAAGTGACCTATGTTTGATGCTTAATACCCTTTTCTCCCTCTTTTAAAACTATAAATTTAATTAACCATCAACAGGCATCTGATATTTTTTTTAAAAAAATCTAAGTACTTCTCTTTCCAAAAGCCCAATGGCAGTTATGAAATCTTAATATAAAAAGTGTGTCTTTTTTATAAAAAAATGTTGTGATGTTGGCTAGTCATGTAAGTTTATAACTAAATATAGTATCTAGCAGGTATTAAAAGCCTTCTACAGTTAGTAGTGCCTTACAGCTAAAGCATGTAAAGCTATATTGTATATACTCTAAAATTGCAACTAACCAAAAAAAAGTAAAGTTTCAGTACCGCTGTCAACCGCAGTCATCCAAATTTAGGATATTAAGTTAAAACTAAATAGGACAACAAAATAAAAACTACAAAAATATGTTCCCAACTTGTTACTGATGAAGATTTGATAGGGACAATGCATAGAAAAGAATATCGTCAACTAAAAGTCTTTCTTCCCTGCCTCAATTTAAAGTGCAGAAAGAATGGATGGGTGTGGCCGTTTCAATGGAGCATCCTTCATACAGGTGGGTCTCACGTCAATGAATGGCACTGGTGCAGGATTTACACAATGCCGTGTGTCTTTTGTTACCTCCTCCTGGAGGTGTGAACGGCCCTTTCACTTCCACTGTGAACATATGAAGCTGGCACTTCACACCCAACTTGCATGAATTCTTTCCCCCTTAAAATAAGGAAGGAGGGGAGACAACACATGCCCTGGGTGCCCTTGCAGCAGAGCATCGTTATGGAGGTGCCCACTTCAGTTTGGATGGAAGAGGCATGCCCGGCTTTTCCTTTGCAGAAAGCAGAATGCCAGCCAGGGATATTGTATGACGTGGGCTGTGTTCCTGAACGTTACAGTTGGCTTGCATAATAAAATCCCATTAAGGGTTGTGCCAAACCATTCTCTGTTTGTTAAAAAGGTAGTTCCAAAGAGGTTTGTCTGTACCACTCTCATAAAAACCATTTATTGGCTGTATTGTGGGTTGTTTTTAGTTCGAGTGAGCCCAGACCTTAATACCCCAATTCATTGTAGTGGGATATGGATGGATAGGAGCTGTAAGTGGCGGACGGTGCTCCTTTTCAGCGGGTTGAACTTGGCTTGTTCGGACACAGAGCTAAACAGTAGAAGGGTCTATTTCACAGCATGGGTTTCTTTTAGGAATAAGGCTCTTATGTAAAGGCACTACTAGGATGAACATTTAAGGCGGAGTATTAAATACAGTGCTTAATATACATGGTTTTTAACTGGAATAATGCAAAAAAAAAACCCCAACAAAAAGGCCTTTTGGTAAACAACCATAAATATATATAAAAAGAAAGACAAATTTAGCACTTCCATTTTAAAACTGAGTTGGTCCAGCATCGTAAGTGGCTTCCTTAGGGTTCCTTTTCATATTGTCTCAAACCTGCTGAAAGAAAGAGAAGGTAAGAAGTTGCTTGGGATTGCATTAAATGCCAGCTCTCTGGCTTACAGGCACAATTCAAGTCTGGACTGTGGAATCAGCAATTAGTGTGGGTTTCCAGGTGAGGTGTCCCAGAGTTTACTGCCAAGGCCTCTTTGCTAGCCATTGCAGATCACCAAGGGCTTTTCAGGGAATCCTGAACTCCACCCATCTCTAAATATCCCAAGTAAAAGCCCTCAGATTATTTACCTGCTTTTTAATTATCAAAAAGCAACGCACTGGGCTGGTGCCTCCAGCATAAGTTATAAAAATTTCAAAGGTTTTTTTTTTAAAAGCCCTTGCCCAACAAACCACAACTGAGGGATGCCAGAAAAAAAAGCCAGAGGCAGTGGGGTGTTTAGGATTGGCAGGAACCCACCGAAACTATCAAGAGTTAGGGAGGAACTACTGAGGCACAGGAGAGAACGGACAGCAACGGGAATCTCTAGGTAGAGAGTAGGGGGCAGAGTTAGTGAGGGTGAACAGGGAGCACCTGCAAGAATAGAAGCCACTCGGTGTGCTTAAGGCTATGAAGGTTTTATTCTGAGCTATCAGCATTACTGCCTTAAGACCCTGCGCAGAACGTTCAGGAGATGTCATGAATCTTTGCACTTAGGAAGAGGTTTTATCTTTTCAGCAGTTTTATGCTCTGCTTCTGGTCTGAGGGTAGATAGGTTCATGCTGTTTTTATATCCTTGGGCTTTTTTGTTTTTTTATTGATTTTTAAAAAATTTAATGGTAAGTCACCTCGAGCAAGACCTCAGTAGAGGTGGCATAAAAACCTCCTAAATTAATAAATGTCAATTTCTCTAAAGCACTAGCTTTAGTAGGAAAGAAAAAGTTGTGCTGTTAGGCCTGAGTTTTTAAAAATTGTGGCTCTGCATTTCCATCCATGAGAAGGGATCTTGTGGGGGAGGGGCTCCTGGTTTAACACAAAAACCTGCTTTGATTCTAAAGCTGTACTGCCGTAAACATTCCCTTGCTCATAGCAACGTCAGTGGCTGAAATTAGGGGGTCCTGCAGGACTCAGGCTACCTGACCATGAAGACCAAAATGCCCCTTTCACTTACCATTGGTCTCTGACTTTTTCCCTGCTGCTGATACCTGTATATTAAGAAAGTTGCACAAGTTGAAAGATCAGCTATATACGTCTGCAACACTATTTAACCCCAAGAGAGTGGCATGGAATCATGGCATGGAATCATGTGTTAGAATAGTAACAACAACAACATTCGATTTATATATTGCCCTTCAGGACAACTTAGCACCCACTCAGAGCAGTTTACAAAGTATGTCATCATTATCCCCGCAACGATCACCCTGTAAGGAGGGTGGGGCTGAGAGAGCTCTGGCAGAGCTGTGACTGATCCAAGGACACCCAACTGGCTTCAAGTGGAGGAGTGGGGAATCAAGCCTGGTTCTCCAGATTAGAGTCTCACCGCTCTTAACTGATACACCAAACTGGCTCTGAATGACCCCGTGGGAGCAACTTTCTAGGGATTCAGGCAGGAGTCTCTTAGGAAGAGATGCTAGGGACTGACCCTGAGACCGTCTCCATACAAGGCACGTGCCCCTTGCAGAGCTCCATCACTGAGCTGCTCTTTCCTCCCAACGCTAAACGCAGAAAGGTACCTTTGTGGGAGACGAGGCCTTTTCCACAGACTGCTTCTCCCAGAGGTTGCGTTTGCCAGATACATCTCCAGGTTTTAAGTCCTATTCCAAGTTGTAAAACAAACCAAGGAATTGGGGGGAGGGGGGAGAAGAAAAGCAATTCAGCAAAGACCGTTATAATTTAGCTATGCCACTTGGTATACAGCAATGTGACACTTCAATACAGTCCCCTTTTAGCCAACCAGACTTTAATGAACATGGAAACCTGGATCTGATTGGGAGTGTAGGGTCAAAGTTTTTTGTAGCTCAGCAAGTTAGCTTGTAAAGAGATTTACCTGACTAGTTTAACAGAAAACAGCCGATCCAAGAGAAGAACAGAACAGCAGGTATCTTTACAGTATTCCAGTTGTGGAGATCATCGTGAAAGAGAGGAGAGAGAAAGGAAGCAAATGACTGAGAAAGAAAGAAAAGGAATTGAGGGAGAAGACAGGTTAGAATCAAGTCACTTGGCTGAGCTACTCTCCAGGCTGGTTACTCCCAATGGGCAACTAGAGGGCAGGAAAACACATTTTTCAGGCGACCACTTCAACACACCTAGACGACAATTTTTGAATGCAGATGGCTAAGAGCATACGAACAGCTTTGCTCTATCAGACCAAAGGTCTGTCTAGCTACTCTTGTCTCCAGCAGTGGCTAGCCAGGTCTGCTTCTTGTAGATGAGCTTACATTGTAGATACAAGCAGCACGGCTTTTAATACATTAAACATACAATGCTGATTTACTGACATGCTAATTATGTTGGGATTTTACAAGTGTCTCTTCTGTCATGAAAGAGTTAATCTGTTTGTGTTTTGTTAGGCACAGCTAGTTTAGCATGAGGCCAGTTAGATGTCGAGTTGGTCTTCCCGCCAGGGCAAAGGGGAGTTGCATGCTTAATGAACAGATCTAGGGTTGGCCAGGTTTATTGGGGGGGGGCAATTAACATTATTTCCTTTACTCGGGACGCCATTGCTCTCCAGTTAGTTAGACTGTTATCTCCAGGATGTAAGGATGTAGGAACTAAGCTCTTTATTTTATCACCAATGTAACCTTTATTATTTTACCCTATATGTAGTAAACATTATTTTAGAAGCTGAACACACACGGGTCTGTGATTCTCTATCTGCTGTGCAATGCTCTTCTCTGCTAAAACTAAATTCTAACCTAACAAAATAACATCCAGAAAACATGCACATGTCCTTAACTGTTGTAATAACCATTTATAAAACCTATACTCCATGAATTAGCATGGCCACTAGGTCCCGACACCACCACCCCTTTCCAGCTGAATATAGGACCGTCAATCTTGGACAACCAGAACTTGACATTTTGGCATGCCCCATAAACTTCAAGTAGTCAGTTAGGCCACAGTATGCAGAAACGTGGTTTGGTACTTCTTCCTCCCTGGGCTCTAAGTGAGAAATGCTCCCAACAAAACAATCATTTGTATAAAGCATTAAAAGATAACACAAAGATTAGAAACTGACAGAACAGCTTCATTGTAATGCATTTTTGAAGTGTTTCATATCTATCTGCTTTGAGTCTCGGTGAGAAAGGCAGACTATAAATGACATAAATAGAATATTTTCTGTAGGATTAAAGTTCCCTTTGATTTGAAAAATCTCTGAAAGGTTTTCAGCAAGACTGCTTGAATCTGCAGTTCTGTAATTGTGCCATGCAACTATAAGGAACTGGTACAAAACTCAGCATCTTGAAAATCTTAACTTAAAAAAAATCAGGTTTCTAGTCCATATGGCTTTGGGAACTTGGAAGTATGTGGTTAAAACTTGGAAAAATCTCAGAAACTTTTTATTTCTTACGACTAGTAAAGTAAATTACGTCAAATATGTATGTGCAAACTTGTTCATCCATTTCAGAATTTCACCTTTCTTGGCACAAAATTCAGGCTGCCTTTACGCAGAATTTTGCTTTTTCTTAAATAGCATATACACAGCCAAATTAGTCCCACAAGAAGATTACAAGCCTTCAGACAACATGTTCTTCCTCAGACATAAGTGAATTCAGAGCCACCTTTCCAGACAATAAATCTTGTTGCTACTTGGCAAACTTTGATGCTCAGTGGAATGCAGGAAGTCAGAGAGAAAACATTAATTTTATTTTGGGTTAAGCCTGAATCCTGAACTTCATCTGAGGATTCTCATCCTGCTGACGGCACAGCAGCAAACTGGAAAACTTTGAACAAGTTCAAAACTGCGTAACCAGAAAAGCCATTTTTATGAATCACCCTGCACCAGGGGCCGGCATCCTTCGTCGCCAATGTTCCATTTCATTAATTTTGTTTATATAGGCTGCCTCCCTTGCTGAGATTGAAGGTGGACTGCACAGAGGACCACCATACCCCAGAACCCTTTGCCGCTGCTAGCAGCTGTTGTCATGCGCTCACCCACCAGCTGAAGCCTCATTCCCACAGTCACCCAGAGGGAGTGAGCAGGCAGTGCCAGTGGAGATAGTCAGAAGGGAGGAAGCACAAGAGGAGCTGGTCCCATTGCAGGAAGCAGCAGTGATGGAGGCGCACCAAAGGTGGGCCCACTGGGTCTCACCCAAGCCTTTGGAATGGTATCCATTCTCTTCCTCTTCCCTTATGTGCAGTGCTATTTGTATGCTACTCTTTTAATCTTTCTATTCCCAAAAGGGCCACTCGATGTCCAAAAAATAAAAACTGTCGAACACTAAAAGTAAATACTTACTGAAGGTTTCGGAGCAGGTGATTTGTTGTTTTCTGGGGTCTTAGTTAACCACTCGTTGATACGACTGGAGACTCCGACCTTTAGCCCAGCAGTTTCCTGTGGAATGGGTTGGAGGTGTCTTAGCAGTATGACTATTAAAAGCATTGCTAATGGACCGGAACCATCCAGCTTCAGGTTCCAGTAGTCCATGTTAATACCCTCCCCATTATGGGAGTTTTTTCTTGAGTTTCTTTGTTGTTTTTAAATCTTTACTTATACGGCAACATCACCGTACACAGTATTTTAAAGATTAGCAAGTGTGTGCATGGGGCAGAGACAAATCTTTGCCTCCTGGAGCTTAAAAACTAAGTTGCGAGGGGAGAGAAAGGAAAGGATAACACCATGAGAGACAGGAAAAGTGAATACAAGCAAATGCAGTTATATCTGTTCCTTCTTAAAAAAACATAAACCGCTTTTCCATAAAGCCACACAAAGGACCATACATTAAAAAAAGAAAAAGAAACTCCTTGCTATAAGGAAAAACAAACAGCAAGGTCTTTAAAAATCAAATCAACAAGAGACCAAACCCTGCCCAATAGAGGGTGAGAGGGAGAAAGCCAACAGGCAGAAGAGACAGAGATAAAAAGGAACGAAGGCGTGCACATGTATCTGAGGGGACTTAGTCTTTGTTTTGATGGGGATGGAGACGAAGGGGTGACTCCAACAGCTCCCCCAAAGTGGCAGGCTTTGAGCTCTGCACCCTCAAAGCAGCAGATCCAAAGTTCTAGTCTGAAAGGCAGCATTAAGGGGTTCTCCCACTTTCACCAGCATGCAGAACCCAACTCTTTCGGCCACATTTCAAGTTCCCCCACCCCACCCCAAAAAGTGCAGCTCAGTTTTCCACCAGCATTTCTACCAACTACTGTTTTGAATAAGGGTAAGATGTCATCTCTGGTGGATACTAGACCAAATCAAGCCTGAATTCTCCCTAGAAGCTAAAATGACAAAATTAAGGCTATTGTACTTTGGTCGCATCATGAGAAGACAAGATTCTCTGGAAAAGTCAATCATGCTCGGAAAAGTGGAAGGCAGTAGGAAAAGAGGAAGACCTAAAACAAGATGGCTTGACTGAATAAAACAGGTGACGTCCTTCAGTTCGCAAGATCTGAGCAAGTTTGTTAGTGATAGGATGTTTGGGAGGTGTTTCATTCATAGGGCTGCCGCCGTAGGTTGGAGGCGACTTGATGGCACATAACACACACAAGATGTCATAACATGCAACTCCCAGAGTGCCAGATCAGAAGGGAGAATACGTACCTTATTGGGCGTCCCTGTGCCAGAGGGCGAGGAGAACACATTGCCTCTCTCCCACATGCTCTTAATGTTACGAACTCCCTCAGCAGGAACCGGGAGGTCGGAGGGTGCTGGCTTGGCGGGCCTGGCTGCCTTTGTGCCCTGGAAGAAATAGCTGGGCAGTCACACTGCAGGTGTATAGAGAGCAGTATTACAGCCTGCGAAATGTCATGGGAGGGAGGGGAAGCAAGGCCTTCCCACCCATATGTTCTACCTTCCCTCTCCCTTCACCCTTTCCCTACTCCCTATGCCCTCTCAGAGTCACTCTACACGAGATGCCTCGGTGCATGTTTGTTCAGTGTAGGGAAATGCAATGTTAGCTGGGAAGCATAGTTTAAAAAGAGAGCCGGTGGAGATCACTCTTCAGAGGGCTTGTCAATTTCATCTTCGCCTCCCCAAAGGCTCTGTCAATTTCACCTCTCCAGTCTAAAACTGTGGGATTGTAACCAGAGGGCAGCAAGGAATGGAAATGGGCTGCAGCTGCCTTCTTGAGCCAAGCTTGGACCCGGAGAGGTTATAATAGGCTGGTTTTCCTTCTGGCACTTCACAACCCCTTCACACAGCTCCAGCGTATAGCAAAGCCTTTGCCCTGCTGCCGGCTCTGTCTTTTTAAACTACCCTTCCCAGCTACCGCTGCATCTGCCGACACATGTTCTTCACATGTCATATGTCTTGTATGGAGAGACTCTCAGACGTCTCCCTGCTGCAGATCCTTGTCTTCCCTGCTCATGCAGGGAAGACTGACAGCTCTAGACCTGAACCTTGCCAGCCAACACAAGCATTAGCTTCAGAAAGAAGGGTGAGGAAGGAGGCGCGACATTGCCACCACCAACCCACAGCAACCAACTCAGCTTCAAGCACCAAATCCACACCACGTTTTCTAATGTGTTAACGGAGGACAAGACTGGTGAACCGCTTTGGGGGATGAACTCCACAGAAAAGGCACAACCAGTGAAATGGCTCCTGGTTTTTGTAGCAATCAGCCTCCATTAAAAAAGTCTGAAGTACAAGGGAATAGATACAGCAGGAAGAAACCTTAAAGATAACCTGGTTTCAAGCCATTTATGGCTTTAAAGGTCGAGTCCAGCATGTTGAATGGTAGAATTGGCCCTGGAGTTTTGTGCATGCAGATCCTCCACACTTCTACTCCCTCGCCGCTCCCTGACTGAAACCTCAAGCTCTAAGAGCTGGATACAAATCTAAACGAATATCAAACCTACTCACTTGCGGTTTTCTTGAAAAGTGCATATGCTATCAGTGTGTGGATTTGTTTTATTAAACTGTGTTTGTAAAAATGTTCAGATATACTCTCATATCATTGTTATTTAGATGCAAACACATTCAATTAACAAATGTATGCACACGAATTGCTTGAGCCTGGGCCCCCAAGAACCGTTCATGGGTCCTTCCTTGGCCGAAATCAGAAAAGTTCGGAAGCTGCCGTCCACTCACCTCAATTGCACTAGTGTATTGTTCAAGCCTGCTGTCAATCTTAGAGACAATGGCTGCTGCTTGAGCAGGTTTCATACTGCTGTGTGAAAACACAATGACACAAGACTGGTTAGAGCCTCAACACCCAACCCAGGATTCTTACAATGCTTCATAGGGCAAGACCTTTTTACCTCTTTTGGGCAGATTTGTTCAAGAATTCTGCACGTTCTTCTATCTAGGAAAATGATAAGAGAGAGAGAAGTAAGAAAAAAAAAATGTTCCGATTGCCGAGGCAGGACGGCCCTGAATTGGTTTGTAAAAATGCAAGAAAGAGAAATGGAACAAAACACACAACACCAAAACAAAGAGAGAAAGAGATTACATTTCACTGCAACAAATTCACTTAAGGCAAGACTCGCTAGGGATGCTGCAATTCTGTGACAACGGAGTTTTTAGCAAAAATTCTTTGGTGCTGGAATGAAATTGAAGAGGGTAGCTGTGGTCATCCATTGTAGCAAAAAGAGCTAAGAGTCTTGTATCTGAGGAAGGGATCTCTGGCTCTCAAAAGCTCATACCCAGGAAATCTAGTTGGTCTTTAAGGTGCTACTGGACCCAGATCTTGTTCTTCTAATAGCCTTGTGACATTCTTGGTGGCAGAAACGCTCACGGTCCACAGGTTGCTGTGCTGGATGCTGGACTTATAATGTGATTATTCAAAGATCACATTTAGAGGACACATCATTCTCTTCAAAGGTATGTGTGAAATTCCTGGACACAGTGACTGGTTGTCATGACTCCGGAGCCAGCTAAAAAACTTCTAAGTCAATTTCAGCAGTCAAGGAAGGCGTGCCGATACAGCAGCTGCCCTTCTTTCTGAGGAAGGGCCAGAACCGCAACATGACTGCTTGATATTCTTCATATAAATTACAAATAAAAACATGTTTTCGGGATCACGGGAGCTTGCCTCCAAAATACAGCTCAGTATTACAAGCTGCCTAAATTCATGTACCAGACAAGTTATTTCCTATTACTGGTGATAGCAACAATTCTGTGCTTTCATTGGTCCTCGAAGGAGGGCAAGAAGGGATTCAATCAAAGAGCTATTCCTTGGAACTCCTCTCTGATGATGATGCCGCCTCTCTGTGAGATGAACTATGCTTTAAAATGTTTATGTGTTCTGTCAAGGTTCCCTGATCGGACTTTGAAGGACTCATATGTCATGCTATTCGAAATTGAGTTTGGTGTAATGGTTAAGAGCAGCAGGACTCTAATCTGGAGAGCCGGGTTTGATTCCCCACTCCTCCGCTCGAAGCCAGCTGGGTGACCTTGGGTCAGTCACAGCTCTCTCAGAGCTCTCTCAGCCTCACCCACCTCACAGAGTGATTGTCGTGAGGGTAATAATAACACACTTTGAAAACCGCTCTGAGAGTGGCATTAAGTTATCCTGAAGGGAAGTATATAAATCGACTGTTGTTATTATTATTAGAAATAAGTTCAGTCTCCCCACACAAGACACCATTTCCCCAGTCCAAAACAGCTCTAGGGGGCACTATTTTCCCCACTGGAAGGCCGCACGTGTACTGATGGGCCACAGATACAGCCATCGAACGAGGCAAATAGCACTCCCCAGGGTAGTTTCGGGTCAGGAAAATGGCATGGGGTGGGGGAGGCTGGAGCCTCTTTTCCCCCCGTATCATGGCCCTGATCCAGACTGGGGCTCTGAACACTCAAAAATATGACTTGTGACTGACTGCTCCAATGTCAGGTCAGGGGATTCCAATACATCACATAAAAAATCACAGTGTAATTTTGCCTGGAAAGTAACGAGTTCAGGAACTTGGGTAACTATAACCCCTTCACATTTGGGCCAAGGTGACCCACAGTTCAAATGAGAAACCTTTTATTTCCATTCAACCTACCCTTTTCTCATTTCAGTTTGTTTTCACCATCAACGTAGCTATCAAAACAATGTTTTTTTATAGTAGATATTTTCAGATGAGTAGCCTTGTTGGTCGGCAGTAGAAATTCTACAATTAAAAGGCAAGATTAGAGTCAAGAGTCACTTTGAAGATTTCCAGGATAGAAGCTTTCAAGAGTCAAGTTCCCTTCATATTTGACGAGGGAGCTTGACTCTCTAAAACGTATATCCTGGAAATCTTGTCGGACTTTAAGGTGCCACTGGACTCAAATCCTGCTGTTCTACTGCTGACCAACACAGCTACCCAGGGCTTTTTTTCTGGGAAAAGAGGTGGTGGAACTCAGTGGGTTGCCCTTGGAGAAAACGGTCACATGGCTGGTGGCCCCGCCCCCTGATCTCTAGACAGAGGGGAGTTTAGATTGCCTTCCACACTGCTTGGCGGCGCGGAGGGCCATCTCAACTCCCCTCTGTCTGCAGTTCAGGGGGCGGGGCCACCAGCCATGTGACCATTTTCAAGAGGTTCCGGAACTCCGTTCCACCATGTTCCAGCTGAAAAAAAGCCCTGCAATTACCTACCTGAAACCTGCTCCAGGTTTAGAGGTTAAGCATGTGCCAACTGGGGCCATGGACTTCTTGAAGGAGGTGCCTCACATGTGGAATACTCTTCCCAGACATAATTTGAGATAGGAAGCCATGTTGGTCTGCCGTAGAAGAGCAAGATTAGAATCCAGTAGCACCATAAAGACCAACAAAGAAGATTCTTAGGGAGCATGACTCTCAAAAACTGGTAATCTTGTTGGTCTTTAAGCTGCTACTGGATTTGAGTCTGGGTCTCCCCAAAGAGATTCAGTTGACACTTTTGATGGTTTTCAGGCTCTAGATTTTTAATATATGATCAATGCTTGTTTGCTTTTTATGGTTTTGCTTACAGTCTTAAAGGCTAATTATTGCTTTTATTGTTCTCATAGTTTTAAAATTATTGTTTAGCTTCTGTAGTTACCTTTCTTGGGAGCTGGGCTACCCATATCATATAAGACAGCATTATGTTACTGATGTGACCTGGAACAGAAGAGGCTGTGCAGGTACAGTCACATGACATATACAGCATGTGACTGGGCCTATTAATCTGCAAAAGCTCACTTTATGCATGCCCCATTCACCTTAATGAGATTTTTGCACGAGAGAAATTCCCTATGGAGTGTGCACCCTTTCAGCCACGGATATCTGGTAGTTGCTGACAGTGTGACCCATGGTAGTGGGGCAACCCAAGAGAAGTTGTTTAGAGCCAGATGCTGTGCAAGTTAGCTCACAAACAAGCCCAGCTGCAGTGAACAGAGCTTATTGCCCTGGTATCAGATAAGCCTTTATCCCATAGGCTTCCAAGAGCTGAAACTATCTCAAAACTAAGGATTCTGCTTTGCACCAGCATTCCCATCCCAATTCCTCCATTGCATGATTCTTCTGCCAGGAGCTTCCAAGCCCCAAATCAAATAACAACAATAACAACAACAACATTCAATTTATATACCGCCCTTCAGGACAACTTAACACCCACTCAGAGCAGTTTACAAGGTATGTTATTATCATAACCACAACTAGCATCTTGAGAAGTTGGTGGGGCTGAGAGAGTTCTGAGAGAGCTGTGACTGACCCAAGGTCACCCAGCTGGCTTCAAGTGGAGGAGTGGAGAATCAAACCCAGTTTTCCAGATTAGAGTCCCGCACTCTTAACCACTACACCAAACTGGCTCTCCAAATGCCTTGCCCTATCACATAAAAAAAAAAGTCCATTCCCTCCCAAAACGTCATGGCATGAAGTAACACAAATGGCTGCCTCATTTCATTCAATCATATTGCAAAAAGGGGCATGCAAATGGTTGCACAATTCAAAATACTGGGACTGCAGAATTTCCAAGGCTTTTAGCTTGTTTGCCTTCATGACAGCAATTGCATTGCATTGCTTCCCATTGCCACAAGATGGCAGCATGTTACAGACAGAAGGTGGAGAAAGTAGTCAAGATAATGCCCTAGAAATCACTTCTTTCCTTCTCTTGGGTCAATTTACAAAAAGACAATAGATACTTCCTACACATAACACTTTCATGAACAAAAAGCATGCAGGCTGCATGTCGATCATCGGGTGTGACAGTCACATCAGAACCTCATTATGTTATGTTGCATGGATTACAAAACCAAAGCCAGCTGCCGAGAAATAAATGCAGATGGATGTAGTATTCATATAGAATGATCTATACAATATGCATGCTTTCCCGCCCCCTTGCACTACCCATGTTTTTTCTCATTCTCTCTTCTCTGGCCTGGACTAGCCAAGTATCTTTCAGCCCAAAAAATCTCGGCCTCCCTGTTTCCCATCTGTAAAATGGGGGAACTGTTTCCCATAATGTGATCTAAATACTTAATACCTTAATAATACGCTTCAGGTTTTCTGCTTTACCCATGTGTAAACTGTGGGGCCCTCATCTGCTTCAGTTGGCTCCTGAACTCTGCTTTCGATAACCATCTCAATTGTGGTAGCTGTGTCTGAGTTGACCTGTTACCATACAGGAGTTAAAAGCTTGAGGGAATGTGAAAACATGGGATAGCTGGGCCTCTCAAATGAAGGCAGCATCTTCTGTCGGCTCATCCCTTAATCCTTCTGAGCTTTGACCTTCGGTGGGCAGCCCCTGGGCTGCTGCTGCCAGTCTCCCCCCCCCCGCCCTCCTCACTCCCCCAACAAGCCAAGTATTCTCCACAGGGCTTCCCAAACTCTCTTGACACGCAGCCAAGCTGCCATGAGAGAAATAACTCTTGCAAGACTGAAGGAAGCCTTATGGGCAGGGGTCATTTCGTAGAAAAAGAGCGGAACTCATTAGCATAACTTATTAGCATATGCCATGCCCCTTGACAGCACCAGAATTGTCATTAGCATAACTGATTTGCATATGCCACACCCCCTGGTGTCACCTATCTTGGCTGTTTTGGACCCAATCCTGGCCATTCAGGGCCGAAATTGGGCCCAAAATGGCAAAAGGGGCTGAAAATGGCAGAAAAGGGCCCCAAAATGGTCAGGATCAGGCTGCTGCTGAGTGGGAGAGTGGCCCACCACCCATCAGAGGCCAGATCTGGGCTGTTTCAGCCCCAATCCAGGCCGAAACGGGCCCAAAATGGCCGAGAGTCAGGTGGGCGGGGCCACCTGACATGTGACCTCTTTGGGGAACTGCTGGAACTGCGTTCCTGCACATTCCCCCTCGAAATGAGCCCTGCTTATGGGGTTTATATGGCCTGCCGTGCTTTTTATTTAAACAAGCCTGGAGAAGCAAGAGATGAGGACTGGCAGCAAAGAAGAGAGAGCTGCTAAGAGGAAAGGCGGGCTGGTGGCACGGAGGAAGAGGACAGAGAAGCATGTGGCACAAAACATTCAAGAAAAGGCCCAATGGGGCTTTCATTTCAAAGCTTCTGCCGGCTACAGGCCATGGATATCAGAGCACCTTGGATGTGTGTGTTAATGTCTCATCCTACCTCACAAATTTGCTACGGGGGGAAAAAATGGGTGGTGGGGGTGGAGGGCATGCACAACATCCTGACATCTTGGAAGAAGAGCAGGCTAAAAATCCGAGAGCGGTAATGGACTGCCACAGATTGTGGACAGAAGTATTTGCCATGAATATGAAGGTCATGCGATTCAGCTATGAGAGAGGCACAGACAGGAAAGGGAAGACTGGGAGTGTGGGGTCGAATAAGGGACAACTTGAGGTTAAGAAGCCACAAGGCCTGGTGGAAATTAAGAAATCCCTGAAAGGGGATGCTTTAACATTGATCCTCTTCTTTATGGTTACCAAATGTCTGGTTACTCATTTTTTTCAGTCTCAAGTTTAATAACCTCTGGGCACAGATATCTCTGGTACCCAACCCTCCACCATCAAATATGTTTGTATAAAATCACTGAGAATTTATTATCAGTTCACATGAAAATGGCTCTCTGACAGTCACTTTTTCCCCTCAGAAATCAGTAAAAAGCAAAGTTCTGAAATGCAGGTCAAACAACGCACAGATCTATCTACGCATAAGACTTGGAAAGGCGTCACAGCACAAACCAAGCAACGGCATGCTCACTCCCAGAAAGACTGAGGCACATACGGTAAATAGAATGACAAAATAGATCTGTAAGACAAGATTAAAAGCACGTTGGTTAAGACCAACAAGAGAAGGTCTTATACACATCCCTAAAGTGTGTACATCCAAACAAAAGCCATTCTGAGTTCTTTTTATAAAAGGTTATACTGTATTTAGCATCACATTGTTGGATGCACAGTCTATTAAAATCAATGTTAAAATTCCCACTGTTGTTAATGGTTCTGGACAGCGGCACCGAGAGATGGACTCTGTTTGCAAACATGGTGCACCCTGAGGCAGTCCAAGCACTGAACTGTGCAAAAAAAAAATCCTATCCGACAGATGTATGGTTGCAGAAAGTGCCATCAAGTCGCAGACAACTTACGGCAATCTCGTAGAGTTTTCAAGGCAAGAGACGTTCAGAGGTGGTTTGCCATTGCCTGCCTCTGCACAGTAACCTTGGACTTCCCTGGTGGTCTCTTAACCAAGTACTAACATGGGCTGACCCTGCTTAATTTCCAAGATCAGGCTAGCCTGGAATGCAGGTCAGGTAACAGATGTAGACAACTCTGTATTCCTGAGAAAGCCAAAAGTAAACATGGCATGTGCAAGGTCAATCTACATGGACCCTGCCTTTAATCTCATGTGAGTGCAGCACCTCCATGCACACAAATGGTATACCCAGGCTCTGGCCCCAAAATCTGGAACACTGGCTTCCAGATCGTCGAGGTCACAAGTACGGAGCCTGCATGTGTATGGTGTGTGCGTGAATCTAAGTGTTGTGCCAATGCTGGTGCACGTATATGGATGCAAGGGACTAAGTGTACACAGGTGGGAATGGTCCAGCATGCTTGGTCCAACACCCCTTTCCATGCACTACCCTGTTGCAAGCTGGGTAGGGCCAGATTTTCAGTCCACTGGCAAGGTTATCACAAATGGCACTGATACTGTTTATGGCATATCCCTGGTTCCCGAAGGAACTCCTCTACAAAGCAAGGTGGGTTTACCTGGCATTGTCTCACGGCAACCACCTTTGAAGAGCCAGCTAGCTGCCAGATAGTCAAAATGCAACTTCTTTGGTTTCAGTGACCTGAGCATACATGATTTGCTACACAACCCAGTCGCTTCATGGATAAGGCTGTCACTTGTTTTTCTAACATGGCTCTTGTGTATTTAAGAACTGCATGGTAAATTATCTTCTTTGTCATGCAGTTATTAAAAGTGTTGGACACACAAGAACTCTAGTCTGGGGGGGGGGTGAGACTCAAGTAGGGGACCCCTAGCAAGGAACACTGTTCAGGTTCAAGGCATGGCCAGAGCTTTACATACGAAACCCAAACACACAGCACTAACATGGTGACTCTCTCCCACACAACCTCTTTACATGGGAAATTGCTCTCAGTTAGCCAGATATAGCCTGCTGGCCACATAGAAGCATTACCTTGAGAGAGGAGCCCTTAGGGGTGAAACATTTAAAAGGCTTCTTGTCTTCAGACAAGCCTTCCTCTGGCATCTTCTGCCGTTTCTCTGCAGCTTCTGCCCTTCTCCTTTCAATCTCTTCCTTCAACCGCCTCTTCTCTTCCTACCAAAAGTAATAACATGAAGCAAGCCACTTAAAAGACTTTAGATTCATAATCCTGCCTTAGCATTCAGGACAGGTAAGCAGCAGGGTGGATTTCTGCAAATCTGTTCCACTTGCGGGTTGATACCTCTCCCTGTCTGGAGATTCAGTTCAAAGATCTGTCAAAGTCAAACAAACTTCAAAGGAGAACACCCAAGGTTAGAAAAGGCATGGGTCCGTGCATCCCCTCTATTCCGTTTTTTACCCACATCTAAGCAGGGAAATGTAATCTTGCCACATTAACAGCGCAACCCTAAGCAGAGTTTCTCCAATCTAAGCCCAATGAAATCAACGGGCTTAGACTGGAGTAACTCTGCCTAGGATTGCACTGTAAAGATGGTTTTGAAAGTGCAGCTGTTGTTTCTTGAGCCCTGTTGGGCTCTGAGAAGCAATTATGGTTGTTGGGTGAACTTTCTCTGAATGCCAGCTCTGAGCCTCCGATTCAAAACTGGTTGGACGACTCAACGGAGTCGAATTTGATTGGATGAGCATTCTGAGGGAGCACGGACCCTGGTTCAGTCATGAAATCCGATCGCATGTAAAAAACTGATGTATAAAACAAACCAATGAAATCTAGGAGGTTAGTTACTCATGAGTA
Source organism: Eublepharis macularius (assembly GCF_028583425.1). Taxonomy (NCBI): domain Eukaryota; kingdom Metazoa; phylum Chordata; class Lepidosauria; order Squamata; family Eublepharidae; genus Eublepharis; species Eublepharis macularius. The sequence continues at coordinate 19,230,556 of NC_072798.1, forward strand.
TTTATCCACATACTCTTCTTTTCCAAGAGCAAAGCAGGCGAAGAGGAAACCGCTGGATACAGAGAGATGCCACAGAGGCTCTTCTCACTTAAGTGTCTTTTTTTGTTAAAAAAAAAAGACAAAAAAAGACACACACCTCTCCGTTTCTTTTTGAAATGGAAGGACATGAATTCCTGCTGCTCATCTCATTTGTGCCCAGCTAGCTGGTGAAGGATTCATACAGATGTACATAACACAGGAGAAGAAAAGTGATGGAGAAGGAATTGGGGTTCAACAGACACAATTCCACAGGCAAAGCCAATTCAAATTAGATCCAGAGGAGTTAGCCGTGTTAGTCTGTAGTAGCAAAATCAAAAAGAGTCCAGTAGCACCTTTAAGACTAACCAACTTTACTGTAGCATAAGCTTTCAAGAACCACAGTTCTCTTCTTCAGATGCATGGATGGTAAGAAGAAACTGGTCAGGTATATAGGTGGAGAGGGGAGGGGGGAGTATAGTCTCTATAGACTATGAATGCTTATCTCATTATCAGAAGTAACTGATCCCATTATCAGAAGCTACTGATTGCATCTGCTCCTCCCTCCCCTCTCCACCTATACATCTGACCAGTTTCTTCTTGCCCTCCATGCATCTGAAGAAGAGAACTGTGATTCTTGAAAGCTTATGCTACAGTAAAGTTGGTTAGTCTTAAAGGTGCTACTGGACTCCTTTCCAATTCAAATTGAATTCAGCCTGTCAAAAACGGTTGCTTGAAAACATCCCAAAAAGACGAGCCTTAATGGCTTGAGAAACCAGAAAGGCGCGTGTAAGCTACCTCACATGTGAGAGTTTCCTATACAACTATACAACTGCATGAAGGTGAGCAAAATCATGTTTGGATACTGAGGGCCGTTTTGGAAGGCTCTTACCTCCTCCCGAGCTTTTCTGTCCATCTCATCTTTCTTCCTCCTCTGCTCCTCTTCTTCTAGAATCTTCCGACGCTCTTCCCGCTTCTTCTTCAGCTCCTCCAGTTCCACAACGGCCTCTTGTTGTTTCTGTTTCATCTTCTCAAACTCTTCATTCTCGTTCTCACCACGGCGCCGGCGCAGTTCCTCTACCCGCTTGCCAGCTTCCACATTGGGTACTGGCTTGGCATCCTCAGCGTTCGGGGTGGTTTTAAGGCTGGAGCGGCTGGGAAAGGAAGAAATGAGTGTACAATGAGAAGGGTTTTTCCTTTGCTAGTTCAAGCCAGCACCATGAAGGATGATGGGCCCCCAATGTGGTGTCCATGGGTGACATGGCACCCATCAATAGGTTTCTTGATGCCCCATTGGCTTCTTCAACAAAGCATCTCTCCCCTGAAGCAAATAACCAGTTTGGGCTTTTCTAACTGGAAGCAGGAGGTTCTTCAGAAGAGCCTAGGAGACATCTTCCTTGTGCCTGCAGGGAGCACCCATTCAGAAACAATGAGAATGTTTGGCTTGCGTCTCCCAAGACTTTGGGATCTGCTCCACCACCCCATGGCAGCCATCCTGTGGTGGGACTCACTCCTCTTCCTCAAAATTCCAAAAGTACCTGCAGACTCAATGAGAATGGGGCTTCCCTGATCTACCCATTATGCGAATGTAAGCTGCAGCATTCCAGACTGTACCATTTGAGGCACCCCCGCTGTTGAATGCCATCCTACATTTTTTTTAAAAATGTCCAGCATATAATAAATTAACTATCCTTCATGCTGATGTGCTAGCTTAATACAGGCAAGGAGCTTAGCATTAAAACTTGTGCACGCCCTACTGCAGTCTGAAGTGGTATAGAGCAGACTCCTATCACAGACAGCCATCTTATTTCGTATCATATAGAGACTGTCTCTCATAAGCATCAGGAAGCTGCACTGGGCTATTCTTTCCATGGCTACATTGCCATTTAACGTGGTACAGGTTTGCAGACAGCTGCAGATGTTTTGCAGTCCCCTTCCTGGAAAAGCAAGATCTGGCCTTAGTAACTCATGCTGTGGATAAACGGAACCTGGTTTCACACCCAAGACTGGAATTGTGCCCAGTGAGCTGAGCAGACATTTGTAATGCAAATGGGCATTCTGACCAACGTAAGTTCCCTTTGCAGACTGAATGCGAGATGCTTCAAGCCTCATAAGTAGCATCACCTTGATACAGTCCGTCCCATGGCAACAGGAGAACCATAGAAGGCAACATTAAGCCCAAGCGTCAGCCCCACAGCGCAAGTCTGCAACTCACCTAAACACATTCTCTGTATGCTTAAGTTTGTGAATGGGGAGTTCTGGGAAACGCTCCCCGTTCTGCGGCTTTGGCTCCGGAATTCCCTTCTTGCGATCCCACGCAGGCTTGGCCTCATCTTTGGGCGCCTTGTCTTTGCTCACCTTGCTGTCTTTTATCTGCTAGGGCAGTAACAAAATGAACAAGTTAGGCCCACGTCTCTATAAAGGAGCAATGAGGGGTGCCCATCTCTGGCTGTCAGCAGGTAGATGACGAGAGATTCATCTTCAGAATGGTTTTCAGGCTGCAGCGGTAACAGCAGCCCTTTCTGCTCTCGCTTATCTTTCATGCGGCACAAACGCATTGAGGGCTGCAGGGTCCTATATAGGCTCAGCAGGGATGCTTCCCAATTTCTTCTCATCCAAAACTCTCCCCACGTTTTTCAGTTTCAGAGCTACCTAAGCTTGTTCTGACATGGATCTGATGAATTAGGAACCTTTCGCAGTCCTGGTTTTTAATAACTTCTTTTATACCAAGTGCTTTACATGTGCCATTTGTTACAGATATCTGTATGTCAGTAAAACATCACACAAAAAGAATCTTGACACGATCTTATGTGTTGGAGAATGTCAGGCAACCTAGGAGGGCATCTGCCAGTCAGAGAAGACAATGCTGAGCTACCAGGACCAACGGGCTGGCTCTGCATAAAGCAGCTTCACTTGTACATCACCATCAAGATTGCTTTAATGCAGCGTTTTATCAATGTGCCCACACACACACTGCTAACAGAGAGGAGGGAAAGCTATGGAATTAAGGGCTACAGTAAACTTGGAGAAATGTTTCTAGTTATGCCCGAATTAAAGAGTGCAATGCAGTGCATAGTAAAACTCAAGCTTAAAATAGGGGGAAATCTGCTAACTCCCCAAATTCACTAGACCAATGATCTTCAACCCATAGATTAGGACCTTTAAATAAATCATGGTGCCCCACATGCTGAGCCATGGAGGCCCCATAGGGCCCCCCACCGCCCATGTTTGGGGGGCGGGGTTGCCTGTTGTAAAGTCTTGCTTTATGTGTACAGAACTAGGTTTCCACACCTCCGGTCTCTCTGTGTATGCACACTGCAAGAAGCAACAGGACTGTGAGTCAAGGTCAATCAGTAGTGGAGAGGATTCCTCCGTAGCTCTGATTCTCGGTTTGTTCCTCACTCCAGCCCACCTCCTGATGCTCAGCTTGGGTTTTCTGTCCCTTAAGTCTCTTAAGGGTGCTGTCCATGGTCCTAGCCTCAACACCAGTAAAGCCCTAACTCTGGCTTCCTTCTTCCTATCTCATGATTCTGAGAGCGAGTGTGGCCAGCTTAGTGCGTCCAGGGATCTGAAAAGACTGAAGACCACAGTGCTAGGTTAAAAGAATAAGACTCGTCCTCTTACTGCAGTGGTGGCCAATTTTTGGGGGGGGCAAGCGTGCCATAAATCAAGTCAAGTAGGAAGTATGGAACATATGCAGGCACTCCACCCATCAAGACTGGTGGGTCTGTTGGGTGGGGCTTCCTCTAGTCATCCACACTGGAGAAGCAAGCGATAATGTCGTCCTGACTATTCCCTAACCAGGTACATAGGGCTCCATCTCGTCAAGGTGTCCCATCTGTGCTGCAGAATGGTTACCGCCATTTTAAGTGACGAGGGTCCAGGGTCATATTGCTGGCAGTAGTCTTTCCCCCAATGCTACCTACGTATGTTTTGTACAACTTTGTTACTGGGAATATTGCCCAGGCTCTAGTTTCAAAGCAAAATATGCACCGAATTTCTCTCTTCCCCTGTATAGTCTGACCTTGTGATATTTCGTCTCTGGTTAAGCCAGGATGACATGTAGTGTTTATTTTCTTGATGAGTTCTTTCACATATTCTCTTTGAAGTTTGTTTTTGTGCTAGAACAGTGATTTTCAGGTCTGTACGTCCAGAGAGATGAAAATGTTCCCCGACTGGTTTCTGTATGTTGTGATTTCTTATGTCTGATTTGTGGTCACTGAGTCTCTCCTGTAGAGAACGACATGTTTGTCCAATGTAGATAGTAGAAGAGCATTGTTGGCATATGATGACATCTATTAAATTAGATAATGTGCAAGTGGATAAGCCCAGGATGGTATAATGGATGTTATTAGGTCCCATAATAGTATTCTTGAGTGTAAGAATTATTTTGCGGGGTTCCACAAGGCACAATTTTATCTCCCGTGTTATTCAACCTCTATAGAAAGCCTATAGAAGAAAGAATTCATAGATGGAAGCGGATGCCATCACTATGCATCAATACCCAGCTCTATATCTAACTATCCAAATCCTCCAGGGATGAAAGAGAGATCCTGAGTTGCTGCCTGACAGCTGTGGTCCAATGGCTGAAAGCAAACAAACTGAAACTGAACCCAGACAATATGGAAGTGATGCTGGTTGGGAAGACGGAGATCTTGAAGGATATTGTGCTTCCAACTTTGATAGGGTTCAGTTGACCCTTGCAGACTTGGTAAAGCTACTGGATCCAGCACTGCTGCTAGTGCAGCAAGTAAATGCAGTTACAAAACAAAAAAAAAAAGCCTTTGCCCTGACTAGCCAGGAAAATGGCACCCTACCTTGACAGAGCCAATCTGGCCACCTCGATTCAAGCCACAGTGAAATCGAGGCTAGACTACTGTGATGCATTCTACACAAGTCTCCCCTCATAGTCAATTCAGAGACTCCAGTTGGTGCAGAATGCCATAGCTTGATTATTATCAGGAGCTAGGTGGAGTACGCATATCACTCCCATTCTGCAGTCACTCCATTGACTACCCATCAGTTACTGGGCTTAATTCAAGGTTTTGGGCATCACACAAAAGCCCCTTCATGGCCTTTTGCCATATGCTCTGTCACGGCAGCTTTGCTCATCTGAACAGGACCTTCTATAGATACCACCCTGCAAATGGGCAAAATCAACAGCTGCCCAAATGTACACATTCTCTGTGGATGTCCCCACTTTATGGAATGGCCCAGAGAGGTCAGGAAAGCTCCCACTCCCTTGGCTTTCCACAAACTATGCAAAGCTGAATATTCAGGAGAGATTTTTTTTACTTAGGCTCTAGGCTGTGCTGTAAAGAAATGGTTTAGAGAAATGCTTTGGTACAGGGACAGGAACTATAGACTATATACTGGCTACTGTCTGTTGGTGTAGATATGCTCCTACTGGGTAGTTTCTGCATTGTTTAATAGGTCGCAAATTACTTGGTTTTTTCAGCAATCTTTCATCTCTGTATTCAAATGTATGCTTCTTTTCCAATTTCTGCTATGCACACCCTACTATTGTTTTGCTTATTGAACGTCCCAGCTATTGATCATATTGACTTACACTATGTAATCTGCCTCAAGAAAGGCAGACTATAAACAACACAAACAAATAAGGGCCATGTTGATTTCTGATTGGATTTACACCTAACTTTTCTCCATCAACTCCTCCGCCCTTTAAAAAGACGAATTCCCAGTATGATATCCGTATCACTTTTCTGAAGAAGTTAGCTGTGATTCACAAAAGCTCATACTGGAATAAATGTTAAAGGTCCGAGTCCAGCAGCACCTTAATGATGGACAAGAGTTTCCAGGGTCTTGTTGGTCTTTAAGGTGCTACATTTGTAGATCAATGCAGTGACCCACTGGGAATAAATGTCGTTATTCTTTAAGATGTCACTGGACTTTTATCTTCTATCCTATGAGCACTTAATTTGGAGTAAATCTCACTGAACTCAATGAGGCAAATATACATAGGATCAAGTTGCACATCTTAACCCTTCCTAAAGCTGCCCTGCAGCCACAATTTTAACAATAAGACATCTGCATCACTTTTAAGCAATGCAAACCATTGTTAGTATGAATCTTCATTTTCACACCTAGGCCGATTCCAGACGGCCCTCTGCATGCCGAAATATCGCGTTTTCTCGCGCGAGTTTTGCGTGACCTCGCACAAAACTCGCATGAGAAAACGCAATATTTCGCGTCTTCCGCGTGACAACGCGCGACGTTTAGGCACGCAGAGGGCCGTCTGGAATCGGCCCTATTTGGGTCTTGAAACTTCCAATTGGCTCCTTGCCCTCATTCCCATTTATGGGCAATTTCAAAAAGGAAAAATACGCCCCCCCATGAAATTCAATGTCCTGGGTGTGACTAATGCTCATTCCCAGACTGCCCGCTGATTAGCACAGGGATAGAAATATCCATTTCCCCACCAGATGGTCATAAGAAAACATTAAAAAACAAAAACAACAAAAAAGGAGCGCAAACCCGAACAACAAATCATCTGGAATCCCAGTTTTTGAAGTGTCACAGCTACAATCCTTCGCTCACGGATCAGGGAATAAATTCCACTGAACTCAGGAGGGCTTACTTCTGTGTAAGCCTGCATGCAAGAATTTTGAGGACTCTCGCAGCTCCATCCAATGGAGAGTTACTCCATTCTAAAGCTTAAGACGGAGTAAATCTGCACAGGATTGCACTGCTAGATATTACCTTGAGGTCTGTGATCAGGCTTTTAAAAAGTGTAAACATTGCTGGGGAGAAGGCTGCTTTGGATTGGTGACAAAATGCCTGGCAAAGGGGAAGGCAGACTCATTTTCCTGAGCCCTCTTCTTGACCTTGAGCACCACCTCACTGGAGACTGAGGTACTGGGGGGTGATTTGCCTCAGGAAAACAATGGGATTAACCCTCATCCACTAAGCACCACGGCCCCTATGTGAATCCCCCTCCCCCAATTGGTTTTAGGCTTACAAGACAATCTCAGAGATCCTAATCATGGATCTCCCATAATAGTGTCTACTTTGGTCTTTAAGATCAAATTACGTTGTGTGGAATTCATCTTCCTAAAGCTGAGTAAGGGGGAGAAGGCTTCATCTTCTGGAGAAATGCTGCTTATCCCTTCCCCTCAATATATATATTTTTTTACATTACAAATTACCCTCCCCACCTCACTTTTTTCCAACTGAGAGCCAGTTTGGTATAGTGGTTAAGAGTACAGGACTCTAATCTGGAGAGCCGGGTTTGATTCCCCTCTCCTCCACTTGAAGCCAGCTGGGTGACTTTGGGTCAGTCACAGCTTCTCAGAGCTGTCTCAGCCCCACCCACCTCACAGGGTGTTTTGTTGTGGGGATAATAATAACATACTTTGTAAACCACTCTGAGTGGGTGTTAAGTCATCCTGCAGGGTGATATATAAATCTAATGTTATTATTGTTGGGGGCAAACACAGGGTCTCTGTTGCATCCCCAGCTTTCCTGCTCTGGGTGAAAAAGCAGTGAGAGGGAGGAAATCTTGACTGAAAATGACCAAAAAGGAAGTTTTAAGCAGTATTGCTTCTCCTCCCTTTCTTCCCCTCAGATGAGATTACACCAGGTGGCTTTGTGGAGGAAAGAGCCACAGAATTCCACATAATGTGCAGCTTGAGACTTAACAGAACTTAAAAGTTGCACTGCCACCTTTAGCCTGTTTAATTGACAGGTAGGTCCACTGATTTAAGTTTGACTTGACTGACTGGTAGGTAAAACCAGGACATGGTTATAAAATTACACTGTAGCATCAATTCTCAATCAGTTCACTAAAAGCTGAATGGCAAAGCTGGTCAAGACTGAAACCTTCCCCTTCTCTGCACTGGAGGCTTCCTTCCACCTCCCAGAACCCACCAGAAAGCAGTCAGCCCTTTGGCCTTTTCTGCCCCCACTGGTAGCCCAACTCCACCCCATCCCCTAGTTGACATTAGCTGTTACCTCATAATTCCTTTAATAAGTCCGGGGGGGGGGGAGGCTTACACGTAAGGTTCTAAAAAATCTGCAAACTCATTTTAGTTTTAACGAATTGGTTATTGGTTGAAATCTGAATGGTTCATCATCTCCTTTTAAAACACTTGGCAGCCCTACTTACAAGGGATATTTTACATGTGAGATTTTAATTCAGATCTTTTAACACTTCCTTTGGGTAATCGAACTCCTGGCTGTATATTTAAACGTTAAAACGCTCCAAAGGTTGTGACATTTTTAGGAGCAGGGTTTCGACTGAGAGCTTATCTTCTTGTAAACATAAACTGCATTTTAAAAGGAAGGGGGGGGGCCTACTCCGCAAAAAAAAAGAGAGAGAGAAAAGAAAAAAGTTGCTCACGCAGTATGTCTAGCCAAAGTGGAAGCAGGAAATACCACAAATATCATGTCATGAGAAAGCTTGCTCTGAGCAGGCCAGCGCTGCACACCCAGAATGTTAAGGTGGTCCAGAGAACCAAATAGATTCTAGGATATAAACTAAACGGAAAACAGAACTACGAGAGCCAGATTCACATTCACTGACATCTCATCAGGGTTAAGAAGTTCTGAAACTGATCTGAAGTCAGAGGAACGCTCCGAGGTCATGCTTTGGCCGTCAGCCCTGGGGCTGTATTTCCTCTGTTTTTCACAGAATAGAATACAGCCGTTCCCTAAATTACTTTCATTACATGCTCATAAACATACCTTTGACAGGTCCCTCCTCTTAAGGGACCCTCTGTGTCTCAGAAAGACCCACTGCTCCCCCAAACTTAACTCAGGGGGAAGGGGGAGGAACAGCCAAGTTATACAGCCAGGATTTGGGTTAGCATGTGGGAGGCCCAGGTTAAATATCCCTACTGAGCCATGAAGCTCAATAGGTGGCCTCGGGCAAGTCATTCTCTCTCAGTCCAACTACTTCCCAGGGCTGTCCTATGGACATCCTGGACCATTAAAAAAAAAAAAAACTCATGATTTCCCCCTTGGAATGGTATTCGTGCAAATTATCCTATAGCCACCAACAAGACAGGCTGTTCCCACAGAAGTGATGGGAGGGGGGCATACTTTTGCGTCACAGTTTTTTAAAAACATCTGATAGATGCGAGCAGTAGTGTTGGAGAAGGGAATGAAGACGACTTTAAACAACATCCGTTTTGAAATGCAAAAGCTTTAAAAAACAGCAAGCATTGCTGCTGGGATTGGAGGGGACCCTACTGGTTTTTCCTACATTTTTGAAAGGTTACGGGAGTACTTGTGTTACAGCAAAGAATGCTTGGCATCTCAAGAATTGTTTTGAAAAGTAGGATAAAGAGGGATATTATATTATCATGATCACTGTGACATTTAACAATTTACCTAGATACTCATGGCAGACTCAAGAAAATTAGCCTATTATTCCTCTGCGCCCTGCGCAGCTCAAATGCTCCTTTTGTTGTGACAATGAATGGATAAAAATAGTAATAGCCTTACAAAACCAGAGAAAGAAGGAAACTGATGTCCTAAGCAGAAAAATAGTGGAGGAGTTTTTTTAAAACTGAAGAACACTTGCATGGCACCCTTTATACCACAACCATGGGCTGAAGCCAGATTAGCCAACACGGTGTGGTGATGTCATCTCAGAAGGCCTCTGCACATGGGCAGTACAGCCTGTAACATGAACGAAGCCTCCCAAAACACGGTAGAATCTTGCTAGTTTCTAGGAAGCCCTTGTTAGAGTATTTCCACAACTTGCTACACTATAAACCTGTTGCCAGATTTCAGCTACTTCTGGAACTCAGAGGCATCTGTGGTTTATCTTTGCTTGTAGCACAAGGTCTTCCTATTTCATTGATGGGAACTGAGATGGAGATAGAGCAACTTGCTAAAAACGTACAGGACGTGTGGAGCAGAAGCAGAAACTGAACTCAGTCCTCCCTGGTGCAAACTGGACACGGCATGTGGATTGCCACCGGTTCAAATATCCCACACCATTCCTGACTGTGTAGCACAGAGACTCGGACTCTCTACAGAGGACATTACGCACACTGAAATCACTGTGCATACGGGGGGGGGGGACACTGGCACAAGCAGACCGGCCCCAGCCTGCTACATGTGACCACCACAGCTTGTGACCATGGCATCTACATACACAGGATGTGTACGTGAATAGGCACCATTGTCCACGACTGAGAATGCTACTTTTTCTACCTTTCCCAGTCATGGGGACAGAGCCTCCTAGACGTGCGAACTCCATGCTCATAAGCTGGCAATCATGTGTGGCAAGGGAAAGTATGCTTGTGTCCATGCCCACCTATGTGCGATGAAATCATCTACAGAGGGCTACTGTGAAGTGGTGGTGGAAATGCAGTGTACCTTGTGAAGTTTCAGTTAATTTGTCAGTGGTCCCCGTTTCTGGACTAGCCTGAGAGCAACGTGAGGAGTTCAAACCCATCCTAAAGCAAATTAGATTAACTGGGGCCAGAAGGCATTAACAGGGTCTTAGGTTGATGTGGATTTATGGGTAAAAATATAAACGTGCTCAGGAGGCAGATGGCAGTCTTGCTCAGTTTTATCCACAATGAAATGGGTGCCTAGACGAAGAAGAGGGCAAGCTGTGAAGCACGCAGACCTGCTCTTCACCATGCCCCCAATCAAGGATGGACTAGGATGTTAAAACAGCCCAGGAAAAAGCTGAGCCAAGCACCCCTGGCTGGCAGTAATGATGGCAAGCGTAGCCTTGCTCATCGCCACTCCCCGTGTGTGAATTGAGCAGCCCCCACCATCACTGCTGGGGTCTGGCTTGCTCCTGGCCACCACCTACATTCCAGGGCTGTAGCCCACCACGACATTTCCTAGTAGCTAATCTTCCCCTGCAAACCACTGCCAAGTGGCTCAAACTCAACTGCCATCTTGGTGCCTGTGCAACGCCGAGTGAACCAGCCCCCAAGGTTAAAACCCCAAGGGGATGCTTTAGCCTCACACCCCATACTTACCTTACAGTAAAACACCGTAGCACCAGTTCCTGTGTTCACAGTAGAAATGCAATGCATTATGTTTTGGAAAAAAAATGCTCAACTGAGAAAGACTATGAACTCCGCTCACTTTGTATTATTGAAAAGGAAAATCGGTAGTTAGGTTCAGATCAAGAGGCTAAAGATGTCACGACAATCAGAAGAAATCATCAGTCTCGGGAAGAAAGGGAGTGGAGAAAGAAATAAGGAAAGAACGATCACTTGGTTCCAGTACAGAAATCCAACACAACACCAAATTGACCTCTTAAAGAGTCAAGTTGTGGCCAATTCTCACAACCTGTGCTGTGAACCAAGTTGAGCTTTATTGGAATGAGCTACATGGCAAAATTGTATCTGATTGTCTCATCATATTCTTAGCTATCAGGTGTCTCCTATCTTTGAAGTTACATGTGCTTCTTTGAATTCTGCTCAGCAATTCCTCTGAGAATGCTTGAAATTTTTTTGAAAATGTGAGCATTTTCTTCCTACCCTCTACACACCCACCTGTCCCCAATTCAAGAGTTACCTCCTCTTTTTTGAAGGCCGGTCGGAGTTTCTCATCTTGTACTTTTTCCTTTTTAGCCTCTTTATCTTCCCCCTTTTACAATATTGTTGTAAGATGAAATCATCAGTTCTGAGACAAACCCCTCTCGCGTTTCTGGTGCTTCAAACAAAGCTGTGCTCACATACCCCCTTTGTCCAGTGCTGCTGTTTGCCGTGCACACAACTCCCTCCAGGTGGCACAGTGGCCTTCCACATTCCTCCTGCGCATTAATGCTTTTTCTTCCACCTTGGCGTGCCAGTGTTCTCGCATATCCCAGCAGAGCTCTGGCGGTGCTTAGTTCTAACAATCATGGATGCTTGTTCGGCAGTCCCACCACAAATGTTTGTCGAGCACTCTGCTGTGGGCCATGCGGTGCCTCTGTACCTCACATACGCACTTGAATATTGTCCTTGGCCAATTTCACAGCCGCAGAAAGAGAAAGTGGGGAAACTGTGAAGTTTTCAAAGCATGCACTAAGTTACATACAAAGGTCTGGGAGCCAAGAATGGAGCAACTTAACTATGCACCATGCATTGACCATGTGACAGAAAAGTGGAAGCAGGAAGCTTTAAGTCCGAAAGGAATAAAAATCTAGCAAGAGTTAGTAGTCAAAGGTGCAGAGACACAACAGTGAGTGAATTCCAATCCATTTTTTGAATAAATGCATTACATTTCATACAAAACACAGGCATAAGAAGTTGGGTGCAAATGTTTACTGTACCTGTTTTCTTAGGGAAGCGGCTGGGGTTTTTTCCTCTTGTACTTTCTTCTCTTTTACCTGCTTCTCTTCTATTTTCTTCTCTTCTATTTTCTTCCCTTTCCCCTGTTTTTCATCTACCCTTTTCTCCTCTGCCTTTTGCTTTGCCTTTAACTTCTCTTCTTCTAGCTTGGCCTTTTCCTCGGCTGCCCTCTTAGCTTCCGCTGCCCTCTTCTCTTTCTCCTTGGCCTTCTCCCTTTCTTCAGCTGCTTTCTTCTCCTCAGCCTTAATCCTTTCCCTCTCCTCAGCTTCCTGCCTCTTTTTCTCCTCAGCTGCCCTTTTCTCCTCTGCTTCAACCCTTTTCCTCTCCTCCTCAGCTTTCCTTCGTTCTTCTGCTTCTAGCCTCTTTTTCTCCTCAGCTGCCCTTTTCTCCTCCGCTTCAACCCTTTTCCTCTCCTCCTCAGCTTTTCTTTGTTCCTCCGCTTCGAGTCTGTCCCGTTCCTCTTGTTCTAGTCTCGCTTTCTCCTCAGCAGCTCTTTTTTCCCTCTCTTCCTCTGCTCTCCTTTCCTCCTCTGCTTTTGCTCTCTCTCTTTCCTCCCTCTCCAGCCTCTCCTTCTCTTCTAATCTTTTCTTTTCAGCCTCATCCTCTTCATCTTCCTTTCCATCTAGAGCTACCGTTAAGCTTATAGCCTCCTCACTCTCTATTTGTTCTTGTGCTATTACAATGGCACTCGTGTCATTAGCTACTTTTTGCTCATCTGCATTTACCTCAGGGAGTTTTACATCTACCACCACCACTTCCTCTTCTTTGTCTATCGTTTTCTTTTCTATTGTTACTTCTACCTGATTCTCTTCTATGGTTCTTTGCTTTGGCTTCTCCTCTTGTGCCTCCTCCTTGTCTTCCTCTCCTTTCTTCTCATCTTCCTCATCTTGCCTCAGATTATTCCTCTGATATGATGTGGTGATGGTTTCGGTTTCCTCAATCTCGTATCGTCCTCTGTGGGTTTCGATTTTGTCCTCTTTTCTGGGGGTTTCATTTTCTTCCACATTATTCACTTCACTCCTGCTTGTGAACGACAGGCTCTCGTCAGTGATTGTCGGGTCAAATTCCTTCTGGCGTTCCAAGGCCTCTTGAAGACGTTTCTGGCGCCGTTCTTCTCTCCTTGCCATCCTCTCCAAGAACACAGCCTCATCACCTTCACCATCCCCCTGGGTGTTCATAACGGTGGTAACGGTTATGGTAGAACTTTTGCTGTCTTCGTCTGCAATGCTATAAAAGACATGAAAATTGCCATCTACCATTTTTTTCAGCAATGAACAGTAAAAAGTTAAATGAAAGTATCAGATACTTGCTGAACCAATAGGCTACCTCGAGGTGACCTGAAAAGAGCTGGCTCTATCCTTCTAATCCCTCCCTCTGAAAACACCAAGCTTCTAAACAGCACTGGAAGCAGATGGAGGGGGGGGAGCTACTGTTCCGCTCTGCTCAGCTTTTCCTTCGAGAACTTGGAGGTGGGGTGGAGGGCATGTCAGAGCAGCAGGAGGACGGGAGGATGGGAAGGAAAAGTCAGCAAAGAGAACCTGAAGAGAGGAAAACCCAAGCAGATCCACTCTGCCTGACTTTTCTTCCAGCAGCAACAGAAAGCAAGAGGCCAGGAGGACGGGAGGGAAAAGTCAGCAAAGAGAGCCTGAAGAGAGCTACTTGGAGGGTGGCTGGAGGAGAGCCTGCTGAAGTCTCCCTGCGAGGTTGGCATCTTTGGGTATGAAGGGGGCCATTGTAGGGCCCTGGGATCTGACGAATCACGAACCTAATGAATCGTTTCGTGAAACGGGACAATTTAATGAAAGTTTGTGGAACGCGATGAACCACGAAACTCAGTCTTCGTTTTTCCCCCCATTTTGTGCCCATCTCTATAGGCAGCTTCTATAGTCCTCCTTGAATGAATAAATGAATAATAATAATAATATTTGATTTACATACCACCCTTCAGGACAACTTAACTCCCACTCAGAGTGGTTTACAAAGTATGTTATTATTATCCCCACAACAATCACCCTGTGAGGTGGGTGGGGATGCGAGAGCTCTGAGAGAGCTGTGACTGACCCAAAGTCACCCAGCTGGCTTCAAGCGGAGGAGTGGTGAATCAAACCTGGTTCTCCAGATTAGAGTCCTGCCACTCTTAACCAAAATGGCTCTCTCCTTGACAGATTCATCTTCATCAAGGTTTCTATTTCTAATCCACTACTGGATTAATCCACTACAGGGCCTAATCCACTACTGTCACTTAATGCATCGGCACAGACCAGCTCTTCTTACATTGCATTTCATTATGAAAAAAAATGGATTATTGCTGCCTCTAGTCTAAAAAGCCATTCGGGGATACAAGTCACACCTGCTTTCCAGGATGGATCAGTATCACAAAGGTGGTTTCAGATTTGACTAAGGAGAAGGAAAACAGAGACTAATGCTGCATATGGACACAGTGCAAACAAAAGCATCTGCTACAGCAGAGCTCTCCTTCCTCCAGCCTCGGCGCCTTTAATGCCAGCCATACAGCCTCTAAACCAAAGGCTGGCTGCCTTTTCCTCTTTGCCCCTTCCCCTATGTTTCACACGGACTGTCCCTTTGCTGTGTTCCCACTCCCCCATCAAGCACACTACCTAGCAAGTTCAACTATTTAATATTTTTGGCACATTATTTTTAAAAAGATACTGGATTTGGGGGAGTGTTTTGAAAAACTGCTCTCGGGGGAAGAGGTGCCTTCAAGATTGACAAAGGGTCCAGCTAACTAGAATTGTGCAAATCCAGCTGCAGTTGCAAACCAAAATGTGTACACAAAAGGCAGAGAATGAGAATGAGAGAGAAGAAGGAGGAGTTGGTTTCATACCCTGCCCTTCACTACCTGAAGGAGTCTCGGAGCAGCTTACAATCACTTTCCCTTCTTCTCCCCACAGCAAACACCCTGTGAGGTAGGTGGGGCTGAGAGAGCTCTGAGAGAGCCGTGACTGACCCAAGGTCACTGAGCTGACTTCAAGAGGGGGAGTTGAGAATCAAACCCAGTTCTCCAGATTAGAGTCCTGCAACTCTTAACCACTAAACCAAACAGAGAGAATGCAGTATGAGGGCTAGAGTGTTAAGTTAGGATGAGAGTTTCAAATCTCTACTTGGCCATAAAGCTCACTTGGGTGGCCTTGGGCCACTCTCTCTCTCTTTTAGCCTATCCTACCTTACAGGGTTGTTGTGAGGTTAAAATGAAGGAGACAATCACCTTGAGTTCCTAGGAGGAAAGGTGGGGTAAAAATGAAGGAGACAGACAGAAAGGAGAGATACAAAGAAAACTCATCACTCAAATTATGTACATCTATGCGTAAGTTAAGAGCTTGGTGGGGAAAACATGCTCAGAAGTTTCTGGCTGTCAAAAGCAGTTCCTGTGGTATTGGGGAGCTTCACACTGCAGTGACGCGGGAACTATGACAGCTTGAATATCTGCCTGCATACTTCCCATCTGCTCAACCTGTACATTTGCATTTAAACGCTATTAAATATTATCGCACAAACAGCACAACCCTCAGGTACTTTCTTCTAACATGAAAAATGATAACATAAAGTTGTCCATCGACCATACGACCCCTTAGGAAAATGGGGAGTATAGAATTGTGGCAAACAGTGCTAGCGATAAGTGGTTCAACTATTCTGTCCTACTTCATTCCAGGGCTCTAACTGATCGGGGGGGGGGGACACCAGGAATTAATATCCCTGCAGTAGGACCTTACTTGTTTTGAGCATTGACTTCAGGCTTCTCTATCCCTGGTAAGTCATCCTCTTCCCTTTGCCGCAGCCTTTCCTGTCTGGCTCGCCTGCGGCGCTCTCGGGCAGCTTCTTCCTCATCATCGTCATTTCTTTGATAGGCTAACCTGCAAAATGCCATTTTAAAGAGATTAAAAGCGAGGCCTTTATTTGGGGTGCTGCAACAAAATGTCTTTGCCGTCATGCATGCAGCAGGCATTCATGTTTTGAGGTTACAATTGAATAGCAACATTAAACACCATGTCTTTCTACGGAAAAGCAACACTGACAGGTCTTTGTACCTACGGAGTGTACGGTTTAGATTTTGACAGGGGGGGGATAACAACAGACAGATTGCCTTGCCAGTTATTCATGCGCTGGTAAAATCCAGGTTAAATTACTGTTTTTTAATACAAACAGGCCCTGACCTGGATAGCCCAAGAGAGCCTGATCTTGTCAGATTTCAGAAGTTAAGCAGGGTTGGCCCTGGTTAGTAATTGGATGGGAGACCTCCAATGAAGACTAGGGTTGCAGAGGTAGGAATGGCAGACCACCTCTGTTAGTCTCTTGCCATGAAAACCCCACCAGGGGTCACCATGAGTGAACTATGACTTGAGGGCAGGATTTCACTTCATACAAACCGCTGCCTTTGAAGACTTCTCAGAAACCTCTACTGGTTCAGAATATAGCAGCCAGTGCTGACTGGGGCTTGTGGATCCGAACACATCGCCCCAACTGTTCAAAGATCTTCACTGGCTTCCAGTCTGTTTACTGGCACAATTTCAAAGTGCCGTTTTTGATCAACAAACTTCTAAATAGTTTGAAACCAAGGCGGTCAGAAGGTCTGCACACTCCCATATGAAAATGACTGCTGCCTGAGGTCATCTTCTGAGGCTCTGCGCCTATAGCCCTTACCTTCTGGGAGGCAGGCACATGGTGTCTGGGAACAGGGCCTTTTTCATGGTTACTCTTCCCACAGATGTTCACCTAGCACCTACTCTACTGCATTTTCGGCAGCAAGCTTTTTTTAATGAATGATAATCCTTGCTACCATTGCTGTTTTACTGCTTCGTTTACAGGTGTTGTATGGTTTTGATGGTTTTTATCATTATGTAGTTTTGCTGTTTTCTGTGGGAAGTTCTCAAACTGAAAGATGGGGTAAAAACTGTATGAATAAATAAAATAAACAGTAGGAGGAAGGGCTAGGAAATGACAGAAGGCAGCAACCGCAGGCAGTTACAAGCTTCAGTTTGGTTGGGGGGAAGGGGGGGGGGTCAAGCCAAAGCCATTCACATGCAGAGATAGGACCTTGTGGAGGAATTTGAGGGAAGAGACAGAGCATGAAGTAGCATCATGGAGATATTCTGAAGGGAAGACTGAGGGAAAAGGGGCACCTAAGGCTCTGCAATCATTTTCCTCCTTTAAAAATGTATTTTCAAATAGGGTTGCCAGGTCCAAGTTGGGAAATTCCTGGAGATTTGGGGGGTGGAGCCTGGAGAAGGCAGGGTTTGGGGAGGGGAGGGGCTCAGTGGGATATCAGTGGGATATAATGCCATGGAGTTCACCCTTCAGAACAGCCATTTTCTCCAGGGGAACTGATCTCTTTGGCCTGGAGATCAGTTGTAATTCCTGGAGATCTCCTGGAGATCTCCTGGAGGCTGGCAACCCTATTTTCAAACCACAAATGGGAAATGTAATATGTTGGTAGCAACCCTTAGAAGAAGGAAAAGGAGGGGGGAGGAGTAAGGAAAGAAGAAAAGCTGATGCCGCAGGGAGTTCATACTTGGGCTTTATGAGATCCAAAAGAAAGTTAAAAACTGATGGAGCCGTTAGGTAAGACTCTGCTAACATGCCGGAGTGAGAGCTTTGCTGCTTCCATGCCGCATTTCTTGGCTTTGGTGCTGCTTAAGCTTTTGTTGTGGTCGTTCCCCCCAACTTCTTTTACCACAACTATTTTATGTAGCTTTTATGCTTGCTGGTTAGTTCTTGCCATTAAAAAGGGGGGGGGGTGTTGTCAGTAGGGCAGCCCGTGCTGACAGCCAAGTTCAAAGCAGAGAAAGGAAAGGGTACAAGGACTGCTGTGAGAGAGAGAGAGAAAAAAAACTGCAAGAACTTGATGTTGTGACAAACACACATCTGCTGCCCAAAGTGGAGCTTTTTCTTCTAGTTCAGCCATCCCTCTCCTATAGGGTCACTGTGATACCAATACAGATCATTATCTGATGCCCTGGTCTGTGCTCCACTGATGTCAGAGTGCACATGGTGAGCACATGGAACAGGGAATTTCCGGTGCTGGCCTCCACACTGCAAAAAACTTGAACCCAGGAAGGAGGTTTGCCTTATCCCCCACACCTCAATTTTGGCCTTCCACACACAGATTAACAGTGCCGTCCTAAATAGGGTTATACCCTCATTGACTTCAAGCCCAGTGAACAGTATAACTCTATTTAGGATGGCACAGGAAGTCTATCTTATTCCTTAACCAATTGATTTGTTTTTAAACTCTGCCTTGATTTTATTTCTGATAAGCTGGCTGGTTTATGCTTTTACAGTTTTATATCTTGCCATTCTATTGGTCTGGTGTGCTGCTGTTTTATTATTATTGGTTTTACTGCTGCTGCTGTTTTACTGTTTCCATCGTTTTTATTTTATTGCTTTATCTGTTTTTATCTTGTTGTTAGCCACATTAGGTTTGATTTTAAAAGAAAGGTGGCATACACACATGAACACATGATGCTTCCTTTTACTGAGTCACACCATTGTTCTATCTAGGGTTGCCAGCTCCAAGTTGGGAAATTCCTGGAGATCTGGAGGGGTGAAACCTGGAGAAAGCGGGGTTTGGGGAGGGAAAGGACCTTGGCATGGTATACTTCCATAAAGTCTACCCCAAAAGTAGTCATTTTCTCCAGGGGAACTGATCTCTGTGGCCTGGAGACCAGTTGTAATTCCAGGAGATCTCCAGCCACTACCTGGAGGCTGGCAACCCTAGTTCTATCGCAATCAGAACTGTCTACTCTAAGTGACTCCCCCCAAACTTTTAAAATGGAATTTGTCAGGGATTGAACCTGGGACCTTTTATAGGTAAAGCAGGTACTTACAGGTAAAGCAGGTACTTACCACAGCCCTTCCCACAGGCACAGAGATTTCTAAAATTAAATTTTAAAATAAGCTGAACTAAACACTACGGAGGGGACAGTGGGATGTCGACATGTAGCTGCCCTTTTCATAAACAGCCACTTGTTTACTATAATGAGAGGTATCTTACAGTTTATATGGCAGTTGCATTCACCAGTTTACACTGGTGAATACCACAGTAAAACACACAAAACGTGCAAGCTGCAAGGCAGACACATTACCAGCCAATCTGAGATCATTTATGCATGTGCTGTATGTATCTAGAGAGGCTTTACCTTTGAAAAAGGAATAACTGAAGAAATCTTTCAAATAAAGATTTCTACATCTCCTTTGTTCTGAAATATGACTGCTTACAAAAGTTTTACGCACACAAAAAATTCAGCCTACTGTGAGACTGGTTATAAAGCCACAGTAATAAAAACTGTTGAAATAAAATCACAAAACCCAGCAGACTACAGTCAATTCCAAACAAACAGTACCAGTTGCTCCAAAGTCAGAACATATTCTAATGTATCAGGATTAGAACTCTGAAATATTGACTTAAACCCAATGCCCCGAATTAAAGAGCCTTTCTCCCTTTAAGGGTCTGTCCTCCGAATGGTTTGGCAACTGTTGGGGCGGGGGGGGGGGGAATGCTTCGTCACTACAGGCTCCTCTTTGGTATCTGGCACTTGATATGTCCTATTAAATATTCAGCTGAAAGGAAGATGGCATTAGTGGGAGCAGCCTTCTCCCTTTCTCTCAACCTGTTCCAAGCATATTCATCACACAGCACAGGACTCTACTGTGGACTGTAGACTTAGAGCCAGAAGAGACTTTAAAGGCTTCCAAAACCTTATACATAAACCCGTAGAAGTTACCAGCCTGCCTACTTTTCCACAAGTACACAAGTTAGTCATTTGTAGCACACATATAGCCTGAAAGAAATTCGGACCAAATGTGCTTCCAGCTTAGAAAAGGTTCTCTGGAGTCTTCACTCACCAACGGTGATTAGAGAGGTGGCTATCTACTAACCTGTTCTAGTCAAACCCCTCTCTGTGTCGTACGTAAGATCATCTGCATGCTTGACCAACACAGACCAGAATGCACAAGTTACTCCACAAGTGGGGAAGAGGCAAAGGGCTGTGTTTCCAACATCCCACCAAGTCCCAGTTCTAATGTCACTTGAGCCATGTATTCACCTGGTGGTTTGAGACCACTTCTTGTCTCCAATATGCAGGGACAGTCAGTGTGTGGTGTAGTGGTTACGGGATGACTTTCATGGTGGCCAAAACTACAATGCTTAGCATGAATGGGCTGTGCATTACCACCTCTGAGCCAAGTTCAACCCTGTCCAAATCACATGCTCCAATACAGAATTTGGCACAGACACCATACATCTAATTAATATGCCTGAGTTTTCAAGGTGTTGTTTGATTTCAAGAGCCGACTCTCTTATATAACGGTGGGGTCCCATTTTTTTAGAACAATATCCTCTATGTAAAGGTCATTCTAATATTACCATTCCCACAAACGTGTCATTTACGTCAGAAGTCTCCCCTATCTCTCTTTCTGGTGGGCTCTCCTTCTTTGGAGTTTTTAAAGCAGAAGTTAGATGGCCATCTGACAGCACTGCTGATTCTGTGAACTAGGCAGATCATGAGAGGGAGGGCAGGAAGGGTCACATCAGTGTTTAGTTCTCGTGGCCCTTTCTTACATGCCCAGGTTAATGCCAATCACCACCTTGGAGTCAGGTAGAAATTTTTCCCAGGCCAGTTTGGATACAGATCCTGACAGTGTTTTGCCATCTTCTGGGCATGGAGCAAGGGGTCATTGGGGGTGTGGGGGGGGGAGGTAGATATGAATTTCCTGAATTGTGCATGGGGTTGGACTAGATGACCCTGGAGGTACCTTCCAAAGCTATGATTCTATGATTCTCTCCCTCACATCCCCTCCTCATTGCAGCCACCACCTCTGCATACCAGACAATAGGAACATTCAACAGGGAATGGCTTCTTGCCTTTGTGCCCTGATAGCCACTGTTGAAAGCAGAAAGCTGAATTAAATGAACCCTTGGTCTGATGCCGTAAAACGCTTCTTAATGCTTTACTTCTTAATGACAGAGCAAGTCATAAAATGCACCGCCACAAGCGGCAGTGGGAAGGAGGAGGCCTCTCTATCTACTGTGGCTACAGCAAAAGAGCTAGGCTTGCTGAATAATAAGGCTGTTCCTGGCCACGGAAGTGGTTTGAGGTTCTTAGCCCCACTTAATATTTGCATTTAAATACAGCTAAAAATAAGAGAGAGAAAACATTGCCAACATTTGGCTACCTCCCTTAAAAAGGATTATGTTTTGGGCTGCTTGATACCAATTTTCTCCACTATTTCCACTTAGTCCCTATGACATGGCTCCAAGCACCCATCAAAGGACCTGCAAACTGTTTCTTCTTCTTCTTCTGTCACATTTTAAACATCTAATCTTATTGGTTATATTACACTCAGGGCTTTTTTTCTGGGAAATGAGGTGGTGGAACTCAGAGGGTTGCCCTCGGAGAAAATGGTCACATGGCCGGTGGCCCCGCCCCCTGATCTCCAGGCAGAGGGGAGTTGAGATTGCCTTCTGTGCCGCTCGTGGCGCGGAGGGCAATCTCAACTCCCCTCTGTCTGGAGATCAGGGGGCGGGGCCACCAGCCATGTGACCATTTTCAAGAGGTTCCGGAACTCCATTCCACCACGTTCCAGCTGAAAAAAAGCCCTGATTACACTTATTAACATTTATTTGTATTATGGAAACTTTTGATCTAGATCTCTGCAGTAGGTCTTGAATGAAGAAAATGCAGACTTGGTTCCAGCAATTTTTACATGTAAATATCATGGACCTCATAAAATCCTTTTTAAAAAGGAAAAAATGTGCAATTTAGTGGATTAATTGGATGTAGAACAGGTCGTTTACATATATGGTATAAAACTGTGCCATCTTCTATCTCACAATATACCTTGGTGAAGATATAATCCAGAAATCTCTCCTGGAGGAGACATCACTTTGCCAGGTAGCAGATATGCAGAGTTTGGTATGTGCCTGAAAGTAGGGCTGGGTTATGGAATGTAAATCATCTATAAAGGTTCTGGGCTGGACCTTATTACATGGCCACACATTTACACTTCAAAGACCTGCATAGGTTCAGATGCACACACAGAGAAATTTTATTGCACATATTGCATCCTCTCCAGTAAGGAGGAGGAACACAGTTCAGTGTCAGAACAGATGCTTTCGATGCATAAGGTCCAATGTTCACTCCGCATCATTTCTAGCCAAAGAGTCTCTAACAGTCTGAGAAAGACCTCTGCTTTGAGACTCAGGAAATTCACTGGCCATCTGATAAGACAAACCTGAGAGAGAGACACCAGAGGCATGGGGCATTTCCAAATGGTCATTCGAACAAAGTAGGGAGCAGATCTGAGTGCTAAGGAATGCACACTTATGACAACCAGCGGAGCTACATGTCCCTGCAATATGCAAAAAGTAAATGCAACAAAACGGAGGATATATATTCTCATAACTGGAGGTGAAGCCAAGGCAGCAGGATTCCACACAATGCTTTTCTCTGAGTTTCCCCTCATGTAACATGTAATGACACATGTTCATGTTGGGTGCTTGGTATGTGCAGCCACAGACTCCTACATTCACATTCCTTATGGTGCACAATGGCTACATCCACATGGTGACTATGCTCTGTGCAGCTTGCTGCTGCAGCAAATGCAGAGGTGTTTACAGTGGCAAGAGAGCATACCTATGGCAGTTTCCCCTGCATTTTCCTTGACCCAGCAACCCACATCTACCATCCAAACTGTGCCCATGGAGGGCTTTTTTTGTGTTATAAT
The DNA here is from genome assembly GCF_028583425.1 of Eublepharis macularius. Classification (NCBI taxonomy): domain Eukaryota; kingdom Metazoa; phylum Chordata; class Lepidosauria; order Squamata; family Eublepharidae; genus Eublepharis; species Eublepharis macularius. The sequence continues at coordinate 19,253,580 of NC_072798.1, forward strand.
GATATATTGTCACAAGCACCTGTGTGTGAAGTGCTATCAAGTTGCAGCCGACTTATGGCAACCCTGTACGGTTTTCAAAGGAAGAGACTAACAGAGGTGGTTTGCCATTGCCTGCCTCTGTGTAGTGACTCTGGACTTCCTTGGTGACCTCCCATCCAAATACTAACCAGGGCCAACTCTGCTTAGCTTTTGAGATTTGATGAGATCAGGCTAGCCTGGGCCACCCAGATCAGGGCTGCAATCTACTAGCTGTTCTGAATTCCCAGCTTTCATTTTTTTCAAAAAGCAAGTCTTTAGTCCTTTTTGTTAAAGTCATATAAGGGGAAAGGTGCATTCCTTTATTTCCACAATGAAAATTTTATTGCATTTCTTTATTTAAAAAATTTGTGTCATTTACAGCCTGCCTTTCTCCCTAAGCAGTCTATATTGTTCCCCTCTTCTCCATTTTATCCTTCCAACAACTGCATGAAGTAGGTTAGGCTGAACATGTATGACTGGCCAGGGGCACCCAGCAAGCTTCCACTGCAAAATGGGAATTCAAACTTGGGTCTCCAAGTTCCTAGTCCTACTACTACACTACACTGGCTAGTAACTTTCTTTTTAAATGATAGCTGGGAATTCAGTGGAGTTAGGAGATTATGGCAACAGATCCTTATAAAAAATTATTGGGCTATTGTAATCTAGCAATTGTCAGTCTTTACAATAAGTCCCCTGAGCCTGCTTGCGGGGAGGGCGGAATATAAATACGATAAAATAAAAATAAATAAATAAAAATAAAAGGCTTCAATTAGCACAGGGAAAACCGCAGCCATCAGCACCAGGGTAAGGAAAATCGCACCAGTGTGGAACAGACCTTTAAAAATGTGCACCTTTCCAATCATGCAACATTCAGAGCCTCTTTGGCTGCAATATTTCCAAAAGGATAGCATTGAATCAAAAATGTATCAAAGCAGGGAAAACCCAGAAAGTGGACAATAAGGGGATGATATCATGTGGATAATAACCGCCCCCCCCCCCAATCCGGGTTGGATACCAAATTGGAAAAAATTCCCACGTGGAAGCAAGCAATATCTATTCCTTAAAATCAGCGAGTAAAGCTCACACATATTGGGCATATGTGCATGGGGCCTGTGATGCATCATGTGAATGGACTATAGGCCCACAGACCCAGAGTATCTGGCAGAGTATCTGGCCAATCGCATTTCGGGGAAAATCTTTCCCCATTCCAAAGAAACGGGATCGGGGGGGGGGGCATATCTGCTGTTCACAAGTATACTAAACGTGATTTCCCATGAAAAAATGTGGGAACTACAGCTAGGAAAGGGGGTTGAGAATTTTCAGGTAGAGAGAAATCTCATGGAATGACAAGTTTCTTTGTAGGACAGAGGGAATGAGTATTAAACCAAAAGGTGAAGAAAAAAAACCCCACTTGGTAGCATCTCTAAGAGGAAAATTAGCAGGCTATTCACACAGTCTCAGTCACCTTTAGTCTCAGAGCTGCAAATTCAGAGTCTGTGTTATGTGCCAAGGCAGAGAAATCCATATACGTATCTCCTCCCTTTTATGGTAGGAAAACTTCTCAACTGTTTCATAGCATGAAGTACAAGCAAATGCCCCTACTTGCACTTCAAGTTAACTAGACATTGCTCTTGAGGATATCTCAGGATAAATTTCAGGCAGGACTGCCTGTAAAGAGATTAAAAACAAACCTTCCACTAATGAAATAATATGGAATTTATTTCTAACGAACAGATAAAAGGACTTGTATCTCGCAGTGAAAGCAAGCAATTTATCCAAATGCACAGCTCTTCCTCTGTCATATAATTCTGTTATCACGTGACTCTGATTTCAAGTTACTTCCTGTCACATATGCAGGGCTTTTTTTCAGCTGGAACGCGGTGGAATGGAGTTCCAGAACCTCTTGAAAATGGTCACATGGCTCGTGGCCTCACCCCCTGATCTCCAGACAGAGGGGAGTTTAGATTGCCCTCCGTGCCGCTGGAGCGGCGTGAAGGCAATCTAAACTCCCCTCTATCTGGAGATCTGGGGGCGAGGCCACCAGCCATGTGACCATTTTCTCCGAGGGCAACCCACTGAGTTCTACCACCTCTTTTCCCAGAAAAAAGCCCTGCACATGTGTTTGTAATGCAGTGGGTCCCACCCTGGGTCTGGTGTGGCTGAAAAGCCCTGCACTACCACACACAAGTGGATGTCTGTCCAGTGTGGGATATCATACTTAAGCATCCATTACTCTTTCATCTATAACCACCAGCAAAGCATCATCAGGTTATCAACAAAGGGAAAACTATGGCTGCCACACCCAGAAAAAACACATACAGAAGTACAATAGCTATTCGCGCAACGCCCTGTTTCTCTAGCAAACTGGCTCTGCCTATTAACAGCTTCACCAATACAACTGATGAATTCCTCATCACTGCATGTCCGAGAAAGACTGCACCTATTGAAATCACACATAAGACCTCCCAAAGAGGTAGCAAGCTGACAAACGAGCGAAGAATATACTTTAAACAAATCTATTTTAAGCCATGTGCAGAAAATAGAACAGGACAGAACAGTCATCGCGCTGCTTCTGATCAGAAGGCCGTTAAGAAAGGGTGCTTCCCTTCCCGTGGCTCCTTTTTGACAAAGCGTCAACTTGTCTGCGGCTCTTCATCCCAGCTTCTGCCATAAAGAGACAAGAAGCAGGAAGGAGGAAGCAACCCAAGATGGCCGTCCTTTAAACTGGGCTTTCAGAGCTCTGAAGGGCATCCATATATCACAGTGCCATCGCCTCCTTTACTGTATCATTGTGACGGGGAGGGTGTACCTGTGGAACTTGAATGATGCTTGGCAGAAACATGTGTTGCCAATAGCACACTTCAGAGTAAAGAGGGGCCCTGGACTGCCCCCCCCCATCCTCCTCACCCAAGTGGCCCTCTGTTAAGCCTAGCTGCTACACTTGCACAAGAATTAATGCAAATTAAATAAAATAATTAAGTGAATGCAAAGAAGACTTTCTTCTAATTCAGCCTAGCCTGCAAGATGGCCACCCAACCTGACCCAGCTGATCTGGCCACTTGCATCCTCGTCAAGACAACATTGAGACTAGATTGCTGCGATACATTCCACATAGGTCTCCCTCAATGTCAACTCAGAGACTTCAGTTGGTGCAGAACTTCGCAGCTCAGTTATTATTAGGAGCTAGGCAGAGCATGCTTATTGCTCCTATTCTGTAGTCACTCCATGGGCTACTCATCAGTAACCAGGCTCAATGCAAGGTATTGGTTATCAGAGACAAAGCTGTTCATGGCCTCGATTCCTCATATCTGCAGGACTGCCTCTCAGCCTATGCTTTGCTCCTATGAACAGGACCTTCTGCAGATGCCACTTGCAAATGGGCAAAAACAGTAACTGCCTGCACATATGCAGTCTCTGTGGTGGCTCTCACGTCACAGAATGGCCTGCCTGAAGAGGTCAGGAATGCTCTCGCTCTCCTGGCTTTCTCCAAACTATGCAAAACTGAATTATTCAGGAGGGCTTTTTTGCACAAGGAACAGGGCTCTACTGGAATGAAATGGTTCAGAAAGATGCTTTGGTAAAGGGACTGTGGACTATACTGTACTATGCTACTCTATACTGTACTGGACTATACTACTATACTAGTAGTATGATGTGGTAAGTGGTCTGATGTGGTAAGTATGTTTCAACTGTGTGATTCCTACATAATTTAAAATGTCATGTTGAAATGTTTATGCTTAGTTTCAGTTCTGTTTCTGACTTTTGCTTCTTTTCGGATTTCGGCAATCCAAACCATATCGCACTGTTTATCGGATGCCCCATCCTGTTGATCATATCGACTTACACTATGTAATTTGTTGTGAGTCTCAGTGAGGGGGGGGCTATAAATAACGTAACTAAATAAATAAATTATTATTATTAATGTTTCACATTGTTAATTGTTCAACTACCCCTCCGCCCAAATATGGACTCTGATATAATAGACAAGACAAGAATAAAAGAACAAGAATAAAAGAATATAATAGACAAGACAAGAATAAAAGAACATGAAAGACACTGCAGACTTGGCCATCCTGAAAAATCAGCAGTGGCTGAAAATAGCCTAACTCAAACAGGACACAGTATCCTATTCCAGGACACTAAAATGCTGGACAACACATCCAACTACTTCGTCAGATTGCACAGGAAAGCCATTGAAATTCATAAGCATAAGCACAATTTCAACAGGAAAGAGACCTTAAGAATGAATAGAGCATGGTTTCCAGTCCTGAAAAACACCAGGCTAACAAAATACTCTATACCCGACAATAGCCCTGCATAAAAGATTAGCATATCAAGCACCAATCCATATGCAAAGAACCTCCTCAGGATACAGTGAAGCCTCCCTCCATTAGCATTCCACACCCTGGGAAACTCTTACAGGATGACTCAGCCCAACCCTACCTTCCTGAGTAGATATAAATTACCTGCCAACTTCTTTTCCACACTGTGACACTGAGAGATCTCTGTCTTTTGGTGCTACACCTCTGAAGATGCCAGCCACAGCTGCTGGCGAAACGTCAGGAACTACAACGCCAAGACCACGGTTATACAGCCCAGAAAATCCACAACAACCATCTTTGCATAGTTTCTGCCAACCAGGCCATCCTGTGTGAACATGTAGCAGTGACGTCCTCATGCTGGTCATAGGCCAGCGAAGCACGGGAGCGCACCTGTGGCTGGCGCTACAATGTCACTTCAGGAAGCAATGTGGTTGCTCCCCACCGGGAGTGCGCCTGGTGTGCACTTTCCCGAGTTGCCTGCTGGTGGCAGGCAATCACTGGGGGTTTGCCACCTCCTGGTTGGTAACAGGGCAAACCCATGGGAAATTGCCCACCACCGGCGGGCAACTGGGAAACTTGCGAGCAGGGGGAAAGCTCATATTTTATGTTCTAAGATCTGAACTTTCATGAGTCTTGCTAAAATGTGTTTTTTTCTTCCCCCTCTCTTGGTAAATTTGCCTTGAAGGGCAGCCAAGTGCAAGGCAGCCTAGAAACATAGTAAATAAAGCAATATTTATTTCATGGAATTTTTAACAGTTTGATCTAACAGTTCTAATCTTACCATTACAACGGTCATCCTGTAACATGCAAACCAGCCTTCCTAAATGCTTGGGGGCTGGAACCAAGCGGCCTGGAACTGCCACAGCTCCCGTGTGCATGTTTAAGGGCACACCACCGCCATGCTTCTATTGTTGGAAACTCTGCAGTGAGTGACCTTTGGGTAGCTACTGCAGACACCAATGCCGTTTCAAGGGAGAAGCAGCTTTGCTTAGAGCTAGTATTGTTTTAAGGACACCCCCTTCTTCCTCCAGGCAATTTCAAAGTCCCAACAACTGACCAAATATTTCAAGGCTATTGCCTTGATCCTTCTCTTTTGCTTCCCCTTCCTTTTGATTACACAATGACAACTAGGAGGCTTCTTCTTATCCTTATTAGAAGAGATGGGAAGCAGCAGCTGTAGCAAAGAATTTGAGTTTTGTTGTTGTTGTTTTTAATTGATAAATCCCATAGTTGACATACAACAGGAAAGATGTTACATACAGGAAATGCTAAAAGTTGATAAAGAGAAATGCAATTGTGTCTTTCCAACTAAGAAACCCAACCCTGACCCTTTCAACAGCACTTTTGCTGCTTCCTACTTTGAAGTTTTCTGTGCACAGTATAATTTATGAAATGGACACATGGACCAGAAGAGCTATGTTGTCCTTTTTAATGTGTATAAAACTGGAAGACACTTACAGCGAACAGGATTATACCCTTCTAAATCCACTGAAGTCAACGGGCTTAGAAAGGTACAACGCTGCTTAGAATTGCACTGTTAAAATACCATTTATTTTACCTTTGGTATCTGACACTGGAAAGGCTAAGATCTACAATATGCATAGGTTTAAGAGCTGGAAACAAACATGTTTGTTTTCATAATGGTGTGGGGGGGGGGGGAGAGACCATATTAAAAATTAGTAGAAGTGCTAAGGGGTAGATTTCAAATGACTGGTCCAAAATTTCATCCATTGATCATATTACTGAATAGTTCTGAAGGACTACGACAGGCCCTGGTTAAATTACTCTTACAAAAATATACTGGCAGCAGCAAAAACAGCTTTTCCCTTGGAAGTTGCTTGGCAACTAACTGTTTCCAGGCCAACCAGGAGATGGTTTGCCAGCATCTGTTGTTTGATAAAGCACCTGCAAAATGTTTCCGTTCCCCACCTCTCTTCGGACCAGCAGGTAAATTACACTAGCAGCCAGAAGTGGCTGGAAGCAGGGGAGGGGGGGGGGTGTTATCTGGGGTGTGGCATAAGAGGTCTATGCACACACAAAATGCCCACATATTAAAAGGAAGTCCTGATACACCACTGCCCCAATAGATACGAAGTCTGTTGTATGAGTGTCATCTTTTGATACTGGATCTGGAAAAAAATGAGCATTTGTCAAACTGTCATGTTACTAGCACAACCCTCATTTGCACATGATTTATCACACTGCAGCAGAGCAGACTAAAACATTACTAACACAACTAGAAAGAAACTGATACATAAGGAAGTGTCACTGAAGGACCCTGAGCCAACCGTGACATTTCATATTAATTGAAGTAAGCCGTGTTGATTTGAGGGAAGAGAGGAGGGAAGATTTGGCAGTATGTTCAAATGTTACAACATGCAGTATATGTGGAGCAGAATTAACCAGAATCAGATCTCCCACATTCTTGCCTCACCAGCAGACATGCTAGATGAATGGACAGCACATGCAGTGATCTTTGTTCAGCGTGGAGATGGCCAAATGCAAATTCTAGATAGCTCCAAAGTTTTTCGTAACAACGCACATCGCCTGACAGCATTTTTTCCCTTTGAGAAAGCCAAGGAATTGAAATCATAGGCCCTCCTGCTACTTGCGAACAGGATTAAAGACAAAAATGTTCTATATGATACTCTGAATGCTAATCTTAAACCTTTAAAAAAAAAAAGGCAAGTGTCCTACCAGTTCTCCATATCAATGCAAACAAAAATGGATGCTCAAACTCAGCAGTCACAGTCTCTCAGACTTTTTCCCATCCACAAAAACGAAAGAGAAACCTGACCTACCTTACAATACGGTTGTGGGACTGAACAAGCAATATAAAATGTGTTGTGTCAGGCCCGGGGGGAAATATTCTATAAATCAGCTGTCGAGGTTGTTACAAATTTCATACGGGCACCGTGCTTCCCATATAAATCAAGTCCAGATTCATTTGAAATGTAGTACTGGAGGAGAGTTTTATGGATTCCATAGACCACCACCAAAAGGACAAATAAGTGCTTTCTAGATCAAATCAAGCTCAAATTCTCCCATGAATCTAAAATCATAAACTGGTTACATCATGAGAAGATGAGACATAATGCTAGGAAAAGTTAAAGGTAGTAGGAAAAGAGGAAGATCCAACATGAGATGGATTGATTCGATAAAGGAAGTCACAGCCTTCAGTTTGCATTTCTTGAGCAAGGCTGTCAATGATGGGACATTTTGGAGGTTGTTAATTCCTAGGGTCACCATCAGGGGTCATTTCGTAGAAAAAGAGCTGGAGGAACTCATTAGTATAACTCATTAGCATAACTCATTAGCGTATGTCACGCCCCTTGACAGCACCAAAAATGTGTCATTAGCACAACTTATTTGCATATACCACACCCCCTGACATCACCTGGCTGTTTTGGACGCAATCTTGGCCATTCAGGGCCAAAATTGGGCCCAAAATGGCAAAAAGGGGCTGAAAATGGCCAAAAAGAGGCTCCAAATGGTCAGGATCAGGCTGCTGCTGAGCAGGAGAGTGATCCACCACCTGTCAGAGACCCGATCTGGGCCATTTCAGACCCAATCCAGGACGAAACGGGCCCAAAATGGCTGGGAGTCAGGTGGGCAGGGCCACCTGACATGACCTCTTTGGGGAACTGCCGGAACCTCGAAATGAGCCCTGGTCACCATAGCTTAGAAGCAACTTGATGGCACATAACACACTCAGCACATTAAAGACCAACAATTTTTTTTGTGATTCAAAGCTCACTTCGTCAGATACAGTATCTTTAGTGAACATTTATGTCCTTCTTTCACCCACCCAGATGCTGCAAAAAGCCCAAGGGAAGAGCTCGTCTCAGCACAACCCAAAGACCCTCTCTCAACATCAGATTAGTGGCTTTCAGACTTTCTATCTCATGGAAACCTTTTCTATGTTGACTTATTTGCAAGAAAATATCCTAGATGTCTGCCACACATGTGTTTCAAAGGATGCTGTTTTAGACTCTCGGAGGCTTGTTCAGTTCACCTATGGCACTGGCCAGAAAGACTGGTCCTCACTGTTATCCTCTATGAACTGAAAACATACCAAATAATATTTACTTGACTTGACTTATACCCTGCCTTTCTCCCCAATGGGGACTCAAAGAGGCTTACATCATTCTCTTCTCTTTTATCCTTACAACAACCCTGTGATGTAGGCTAGGCTAAGAGTCTGTGACTGGCCCAAGGTCTCCCAGCAAGCTTTCATGACAGAATGGGGATTTGAACCTCGGTCTCCTAGATCCTAATCCAACATTCTCACCATTACACCAAATTGGCTACCTAAACTCTGCCTACTTCTGTGAAGACTGATCATGCTGGGCAGCCTTCCAGGGAAGCTTTTGCTGTTACTGACCTGCTCATGGAGGAACTCAGAAAACTTGAAAATTCCCTGGGACGTAGATCTCTCAGAGAAAGTGGCTCTTTTATCACATTTATAATATCCCACTGGCCTTCCTCCAAATGCAAGGCAGGATACGTCCAGGTACCAACCACGTACGTCATTTTCAGGGAAGCAACTGCATTGCGTGCCTTCAGCCTGTGCCTTCAGAGCATGCACACTCTAGCACCAGAAGGCAGCCAAATTCATCTGTTCTTTGCACATTAGCAGGCAGAAATGCGTTACTGAAAGGCAGCTTAATCGGGAAATAATGCCTACAGTTCTGACATGCCGTTCAAACGATATGCTAAGGAAAATTGAGCTTATGCAATGATTCTCTTCTAGTTGGCGGGCTACTTACTCATCTGCAAAGCTTTGTGTAGACCAAGTCTCACTACAGTATTTCCACGGAAGAGAAAACTAGGTATACCTTTGCCTTCCCTGCGGTTTGGCAGAGAAAAAAACAACTCTAAACTCAGTCTTTCAGAAAAGAGCACTACACTCGTGTCTGTTTTGGCAAGAAAAAGGGAAGAGTACAGGGGAAGTTCTCCACTAACCTTTTTCCTGCTAGAGGAGGCACTGTTGCTTGGAAGCAATGAGATGGCATTGATAAGGCTAAGAGAGACACCTCCCTGCCCAGTACTTAACTGGAATGCAACAAAATATATCTCCTTGGAGATATACAGGCCATCATTCCTTTCATTAATTAAAGGTTGTCTCTTACTTTGGTAGTTAAGCGTAATGAGAGACCTGGGTTAAAATCCCCATAACTCCTTGAAGCTCACTGTTTGACCTTGGGTCTCTCTCTCTCTTTCTCTGCCTAACATTCCTGAACAGAGTTGTTAGATTAAACTAGAAGAGGAAAGCCAGGTATACTACTCCGAGCTCCTTGGAGGATAAAAACTGTGTTAGCTGAAATAAAAGAAGTGCTAAAATGTGGTAAAAAAAAATCTCAAACCTCCCAATTTATTAATGCAATATTTGTTTGGGGGAGCTATGGTATGGCCCGTTCATCAAACCAACTGAAAAAGTCTTTGGTTATAATTTCAACTTCTTTCTCGATAGTAATAAGAATACTAGAAGACCCCTGTTGGATCCGACCGGTGGTCCAAGTCCCGCATCCTGTCTCACACAGCAGCCAACCAGTTGCCATGGGGGGGCCAACAACAGAGCAAACAGTCCAAGGACTTCCCCCAGATGTTATCTCCTGGCACTGGGTTTCAGAGATCTACTGCCTCTGAATATGGAAGCTGTTTCAGGTGGAGAGCTGTGAATACAGAGGTTAGGCACATGACTCAGTGTAGAAAGGCCACATGAAGACAAGACAGAGGTTTATAAAATAATGCACGGGATAGAAAACTTGAATACAGTTTTTTTTCCCAAATAACAATAGAACTAGGGGGCACCAAATGAAGTTGTTATGAAATAGATTCGGAACAGAGAAAATGAAATACTTCTTTACCGAACGAGTAAAGTATGGAATTAACTGCCCGTGGACATAGTGGTGGCCATGAGCATAAATGGTATTAAATGGGGTCTGGACAAATTAATGGAGGAAAAGTTCATGAACTAGCTGTGGTGACTGAAGGGAATGAGGCGGCAAACCTCTGAATACAAGTGCTGGGGGGGCAGCATTAGGGGAAGGCCTCTAGAGGAAAGACTAAAAGGATAAGTGGCCAAACCCAAGCAAAAACACTATTTTGGGCGGGCCCGAGAGCTTCTGATATGGACTCTGTCTACTTCTTTATCATCTTCCAGCGTATCTGGCTAGTATACAGACCCTGATCCATGAGGCACTGCCCCTTTTGTTCCACACTTTGACCCTAGAGTTTCAGTTCTGAGACAACATGGCTATTCTGCTTGGACCCTCACTTCAAAGTAGGGTTGCCAGTCCCCCACTGGGGGCAGGAAACCCCCCTCTCCCACCCTCCATACCCCACCGCCACTTACCTGGCCAGCAGGGGGAAAGGTGGGGGAATGCACTTCCCGGGGCATGTTATAGGGCGGTGCGGTGCATACCCACACTCCGCAGTGGGCCACTTTGGGCCCCAAACAGGCCTGTTTGGGGCCTAAATTGGCCCAATGTTAAGTGCAGGAGCACTCCAGGGCCTGTCACACCACCCTGACAACAATCCCGCTCTCTGCAGCATGCCGACCTTGGCCCCAAACAGGCCCGATTTGGCCTGCTGCAAAGTGTGGGAGCGCTGCCGGGAGGTCCCTGGAGAGCTCCTGTGCTTCACAGCAGGCCAATTTAGGCCCCAAATGGACCAATTCATCTCCAAATGGGCTGAAATTGGCCCACTGCAGAGTACAGGAGCGCTCCTGGAGGCAGCACGAGGCCCTGCGCGATGTCACTTCCCGGAAGACATCTAAAAAGGTGAGTGCCGGGCCTCCCACCACCCGCCCAGAGGGAGAGGGGGCCTGGCAACCCTACTTCAAGACAGGAGTGTGTCTCAGGAATGCTCAGTAACTACTTACTCCCTCCTTTGATATCCAACCAACGGCCACACAGAAACTTGCAGTGCAGTCTTAAGTAGATTCACCGTCTTCTGAGCCCACTGACTTCAATGGACGTAGAAGGGTTTAACTCATATTAAAGATTGCCCTGTGAATCTATCAAGGATGGGAGTACATAAGGAGAAGGAAGATGAAAAACAGAAGGGTAGAGGTTCAGGTTGGTGTCAGAAAGGGAGAGGTCTTAAGGGAGGGCGGAGAATCACAGACTAATCGCTGGTGCAGAGTATGTTTTATGTGTGGATCTGCCCTTGGGAAACGTCTCACAAAAAGAGAAGTTTCCTGCCAAGATATGTAACCTTTCTGGTGATGCAAGGCTCTTTTGTAATTGCACAGAAGATACTTCACACACCTGAATATACAGCACAAGTAATAGATTTTATGGTTTAAAAAACCTATAGGCAATTTGGCTACAGTGAGTCCAGCAAAAGCCAAAGTTCTAAATTCTGCGTTTACAAGCACAATTATTTCAGCAGCCCTACCTTGAATATATTCTTTTTCACATTTAGATTTTTTTCCCAGATAGTCAAGGAATTAGGTGCAGAAAAAGGGCAGAGTTCAGAGTCTGCCGTCAGCACAAAATGTAATCTGTGGCTCCATCAAATTTGACTGGAAATTACACCACAGCCCTCTTCGGCAATTTTTTTTCAACTCATCTTTGCCTCTAGTTAACTCAAAAAAACACCGGAAGGATGCCAAACAACTGTGCCAAAGACAAGCAGAAGAATATTTACCTTATGTTGGTGCTAAACTTAACATGTCTTGGTGTCATTCAAACAGCTTTCCGTTTCACCAATTACTAAACACTCTGTAGAAGCAAGTTCTGTTACAGTGTACTAGAGGGAAACACTTGGGTCATAACGTCCACCTCGGTATACACAATTTTTATTTCAGTGGTGTTCACTCATCCCCAGTACAGATTGTGTACATTTTTTCATCTTTCAAAGGGTTCCAGTTTTGGTTGACTTTGGTATCATCCAACTTAATGTTTTAAATTCTAAAATAATAATAATAACAACAACAACAACGTTCGTTTATATACTGCCCTTCAGGACAATTTAACGCCCGTTCAGAGAGGTTTACAAAGTTTGTCATTATTATCCCCACAACAATCACCCTGTGAGGTGGGTGGGGCTCTGAAAGAGCTGTAACTAATCCAAGGTCACCCAACTGGCTTCAAGTGGGGGAAATGTTTACAGTAGTTTGTTTCCTAATAGTAGATATATGTTGTAGAATTCTTGTGGAATTTTTGGGAACCTGAACTAAAGGTAGCTCATTAGTGGATGAAGTTGATGAAACCTCTGGATGAAATCACATTGATGAATATCCCACAGAATTTGATTTGCTTCAGAGGTTTTAGGATCTGGGAGACCCAGGTTTGAATCCCCACTCTGCCATGGAAGCTTGCTGGTAGACCTTGGGCCAGTCACACCCTTTCAGCTTATCCTACCTCACAGGGTTGTTATGAGGATAAAATGGAAAAGGGGAGAACACAACTTTGGATCCTTCCTTACTAGAGGGGGGCAGGTATAAATAACATAAATAAATTCACACCAAACAAGCAGCAGTTCTTGGCGTGGGCAAGCAAGCATGCTAACACATGAATGTGTGCTGTGGATTACAGATGTATATACATCTGTACATATTAGACCTCGGTCATGATGGCAGCAGCATCCAGAGGATATGTGAGAGTGGCATTGTGAAGTGGTGTACATCCATGTGCTGCGGTCATTACATATAGCATCTTTTCTGTTTTGAGCTGGAGATACCTGATTTTAATGCTTTGAGTCCAATAGCACTTTAGAGACCAACATGATTTTCATGGTATACGTTTTCGAGAGTCAAAGCTCCCTTCTTCAAGTATCTCTGAAAGCTTACACCCTGAAAATCTTGTTGGTCTCTAAGTTGCCACTGGACACCAATCTTGCTTGTCTACTACAGACCAACATGGCTATCTACCTTAAAAGTGATTTTCAGGCTGAAATCCATCTCTCACTTTGAATTCTGATCTTGCAACTCTTCCTCTCTGTGTTCAACCACTTCCAGCTTCAATGAAACGTCCTAAATGCTAACAGCAATTACAGTTGCCTCTCAACTAGGATGAATGAAGATGAAGAATGCTTTCGGGAATAGATGAGATCTGTTGAAAGCTAACAAATGCTTTGCAAAGCGTTGTCCTCCTAATATGTTTGGAAATGATCTGAGGCCATGTTGCAAAAACAATGCAAAATGCACTCTGCAAAACAGATTGCAAACAGATTGCTTTTCACTGGGTTAGCTCTTCTCAAAGCCTCTTAGACCCTGAGATGACGTATCTTGCATCTTCACAAGCCCTCCCCTGTTTAGCAAGCTGAAAGTGTTGCTACATAGCAAAGCTCCAAGGTCTTGAAAGAACACATCGTCAGAGAAGCCTCGTTCTAACTGGTCTTAAAGTCGGACAATATACGACCAGAGTCGGGGAAGGGATCAAACCACATCAAAGGAGTTCTGGAACTCTGGGGAAGATTTCGTTCATAGGGTTGTCAGCCCTAACCAGCAACCTCTTCAAGTTTTTGGGAGATGGAGTGTGGGGAGGGGGAGTATCGTTAATGTGGTGATGTCATTTTCGAGTAAAGATCATAGAGTTCAAGTAATATCATAGAGGGGGAACTCCTAGAGTTTTATGAATGCAGCAACCATAAGTGGCATCACCATGTCTACAATGTCCACATTTTCTCCTGCTGCTTCATTGCCTGAGACTGGGGGCAGCAGGTTGCCTGCCACAGACAGGAAACTGGCAACCTCCCTGTTCTGAATAGAAAGACCAGTTGGTTCCTCATGGAAGGCCTAATTCTGTCCTTTTTAGCTAGTCTTATGAATACCCCCTCCCAACACACACACACACACACACACACACACACACAATATCATAGGCATTAAACGTTTAAAATTTGTGCTCAGTTTCTAGCTCCTGCAACATCTTGGAAACTAAGCAGAAGAACCCCATTTTTATGGGTCCTTTTCAATCCTTCCAAATGGCAAAAAAGGGCTCTGACCGGCTAGGATTTAAGCCACACAGCAACAATATTAGCTGCTAGCGCTGAAAAAAAGAGACAAACCACATGCACTTCCATGGAAAGATCTGTTTTGTTCCGCTTGGCGGTAAAAGCACTTGGCGTTCTGCAAAGCATTCGGTGATGAAACGCTCCCTCCTTCTTCCTGTGCTACTGATGGCCCTTTCTGAACACCAAGAATAAGCAGAATCTCTGTGTGTTTCTCTCCACCCCTCTTTAAGGTTTTGCACTTCGTTCCCTTTCCGCTGTGACATCCATCTGGAAACCTTCCCTTGCGTTCCAGCTCGCTTCAGTAGGAAGCACCGAGGGAAAGGGCGGAGGTTGCTCGCTGGAAGGCCTGCTGCTGGCGAGGATCAGCAGAACAGGATTTTGGGAAGAGCCCCGGACCAACTTTGCCCAGCTTTATAATGGTCTATAGAAAAGCACAGCCAGAGGTCCCAGACCTATTGTTTACAGCCTTTTCAAAAGCATGACGTCTCCTATTTTGTAGACTCACTGGCAGGGGTCATTTCATAGAAAAAGAGCTGGAGGAATCTATTAGCATAACTCATTCGCATATACCACGCCCCTTGACATCACCTGAAATGTGTCATTAACATCACTGATTTGCATATGACACACCCTCTGACATCACCTATCCTGGCTGTTTTGGACCCAATCCTGGCTATTCAGGGCCGAAATTGGGCCCAAAATGGCAAAAAGGGGCTGAAAATGGCTGAAAAGGGGCCCAAAACAGTCAGGATCTGGCCGCTGCTGAGCGAGAGAGTGATACACCACCTGTCAGAGGCCCAATCCGGGCCGTTTCGGCCCCAATCCAGGCCAAAACAGGCCCAAAATGGCTTAATCAGATGGGCGGGGCCACCTGTCATGTGACCTCTTTGGGGAACTGCTGGAACTGCGTTCCTGAGCGTTCCCCCTCAAAATGAGCCCTGCTCACTGGTAGTCACAGCAGACAATACTAAGTTAGATGGACCAATGGTCTGATTTGTTATATGGTAGCTTAATAGATGCATAATAGGGTGGCTATTATGAATAGCAACCAGGTGGAGTTCTTCCAGAATTACCACTGATCTCCAGATGACAGAGATAAGTTTCCTTGGAGATAAGCTTGCCAAGCACTCGCTGGTGGAGGACGATCCCCCAGTGCCAGTCAGAGTTCCCACCACCACTCAATTGACCAGTGGAGGGGGAAAATAGCAGGAAACTAAGGGGACATCATCAGCATTCCAAAATGCTGTTGTCACTCCCCGTGTGCCTGGAAGTGATGTCAGCATGTTGCCTGGGACACTCTAGCATTTGGGCAAAACTCTGTGGTTTAACTATAGAGTGTCATCCCCAACAAGGTATTGACGTCACTTCCAGGTGAATGGGGAATGACATCAGCATGTAGCCAGTGATGTCAGCACACTGCCAGCAAGGGCCCCCCAGTGAGGTAAGTCCTTAACTCATTCTTATAGTCATGTCTGAAACACTAAAAAAAAAATCCTAACCCATACAATGCTACCTTTACCTGTCATTTCCCTCATTTTTGCTTCTTCTGACTCAGTTTCCAAAAGATGAGATATAAGATTTATCACTTAGAAAATTTAACGAGTCCAGTGTTTTTCAAATGTTCTGCATTTCAAGACAGCCTTTCCACCATGAATCCTGTGCTCCCAACCTGTGCATCTGTGCACGGCCGAGGATCTGGGAGCAGCTTCTGCTGCACGCACGCTGTTCAGGCGACCAAGACTGTGTTAGGCCTCAATGACTAGAGATACTAGAAAATGTGTAGGAATGGAGTGCTCTTGCTGTGGCTATACACACCATTTTTGCTATGAATTGCCCCAAACTGGCTTATAGGACAACCTGGACAACTGAAAGATCATCCTGTATACCAGTGCACCTTGGATAGTCCCCAAATGTCTGAACCTGCGGTTCCTCTCGTACTGAGCAGGATTACTATGGCAACAACTATCGTTACGCTTAGGGGGGATTCTGACTTAGAGGCGTTCAGTCATAATCCCGCCTTGGAGAGTCTATTCTCTTGGAAAGGTGAATTGGTATCTACCTACTGTATGATCATTTGCATCCTTTTTGTGTTTATTCTGTGCTTGGTCAGGCATTCTGCAGTTTAGGAATATATTATATGGTGTGAAATAAGCAAGTTAAGACCATTGAGGAAGGCCTCACAGCCAAAAACTATTTGGTGGCATGTATCTTGTGATGTGTATAATAGTACCTCGTCATTTGTAAGCTGTATGTACTGTAAGACATCCCTATGTGTATGGATACGTTTGTTCAATATTTTTTTTTCAGAATGTATTTATATGAGGAACCAGACTGGCATTTTTTTAACTACACAGTTTTATCGTTTTGAGATTTTATTAATTTTTTTTTTGCTTTTTTGCAATGATCTTGGCACTCATAATTTTTTTTTTCTTTTCATTCTACTAACCCAGTTTTCTCTGGGTTGAAATCCCCCCCTTTTTTCCCTTGCTGTCTCTCTTAAAGGAATAAGGCATTTTTCTCCAGGCCTGTTGGCAACCATAGTAAGATATCGGGGAGAGAGCAGTGTCTTAGAGACTGTTAAGTTAATCAATACACATGGCACTTCACAGAGCAATGAAGGAAAACAGCCAAGGTCCTTGGAATCTTAAAATGAAAAGGCCAAACTAAGATGCCAGCAGGCGTATTCATTTGTTCATTCATTCATTCCATTCAGGATTACTCTCATCTTCAGGAGGGGGAGTAGATCAATTTTCATGGTGGACGAGTTAGTCTATGCTTAAATCCAATGTTGCATTGTTTGTATTGCTAAATACAATAAATAGTATTCTTTTTTACAGTAGATCACTCACTGGCACCTACATTACATTGCAACATGCTTTGTTCTATACTTCAAGCAGCCCTTACTTTCCAAAATAAGCTGTTCCTTAAAATGTCTATAAAAATGAGTCGTTGTCTGCATAGATCTACTTGTGTGGACAATGACCATCCTCGCCTCACCCACCCACCCCCAACCTTGTTCTGGTCTGACTTGAGTTTCCAAAAACCGCATGAAATAGGGGGCTGAAAAACATATACCTGTGTGGCTACATTAATTTTTCTTCAAAAGCAAGACACTGGCCTTCTTCAACTTTTCTTGCCACATCCAATGTGTGACTTAATAAAAAGCTGCAGAGAAAGAGAGAGAGAGAGAGAGAGAGAGAGAGAAGGAAGGAAGGAAGGCTACACTGCCCTGACAGTGTGCTCCGCAAGGGATTCCAATAGTAGAACACATTGTCCCATCATCGGCTAGCCAAACCATCACAATGCAAGCCAAACCACACCATATCCTTCTCAATCAGAGAGGAGGGGGGAAATTATCCACTGCCTCATTTCCTTGACCTCACCAATAAAAGCGGGCCATTTTTTATTTGCCCTAATAAGGACAATCTCGGTATCAGCTTCTGGCTCTAAAATCTGCTTTGCTAATATATACCGTACATCAGCAAAAAATAAAACAAAGCAAGTACTGGAAATAAAAAGGAGAGGGAAGGGTTTTAAAAACCTAAGAGAAGAGGGATAATCTTAGCTTGGATTTCCAACAGGCCAGTTAAACTGGTGTCCAATTAAACAGAAGTAGAGAGGAGGCAGAGTTCGCATGCAATTGGGAGCAATCCTAAGCAAGTCTGCTTAGAGGTAAGCCCCATGTTATTCAACGAGATTTACTCACAGGAAAATGTTCTTAGGACTTAAGACATTTTCTTGTCAGTCGGAATTAGGGCTTCATTCCTGTTTTCAGTGTCTGAGAACAGCCAAGTATTGGTTGTTCCTGCAAATATCTATACCACCTGCAATGTGTGAGATAAGAACATAGTGCCTCTGAGCGTATGCAGAGTGCATTTCCCCTTCAACTACTGAATAGTCGCTGTGGTAGAATTTTCAGAACTGATAGGCAGACTTTCAGCAGCGCTCACCTTCCAAATTAAGCATTGGCTGTCGCTGCAAATATTTACACGGGCGGATGACTAGCTGTCCAAACAGCAACTTTACTTGTGTGAACAAGAATGATCACCCTTGCCTGCAGTGTCTTATAAACTGATGCAGTCAACATGGTATTTTGTCCAAGGCCTCTAGAGACGATATGGCTGTACTGGGATTTGAAACCGAAACCCTGAAGTCTGAGTCAAGCATTCTATGTGTTAGATCCCCACGACTATAATATTCACACATTATATTTCTATAATAACTCCAGACAAAGGGATTATTCCTTGATTCTCCCTTATCACATGCTGACTACACCAGGCTCTACGAGGGTTGCCAGCTTCAAGTTGGGAAATTCCTAGAGATCTGGGGGGGTGAAACCTGGAGAAACCTGGAGAAAGTGGGGTCTGGGGACCTTGGCATGGCATAATTCCATACAGTCCACCCCCCAACGTTGCCATTTTCTCCAGGTGAAATGATCTCTGTGGCCTGGAGACCAGTTGTAATTCTGGGAGATCTCCAGCCACTACCTGGAGGCTGGCAACCCTAGGCTCTACCCTCTCTATCCCAGCCCTATTCTTCCCACTATAAATGGTAGATCTTTGGCACAAAGCCTGCTATCACTTAATTGTACCAACAGCATTTGGTACGCTGCTGGCGGTGTAAGACACCCAAACACAGGACAACTAGGGGTAGGGGAAATCCCAGGTTTGCACGTATGCAGCATCCAGCATTCAGACAATCTCCACTTTCATTGTTTAAAAAGGAAGCATTTAAGTCCCACAACAGCCTTTTTAGACCGCACATCCATGCGCCCCAAGAGCCCACCAAATGTGCATAACCTTACCCAACATACACAGTCATCCTGTTGTGTGAACAGAGGAAACCCAAATATATGTGAACTAACACATATACACAAATATATGTGTGAACTAACCACTGGATTTTTTCATGGTTCTCATTCACACATACAGGAAGCGTACATAGTAGAACAAAGCAAGAATCTGAAGACGAGAGCTGTAATTCATGAAAGCTCAGGTGGGGGAAAGTGCCCTCAGGTCATAGCTGACTTATGGTGACCCCTCTGGTGGGGTTTTCACGGCAAGCGATTAACAATTGCCTGCCTCTGCAACCCTGGTCATCATTGGAGGTCTCCCATCCAATTACTAATCAAGGCCGACCCTGCTTAGCTTCTGAGATCTGATGAGATCAGGCTCACCTGGGCTATCCAGGTCAGGGCATGAAAGCTCATACCCTACCACAAATTTTGTTCGTCTTATAGGTGCTACTGGACTCTTGCTCTTTTCTACTAAGACAGACTAACATGGCAGACTAACCTTGATCTGGAAGCTGTATGTGCAATGCAAAAGACGTGCTTTGTCCCTGTTCACACCACATACCCATCATGCCTATTAGGAGCCTCATGCGTTAAGCCCACTCTCAATATATGTTGTTGCCAGGATTCCAGGATTCACAGATGTATTGACTGTAAAGGACTAGTATGGTTAGAAGGCAATTGAGAAACCAACCTCACTGAAGTTAAGCAGATTCTGGTCTGGCCATGCTTGAATGGGAGACCTGTGGAACCCTGTGTATTCCACCTTGAGGTCAATGTAAGTGGGATGGTACTGTACATAAATGCAGTTAATGAAATTTCTAGCCCTTCCAATTATATGTTTATCCAGTCTTCCTTCAAGGAGCTCAGGTCAACATAGTTTACCTTATGAAACCGAGAGAATTTCATGGCTAAATGGGGATTTGAACTCAGGTCTCCCTAGTATTAGTCCAATACTCTAACCACTGCACCATGCCGGATCATGGACACAAAGCCAGAATTAGGAACATGGCAATATCTGGTGGAATCGCAGAAGCAAGAGAGAGATCTAAGCAGGATTTCTGGTGTCAGGGAAGGAGCTTCAGTGTACTGCATTAGCTCACTGCCTCTCCCAGGACTAACAAAAGCAGTATAAATCATGCCAAAAAATATTAGATGAGTATGCTCAATTTGCACAAGCTACGGAAGGTTACAGGACTTTGGGTGCAGAACTCTGGATTTTTTAAAAAAATAAAAGGGCAGAGTACACATTCCATGTACATTGCAAAAAAGATAAGCACACACACCCATTGCACAATTTTGCATTAGGCTGTCAAAAAAGGCAGATACCTCACTAGTATATTCTTCCCCATAAAAGGATGTATTTTTGCAGATCCCTGGGCCCACGCCCATTCCGAACAGAGTGCATGGTCTTTGATTCCTCCCTGTGCCTGTAGCCAACTTCTGCACACATAACTGCTTCTCTGGCTTGTGGCCCTTTGCGACTCAAGAGATTTGCGGGCTGGAGAATGGGCCTTAATACAAACTCATTATCAAAGGACTACCTAAAATCCCTGTCTCTTCTTTTAACTTTGCCCTGTGCTTGAAATTTCAAAACAGAACAGAAAGAGACGAGGGATGAGGAAACTTTCCAAGACGAACAGCATGGCCAAAAGGAAAGGAAACGCAAAATATTTTTTAAACTGGTGGAAAATAACACAAATAGCATTTTTATTTGAAGAAGTTTGTCTATGTAGTAATCAGCATGCACTGTCCAATCGCCACATACTTTTACTACTAAATGGAGCCAAATTGCAGAGGGAGCGGGAGGGGGAACACCAATAAGGAATCCTCACTGTGTGGTGGCACAGGCTGTACACATATCCCATGGTAGCCTGCTTGCTAGATTTTTTCCCCCACATCCGTTATTAGGTTCCAGATGGGGCGTGTGCAACAGTGGAACGGACAGTACACTTATCCCACGGGTAGCCTGCTTACTAAACCTTCTTTCCACATAAATTATTAGGTTCCACTGACACCTTCTTTGGACCGGCTCTCACAGCAGGAGGCAGAACGTGTTCTCGCAGCCTATTCAGAGTTCCTTTGAGCTCTCGTGAGAAATGCAGCTCTTGTGAGAATCTGGGATCAGAGAATTTTCCTTTGTGATCATCTCGGGTGCCAGTTCCCCCGGGCACTTCTGCCTACATTGGCATCCACTGAGCTGTCCCCGGCTTGGAATTACAGCCCATCGGGGACACGGAGTCCAGCTGCTAGCCAGGCAGAGCAAGCCACGAGATGGACTACCTGCTTTGGCAGGCTGCCTGCTGCTCCTGGACCATACGGTATGCACTCCTAGTCAAGAGGCTTCACGTTTCTGCCATAAATTCAACTACGATGGCCTCTCCAATATGGGGACAATGGGACTGACTTTCTGTAAGATCTACTGATATGAGAAGCACGTGAACTCAGTAAAAGCCAGAGGAGTTAGCCGTGTTAGCCTGTAGTAGCAAAATAGACTTTTTTCCCCAGTGGGGACCCAGGGTGGCTTAGATAATTTCCCTCTCCTCCATTTTATCATCACAACAATCCTGTGAGGTAGATTAGGCTGAGAGTGCATGACTGCCCCAAGGCCAGCCAGCAAGCTTCCACAGCAGACTGGGGATTCGAACTTGGCTCTTCCAAATCGTAGTCGGACACTCTAACCACTAAATCATGCTAATTCTCATGCTGGGCCTCACCACGCTGGACTTCAGCCCGAGAGCACTTTAAAACCCAACAAGATCCCCAGGGAATAAGCTTTCAAGGGAGCTTTGACTCTCAGAGCTTTTACCCTGGAGATCTTGTTGGTCTTTAAGGTGCTACTGGATGCAAATCTTGCTCTGTCTCCTTTAGGAACCTGGCATCATGGGGTCTGCCCGGGACTGTTGCAAGAGACGTTATCTATTAATCAAAAGGTTGAGAAATGGATCTGTATGCTTTTGTGATATCATGGAACTTGTGAGCCTGGAAGAGATAGCTAATATTTACTCTTGGAGAATGAATGATGAGTCTTCGGAATCAGCAAACCAAGTTTCTGTACTATTTCAACTCTCTACCTGCGAGAACGTGACTTCTCCTTAGGGATCAATCCTGAGATATTCCATGTCAGACAGTCTAAGAACGCTAGATCATGAGAACATTCTACCTTCCAACACACTCAAGTTGAACAGTCTAGAAACCACCAGACTGTGAGAAAGTACTACTTTCCAACAAACACAAGTTGAACAGATGATAGGATTGTCCAAAAGTGGGATGGGCAAAGATGTAGAGAGTTGCTAGTTGGAAACAGGCAGATGAAAGAAACACAAGGATCAGATTATGATGTGGCAAGGTCAAATTGAGTTGACGACTAATATGAGCCACTATATGAGCCCCAGCTGGCCCAACGTGGTGGCCATTTATCGAGATGACCACGGGATAATATTTATTGTAGAATAATTCATTCAGCTTCAATGCATGTGACTTTAGGAACATTTCCTTAGTTTAGGGAAATGTCTGGCCTGCACACAGTGTTAACACCTTTGGGGAGTCTCACATTATAAATCGTGATGTCAAATCCAGAGTTTGGCTTATTTTAAAACATGATTTGATATGTTAATACCTTTGGATCTTTTTTTTGGAATAGACAATTATTCTGTGAATGCTTAAAGCACAATCAGTGCTGGTGGGCTCCTCTCTGCAGTCTGTAAGACGACACATTTATTTTTTGTTGTTGTTTTTAAATGGACACACAAGTTTTTAATTCATCACCAGTTATAATATTAAAGAGTTAAGCAACTCTAACATTACAAGACTTGGCAACCCTGTTCAGTATTCTCATCAAACACATATATGCAATTCCTGCAGCTGTTGAGTCAACTGCACCCGTTTTTTCTTGTGGAGACTCAATTCCTAGCTTTACAGTGAAATCCTAAGCAGAGTTACTCCAGTCTAAGCCCAATGGGCTTAGACTGGAGTAACTCTGCTTCAGATTTCACTGCTAGACTTTTAAAAGGAGACAAATACAGCATGCACAAAGAGTTTATCAATATTATATCACCAATTAATCCTCTCCACTTTCCCTCACCTTTGGTTAATCATGCACACAAGATCTAGTATTTACTCAGAGATGAAACAAGTTTCACTCAAAGGAAAGTAACTTCTGAAAAACAGCATCTATATCAAAGGAGCAGCCAGTAGGGGGGTTGTTTTCATTCTAACTTTTATATCAGACCAGAGCATGTCTGTATCCAAGCAGAGATGCGGCCGCTTGATAACAAAGCAGGATTTGAAAGGAGGGCAGATCCATTTGCAGCATTAGCGCACAGATCTTGGACATGCTGCAATTTTAAATCTGTCGTATTTTCCTTTCCCCCATCAGAGCCAAGGGTTGCTTTTCCTCCCCACTTCAACAAGAAGTCCAAAAGATATCCAAGTGAGAAGCCCCCTCCCCAATCACCAAAATAAGCCAGAAACTCACTTGGAAAGACCTGATAGGTTTGACCTACAACACGCTCCGCTGATCATGCCGGTAAAGTAGACGTTAGGAGGATGGTAACTGCCAGTTGACAGAAGCGGCAGCAGGGAGAATGAGCAAGGCGTGGAAAGAAGGAACAACAAATCTCCCTGTTTGCCTCCAGAAAGCAGGGCAGATAACGCCTTCTTTTCCTGTATCCACCAGATAACTCTTCTGGCCAGATCCTTTGTGTTATACAGCGGCTCCGGAGAATCCTCTGGGCCACCGCATTTCTCTCTCCTGAATCCTCCACCCACTTAGTCCCTCTGCACTATGATCATATGATCCAAGATCTCTCCCCGCTTTACTGTATTCTCTCTAATAGAGCCCCTTTGCAATGTACAGGCCCATTCTATGGAAAAGTGGGGAAATTCCTACAGCTTTCTCTCAGCTGCCCGGTTGTGATGCAACAGGTAAGCAGATACCCATGCTGTACAGAGAGTTTTCACAAGTGACTTTTTTTTTGGTCTGCTCTGGGTTGTGAAATACAATGCAAAGGTATACGTTTACTTCCCATTCCCTGTTTGCAACAAGAGCCACATGCCAGGTACACTGGAATGTGGGAGTGGCAGTTGAGGAACCTCATCTGAACCAACTGTTCAGGTCGGAAGGCTGTCTGAACCCGCATATATCACTGCAGTTTATATAACTGATAACAACAAACACGTGGCTTGCTTCTAAAACCAGTTTTCTCATCACTTTTGCTAACTCAGAACATAGATTGCTGTTTGGTAGTTATTTTTTTCAATTAAAATCAGAAGCACGCTTCACTCTTGAGATACATATATATATATATACTTCATTTGCTGGCAGAAAAATGGGCAGATATCTCCTGAAAATAATAGAATATTAATATATAGTTATTGAGAACCTGTGTGGTGCAGTGGTTAGAATGTGGGACTAAGATCTGAGAAAGCCAGGTTCAACGCCTCACTTATATGCCATGGAAGTTTGCTGGGCAACCTTGTGCTTATCTCAGCCTAACCTGCCTCACAGGGTTGTTGTGAAGATAAACTAGAGGAGAGAAGAAAGACATAAATTAAAAAAAATCTGTACTGTCATTCAATCCAAAAAACAAAAAGAGATTCAGAAAGTAGTTTAAAGAATCTATCAGGAAGGAGAGAAGAAATACTCTTGAATTTGTTTATGTTGTATATCTGAAAATGTTATTTGGTTATTATATTTTGATAGCCCTTGTAGTGTGTATCCTTAATGGTCTGTAAATTTAAGCCTTGTTCACTTTTCCCTTTTTTCTTTTCTGTACCCCTTATTTGTTTTTCTAAAAATAAAAATAGTATTTTAAAAATTAAAGAATCTAATAAAACCCTAACTAGAATAATCTAAAAGTAACCCATAACAAGCGTAAAAGCTCTAAAATGTTATCTAAAGTAGCTCATGAGCAGTACTGTAAATTCTATTATCAAAGGCCAAGTGGGATAAAAATGTCTTCAATTACTTCCAAATAGAAGCTTGTTCTACAACAGCGGGGTCACTTCTAAGAAGGCCCTGCTCCAGATAGATGCCCAGTCTTGCGTTCTTCTACAGTAGTAGCCTCACTGGCAGATCTTAAAGACTGGGAAGGTTCACATGGGATCACGCGCTTCTCGCAATAACTCTGGACCAGAATCAGCCTCCTAGACCCAGAAACATACCAGCACCTAAAGTAATCACTGGGACACTGATATAGGGAGCTAAAGCCAGATGGCACCATTTTAAACCAAGTACAGTTTTCAAGCAGCCCCAGCTATAGTGTGCTGCAATAGCCAGATCAGAAAATCACCAAGTCATGAATGATAGAAAATAATGTGCAGAGTACCAGAGGTTATAAATATTTATAAAGCAATTGATAATCACTACAAATGTGCATAAAGCAAGATGCTATACAGAGAAAATGACTGAGACGAGCAACAAAGGATGAGCAATGTACAAAGACATTGAACAGTAATATCAAAAACTCAGCAACGACACACACAGTGACACACAGAAAACACAGTAGTGATTGTCCACATGAGAGGGAATTAAAGAGCCAGTCTGCTGTGGTGTTCACAGTGCTGGACTAAGATCTGGGAAGCCCAGGTTCAAATCTCCACCCATGGTGACTTTGGCCAGTCACACAATCTCATCCTAACCTACCTCGCAAGGTTGTTGTGGGGATAAAATAGAGGAGAGGAGAATTATGTAAGCCACCATGGGAGGCGCTCCACTGGGGAGTATGGTGAGGCATAAATGAAATTCAAAAATAATTTTTTTTTGAAATGGTTGCTATGGCAACTAGGTCTAATCATAAAACACTAAAATATTCCACGAAATAGAAGGTGGTTCCAAGCTAAGCATCCTCCTTTGATGGAGCCCAGCTGCCCCTAAATGGGCACTCCCCCTCTCTTGGAGGTTCTCTGCAGACAAAGATAACAAAGTACTTCCTACTCCTATATGGTGGAGGAAAGCCAGGATTGGCTGTTTACTTTAGGGAAGAGATGCTTTATGGAGGAAGTAAGTGGGAACCAAGAAACACACTGATGGAATCTATGGCACCCATGGGTACCATAATGGGGAACTGCTGATCTATGCACTCAAGATGTTAGGATATTATCATATTCAATATTGTTTTTTCAGAGTTATAAAACTGAGTGACTGTTTAGTTGAAACGAGGCTTTTATTTGTTTGTTATTAATTAATTTTTGGTTGTGTTGGAACTTTTTTTGTATGGTTGCACAATCTTTTCCCAGAATTCTGAGATAGCAGAAGGGAATATAGGCTTAGGATATGTCTGCATTTCAAGATCTACAACCATCTCAACCCCTGTGATAAGGTCTAAATACAAAGTAGTGTGAGATTTTAAGTGACAGGTCAAGAAACCTGTGGTTTATTATTTAAAGGGGTTTCTACAGTTTTGTTTCATTAGTTTATCCTTCTGATAAACTAGAAACTCAATCTTTGACTTCCAGCCATAAGCAATTTTACTCTGGCAATGGGAGGGAAGGAATTTATCAATATATGACCTTATTTCAGAGATACTGGCTGCCATATTTTTTCCACTGTGTACCACTTCTCAGAAAATTGCACTTATTTGTCAAAAGCTTTAAAGAGCTATTGGCATTACACAGGAAAAAGAAATGTGTTTGTTGTTAGAAATCCAGTATAATGGCATTAACATCTGCTCATTGTTTAAAGAATATTATTAACTCTTCACTATCCAGGAAAGCAAAGAATGTCACAAATGGCTTGTATTTCTTTGGGGGGGAAATAGGAGCTTCTCCTAATTATGGTTGCTATGCTGCTAGAAACAGAGTCCTATTTAAATGCTATTTTTAAATCAGTATTATAGTCTTTGATTTTGGGTATCATTAGGGGGAACAGATTATGCGTGATTCATTCAAAAGTTGTCTGTAGTTGTTGTTTTTTTTAAGCTGCCCTGAGGGCAGGGCTTGGGTAGAAGGGAAAGCACCTTGAAGGTACCACTGGACTCACAGCAATTTGAGGTTCAGTACCAGGATGATTTTATTATGAGCCATCAAGACAGCCGGCTAAAGTTGGGGAAATCTGGGTGCAAATCTCCACTCACCCAGGATGTCTATTGAGTGACCTTGGGAAGAAGTTTAGTCTCTTCCTCACACTGTTTTTCCAATCTCCCCCCTCCCAGCTCTGTTTGCTTTGCAATGGAAAATAACAGAGGCAGATGTACTTTCGCACTGTGAATCCCACAGTAGCTTGGGGTGGGGTGGGGGCTTGATCAGACATATGATAGGAGGCAAAGAATTAAAAGCACCACTATTCCGATCAAGTTAGTAGCCTTCTGTGGCTGCATTTCACTGAAAAGAAAAATTCAGAGACAGGCATTTATAGATATCCTTATGGAATATGTAAGAAGCTGCCTTATAATGTCATACCATCAGTCCTGACTGTCTGCATTGACGGCAGTGCCCTCCAAGATTCTAGGCAGAGATTTCCCCCCAGCCAGGCAACACAAGATCCCCTTAACTAGAGAAACCCGGGACTCGGCCAAGGACCTTCTGCATGCAAATCTTGTGCTAGGCTGCTGAGCTGCTTTGGCTCGGTTCCACTTAAGCAATTGGGAAAGCCTTCTGGGAAGCTGCTCCATTGTTAAGGCAAAACAGATCTCAGCTTGGTCTATGCCTAGATGGAACTGCAGCCTTACTATACAACTTGTTGCCAGCCTCCAGGTGGTAGCTGGAGATCTCCAGGAATTGCAACGGATCTCCAGACAACAGTGGTCAGTTCCCCTGGAGAAAATGGCATTGGGGGGGGCGTGATCTCTACGGCATTATTACCCTGCGGAGGTCCCTCCTGTCCCCAAACCCTGCCCTCTCCAGGCTCCACCCCCCCAAATCTCCAGGAATTTCACAACCTGGAGCTGGCAACCCTATGTACAATCCATATGCCCTGATGGGCCCAGGCTATTAATGACATCACTGCAGGGATGAAAAGGATAGCGTGCACCTCCAACTAGGTTTGCCAGTATTTAGGTGAGGCCTGGAGATTTTCCAGAATTACAACTGATCTCCAGACTACAGAAGCCAGTTCTGGGCGGTAAGGCATTACACCATGCTGAGGTCCCTCCCTGCTCCAGTCGCCAGGCTACACCCCCCAAAAATCTCTAGAAATGTTCCAACCCAGAGCTGGCAACCCTACCTGGATTAGAGAACCATATTTCCCAAAATAGACTTGGTAATACATGTAATTATGTGAAATCCAGCCACAAAGCAACATAATATTTTATCACATGAAGGCCTTTTCTACTGGAGCTTTCCCTTTTAACTGTTTTTAAAAGGGGGGTGGGAATATACACAAAACCTAGATCAATTATCTCCTTTTAACTTCTGGGCTGCCATTAATCTTCTGGGACTTTGAACAAGTGAAATGTTATCTGTAGTGTGCGCTCCTACTCTTGTACTGGAGATGAATCAAAACAGACAAGGCACTGCTTTTAGGGCTGTTAAGATGAAACCATCAGATAAAACTCATGTCAAATACGCAGCGTTTATGACTGCCTCTGGTATGAAATCTCCACAGCTGAAATGTCCAGTTTCCATGTGGGAAAACTGCCTTACATCGGAAACATTCCAATTATCCTCTTTCATGGTGCTGGTTGGCCCCCATGCTTCAGCGTGTATGTAATTCTCCCACTGAAATCAATGGAGTGGCAAAGTAGTGGTTCAAGTGTCAAACTAAAAGCAGAAAGACCTGGGTTCAAATCCCTGTCCAGCCATTAAAAATCACTTGGTGACACTGGAACAATTTCTCTCTCTTTCTTTGCCTGGCCTACCTCACAGAGCTGTTGTGAGGGTAAAAGGAAGCAGGTAGAATGTTGCCCTGAACTCAATAGAGGACGGGCGAATATACTAGACTGACTTAAACTTAAGGGTTTTTCACACAGAGAGGGACTTGTATGGTTTCCCCATTGCTTGTGTGACTACAGATAAAGTGTAGTGGTAATGGGGCTTCCACAAGGCAGGTTCCCTCCCAGTTTCCCTGTCCCAGTCTTCAAGCAGTGGCCACCCCCTTCCCCTGTCCCCCAGGGCTTTTGCAATTTAAAAAATCATTACTAGAATATTGTTATATTGATATATCATTGTAATAATAGGTGTAACAAATTTTGTGAATTCCAAGCTTTCAATTTTTTAAAAAGTCTCTAGCTCCTTCTATTATGAAGATATGCACTTTCCCTTATATCTTTGCAAGAGAAAGGGCTAGAGGCTTACTTTTTTTTACTTAAATGAATGCTGAGAATTAAGAGAATCCATTCCATGTATTGCTACAATGGTATATCAATATAACAATATGTTAATGCCTATTTTCTTTAAAAAAATTAAAAACACAGTGGAGGGAGAAAATGGTTGCCACGGGAGCTGAGGCAGAGAAAATGACTGCTATGTGGGTGGGAAAATCTGAATTTTCCCACCCATACAGAAGCCACCCAGGCTTTACCGCAATCTTTCCCAAAACTTCAGAGCAAAGCAGGTTTGAGGAGGATTGGAGAGAAGCTGGGGAAACCCCAGAAGGTACACGAATGTACCATGATTTGGGGGTGAAGCAGGAAAAACCCATGCTTCCCAACAGCATTGAACCCAGGGCAGATAGGGTTGCCAACTTATGCTTAGGAAATAACTGGAGAATTGAGGGTGCCGCCTGGAGAGGGTGGCATTTGAGAAGAGGAGGGACCTCAGTCAGTGGGGCATAATGCTAAATTCCATGCTCCAAAGCAGCCATTTTCTCCAGGGGAACTGATCTCTATTAGCTAGAGATCAGTTGTAATTCTGGCAGATCTCCAGCTTCCACCTGGAGATTGGCAACCTGTTCAGAAATGTCTTGAAGCTTCTGTTTTTATTGGGAATTTTCCTTTGGTTTAATTTTTACTCTGTTTTATGGAATGAACATTTATTGTATCATATATTTTCATTATAATCTATGTTTACAATGCTCTGGAGTCTCAGCTCTTCTATTTTATCATTACAACAACCTTTTTAGGTAGGTTAGGCTGAGAAAGAACTAACTGGCCCAAGGCCGCCCAGCAAGCTTCATGGTTGAGTATAGATCTGAAACAAGGGCTGCGATTCTAAGCACACTTACTAGGGAATAAATCTCATTGACTTTACTTCTCAGTATACATTCTTAAGATGGCACTGCATATATTCCAAGTCCTCAGTGATTCTACACTGAATACATTAAAAAAAATGACACTGAATGCAGGCCAGATGTTATGGTAGACACATGAATGCTGCTGAAAACTGCAGCTCCGTGTTTCCCTCTTCTAATATCTTTCATGGTTCAAAATATGAGTTATGACCCCACTGTCCTGTAATTTTCTCTACCCCTTCTCCATTTCGTTGGCTGCCATTTGCAGGGATGGGAAAATTTGCTATGCACTCATGTCACATCCCGTGTTTTGTATCATTCAGTATTAATAGGAAGAAAGGGAGACACGAGGCTGCTGTTTTTGGCAGAAGGAGCATGTCTGCCATAACATCTAGTTCCAGCCTTTTTGACCAGGTCAGGTAGCTATTCTGCCAGCCTAAGAACATATGAAACGGATCTACAAGGAGAGCTCCAGCATAAATACCACAGTCTGTTTGGGTGGATATGTTCGTCTGTTTTTCTTAAGAAGTTCCCACAAAGCAAAAATATACTCGTTTTACATCGATATCACACAGAGAAGAGGATTTCAGTGTCCAGGATTCAGCTGAACACATAAAAAAGCCTTCTGTTTCTAACAACGTGTCGTTTCTATGAAGAAGTCCTGAATTTAAAACAGATAAGGACTGTACAGAAATAAAAAGAATAGTCCTTTTAACCTGGCCAAGCCAAAGTCTGCTCTGATTGAATGGCCAAGTAGATTTTGTATCCTTTGTAAAATTTGCCAAGGTTTGTTTGTTTTGTCTCTTAGGCACCTTCTCACTTTGGCATTTAGGTTAGCCCTTCATCACGCAAAATAGGTTAAGCCAATCTCTGGTTTTGGTTTTGTCAGAACAAAACACTCAACTGGGCAACTGGGATGAGGTGGTAAATGGCAGTGCTGTATCATATTATAGGGTTTTTCATTGTATAATAGTAACTTTAGCACCCACAGCAGATGACAAAGTAGGCTGGGATTTCTATGATGTGGGAATGGGGACACGAACCTTTTCCACCCACCCAACACCATTCTGTTCCATAACTAATATGGTATAGCAGTGGTTAGAGCATTGGACTAGGATCCGGAGACTCAAGTTTTAATAGTTATTCTATCATGGAAGCTTGCTGGCATGAGTGAGCCTTGCGCACTCAGTCTAACCTACCTCACAGGGTTGTCGTGCGGACAAAATGGAGGAGGACAGAATGCTATAAGTCACTTTGGTCCCCACTGCGGAGTGCATATCAAGTACAGATCCTACCTTAAAGTGGGAGGGGAAAGACTAATAGTTCACTCCCCAGCCTAACTGAAGCATTAATTTAAAGACCTTCTATGCCTAGTTCTCACAAAATGCATGTGAAATGGCAAACCTGTGCCTTTAGATTGTAAGGGAGGGTCTTGTATTATGGTCTGCTCCCCCATAGCCCCTGAAAGATTCCTACATATAGCATGTCTAGGAATAATAATAATATTTGATTTATATACCGCCCTTCAGGGCAACTTAACACCCACGCAGAGTGGGTGGGGCTGAGAGAGTTCCTAGAAGCTGTGACTAACCCAAGGTCACCCAGCTGGCTTCAAGTGGAGGAGTGGGGAATCAAACCCGGCTCTCCAGATTAGAGTCCCGCACTCTTAACCACTACACCAAACTGGCTCTGAACCCTTCTTTGGCATCAAAATTTCTACATGCAGAAAATTTCTTTGTATAACAGAACATCCAGTTGTACATATCTGTCCTTGTCTCTGCAGTCTTGATATGGTATACCCCAGACACATTTTTTTCACTTAATCTGTCTGTTAGAATGGGACTGTTGCAGATTGACTCAGGAACTGAGCACCTGTCCTCCTCTCAGTCTAACCAAAGCAGGACAATATTTCGGTTTATTTGATTTCTGGGCCCGTCCACTGATGGCCATAGCCCAGTGGTACTCAATCCAGAGTTTGCAGAGAGCCACATTCACTATTACCATCAAGTAAAAAGAACCACATGACCACAGTTTGCATTGTGCGGCACCCCACCAAATGCTCTGAGCATTCTAAGATGCTAACAATTACCGTTAGAACGCATCCAGAATTTTTGGCAATGCACAAGGGGTTTCACAGCGAATAAAGTGTAGAAAAGGTTCTTCGAGTGCATGTTATTTGGAAACTTATTGTGTGATACAATCAAATGATAATTCCACAACATTCTGCCATCATGGGCTGTACCAACTGTCCAAACACCATTTTGGACAATGA
This sequence comes from Eublepharis macularius, assembly GCF_028583425.1. Taxonomy (NCBI): domain Eukaryota; kingdom Metazoa; phylum Chordata; class Lepidosauria; order Squamata; family Eublepharidae; genus Eublepharis; species Eublepharis macularius. The sequence goes on from NC_072798.1 coordinate 19,286,057, forward strand.
ATGGTTATCTCGTGCTACAAACAAAATTCACCCCAATGGTCCAACATTGTTTGCGTTGGTGCTTTAGTTCTTTCAGCCTGTGAAAAGCTGTAGTCTTTGTTCAAATATGTGCTAGGTTTTGAGCCTCCAGATACGATCTTACATACCATCTTTTTCATATCTAGTTATTATCCGCAGGTTTTTTTGGAATCACCACTATTTGACTAGCTGCACATGATTAAAATTTGACCGGATGCTCCCAGGATCCTCCATGGAACAAAACCATATCAGTTTATTTAATAACTTTCAAAGTGAAACTAAAGTCTTGTTCAAATCATGTCTCCTCTGATTTAATTAAAGAATGCCACACATACTGTAAGGCTCTGGTAATCATTAACAGAGTTAATTGAAGACAGCAGATGATATTTTCTTTCCTTTTCAAAAGCCAATCGACAATTTGAAAAAATAATTTCTTTTCAAAATTCCCCCAAACCAGAGAGTGCACATGCCAGCACATCTTCAAATTGAGTGTGTGTTTTAGCACAGTGGTTTCTACCACCAAACCACTTTCTAAACCCCACTGAATATAAACATTGGATTGGCTGTTAGCTTTAGAAGGTACAGCACATGAAAAAAAAAATCCATGCACACCACCATGCACAACCAGTGTGTCCCTATAGGTACTGAAGCTCTTGTAAACACACGGAGCTCCTCTACCATCAAGAACAACTTTGTTCTTTTGTGTATAAAGATCTGCTCCATTTATAGGGTTCAGCAACTGAAAGTCCTGGGGCTAAATCTGGCCCCCTGCAAAGTATCAACCAAACAGAAAGTTGCCAGTACAAAAGCAAGATAAGTTATTGAGTGCCTCGTGGTTGTGGTGGATCACAGAGCCACAGTCCACCAAGGGGAATGGTGTAGTTGACCACCATACATCACTTCTTGAAAATGCCTGTATCGTTTTGTTATGTAAAGATTGTTGTGTGATTTATTTCTGCTCTTTAGGGTGGGGTTGAACATATGTTTGCTGTGATTTAAAATGCAGACCTCTAAGGGAAGAAAGAGAGGGGCTGGACAAGTGAGCAAAATGTGTTGTGATTGGATGGTAGCTGTACCCTAGGGGGCGGAGTGAACTCTGCAGTTTTAGAGAGAGTTGTTCTGAGAGAGTAGCAGCAGCAGAAGTCATGAAATGCTGTAGGCTGAGAGAAGCCTGTGTTCTTTTTTGTGAATGGTATTAGTCTGGCTAAGGGAAAATAACGCAAGTCTGTATCCATCTTGCAATTTGAAAGGAGTAGTCTTAAGGAAACCATTATGCTTCTGAACCACCTTGAGACCATTATGCATATATACTTCTAAATAAACTTTATTTATGTTTAAGTAAAACAGCTGTTTTATCTAGTATAAAGGAACACTTTTTACCTCACAGCCACCACCCCAGCCCTGCACCAGATGTTCTCTCATTCTAACAAACATTACTAAGCCTTCCTATACTGCATGTTAAACTGAGAGATATAAGACGAGAGCCTTTTGTGACAGCAAAAATCTTTCGGGAACACTAAGGGATGCAGCATAATACAGGTCTCATAAAGAGAGTAAAGCACAACTGTGATCTTCCAATGAAATCAGATGCAAATAGTGCTGCTAGCTAGCAGCTGGCACACAATAGGAGAGTGAGAGGGAGGGACATCGGAGGTATCGTCAAAGTGAGTGTGAAGTCACTTTCGGGGCGAACCTGGAAGTAACATCATTGTGATCATGTGATGCTCTAGGATTCATTGGAAACTCTATGGTAAGCATAGAGTGAATCCTAGAGTATCACTTCGATGCTGTGATGTCACTTCTGGGTTCGCCCCAGAAGTGATGTTATGCCATCACTCTGATGGTGATTTTTGGAGTCTTTCCCCCCCTTACTGCCCTACCAAGCAATGGCAGGTGTCAGGGCTACCATCCGGAGGTCTCCCATAGTGGTAGATGCAAATCACATATATAAGAGTCCTGGACTGGAGAATATACACACACAAGATTTCTTTCTTGGAAGAGCACTCTATACAGCTGACTCTGAAAAGAATAGTTCACAAACGAGTTTAGGATTCAGACCAAAGATTATGCAATGGTAAACTCAGCTGACAATGGAAAAGAACTCTGTAATGTGTTTTCCATGACTAGAAGTATTCAGGAATACTGCTTGCTGTTGGAAGAGTGCACAGTGGCATATGGTGCACATGTGTTGAATGGGAAAGGGAAGATTATTCCATAATCTTTCTGAGTGTATCCTTCAACTATAATGATTTTGGCCCCGGTCTAAATACAGATTCTTCTAATAAGAGTCGAAGAAAGGAAGTGAAAGCTCAGTGAAGATCCTTTAAGGGTTGACAAAACAATTGAATTTAAAGTTCCAACTGTGGTCTCTGCAAAAACTGTATGCAAAAGAACAACTTTGCCTTACACACTTAAAGTTCTTGAAAAACAGGAAGAGGAAATTAATGCTTCCTTAGAAGCTAACTCCCATTGGCACAATTTTTAGGCTGTCTTTATATACCCCTCATAACAATTTTTGCAGTCTCCTGCCAGGAATGCTAAAGTTCACTGCAATGGCAGCTATGCGTAGTGTCTCCATGGAAGGCTCTTGTGATTTCAGTCTTCTGATACGACTAGCTCTATAGCCAACCCTTTGTAATGTTAAAGACACTTTGAGACCAAGAGCAGGTTTTACTTTTCCTATCAGCAAATAAACAATGTTTGAGTTCAGAACACCAGAGAGAATGGGGAGCAACTGTCAGATTAAATGTAAATGTGACACAGAGGGAGCTAAAATTGCTTATCCATGCAGCATTCTGCTTAGCTGGCCTCACAGTTAATTCAAGCGCTCAGTGGCTACATAAGTAGTATTAGCACACCAAAGATCTATGGCCTGATGACCACAACATGCTGTGGCTCAGTGGCAGAACACTTGCTTGGCAGACAGAAAGTGCCAGGTTCAGTCCTTGGCATCTCCAACTGCAAGATCTCAAGTAGCACGTTAGCAGAAAAGGTCCTTAAAATCTCAAGACCCCGGGGAGCTGTAAGATGGGGAAATGGTCTGTATAATGCAGCTTTATCACTTCACACATACCTTTGTAAGCTCCAGCATCCTATTGCTACATGCATAGCAGCCAAGGGCCAGATTTAAACATGAAGTTGGCTGCTTTGTGCTCCTGCGCTCTTGCGCTCCGCAGTGCCTCAAAATGGGCCAGATTTGTGCTGAAACGGGCCTGTTTTGGGGCTCTGTGAAGCACAGGATCTCTCCTGTGCTCCGCAGCGCCCGAAAACGAGCCAATTCTGCCACAGATTGGGCCCATTTTCAGGCACTGTGGAGCACCGGAGCACTCCTGTGCTCCGCAGCAGCCCCGATCCAGGCCAAAACGGGCTAGATTCCGGTGGCTGCTGTGCACAGGAGCATGCAGCGCCGCAGGGGAACCCGCAGGGAAGGTGCCCCCCTTGTCATGGCCCAGTCTGAGAGTGAGGTCTCCTCTGGAGGAAAGGAGCCTCGTGTAGCAGCCAGGACTCCTCAGGAGAAGAGGAGCCCTGTGTAGCCAGCCCTAGCCCTGATTCAGCAGAAGCCAGCAATCAGGAGCAACAGCTGCTGGCTGATCAGAGCTTACAGCCAGCAGCTGAGGCACCAGCACCCTCTAGCTCCAATACCACAGGGGAAGCTCAGCCAGGGACTTCTACAGGTGCAGCGCAGCCAAGAGCCTCCACCCCCCCCCCCCAGGTTCACCCATGCCCAAGGAACGCCGCAGGCAGCGCGAGAGACTGGAACTGCAGGAGAGACGGCGCAGTGCTCGCCTCTTGAGCCAACGCCAGCTGCTGGAGAGTGACGATGAGTAGTGTCAGGATGAAGCCCCAGCAGCTGGCTGAAAACCATGCCTGGCTATAAGAGCCAGTCTGGAGGAACTGCTGGGTGTGGAAGCAATGTGTCTATTGCTTGCAACTGCTCTGTGGTCTGTGAACCTTGCTTGTGCCTGCTGTTGGACCTGACACTACCGGTGACTGACCTTGGACTGTGCCTGACCTTGCTCTTGGACTCTGGACTCACTCCTGGCTTTATCTTGTGCTCTGACCACCGGTTTGACTTGGCTTTTGCTCTTGGAACTCCCCTTTGACTTTGGCCTTAAGGTTTGGACTTGAACCACCCTGCTTGGGCTAGCCTGGCCTGTGACACCCCCTGTGCTGGTTAGGTAAAGGGTCTGGGATCCCTATTTGTGCTACCCAGGGGCTGTATTTAAACTGGGCCTAAGGATGAGGATCTGAGCTCTCCAGAACATGGTTTTCTGACGTTCAGCTGTAAAATGTGCACCAAGGAGGTTAGAAAATATCCACAAGCAATGCTGATGGCAAAAGCTGTGCTGCCCTTCTTGTTCTCATCAGCAGAAAAGCTGATGTGGAATGAACTAACCTACAGATATGAATTGCTGGGATCGGGAATGGTGAGACTGAGGCTTTAGATCTCCCAATCAAGAGCCATTGGAAGAGTTCTCTAAAATACATGTTGAAACCTGTATAATAGGAGTGGCCAAACTATGGCTTCTCTAGAGCCATAGGCAGACCTTGCGTAATTCAGAAAGTCAGCAGAAGGGGAGAAACATGTTATAAGCTGCTTTGAATTCCCCCTGGGGAGGACATAAAAATTAATTTAAAAGAATGAAGAAGAACTACTAGGCCCAGCCATAGGGGGATTTTTTTATTTAAGTGGGCAAAGCAGATATTGGGGGGAGAACAGGTCACATACGCAAACCATTATGGGGGGAAATGCAGAATTTTTGCTCTACAGCTTTAATTGCAACCTTGACCGACAACTAGTCGTCTCACCAAGAGGGACTCTGACAGAAAGGGGGCAGGTAATGAGTTGAGAGAGTTGCCTAGCCTTTGTGAGCAGAACCACAAGTGACAAAAGGCACAGATTGGACACTTGTCAGCTTCCCTCAAGTTTTGATGGGAAATGTAGGCATCCTGGTCTCGCAGCTTCGCTCTCTGACTGCTGTCCAATGGACTTTTCAACTGTCACTTGTCCAACATTCTGCCAAGCTGCCTATATTTCCCATCAAAACTTGAGGGAAGCAGATAAGTGTCCAATCTGTGCCTTTTGTCACTTGTGGTTCTGCTCTGTGTCTCTCACAAGCCACTCAGATCATGAGAACTAGTAGCACAATTTAAATTTTACCCATTTCCTTCCCTTTTTTAGCTGCCATTTGGGACAGGAGAAGTCTGTAGCAGTAGCTTCGGAATCGTTAAGTAAGCTAGGTATGGGATCTGGTTTCAATAATTTATTTATTTTGGGCACAATGCCATCCCAATAAAGCACTCTTAAGCCCCATTGATTACACATGTTTAAATTTCTCCTAATGAAATCAAATGGGAATTAAAAATGTGCTCGACAGTGGCCCAGATTGTTCCCTTATATAAAAATTTTGCCAGCTGTGTTTCCAGAGGAAATCGCTGCCCCAAATGACAGACAGTAATGTAAAGCAAATGCATAAAATAATCATAAGAGACATAAATGAACAACGGCATTTTTTCCCCAGAAAGAACATTTGATGATCAATGAGGAGAAAATCCACACTGCAAACCTCTGCTGGCTTTGTATTAATTTCCAAGTCATGGTTTCCCTCACAAAGAATTGTGGGAATTGCAGTTTGGTAAAGATACAGAGAATTCTCTGTCTTTCAAAACTCCCTGATAGGCCTACAGTATTCAGGGTTCACTGGGGAAAGATATCCTGAGGCTCTGGATGTAAGGATGTTGAAACTGAATCAACTAATGGATTGTATATCACCTCATGGGAGACAAAGGAGAGAAACATCCATAGTTAGGAGAACTGGAAGGGAATGGAAGAGTACATGATGACACCAGCAACTCGGTTGCTTTCTCCTTAGAACAGAGGCTTCCCAAAGTAATGTGGTAAGATTTGAAAGGAAATACCATGTCAAACCTGACGGGAGGAAATTTAGGAAGGAAATGGCTGGTCTAAACTGGCAGTCATGCTATCTCAGTGTGGTGCCCATGGGCTCACTAATGTGTTTTCCAGCACCCTTGGCTTTCTCCTCCTACACCAAAGCGCCATTATTTTCTTTTCTCAACTTCACTGGAACAGAGACTGCTTCAGAACAACACAGGGAGTGCCCATTTTAAAACAGCTGCCGCCATCATAGTAGAACGGTTAGAACTTCCCAATATTTTGTGACTAGCCCCAGGTGGACATTTTGTGGCTGGCTGTACCCTTGAGATGGACTGCTTCCAGTTCTGCCCTCTAGGTGTCACACAGCCAGTCCCTGATTCCTTCAGGTGTATTTAAGGACCAAGTTACAAGTGACAAATAACGCAGGTTGGACACTTGTCAGCTTCCCTCAAGTTTTGATGGGAAATGTAGGCGTCCTGGTCTTGCGGCTTGGCTCTCCAACTGTTGTCCAATGGACTTTTCAACTGTCACTTGTCCAACATTCTGCCAAGCTGCCCACATTTCCCATCAAAACTTGAGGGAAGCTGACAAGTGTCCAACCTGTGTCATTCATCACTTGTAGTTTGGCCCTAAATTCCTAGTTTTTAGCCCCTGGGAGGCTGTGAATGCTCTGTAGGGGGCGCGGTTAGAAGTTGAGGAACCAAGTCAAGCTGTCCAATTAGGGCTCAGCCAGATATATAGAGAAGTAGAGATAGGATTAGATATCCTGTTAGGCAGGTTAGTCTGTTTTAAGGAGGCAGCAGGTTAAGGATGGGTCAGAGAATCAAGGGAAAATCCTGAGACACCAGCTAACCCTATATTCAGGGACTGAGTCAACGGGTGACCAGACTGGGGAGGTGCAGGGACTAAACCCATAAGGTCCCAGGATCTCTATCAGCCTGCTGAAGGTGGTAGTGAAGGACCAGAGATCCCAGTGTTTAGTGAGCCTTTCCCAAATAAAACCACTCCATCTCTCTCACCAGGAGAAACTTCCCGGTGGGTCTGTACTCTGGAGATCTCCCAGAATTGCAACTGATCTCCAGACAATAGAGATCAGTTCCCTTAGAGAAAATGGCTCTTTGGAAGGTGGACCCTATGGCATTATATAAGCTGCTGAGGTCCCTCCCCTTCCTTAACCCCCTCCCCCCAAGCCCCCCCCCCAATATCCAGGAATTTCCCAACCTGGAGTTGGCAACCCTAGTGAAACATAACACTTTTGCAATGTTTTACTCATTAACCAAAATAAGGTGCTTAACTGTTCTACAGAAGAGACAATAAAACTCTCTGTTGTGCTGCTAAAATAAGGGGTCTCCGCAAGCCAAAAAAGGGGAGACGGAGAAAATATAAATCATCCCCTAAAACCTGGCCTGCCATCCATAGGTCCACACAGTAACTTCAGCAAATTATCCAGACTTCTTAACTTAGTTTTATTGACTGTTCACTAACACACACTGATCGTGCACTACCCCTCCGCTAGCCTTTGGGGGTTGTGACAGGTGGAGGGGCTGATACAGAACACTGCCCGTTGCAGCCCCCCCCCCATGGCAGCCAGTTGTGATTGGTGGTCCACTCGATGTTTTCAAAATGCCAGAAGCTCCCACTTGTCTTTGAACCAGTCTCTGCCCATGTGACTTTCACTGTATAGATGCTCTTTCTGAAGAGTGAGCATAACTTAGCATACCTCATGAAGCCTGAAAAAATGTCCTGCTATGACTGGCCAACTAGGTTAAAGGGGAACTTTAGCCCTTATATCATGGCTTGGGCTTCTTTCTGTCAGTCTTATGTGCCAAGGCTGAATACCCTTCCTCAATTTGATGTCCTTTTATGGCCCCTGCCTGGTTTGTGTCAAAAGGGGGCTGCTGCAGACTTCTGCCAGCTCTCACAGAGAATAGGCATCCATGAACCAAAGTGAGAGCTTTCGGAAGTTGCTTCTTGGGCCAGAACTGGCTCTAAGTTCTGGGTCTGGGTTCCAATCGATCCAAATTCTAAAATTCTGACCACACTCAACCGGGTTGGGAACCCCTGTGTAAGTAGACAAAGTTCAGTTGTGTCAGTGCCAGGCTAGTGTTGTAGGCAGTGAGGCCTGAAACGAGATCTGATGGTTGTAGTTCACGGTCTCTGAGGTCACAGACTGGGGAAGACTGAAGTGGAAAAGCTGGATCCCAAATGCAGCAGGTACTGTTCTGTTGCCCAAGCGAAAGCAGCAGACCAGGCTCCTAGAACGTAGACCTGGCTTGCCCAATCCAGACAGTACCAGGCACCTCCTTCTGCAGTACCAGCACCTCTTTCAGCCTGCAGGCTTGGGCCACTAAAGTGGCAAACATCATGAATACCAGCACATCATTTTTCTTAGAAAAACAGCCCTGCTTATAACCAACAGGAATTTTTATAACCCTGCCAACCAAGCACAAGTGTTGTGTTTTTATTTAGTGTCTATGAATTGTCAGCATTTAAATAAGAACAATTCCAGAAGGGAGCCATTAATATTTATTTATAAACTTCGTTCTTTTAAATAACAGTTATCTTTTTAAAGTTCAGTGGCTTTTATTTTCACTAAGTTATAACCAAGGAAAACTTTCTTTAAATAAATAACTTCCACTTCAGCCCGTTTAGGCATCTTGAGCCAAGATCACATTCATAGTAGCTAAAGGAGGATTATTTTCAGGATAACTTAAGCACCATTAGGACGAGTGTAGAAATTCAGGGGAAATTTTGGGTTCGCAGAACTCAACAGGTCAGACAAGCACTACTGGAGCCCTTATTGATTTGGGCGGGGGGGGGGGGCAGGATCAGCTGTCACTGAAGCCATTTGCTTTAATGTGCAACCACATTCCAATCGGATGGTGTTATTGCAAAATATTTAGCACAAGCAGCAGTTTGCACTAAGTTGCCAAAAGAAAAAAAAATGCAGAATGCTTTCTGTGGGAGTATAAAATAGGTCGGCCACTGTTATTCCAAGGGGCGCTGTAGAACTAAAGAATTCATTCATTATCCAACTCATGCTGACGGCGTTTGCATGCCATCTTGTTGATATTCTGATAGCCCCCCTAAAATGTGCAGAATTCCCACAGGGTTGCAAAAGGCCAAAATTAGCAAGTTTGAAATAATCACAGATATAAATTCAAGAAGGTCTCTGGAGCAAATCAGCCATTATTTTGACTCTTACATGGGAGAGAGTGAAAGGGAATGGGTGGGGGGAAAGTCAACAACACTGTATGAAGATGGAAAGCAGGGGACTGGAAGAATTTCCGATTCTAAAACAATGTGTGGTTAAAAATATTTGAAATTTACTCTGTGCCTGAATATATACTATTTATAGCTGCTGGGTTGCCTATGCCAAAGATTTTACTGCAACAGGATTCTTATGTAACTGCCTCCTCCTTAAAATCTATCCATTGGTCCAATTCATGCCGTACATTTTGATCCCAGCCTTCTTCCAAGATGCTCAGGGTGGCATACGTGGTTCTGTCCTCCCGATTTTCTCCTTGCAACAACCCGGTATGGAAAGCTGACGGAACATGACTGACCCAAGGCCACCCAGTTTCATGACAGTGTGGGGGACTGAGCCAAGCTCTCCCAGATTCCAATCCAATACTCCACACTAGCTCATTGGTTGAACAGCAGCATAAGCACCGGTTCTCAAAGCACTTGAGACAGCCTCCATTTCTCCATTTGAGAACCCACTTGCTTCTCTTCAAAGCATCTCCTCAAGATCTACTCCTCCAGGCTTCATCCGAACCACCCAAGTTCCAGCCCTCTTCAGACAGAAAAGGCAATGTTGTTGATTTACCTTCGTGCCAGAAAAAGTCTTTACCTAGAAATAGGTCGAAACTCTACTCCAAGTGGAATCTCAGCTGCGCCCCTAGGTTTCAACTGGGCATGTCTATAACAGACCTATAACCCAACACATTCCAGCAGACAAATAGGATATTGTGGCAAAGGGACATCTCTGTACTACCCCAAAGCAGGGTTGCCAACTCCAGGTTGAGTAATTCTTGGAGATTTGCCAAGGGTGGGTGGGTAAGGCGAGCTTTCAGGAGGGGAGAACTCTCAAAGGGGTATAATGCCATAGAGGCCACTCTCCAAAGCAGCCAGATCTACAGATCTCTGTAGTCTGTTCTGGGAGATCTTCAGCTTCAAACCTGGGCTCAGAAACTGGGTATGGAATACAAAAAATTCTCAGTTGTAACGAGGAGTGAGGAAAAGAATGTGTCTTCCAAAAGTAGGCAATCCAGAACTCGAGCACAAATGTGACCATGACATGCTCCAGAAATCTAATAAATGAAGGTAAGTCTGGGGTTAGTTTTAAGTCATCCAGTTGGCAGGACTACTTTATCCTTCTCTTAAACTACAGTAAGTCAATCAGAGTATCTGAAATGTTTCTCAGTAGGGTTATACTTGCCAGACTTCCGTTCATTCTTGTAGATTTTTTCTGCCTATTCTGTTGTACAAAGGGATCGTCAAAACGGTTGGCAGCTTATTTTGCCACTACATCTGATAATATAGTGGCATTCTGATGCAAGAATGATCAGGGCATAAGGCACAGTAACCATTACACCTAAACAGCAGTGGTATCTCTAAATCTATGCGCTACGTACTGCTTCCTTCCAGGGGGTATTTTTTCTCCTCCCTTCCAGTACGGCAGTACTGCTGTTGTTGAGAATGATATCTGGAAGTACTCCAGGATGCTGAAGAACACTAAGAAAATGCCAATAATAGGCCTGAGATCTTCTCGTCTTCCTACCGAAACTGCTACTATAAAATGGACACTGAATCTGGCTTGAGAGCAGAATAGAAGCCAAGCAGAGAGTTGACCATCTGACTCTGTGTTCCTCTGACCATGGAAACTTGCAGAACCATCAAATGCGTGTTTGCTCCACAGTCACAATAAGTTCAATGGGACTTACTCCCAAGTAAACATGAATAAGACTGAAGCCTTAATTGCCACGTCCCCGTGGCACCCCCCCCCCCCCGCTCTCCACAATGATCCAGCTAATTTTGGACAGACACTCAGAGAATTTTCATATGCCTTGAAAATAATGATGGCAATACGGCCCTTTCCCCCCTTTTTCCTTGGAGTGGGGGGAGGTTTTGCCAATATCCACATGATCAATGCAACAATAAATGCAGAAGTACTGGATCAACTCTATTCTTCTACCCAAAAGAGAAAGTTCAGCCCAGCTACAGGCTTGCTGGGTGGTTTCCTACAATTCTGCACCTCTGGATCCCAGTTCCCCCTTACTAAAAAGAGAAGCCCGGTGACCTAGTTCACAGGACTGAGGATGAACGGGGTAAGGAAACAGGCTAGCTGTAAACCTTACATAAATAAATAGAACTAATTCATCTCAGAGGAGATATTGCCTCTTATGTATCTCCAGTGGATAGATTTGCTCTTAGTGCTGATTAACTTGATTTGGGAAGCACTAACCCACAACATCTGGGAGCAAAGACAAAAGTGCATTGTGTGCTTGTGTGCATATATACATGTGTGCAAGAGAGAGAGAGAAAGAGAGAGAAAGAAGACATGTATAGGCTCTGTAAGGGAATTTGGCACAGAAACCTACATGTTATTATTCCTCTGTAAATAAGCAGCTTTGTATATTCATTTCAAGTAAAACACTCCAAAACCTGCAATGAGATGTCATTTGAAAGCATGTGGCAAACTGCCACAGATGGCCCGATTCGACTGATCATAATTTGCTAAAATATCTTGGATTCAAATTCTTAGCACCCACCCAGCTGCTTGGCCCCCCAGCCTGCCCAATTGTTCTGTGACCATTCTACAGTATAGCTAACAGAGAACAGAGGAAACCTGTTGGTTGTAACCTGTGCTCTAAACTAGTGAAATAGTAAAGAGTCCAGTAGCACTTTTAAGACTAACCAACCTTATTTGTAGAATAAGCTTTTGAGAACCACAGCTCTCTTCGTCAGATGCAACTAAACTAGTGAATAGTGATTCAAGGATGTCGCCTGTTATAGATCCCATGCTCTAAGCTATACCCACTAGTTACAATAAATTTTAATAATAATAATGTTCAATTTATATACCGCCCTTCAGGACAATTTAACGCCCACTCAGAGTGGTTTACAAAGTATGTCGTTATTATCCCCACAATAATCACCCTGTGAGGTGGATGGGGCTGAAAGAACCCTGGAGGAGAGATGAGCACGAACCAAAATATGAATCAAAACACAGCATGAACTGGCGGTTTGTCAGAGCCCATTTCTGACGAACCGCCATGAACTTTACGCTGGTTTGTTTGGTTCGGTTTTTTGGTTAATCACTGCAGACAGCCTGGCACTGATCAATCAGTTTCCTGGGTAACGGGGATGGACTTTCTGCAGACCTTCTGCTGACCTGGAAGTGGCCTTCTGCTGGCCTGGAAGTGACCTTCTGCTGACCCAGAAGTTATGATTTGCTGACCCGGATGTGATGTTTTCATAAACCAAACAAACCGGTTCGTGAACCAGGGCAGGTTCATGAAAGTTTGTGGTTCGTGAAATGAGACGAACCACAAACCGCATGATTTGTTTTTTTTCCGGTTCGTGCCCATCTCTACTCTGGAGAGCTGTTACTGACCCAAGGTCACCCAGCTGGCTTCAAGTGGAGGAGTCAGGATTCAAACCCAGTTCTCCTGATTAGAGTCCCGCACTCTTATCGACTACAACAAACTGGCTCTCTAACAGCAGTGCAAGCAGGATCATTAGTAGAGCAACTTTCCAAAAAACAAAGGACCTTATAGGGCTCAGGACAGTACCCAAAGAACTGCGTTGCATAGGAGTAATGAGATTTTGCACATTTTCATGCTATCTTGCAACCTACCAATGTTTCAACAATACCATACATGCATTTTATGGGAACTGCAACTCCAAAACTCCAGTGGGCAAATTTGAGGGGTTATTTGGGCCTTTGCCCTGGTTTCTTTTAGCTAGAATTTTAGAGATGGACAGGATATTTTGCTAAATTCCACCCAGACACCACTGCCTCCTCTGGCCCAGCCCTAACTGGCTCCCAGAAAGCTGTTATTCTCAAATAAGAGAACAGCCTCAGAGACATACACTCCCTCCCCTATCATTCTTCCCGCTCCAGAGTGTATTCCCACTCCTTTCCACTACCAATCTTGCTCATGCACCAACGCTAATCATGGTTAACGTTAACCAGGGCCCCCCTTTTAACTAGAATGTGAAGTTAAGGTGATAGGAATTTGTGTCACAGAGGGATGGGGAGTAGGAAGTGCACACTGTCAGGTCTGGCTTCCTATTTGCAAACCACAGATTTTGCGACACCCATGCCAGACCTCTGACCGCCTATCCCACAATCAAGTGATCGTGTGCAATCAACAGAAGCGTGAAAGAGCAAACCAGCTACTCTGTGCAAAATGGCTGCACCACTGAAATCATCTATGTTACCAGAGAAGCCAAACACCACCAGCCTTCTCCTAAAAAGATCCAAAGCAACAGACAGTCTGCAACATCTGCTCTAGCAATCTGAAGTAGCAGCCTCTCAATTTGCACTGCACCTCACTAGTCTCTTTCCCCCTTCCCCTATTCCTCTACCATAAGGAAATCCAAGCAGTCTCTCTATGTGGCATCAGCCAACTGAAAGGACTCCATGCTACAGTGAGAGCTGCTCCATTATCGGTGTTGCTGACCTTCAATGGAATACCAAGTTAGCAAGGCTCACCATAAATGGAATCCATGCACACCCAATGTTTGGAAAAGGCAACACTTGTGCATTTTACGGCTACACACTGTTGCCTTATTAAGACATTGAAGTAACAGTCCAGCAGGAGAATCCTTGGAATGCTCCAACTAACAGAGACCAGAAGAAGCTGTCATGTCACACAGCCTACAAATGAACATTTCAGAGAGGAAGGCAAGCCTCCTGCCCATTAATTTACTAGCAGGGATTGGTGTGCAAAAACCAGCATTTTGCAACAGATATTTTAGTGGCTTTCTACAAATATGGACCACAGTAAGGCTGCCACATAGACAGAATTTTACTGGTCCAGCCAAGGTTTCATCCTCTTGGGCTGTGGCAAAAATTAAACATGTAAAACCAGAACAAAAATCCGAATTGGTCCATTCTCGTTGTTGGCATGCATGAATTTGTCATCATACCTCAGTGTTAGCACTGAGAGCCACACTACAAGTGATAGCAGCCACAAGGTCTTCCTGTGGCCACTGATGCCATATTAGGGTTACCAGGTCCCCTCATCTTTCTGGCGGGAGTGGGAGGAACCCAGCACTTACCTTCTGAATCTTCCAGGAGTTACCTCATTGCGTAGGCCCCAGAAGCACTCCAACAGTTCGCACTGGGCCGATTCTTAAAGAATGGGCTCATTTGGGGCCCAAACCAGCCCATCATGAAGCACAGGAGCACTCCTGCGGTATGTACGATGAAATCGAGAACAGGCCTGTTCCCCTGCCTTCTTCCCCACTGGCCAGGGGAGTGGTGGCATAGGGCGGAGGCTGGGAGCAGGGAATCCCCCACCCCCACTCAGGGGACCGGCAACCCTAATGCCATTTTAGAAGCATTAGAAGGTCTTTTAAAATTGCTGTGAGGCTAGGGTGACCAGGTCCCCTTACCCTCTCAGTGGGAGGGGGGGGACCCAACACTTATTTTGCTGCTCCCATCATGCTCCTTATATGCACGCTTTGCAGCAGCCCAATTCAGCCCGTTTGGGGCCCAAATCAACCCACTGCGAAGCACAGGAGTGCTCTCGGGGCAGCGTGATAACATCACACCCAGGAAGTGATGTCATTGTGCCGCCCCAGGAATGTGCTTGAGAGGCCCATTCCCATGCCTACTCCCCGTCGCTGGCCAGGTAAATGCAGGGGGCAAAGAGTGAAAGCAGGGTATCCCCTGCCCCCACCGGGGGAATGGGATCCCTATGTGAGGCCCTGATCCGAGGAGTAAATGAGGTGCAGCAGACCCAGGAGCTCTTGTTCCCCCACCCCCGCCCCAGCACCTTTTCAGGTGCCAAAACATCAAAGGGGCAAGAGAGAGAAGTAGGGTTGCCAGGTCCAAGTTGGGAAATTCCTGAAGATTTGGGGGGTGGAGTCTGGAAAAAGTGGAGTTTGGGAAGGGGAGGGGCCTCAGAGCAATATAATGCCATAGAGTCTACCCTCCAAAGCAGCCATTTCCTCCAGGAGAACTGATCTGTGTGACCTGGAGATCAGTTGTAATTCCTGGAGAGCTCCAGCTACCACCTGGAGACTGGCAACCTTAAGGAGAAGACCTCTGGGGCCTCTGAGCTGTGTGTGAGCCCCAGATTAAGGCCTTGTAGCAATTTTAAAAGAACTACAAATGCTTCTAAAATATTATCAGCAGACATGGCATGGACCTGTGCTTGCTATCGCTTGTAGTTTGGCTCTAAGACATCACATGGAGGTGATTATACTACAAATGCATCTAGGGCATTACAGCATTTTGTGACAACTCTCGTTTAATCCAGAAGGTCAAGTTTCTTTTGTGCTTTCTCTTCCCTTGGAACAAAATGGTTATCTTCCTTCTTCCCAACCGTATCAACAAAATCCAACAGAAACAATGGTGTTAAAATTTATGCCTGTTGTTGCATCAACTGTGAATAAGTGGTTTATACTGTAAAAATGGCGTTTAAAATGCCCTAAGAGAAACAAATGCAAATGGAAATTTGTCAAAGAAAATAGGAGGGGTGAAAAGGGTGTTCTTGATTATGCATGAAAAAGCGATGAACATCAGTCCCATTTTAACAGCTAGCATTACAGGCAGGTCTGGGAATTGAAAACTATTTGAAGACGATGGCCTTGTCCAATATCCAGTTCCCATGCCCTGCAAGCAAACAGGTCGAGGTTGTGATGGCCTGTAAAGACTTTACAAGCCATAATCAGAATGGAGGGAGGGGCAGGGGATCGGTCAGTACATAAGAGAGGCAGCGACAGGAAAGGAAAAGAAATCTTCAGGAAAGGAATTTGCTGGGCAAGAGGATTCATGCAGGGCTTTCAAAGGCATCCAGAAGAACGGTGCCATAAAGAGTGTGAAGAGGCCAAAAGGGACGGAGAGAGACAGCGCTGCAATTAGTCATTTCTATGGCCCGTGGCGGGCTCACACACATACATGCCCCCTGGGCTCAAATACCTCACAAATTCAAAAGGAATCTTCTGCCTGGTCCCCAACGAGAAAGCTAAGCCAAGGAACAGCCAACAGCCAACGATCTCCTAGTAAATTCAGGGCAAAGCAATGATTCAAAACTGAATGCTCTCGACCATCATTGTCTCCTAGAAACCACTCCAGCAGCTTCTGCCCTTCCCGCACAGATACCAGGTACTTTCCAATCTCTATTCCGTTCCAAAGATTCTTGGTCTAACCCTCTCAAGGGACCTGCAACAAAAAATATGCATTGCTTCTATGAAATTCCTGGAGCGGGTAGAGCCTGGGAAAGACAGGCTCTGGCGAGTGGATAGGTGTCCAGTTTTGGCCCGGACAGTCTGGTATTTGGGGAAACTGTCCAGGAAAAACATCCCTCAAATGCCAGACACCTGGACCGGCCCCTCCCCTATCGGTTTCCCTGTCTAGCGCCCAGCCTCCTGTGGCTGCATGGCACTGCTGCCAGACCAGGAAAATGGCCTGCTAGCTCAGGCACCCAGGCAGCTTCCAGCAGCTGTCCACTGCTGCCCAGGGGTGGCACTCCAACGTGAAGGGGTTTTTTTGTCATGATGATGTCATTTCCTACAGTGACGTCTTCATGCCACAAAAGGTAAGTTCCCCCCATCTCTTCCCAGGGTCCGGTATTAGGCCAGACCCTATCTGGCAATCCTAGGAGGGAAGGGACCTCAGCAGGGTATAAGGCCATAGACTCTACCGCCCAAAGCAGCCATTTTCTTTAGGGGAACTAATCTCGGTAGTCTAGAGATAAGTTTTAATTCTAGGAGATCTCCAGGCCTCACTTGGAAGTGGGTGACCTTAATTGTTCCCAATATCACCTAATCTAAGCAATGATTGATCCGCAGTTCAGAGGGGTGGAACAGTTTCAACAAAGCCCTCTTCCCCCCAAACTGGAATCCCAGCTAGTGCTGGCATTGAGGATTGGCATGGTTAGGCCAATCCCAAGACCCATGGTTTGGCAGAGCACCCAGCACTAACCAGAGATTCTTGGTCCACAGATTCTTTTCAAGAATGGGAGATGGTTCAGGAGGCAACTGCAATGTCAAAGAGGGCCTTGGGGTGATCTCCCATTTGCTTAAAAGAATGTGATGGAGTTGCACCCCACTCCTTCCTCCAAGAGAAGGTCATAAGCATGCATGAACAAGATACTGTACTCAGCACTGGAAAACATTTTACCCAGGGCTCCATTGTAGATATCAGCGTTCAAACAATCAGAACTGGCCCAAAGGCTCCATTTTGCTAGTCACTAGGATTTAAGAAGCAGCTGAGATAACAAAGCTAACCTTGTTTATAGAATAACATCTTTGCTTACAGAAACAGCGATTCCTTTAGGAACGTTTTGATTTGGCACATCATTGCCTCTGAAGCCACTTGCACCTATGTTTGCAAATGGACCATCTGTATGGATATTTAGAATGCCACAAAACCCATACCATATTTCACCTTAAAGGACTACATGCCAAATCCAGCCTTCAGCTGCATGCACATAACAGCCCTGCTTTCTCTGAGGTTGCACAGATAAAACCAAGAGTAGAGGCTACGGTCATAATGTTTATACTTAAAGCATGACAGAACAGAAAACAGAGTCTATCTTGAAAACAGATGTCAGGAAAAAAACCAGCCAAATCAGATGAGAATTTACCTAGCGCAGGCTTGGCCCTACCAACCCAAGTGGCAGATCTGCGGGCCTCGTGAAATGGCAGTGCCTTTCCATATATTGGTGGGTTTCAGTTTACATTTGATGTGAGAATTTTTCCCCCACTGAAAAGGAATGCAAGTTATGCATCAACAGACATTTCCCACAATTTCCCCAAATCCAGGACATAAAGCAGTGCTTACATGGAGTTTGTACAGAAGCCCCCACCTTCCAGAACTGCTTCATAAGGCTCTAAGGATCCATACAGACCCTGAGACAGTCCACAAGGGCCAAGCTAGGGATCCCCCTCTCCCAAACTTCACCCCCACACACACACCACTTACCTGGCCGGTGGGGCAAAAGGCATAGAATAGGCTTTCCGGGCGCACTCCCAAGGCTGGCGAGATGACATCACTGACATCACTGCGCCATCCCAAGAGCGCTCCCGTGCTTCACTGTAGGCCGGTTTGGGCCCCAAATGGGCCAAAGCACACACGCACTCCACAGACTTGAGCAATGACATCAGTTCCCAGAAGTGACATCATTGCACCAGTGCGAGGAGAGTCCACAAGCAGTGAGAAGATAAGCATTGGGTTCCTCCCTCCTTCTGCCAGGAGGGTAAGGGAAACTGACACTCTAGGCCAAGCTCAGGGAAACGCCCTGATCCCCAACTGAGCAAATGCGCAGGAAGCCTCCCTTTGTATACCCCACACAAGCTCCACCCACCGTCACACAGGCAGCCACAGTACATGGCTGCAGTACAAAAATATTCACCATTTTTTAGTAATGTAGCCACTGAGAGTCTCATACCGAGTCTGAGAACATTTACCTGAAATTGATGAGGCTTTTATCTTGAATAAGCAGGCTGAGGCTTGGACTGTAACTCTGAACCACAGCCTACCAGCTCCTAACAGTCAAGAATGAAAACTTAATGTCTTTGCAGATGCTTGTTTACCAAATTAACGAATACATAACTTATAATGTCATTTGGGGCACATTTCATCATCAAAGACAGGAGTCCTAATGGAGGGCCAAACTGCATGTGACAATGAAATTCCATGACTGGAACTCCAGAATTTGGCCTGGAAAAACAGACATGAGGTGATTATGGATTGCGGCTGCACCACTAGAGAAGGTACCGTTTACTCTTCCCTCGCAGACGCCATGAATCAGCTAAGACTTGATGGCACAGACATACAGAAAAAAGCAGACAGAACCAACAAAGAAAGAGGATTATGACGAGGGCATCCTATTGCCTTACTTGTCTTCAATCATTACTCCTCTTTTAAGGGATCATATTCAAAAACTCATGAAAGCTAAATAAGTAAATGAGATCCTTCAGCAAGTAGATTCAGCTGGGAGCTTCATTAACAGATAAGCAAGCTTATTTTTTCTTGCCGGATCAAAACCATAACTTAACTCAGGCGTGCAGCCACTTGCCAACTATACTTCCTTCTACTTGTTATCTACCCTCTACTTCAGAAGTTTATTTAAAGATCTAGCCTTAGCTTTGTATCTTTTTTTAAAAAAAATATTGGATCACAAATTCATCATGAGATAATTTAGATATTAAAACATATGGAGCAACAAGCTTTGATATTAAGTTAATCTATTGCATGTTTTGTGTTTGGAAAATATAAAAATAATTTTTGCACCACAAATTAAAAACTTCATAAACTTAATTTAAAAATGGGATATTTTGGAATAACGTCATTTGGCAACAATTATTCTATTGTCTAGTATTTTCAGAGTCCAGCAAATTGATTTAGATGCAAAGAATATCAAGCCAAATCCAGAGAAAGTTAACTAAGCACTTAGTTTCCCTCTGTTTCAAAGAACAAAGAACACAAAACTAGAGAAGTGCAATTCACATGAGGAATTCAAATTTTGTTTTTGCAAGTTTAAACAGTTCTGTAGCGAATTTACTCAACTCTGCTTATTTCCAGGTGCATTCTGATTCACTGCTCTCAGTTTGTATAGGACTAGAATGGTAGTATATGTTCATTTTTCATTTAGAGTGGTACTGCACCATGGATTCTGTAGTCTTTAAACTGCAAAAAGTAGGTTGGATTCAACTAGTTTTTACACAATCTTCTCAATTCCTCTCCTTATTCCAGCTCTCATCACGCATAGCTTTTGTCCATGCAGGGCCCATGATCCCCCATATAGCCCTTTTGGCGGTCAAAGGTAACCCCCTCCTCCCTTTTTTTACTAGCAGAAAAGCCCATTGGATTCAAGTCACTAGGCTGTTCTTGTTCACACACATTTCACTTGATCTTTCTATACATCAGAGGAATTGTTAATCAAGCTGTTTCACTTTCCACATTGTAACAGCAAGACATCCCAAACAGCCAGAGAAGCAGCAATTGGGGCGGATGGGCTTAAATCCCAATTTTGTCTGTAATAGTCTAAATACTATTTAGACTAGCCAGTTTGGTGTAGTGGTTAAGAGCACAGGACTCTAATCTGGAGAGCCAGGTTTGATTCCCCACTCCTCCACTTGAAGCTAGCTGGGTAACCTTGGGCTAGTCACAGCTCTCTGGAGCTCTCTCAGCCCCACCCACCTCACAGGGTGTTTGTTGTGGGGATAATAGTAACATACTTGTAAACTTCTCTGAGTGGGCATTAAGTTGTCCTGAAGGGCGGTATATAAATCGAATGTTGTTGTTATTATTATTACTCCATTTTTTAAACAAATCAGTTTCAAGGTACTGTGTGATACCCTGACAGTTCAAGACAATGGAACTTGGGTGAATGTTTTTTATTAGAAAATAGGATTCAAGTCACCAAATAGTCCAGAAGAAAGAGTTTTAACAGGCAGATTTTTA
Organism: Eublepharis macularius; assembly: GCF_028583425.1. NCBI lineage: Eukaryota > Metazoa > Chordata > Lepidosauria > Squamata > Eublepharidae > Eublepharis > Eublepharis macularius. Next base: position 19,306,621 of record NC_072798.1, read on the forward strand.
AGTGAGAGCAAATATTTTCCTAAATTGCCGCACTACTTACACTGACTGGGTCTCTTCACATTACTGTTGTAAATCAGTAGATGAGAATTAAACTCATAAACAGCCAGGTCTTTTAATGAAAATGCCTTTTCAGCTATAACAGCAACATTGGGAGTCTTCAGTGATAGAACGGAAAATAAATATTTTAGCTGCACAGTTCTGTGGTTTACATATGCCCGGGGGCGGGGCGGGGGACTCTCAAAAGACATTTCATTCCAAGTTGCTCTCTTGTTTTGATCTCCCTCCAAACTGATAACTTAGCACAGAATTAGTCTCAGGATTTCTGTGGCTTCTTTACAGTAGACAGCGCTTTGCTGTCTTTAGCCTTGATTCTTATCACCTTATTAACACGGCAAGGCACATGGCCATAGTTGCCCGCATTTTATAGACGGGAAAAGCCACTGCTCAGTGGCAGAGCACATGCTTTGCACAGCAAAAGCTCCAAGGTTCAATCCTTGAAATCTCCAGAAAAAGGGATCACAGTAGATGATGCAAAAAACCTCTACTTGAGAACTTGGAGTGCTGTTGCCAATCAGAAAAGACCATATTGACCTTGCTGGACCAATGGTCTGACTTGGTAGACAGCAGCTTCACACATTCAGATGTAGAACGGAAACCAGAACCACACATTTGCTCTAAGCAAAGGCTAACTAAAGCCCATGGCTGAGCAAGTAGATCCATGCAGGGCTGAGCAAGGCATTTTTCTGCCCTAAGTGACTGTACCAGTCTGAGAGGTATCCTCCAAGACTCCTTGCCAAAAATGGGAGGTAGACATGTTAGTCTAAAGAACCAAGATGTCTACCTACAATGTTTATTTGTACTTCTGAAAATTTCTGAGAAAAAAAATCAAAATTCATACCCTCTTCAAAATGAGGGCTTCAGCAATAGAATTTATAATCTAGAGACATTCCCTGATATTTATGAATGCTAGGGAACTGGTAGTTTGAGGGCTTGCCCAATGATGACTTTAGCTAGAGCTAGAAGAAGGCTAAAAGACTGTTGTACAAGATGCTTTAGTCCTTCTTCCCAGGGCTTTTTTTCTGGGAAAAGAGGTGGTGGAACTCAGTGGGTTGTCCTCAGAGAAAACGGTCACATGGCTGGTGGCCCCGCCCCCTGATCTCCAGACAGAGAGGAGTTTAGATTGGCGCGGAGATCAATCTAAACTCCCCTCTATCTGGAGATCAGGGGGCGGGGCCACCAGCCATGTGACCATTTTCAAGAGGTTCCGGAACTCCGTTCCCCCGCGTTCCCCCTGAAAAAAAGCCCTGCTTCTTCCTATTAAAGTGGCTTTAAGCCATTCTTTGGTCTAGTAGTCTTATTGGTGGAAGTACCAGAAATATTACTGTGATAACTAACAAGGATGCATTAAACTCCACTTAGAAATGATATTAACATTGTGAGCTGACAAAGCCAGAGTAAAATTGTCACAGCCAGTACCGAATCAAAAACGCCAAAGAGCATTTACAATTGCAGCCATCCTGGATGTTGGTTACAAACGTGCTGAAGAATTTAAAACGTTGGTAATCACGGCACCCATTTCTGCTGAACTGGCATAATTCAAGCCAGACACGAACAGTGCAGAATTTCTGAAAATCCCTAGTGTGTATTAAAATGTGGAAATACTGTGGGTTTTTATACCATTGCTTAATTAGTTGCAATACCACAACTAATCAATCTTTAATCAGTTGACGGCTAGAACGTATGCATTTCCCCAAATATGCGGTTTCAGGCCTCAGCCTTCACGCTTGGCTTCTTCATCAATGTATTCAAGGAAGGGTGAGCAAAGTCCTAGAGTTGAGGATACGCGACGCGCTTTTAAGCCTCTAAGCTAGAACAGCTGGGGAACTGAGGCCTGGGTATGGCTATCACTAGAGTTATTTGGCAGAGGGAGGGTATCTCCCTCCTAATAGCAAGTGTGATAATCCCATACCAGTCTTTAGGGCAGCAGAAAGTAGTTATCTACAAATAAGGTAGGGGGAATTACTTCAGGTACTTGCCAGAGGTGCAGAAAAAAATATTAGTTTATACATTTTTTTTTAAATTCTCATCGTTCTCTAGAAGCTACGGAAAATGTTAAGGGCAGTGAACATCATTAAAAAGAGAAAAATGAAAAAAAGATGGGTAAAGAAAGATTGATCTGATTAAGCCTTTAACAGTTCCAGGGTGTGGAGGGGATAAACTGTGAGGTATGCATTCCGTAATTCTTATCCCCCTTCCCAATGGAAGACATTTTAGGATTTCTGAACACTTTAAAGCTAGGAATTCTGCTGAATTAATTAAAATCACAGTGAATTAAGATCACAGTGAATTAAGCTCCCTCCCCAGGAAGGGTGAAAGGTGCAAAAAAAAGGGAGGAGGGGAATAGGGCTGGAGGATTGCATCACATGATGAGCGCATTCTCTGCTCCCAAATTTCCTACACTGCCTCCATACAGCATGGGAACGGAGAAACAATATATCCCCATCCTTCATTATAAAACACAAGTTTAAAGACAGATGAACGAACAGTTTCCAGCTTGCAGTAATAACTACTGCACTATAGCACTACACTGCTGAGTTTCAGGGATAGGCGATCAGCAATGTCATGTTATTGTGGTAACAGGGATAATTTCTCAGTTTTTTAAAAAATTTCCCCTTCCATGATGCTTTGTGGGTTACCCATTGATTATGTCTTTAAAGGTAGAACTAAAGGTTACAAGAGACATGCAACTACTGTTGCTCCATGACACCTGCTCCCCCTCCTCTTACTGATAAGGTCCAGGGTATCACAACAGTGACATGAGATCATTGCTAGCGGCTGGCAAACAATCCCCCTGCTGGATTCAGAATTGGGCTTGTGCATCTGTGGAATGTTATGGAAAGGAATCATGTTTCCCCACCCACTACCCAAATACAATCCCCAAATTCAAAAAATCCTGTTGCACTCTTAGATCTCCCCACCATGAACACACAAGACTGCCTTGTACTGAATCAGATGGTTGGTCCATCACTGGGGATGGAACCTGGGACCTTCTGCATGGCGGGCAGATGCTCTACCCGCCATGCAGGTATCATAGCGCCACCGCCCCTCCTCTGGGATGTCTTTGGATGTAGTGGCTGCACTGCTGTGGCAGCAAGGAGAAAGGTGACTTTCCAGGATGCTGAACGCTGCCTCGATGTGATGTCAGACACCCTGGGGGTGGAGAGTGCCCTCAAGTCATAGCTAACTTACGGTGACCACTGCTGAAGTTTTCAAGGCAAGAGACGAATGGAAGTGGTTTGCCATTGCCCGCCTCTGCATAGTGACCCTGGTGTTCCTTGGAGGTCTCTCATCCAATTACTAACCAAGGCCAACCCTGCTTAGCTTCCGAGATTATATTCCCAAGTGTTCCTGCCACCATCAGCACATCAGCAACTACAGCTGTAGCAGCCAAGTAAATAAATTTGTTGCGGGGAGAGGGGGGAACAGAACTCTGGTTTGGATTACAATCTGACCCGAAGAACTCTTGGTTCATCATGCCAGGCTTGGATTGGAGGCAACATAAAAAGCTGCCGAAATGAGCGATCCAAATGTGGTCATCGTCACATATCCATGCCAGAACCAGTTGCTGAATTTCCAGCCATGATGAATTTGTCAAAAGCACATGAGTCCTGCACTCCTTTGCTCAAGAAGCATGCAGTTTTCCAATGTGGATGTGGGACAGTGATCAAGCCCTAGCAAAGAGAAAATGGTACCACCCAGTAAAGGGCTCATGATGAGAACTGGGAAGAGGGGAGGATTTAAGAGTGAAAATGAAAACAACCCAGAGATCTTTCACTGGCCGAAGCGAACAAAAGGGAGAGGCAGCCTCTCCTTCCACAAAGGATATGAGTAATACAAAGTGAACCATATTCTTGAATTCTTACTTCTCATAACAAACAAATGAAAAGGCTAGAGGCAATTTGTCAAGAGAACTGGTGGATATGATAAAAGCATCTTTTTTCGTAATGTATATTTCTAGTCAGATATGTTTTAAAGAATCATAAAAACCTGCACCATTATTTGACCGGAGACCAGATACCATCAAGAGCCAATGTGTTATACAGAGAGTACAGAGAAATTGATTTTGATTACTGAAACTATGCAGGAGCAGAACAGAGGCGAGATTTCGGTCCAAATCTGAGCCCTATTTGGTAGCTATTATCGTTTTAAAATGCTGCAAAGTTCTGATCCTCTGCATCATATCTGACCTTCAGCCCTAATCCACACTGGGTGGCCTTGAAGCAGCAGGCACTCTTTCTTAACCTAACCTGCTTTACGGGGTTCTACGGACACACTGCAGGAAGGAGAGAAAGCAGAACAGTTCCGATGAGTATAATGGTTTAGACAGGGATCCTTTGGCTCCTGCACTCCTTCCCCCTTCCATCTCCTCTTATGTACAGAAAACCAAAGGCAGTTACACCATCCAAACCCTACTTTGAATCTCTAATTGGAATCTTGGTTTCGAGTGAAGATAGTATACCATTGTCTGTGGTTCGTCAAAGTGGGCCTTATCTATCGAGCAACATTCAGTGGCAGAAGAAGGGATGTACAAACATGACCTTTCTCATTTATTTCTTTTCTGTTTGTTTATTGTCATTAAGAGCCTTTTTCATTCCACCCTTTTCCATTACTGGCATTCTAGAATCCTTCGTTTCTTTGACGCCCTTTCAACACAATCGATGCATAAATCATGCTGGAAAACCTATACACTATATGGGGGGGGGGGGGGAATTGGCACCGGGAACCAGAATATGTCCTGAAAATAAGAACATGGTCTTCTATGCACAAGAAAGAGGTTTGTGGTGCTGCCGGGGAAACGGCTGAGGACCGTCCGCCCCCATGCCACAAACTCGAGCAGAATCAGGCTCCGGGGCACTTGGGAACTTTGGTTCATCACATTTGGCTGTACAAACATCAGAGTCAAGTCAGGTGAACTTGGCTCATGCCAGATGTGACATCTAATTTGGGCCTCAGACATTAGAGGTATGGAAATCCAGCAAAACTTTTCTGGAGAGAAAGATTTAAAGAGCTCCTGGCCTGTATGTCGGCTCAGAGGAAAGTAAGAGTCCACCAGTCATCACTGCGATTACAGGCTTTGCTAGAGCCAGATGGGGGGAAACCTGGCCCCCAAGGCCCCCAGTTGCCTATCCCCAGTGTAAATATTATAGAATCAAATTTTGCTTTCCTTTCCACTGATGTCATAGAAAGCAAACGAGCAGAAATTAGTTCCTTTGGACTGAGTCTGAAAGGCTGCACTGAAATTAGAAATTCTATCCATTAATAATAAGTACTGGTATTTACTGTTCCATAATATACTGTTAGAACACATTAAAAACGTTCCCAACCAGATTCAGCTCAAACACCCTGTAATTTCATCTTCGAGTCCCAAACACAATTGCTCCTACATGACAGTAATTAGACATTTTCAAACATGGCTATTACCAGCTTCTCCTGTTTCCTTCTAATAAGGCATATAAACTCTCCAAAAGGGCTCATAACTGTCTTCCCCTTTAGTTCAGTAATACTCACCCCCTGCCTCCCCAAGACGTAATTGGTGGCAACTGCAGTTTACAGAAAGGACTAGTGGTCATGCCGGGGTAGAGTTCATTATATGTCACAGCGTTACCTATTACTGTTTTTGCAAACATGTGGGCAGCAAGCTCTGTTGAACTGCCATTCTTCTCCATATATTTAACCAGAGGAAGTCTCAAAGACAATGCTAATTAAAAAAAAAATCAAACCGCAGACAGAATTTCCAAATAAAATTACTCACCTCTCTGCTTCCAGGCGCATCTCCTCTCGTTTCTGCCTCCTGAGCTCTCTGCGACGTTCAAAGTCATCCATGGCTTATATTCAAGCTCTGATAAAAATTCCCAAAGGCAGAACTTTAAATGAGAAAAAGGGGAGAAGGAAACAGTTTAGAGAGAAACATGGAGGATGCTTTTAATTAACTGGGCCAAAATTAATTTTCCATTTGACTTGTAAATTCAACTCCAGGTTGTATTCTCCTTCTCACCCTTCTACCCCCTTTATAATATACTTGATCCCCCAAAGTTGCTAAAATAAACAAGATTCATTAAATGCCTAGTATTGAAAATATAGCCCATTTTGGACTTCAGCTCCTTAGGCTAAAGTGAAGACAAATATTTTATTGTACCATATTGTCAGCTAGATGCATATTTGGGTTTTTTAAAAAGCTATTATTGTATTTCCACTAACATTGCATTATTATTAACAAAACAATGTGTACATATTCATTCATCACAGTCCGGTTGTAAGGAATATGCATAGGACATATATGTTGCTTACAAGAACTTGGATATAAATTCATTTCATCACAGGTCTTTCGCAGACTTAGAAAAAATTAACAGGATTCGTATTTTTCTTTTTGAATGCAACTCTTCTCCAGGCAAAATGCTACTAGAACTGAAAAGATATTTTACCTCACTAACAATAAAGATAAAAAGAGACATTTTGAAAAGACTAAAGGTGGATTGGAGAGGAGGGAGGAGAGAGAGAGAAAAACTTGGGGGTTTTAAAATATCATTTAACAAAAGGGAGTTTTGTTATAAATCTGGTTTCACAAAGCCAAGCCAAGGGGTCTTTGTGGGGGGGGGGGAGGCTGGTAGCTTTAATATCTGCAATTTAATCATGCACCTACCTTCTTCTCGATGACTTACTCCATAAAATATTTGCTCCCCTTTTATAGTTCCTTCATATGCAAACCTCTTTCAGCCTTTGGTTTATATCCCATCGAGACAAATATAGGAGAATATTCCTGCAGGCCCCCAAACTAAAAATGACTACCAGAAAAGGGAAAGCCGTTCTCTTTTTGTCCCTGCTTTGTTTACAGAGCTGTCAGTGGTTAGTTAAACTCTGCCTGGAATCTGGCATTTAAGGCCTGCTCCAAGATTGCTTCCTGTGCAGAGCTGGAGGCCTCAACTTCCTCTGGAATTCTAGCCTAGACGCTGCTGCACTCGGGGTGCTTTTATTTCTTCTCCCTCCTCCTTCAAAAATTTCCAGCTCCTTAGTTCAAGTGCAGGCGCTTACAGTGAGGAAAAGGCATATTTTTCTGAACCGATTACTCTTTCGCGCTTTTAAAAAGAGGCACATGCAAACTTGGTCTGTGTGCGTGACTTGGTCTGAATGGTCTGGTTTTTAAGACTAATTTTTAATAGGGTTTGTTGGCACCGTTTATGAGTCAATTGGGATGAAGGGGGGGGAGGGGGGACACCTCCCTTGGTGTGCCTTAATATTTGAACGCAGCCAAGGGGTGGCCTCTAGCAGAGAGGAGGGGAGAAAACATTAGTGTCTGATCATTCCCTCAAATATTTTCTTATTACAGAGGAGTTAACTAGAGTCTAGCAGGGCGCCTGGGAAAGACTCTTCTCTGCCTAACATCCTGGACAGCGTCTCCCAGTCAGAGTAAACAACACTGAGCTGATAAACCAGACTCAGTAGCACGGTGACCAGCCTTCAGCTGGAGCCTGGAGATCGCCTGGAGTTACAACTGATCTCCAGAGTAGAGAGACCAGTTCACCTGGAGAAAACGGCTGTTTTGGAGTGTAGACTCTATTGCATTGTGCCCCACTGAGGTCCCTCCCCTCCCCAAGCCCCACCCTCCTCAGGCTTCCCAGGAATTTCCCAATCTCGAGTTTCAGGTGGGTAGCTGCGTTGGTCTGTAGTGGAAGAGCAAGATTCGGGTCCAATAGCACCTTAAAGACCATCAAGATTTCTAGGGTATGAGCTTTCGAGAGTCCCTTCTGATGAAGGAAGCTTTCCGGAGTTGGCGACCGTAGGTATAAGACAGCTTCATACGTGCATAAAGGGCAAGAAGCCAGCAGCTCCTATACTCCCTTGAGCTCACACAAGCAGGTAAGGGTGCAGAGAAGCCCTGAAAAACAACATCCGAACTAGCTCTCAGTTGCACACTTGGGTTCACCCCTATCTAGGGTTGCCAGCCTCCAGGTGGTGGCTGGAGATCTCCCGGAATTACAACTCGTCTCCAGGCCATAGAGATCAGTTTCCCTGGAGAAAATGGCTGCTTTGGAGGGTGGACTCCATGACATTATACCCTGCTGTGATCCCTCCTTTCCCCAAATCCTGTCCTCTCCATGCTGTATCCCTCGAATCTCCAGGAATTTCCCAACTTGGAACTGGCATTATACCTTGCTCCTGCTCTACCCAAACCTCCTCCTTCTCCAGGCTCCCCCCCCCCACATCTCCAGGAATTTCCCAACCTGGAGCTGGCAACCTTACCCCTATCAGTTTCTCTCTATTACACATGACCTTCAAGGAAGCTCTTTCTCCCATCTTTCCTCTATTAGTCTCTCTAAAATCTCTCCCGTGATCTTCATGTAGGAGTAGTTTATAGAACTGCTTTGCAGTGGCACAAGGACTGATCTTCAGGAAAAGAAACTGAATATTGTATCATGTATCCGAAACACTGCATTTTGCAGGGCTGGGCCTTGCCCAACTCAGCCCGGCTCCAGAGGGAAGAAGGGCTACCCCAGCTAAGCAGGCTGTTTGTTTGGGGTGAATGGAAGAGGATGAGCCCAAAGAACAAAGGGAAAGCAGCCAGGGCCTGGAAAAGTTCCACATCAACAGTTAGCAACCAGATAACAGACAGAGCTGGCCCTCTCCTGCATTATACTTCTTTTGAAATTATAGTAATTGTGTGTACATTTGAATCTACAAGTGTAAACTAGCATATATGAGTTTTGTGCACATTTTTGCCTTCTTTTTCCAAGGGCAATGGCCTCTTTTTGGTTATCCATAGATTGCCACCCAAGTTGGGATCTTATTGGCTCTATCATTATAGTAAACAAACTTGTTCTTTGAACAAATTTTAATCTTTAGAACTTATTTACAGATCTCTCAAGTCTTGGCCTTCTGTCTATCTGCTCAGGCCAGAACAGAGGAGAGAGATAAAGTACACTTGTTTACTTCCTGGCTTCTCCCAGGAGCTACCACTTAGTTTTTTTCTGTATTGCTGCAGGGGTCAATTGGATATAGCCAGCATTATACCTGGCTGAAAATGCAGATGCAGTCCTTGGACTACAATTAATATTTGTGTATCATTTTGTGCAATGATATTATTAAGTTAGTTGTTGTAGATTTTCCGGGCTGTATGGCCGTGGTCTTGGCATTGTAGTTCCTGACGTTTTGCCAGCAGCTGTGACTGGCATCTTCAGAGGTGTAGCACCGAAAGACAGAGATCTCTCAGTGTCAATGTGTGGAGAAGATGTTAGCAGGTAATTTATATCTACTCAGGAAGGTGGGTTTGGGCTGAGTCAGAGTTTCCCAGGGTGTGGAATGCTAATGGCGGGAAGCTTCACTGTATCCTGAGGAGGTTCTTTTGCATATGGATTGGTGCTTGATATGCTAATCTTCTCTGCAGGGCTATTGTAGGATGTAGAATATTTTGTTAGCCTGGTGTTTTTCAGGACTGGAAACCATACCCTATTCATTCTTAAACTCTCTTCTTTCCTGTTGAAATTGTGCTTATGCTTATGAATTTCAATAGCTTCCCTGTGCAATCTGACAAAGTAATTGGATGTGGTGTTGTCCAGTATTTTAATGTCCTGGAATAAGATACTGTGTCCTGTTTGAGTTAGGCTATGTTCAGCCACTGCTGATTTTTCAGGTTGGCCAAGTCTGCAGTGTCTTTCATTTTCTTTTATTCTTGTCTGGGTGCTTTGCTGTGTGGTCCTGATGTAAACTTGTCCACAGCTGTAGGGTATGTGGTATACTTCTGCAGCGGTGAGGGGGTCTCTACTGTCTTTTGCTGATCGTAGCATCTGTTCTGTTTTTCTGGTGGGTCTGAATACTGTTAGATAAAATATTATTAAGCTTATTTATTTATTACATTTTCATCGTGGCCTTCCTCCTAAGAAGTTGTGGTGGCAAACATAGCTGTCTTCCTCCCGGAAGCTGAAGTTGGTTCCCAGTTCCTTATTCGCAGTTCCTAGTTCCTTATTCACAAAGCCAAAGAAAAATACTTCTTCTCTACTCTATTCACAACAATCTGGTGAGATATAGTAGGCTAAGAGAAAGTAACATTCCCAAAATTGTATTACTGTAAGATAATGTTATTACCCCATTGAAGGATGGACAATTTCATTCAAAGTTTTAAAAAAACATTCTAAACAATGCCCATCTTTTATCAACATTTCCCCTCCTTCCTATGCTATTAGTATGTATTGTGTGGGTGGCAAGAATACACAAATGATATATCCATTGTTGAATATCCAGATTTCCACCTTGATCTTTGATTATACATGAGAGCACAAATTGTCATTTGGGACTGACATTTCAGAGAAGTTTATCCGGCTTCTGTGCCACTCATACCATGCAAAGCACAGTAATTACTATGTTGCTGGATTAAAGCTTTAACAGGAGATCTGGGGAAACCGAGCTGGATTTATGCACATGCTAAATAAACTACAGATTAGAGCCTCAGATTATGAGGGGCCTCTAAATACATATAAATTACTAAAAATGAATAAATTGCCATTCTAGGGGGTAATGCTATGAGGCCTCTTAAACGTGACATAGTTTAGGGTCTCATATTGTCTTAATCCAGCCCTGGAGGGAAAGTTGTTGTAATGGCTTGTTTTTAATACTGATGATTTATGCTTTTTATGGTTTTATGGTGTTGTTTTTTCTGGTAAACCCCCTTAAGCAAGTCTCTGGCAAGGTGGCCTATAAATTCCCTAAATAAATAAAATAAAGTTTAAGAATTACTTATTTGCTACGAGAAAGGTGGACCACTTAGAAATGACAAGTGTATATCTATATATATATGAATATGGTTTTTTGTTCATTTGCAGTTGTTTGTTAACTTTATTGGATTTGGAAATTTAAAATAAAATATTTTTAAAAAGGTGGACAACTTCATTTTGGGAAAATCTTTGGGGGGTGGGGTCTGGGAAGGTGCCCTCAATGGGGTATAATGCCATAGAATCCTCCCTCCAAAGCTGCCATTTTTCTCCAGGAGAACTGATACCTGTAGTTTGGAGATGAGTTGTAATTCTGGGAGATCTCCAGGCCTCACCTGGAGGATGGCAACCCTAGCTACAAGAAGAATTTGGATAACGTACAGATGTAAACAGAGTACAATGCACGAAGCTTCAAACAGCATCTGCTTGTACAGAGACCACAAAAAAACATATTTGGAATGAAGACATTATGGATTACAATAGAGGTTGCTGCAGGCACCACGTGAAGGTTGCCTAATGACATAGTCAGGCCTGACTGCTGGAGACATGAAACTGGGCTAAGACTGATGCTTTGCTGTGTTTTTATACATAGGCTTCATCTAGAAAATGGAATGTTTCATTCCAAGTAGCATAGCACACACTTCCCTTTGTGAATATAGAATGCTTAGCTTCAGTTGCGTGTATGTTATGGCATCTGCTAGACCACAAGCAAGCAACCCCAGGGAAGAAAGAAGAGCGTTTCCAATTTCTCTCTCTCTCTCGGCTATTGAAAAGTGGAACGAACTAGCAGCAATCCTTACTCGAACACACGTTGTTTAAACTGGCACCCTCAATCTACAACTATGTCAAGCATTCTCCTGCAATATCTAGAAGAATTAGAGATTCTTAGTCTGTCATAAAGGAAAACAAATCTGTTTTCTATCAAAATCTGTTCAGAAATGTTTGGAAATGAAACTTTCTCCTGAAGAGATATTGGCTGTAGTTTTTAGACTTGCTTTATGCAAGTCTTGCAAGAGCTCAGGAGGAGCTAAGAACAGATGGCTATCCTGCACTTACTCCACTACCGCACATGACGCAAACTCTCATTTTCACTAAAGGGCTGATTCCACTTGTTGGGGGCGGAGCAGGTTCGGTAATGGTCCATATGGCCAATGCAATTGTTGCTCAATTTGCACTTGCAACAAATTCCACACAACACAGGGTAATCCATTTTTTCACCCTTGTTAGCCGTGGTTTCCCTTTCACACTAGATGCAGCTAGCAACATCCTCCGCCACCCCGCCACGCACTGTTGTCATGCTGCTGTCATGATGCTCCAGCCACAAAAAAAGAATTGGTGCATGCACAGCACTCCTGAGGAATAATAACACAATGTTTCACCTTAAAAAAAACATGCATTTGCATCGTGGTGCTTCAGAAAAATGCAATACTTGGAGCCTTTGGTAATGCTAACTGCTGGAAGGCATTGGGTGTCCTATTGTGGTCATCTACATTGAAAAGATTGATTTGCCCCTTACTGCTTGGGGGAAGGAAGGAGAGCACTTGGGGAACTTTTCAAATGCTAATCTGAGACCAGAGGAAACCCACTCACCACTTTTTAGTGTAGCAACAGTGGCCATTTTCACAGTTTCTTTACCCTCGCACAAAATCACGCAACTCACGGAACAACGGCATCTTCATGGCTCAACATTGTGCCACAAAATGGAATCATGACAGGGTGACGTCAGAAATCGCACCATGAAGACGCCGTCGTTCCGTGAGTTGTGCGCAAGGGTAAAGATGTGTGAAAACGGCCACTATGAAGATGTTGCCTTGAATATCAATACTATTGGCATCATCAAAGACACCAAGGCAGTCCACTGTGACAGTGCAAAGAGGATATTCATTCAAACAGGAGTGCTGTCCCTTTAGGACACAAATTAAAAACCTGATAACGTTAGAATGCACCTTTTTACACAATGGTAGCCAGTTTTGCAACCCAGGGTGCTTCCACATGGGGATTTTACCCTCTGCACAGTGGGAAGAAGCCACATGATATTGTGCCCAATCCAGGAACAAATCGTGGGACTCCTGTATTTTATTTGTTTCATATATTTGTTTAAAACATTTATATGCTGCCTTTCCACCCCAGGCAAAACAAACACATTAGGTCATGTGAACAGTCCTCTGGTGAGCCGGGTTAAAGGAAACCACGGGGTAGCTGTGGGTGGAGGGTAGAAGCCATTCCCATCCCGTTTGCTGCTCCTGCTGCATTGGCCGCACACATAGAGCCCCCCGCTGTGTAAAAGGAGTCCTAGCTACACTACAAGCTGATATCAAGCTTATACCAGTTTTAACTGTAATAGATTCCTTCAAGGAACCCCTGAGACTGTAGTTTCAGAAGAGTGTTGACAGTTTCTGGTAGAGATCGCTATCCCACCCATGACTGAAGAACTAGAAACTCCAGGAGGGAAAAAAATTACAATTAATCCTGTTTGTACATCTATTGAATAGGCAGAGTCTTTGCGCCCTAAATACTACAGATAGCCATCCATAGGAAATGTTTTCCCATAACTGAATCTCCCTGTTTATTTCCTATTAATAATTTTATTAAATGTTCCAATATACACAAGAAACACAAAAAGCTACTTGTGTGTCTGTAACACAGAAGGGCAAAAGCATCTACTCATGCACAATAGTTGTTGAGGAAAGACGTATACCTGTTCAGTGGAATTCTAAGCATATTACACTCTTCCAAATTCACTGAAGTCAATGGGCATAGATGGGTGTAACTCTTCTTAGGATTGTACCTGATGAGATGCTCCCGTGTAAACGCCATGTAAATTAAAATGTGGCATGTATCCCCCTCACACCCTTTTCCCCAAACCCTCCATTTCAGGGTTGCTCATGTCTCTGTGACCTTTTCTTCCATGTTCCTTTCATGTAACCACATCTGCCGTCCTTTCTATAATCTTGGCGATGTTTCCAGGTTCACTGCAGATACTGAACTTTTCTTTCAAGGATATGTATCAAGCAGCTCGCTTCTTCTCAAACGGAACAGACCCCAGGCAAAACAAACACATTAGGTCATGTGAACATGCAGTTTTGTTTTAATTAGTCCATTCCTTTCATTCATCTAACCGAGTGCCTTGAAAGTCTTTCAAGGCCATGGACAGCACTGGGAAAACTATAAATACGTAGACCATTCAGCTCCAAGGAGCTCGACATGGGGCTGCCTTTGAAGACCGTTCAGAAACTTTGGCTAGTTCCAAACAGGCGGCCCCTTTGCTAGAGAGAATAAACTGGATGAAGCAAGTCACACCTGTCTAGAAAACCCTGCACTGATTCATTTCTGGGCACAGTTCAAGGTGAACGTTGTTGATCTGGAAAGCTGTAAATGGCCTAGATCCAGATTACCACAGGGAAACAACTATTAAAGTGAATATCATCTAAAGCTACCAGGAAGAAGACATTTTCTGTGGCAGTACTCAAGCTCTGGACCCTTTCTCTTGGTATGTTTGTACAGCACCATCACAGAAATATTTACATGTCAGGGTTGCCAATCTCCAGGAGGAGCCTGGAGTTCTCCTGGAATTACAACTGATCTCCAGACAACAGAGGTCAGTTCCCCTAGAGAAAACAGCTGCTTCTGAGGGTGGACTCTACGGCATCCCAACCCTACTGAGCTCTCTCCTTTCCCCAAATTCCACCCTCCCTGGGCTCCATCCCCAAATCTCCAAGAATTTCCCAACCTGTAGTTAGCAACCCTGCTCTCAGCTGAAGCCATCCTGTTCTTTCATGCTTTTACTGGTATTTAAAATCCTTTGATTTTGGAGGCTAATCAGCTGCTTTTATTCCCTTTTGTTTTGTAATGTATTTATTTTAATAACAGTACTTAATATTTTAGAATACCTTCTTTGCTTTTTGGAAACAGTCTTAAATGCTTTTATTTCAAAATATGACAGACAGGTAAGGAAATCCCTCGTTGGGCAAAACACTAAAGGAATTTTAAGGGATCAGAAAGCATAGTGAATTTTTTTGGGTGGGGGCTACAGTTCCCCTCTTGCAGAAAAATCCTGTGCAAGTTCTCCGGTCTCTATTAAAATCAGTGGGCTCAGGCAGGAGCCCATTAGTGTGAGAGGTCAGATGGTGTGGTGGGTATCATCTGCCTCTCACTCAGACCTGTACACTTTGCCCAGGGCTAGTGAAACCACATCAAAAATCCATGCACGATTTCCTTGTTAATAACAAATGAATCGCCTGCAGTTTTTAAAACTTTAAATCGCAGCCTCAAAGGGTACCAATTTAGACTGCAACTGGGGAAGAGGGGAGGTAGAATTTAACTTTTCTCTCTCTACCATGTTTTCTTCCTACCATGTTCTTGGTTTCATTGCCCTCCCAATCTGCTATTTGTGGGAGCATGGAGGGGGGAGAATGCAGGTGCCATGTGGGTGCTATATCACACACACATCCTCAATTAGCTGCTCGAGTTGGCAATTCTGGCTGTGTAAACAGTGGAAGGGGAAAAGGTTAAACTTCCCTCCCTCTATACCATAACCCCAAACTGAATCTGGGTCTAACATACAATTTAAAATAGAGAAAGCAGCAGCAAGATTTCCCCATAACCAAGCTAACTTTTACCCTTATGATCACTTTGTTATAGTTTAGACAGTAATGAATTTATGAATTCATTTATGAATGAATTCTAATTTATCCCCCACCCTTAGTCTCTCACACAATTCAGCTCAGTTTAATTAATTATAATTACCAATCACTTTTGTCCAATGACTGGTGCCCAGCTTTGAATCTGCCATGATGAATTTAGGCAAGCTACACCCTCTGCCTGAGCATTGCAGGCCAAGTAGGTGGAGCTTATAGTAAGCTCTGCTCCGCCCCATCCCCATTGCCAAACAATAACACTTAGGGTTGTGTGATTCAGTATTCGCTTTGGGTAAAAATACTCGAAGCAGAGCCAATCCGAAAAGATTCTGGATATCCAAATTGGGGCCAGCATGCTGGCCCCGATTCGGAAATCCCGAATCAAAGCTTTTGGAAAGCTTTGGAAAGCTTCGGAGCTGAGTTTAAAGGACCCCACTGCTGCTTGCAAGCAGCCATTTAAGGGGCAGGAAGGGCCAGAGGAGGCAGCTCCGGCCTTCCCCAATGCCTCAGAGGTTCAGGTGGCAGTGGCAGCACGAGGCTGCTGCGACGGCCTGGAGCCTCCAAGCCATTACAGCCTCGTGCTGCTGCCACTGCCACAGCAGCAGCCCACAGCACAGCTGACCCTCCTGCCAGATAAGGTAAGTGGATGGGGAGTGGAGGGGTTCCCCAGGGGGGGTGGAAGGGTTGCCCCAGGGGGGGTTGGGGGGTAGGGGTGGGGGAGTTGCCCTCCTCGCTTCAGTATGCTCCGAATATTTACAGAGCATACTGAAGCGAGTAAAGTACCTTAATTAAGGTATTTCCGAAATTTTTTCCGAAACCCGAATCAACCCCCTCCTGCACACCCCTACTGAGACACTGGCAGTAAACCAGCCAACTACCTCTGTGTGTACTACATAACGCGCTTGCCATCTTGCTGAATGCTCCTCTCCCACTGCCAGTGCTAAACCTGCTCCTGGGTTTTTAATTAAAATGCTATATACAAGCCTTAATCACCTGCGAATGAGTTGATTTTATGAATGCTTTTATCACTCAGCTCACACCCTCCGTCTCTCTCTCTCTCTTCACCTCTGTCTTACAAAACCCCAAGCTAAACAAAACATTAAGGTCATGTACTAGAAAAATACCCCACCCCCACCCCCACAAAAGCCAGAAAATGCAATAGGTAAAATTCCATCAGGAAACATGCTGAAAAGTCTGCGTGCTTTCTGGAACACATCTTTCAAATTACACATTCAGCCAGGAAATAATATTTATGTGCAAAGGAGCTAGAGGTACCTGAAAAATAATGATCTGTTTAAAAAATGTTCTGAAGTCAGAAATTCTGAATTAGCATGATTACGAACAATAGGGGATATAGCTTCTCATAATACCTAGCATTTATATAGAACTTTTACGTCTTCAAAGCTCTTCAAATCTATTATCTCTGTCATCTTTACAACAAACCTGTAAGATAGGGCTATATTATTCCTGTATTGGATGTGGCGGGCAGTGGCACAGATGCTAAGGGTGACATCCTATGTGCACTTACCTGGGAGTAAATATCATTGAATGTTATGGGATTTACTTCTTAGTTGTTATCATTACCAAATGACTAGGGGGGAAATGTCCTGTCCCTTTACAAGAGGCTTAATGACTGCAAATATGCCACTGAAGATCTTCATGGTATGAAGCTAAATAGCATCACTTGGTAGACCAACTTTACTGTAGCATAAGCTTTCAAGAGCCATAGCTCTCTCTCATATGTAGATGTACAGAGTCAGTTTGGTGTAGTGGTTAAGAGTGGTGGGACTCTTATTTGGAGAACTTGGCTGGATTCCCCACTCCTCCGCTTGAAGCCAGCTGGGTGACTTTTGGGTCAATCACAGCTCTCTCAGAGCTCTCACAGCCTCACCCACCTCACAGGATGATTGTTGTGGAGATAATAATAACATACTTTGTAAACCACTCTGAGTGGGTGTTAAGTTGTCTTGAAGGGTGGTATATAAATTGAATATTGTTATTATTATTATGTAAGAGGAAGAAAAAGCACTCCCAAATCATCTGTTTGCATGATCACCTTAACAAGCAAGCCTCTTTCTCTGCACCTTCTGTCTATACATTTTTATCCCACCTATCCTCCAAGGAAGATCAGGACAGGCTCAGTTCTCCCCATCTATCTCACAGTATCCCTGTGAGATAGATGGGGACAGAGTGATTGGCTCAAGGTCACTCAGTGTACTTCAAAGTTGAGTGGGGATTAAAATTTAGCTCTCCCAGGTCCTAATCTGTCACTGAAACCAGTACACCGCACTGGTTTTCAATGGCTGTATACCCAATTCACCCATGGAGAAAGGATAGTTCATTTTATAGGAATTCACACACTGGTATCCCTCTCTGTGTGGCAGGAATGCAAAATAAATACCCAGTGGAAATTAATAGCTGCCACACCAAAATGAACTTGTGATACTACTGTGAGTCAATTAAGTGAAATAAGCAGCCACAATGTAAATCTGTAAACCACCCCCTAAGAAGTATTACCTGAGAAGACCCACAAAGCTTCATTTATCTAGTTTTAAACAAGCTTTCCCTCTTAGGAAAACAACAGTCAATCTTAATTAATGCTGAATGCGCTGACACGTGGAGGTGGCTCTGGGTTGCTTTCTGGTTGATCGTTTTACAACCGGCCCTCATGACAGTTTGTAAACGCCTTCAGGCTGCCAAGAAGGCTTCAGGCACCCAAAACTAGAAGCAATGAATTTCACACAAGGAGTGTTCCTGTCACGAAACTGACTTAACTGAAGCTTATGGAAAAGCTCTCATTTCTTCACAACGCACACCTCAGAATGTTTCCTTCATAGTATGTTATTGTGTGCTTTTATAAGTCTCCCAATGGCAAGAGAACCTCAGAGGTACATCAGAACATAAATGTTGCTTCAACACAGAGTCAGTTCATGGTACTGAGGCTGAGCTGATGACCCGTGGAGAATTGTCACCCTCCTCTTTATTCCACCCCAAGCAGTCATCAGGGTGGCTTGGCCAGCGAACAAGTGCTGATTTAGGCCAAGCGTTCTGTCACCAACCATGATTAATCCCACACAGCTAGCTTCCTTGCACACCACAACATAATAAACATGGCCTGTTGTTTGCCTCTTGGCATCCAAACTTAGATTGCTGCTTATCAGGGCTTTTTTTCTGGGAAAAGAGGTGGTGGAACTCAGTGGGTTGCCCTCAGAGAAAATGGTCACATGGCTGGTGGCCCCGCCCCCTTATCTCCAGACAGAGGGGAGTTTAGATCGCCCTCCACAAGGGCAATCTCAACTCCCTTCTGTCTGGAGATCAGGGGGCGGGGCCACCAGCCATGTGACCATTTTCAAGAGGTTCCGGAACTCCATTCCCCCGTGTGCCCCCTGAAAAAAAGCCCTGCTGCTTATTATGGAGGTTCCATTCAGCTGGTTATGGCTAATAGCAATTGATCTTCCATTAATTAATTTGTCTGAATTGTTTTTTAAATGTCTCAGCTAATGGAATCTCCACATGTCGTGATAACTTAATCCCATATATTAATTGTGCATACTATATGAAGAAATAAGCAATCATTTTACTGGGTGATAATGGCCTGGTTCTCACATGTACTTATATTATTTGATTTTTTCGATGCTTATTTATTTTTTATTAAAAAATGTTTACCCTGCCGTTCCTTTTGGATGGATGTCGAACCTGAGAATTGGTTCCTCTGAAAAGTGCTGGGTTTGAGGAACTGACAGAAAAAAATTTGTCTCTGACATTGTATCTGTGATGGTTCATTCTCACACACATGTCATCACTTGAGGATGCCCTTGTTCAGTGATCAACATGTGTGTGGATTAGGCCCATGAGTTTAAGTGTTATGTGGAACAGTTTGCAACATTTCCTATTTACCCTCTCCATTACAGACAAGAGAATATTTTTGTTTCTTTTTATATTATGTACATTTTTATTAACGTAAGCTTTACAGGGAAATTTTGGAGCATGGATACAGAAAAAAGGCACAAGAATCGAAGACAATGGATTGGATTTGCATGAAGGAAAAGTAAAATCAAAACTGCCATTTCAAGGTTGAAAGAGGAGGGATTAGAAATTCAGAATCATCCTTACACGCTATTTAAAAATTTATAATAATTTTTTTCCTATGTGAAATCTATGCAACTGGAAAATGTGACACTGTCCTCTGTGAAGACAGCCAGCCCCATCTTTTTTTAAAATATCATCTCAACAACTTAGGATCCTGTCTGTTTTAAAATTAAATAGCTCTCTAGAGCTTCGTAAATAACTCATGGAATACTTTTTTCACCTAAGGGAAAGAGAGTTCCAAAACTTAACTCTTTTACAGGGAACACCTAATCAGAAAACAATCTGAAATGGTTGTTGCCAATTAGAGCGGACACACATATCTATCAAACACAGGCTTACTCAGAGAAGCTCTAGTGGAGGCCATCCATCTTACTGCTCGTAGGGACATATGGTTCTTGCTTTACATACAACCAAACTCGAACACAGGCAGAAGTGACTGTTAAGATGACTAAGCAGTGCACGTTGTGGGTCACTCACTATTAAGGAAAAAAAGGGTAGCCCAGCCAACTTACGAATATTTAAAGTTTCTAACTGTTTAATATCAGCTTTGGTTCCAAGAACTCCCGAGGTCTCCATAATATATATATAGAGAGAGAGAAAGGCTGAGCCAGCTGGCTGATTAGATAATCTATTAAAACAAAATGAGACTTCACAGAAAAAGACGGGCTTCCCTGCTTTCCTTTCTCTATGCTTTTGCTTCCATATAGCCAGCTATTGTCTAGTCTCAGTAGCAGAGGGAAGCACTGAGAGAGACAGATGCCTTTGGTCTCCTTACCACGGGCCACGGAATTTATTTCCATTGCTCCAAGACCTATGGCAGCAGAGGGCTTCCACATTCTGGAAAAGAGCATTTGAGAATGGCATCAGTTCCGTCTTAAAAATTACTTTGAAAGTAGACCTAGAATATGGGCCAGGTCACAGCCATAATCGGTTTACAGAAAGGGAAAACACGGTTTTACAGAAAAATGGCCCAGAGGATCACACAAAATGCTGAGAAGACTGGGAACATCTGAGTTAGCTGAATAAGCCCAGCAGCTGAACATCAGCCCTTCCCCTTGCAGGTGTTTCAAGCCTGGTTGGTTTTGGCATAAACCAAAGGGTCCTTGGCTCTCAGGCATTTCTCAGCCACATGACTTATCACCTGCTTTAGTAGTGTATAAATGCCTGTTAAGTTGCACATCTTTGCTTAAACTATATTTGGGGAGGGGGCACATTTTATTATGAAAGGTGCCTTGAGTCCTCCGTGTAGCAGGAAAATGGTGGTAAAATATTTAAATAAATAAATAGATGAGGCAGTGAAGTACTGGACTGTACACTGCAAGCAGTAAGCACTCAGCTGAATGCTTTCTTTGAAAAAGAAAAATGCCTCATGCACAGAAAACTAGCATACAAAGGCTAGGCTTTGTGACACTTAGGTTTTTATTTGCATATAGGGTGTTTTTCTTTCTTTTCTTTCTTTTTTTTTTACAGAGGAAGGAACAAATAAATTTGGCAGTCCTCCATGTGCAGTCTGATTGCACTTGTACCATCTCACCTACTCTAGCTGCAAAGTTAAACACTGCGACTCGAAGCAGGTAATAGCCACTGCCAGAACTGGCAGTCTCAAGGGAGGGTTTCTGAAGCATAAGGGGATGAGCCACCCAATATTTTGAGTACCTTCCCATTGGCATCTGTTTCACACATTACTAAATACCTGCATGGAACACTCTTAGGTATCCACTACTTTAGGAAACCCACGTCGATGATGATTTATTACAATCCTGAATATGGGTTCTTCTTCCTGCTTCTCTTTTCTAAGGTAAGAGAACGAATGGGTGTGTGAGTGATTGTAGAGCAAGCACCATCCTAAGTACATACCCTCCTTTTCTTACCATAGAATGTCTGAAAAGAGTTTAGGTGCACAACTAATCACAGAAGACCCATAGGCACAACTCTCATCTTTACACTTTCTTTACCACAAATTCTTGAACAGGAGTATCTCTGTGTAGAAGCATGGTGTGATTTTGCACGAAGCAGCCCTCAGTTCCTGCTTCTCAGAAGATCTGATTCAGTCTCTTTTTATATGGGCCCTGAGCCATCGTGAGAGAATTAAATTTGGGGCATAACAGGGAACTAAATTTGGGCGTGAAACCAACTGGAAAGTGGGAGGAGAGAAATCCTGAAAAATAACGAGTCATGTGCTACTGGCTGTGGTTTGACTTGGGTGAGCTTTCTTGTAGCCTCTTCACAGCTCTTTGCTTAGCAGACCTTCAAGCAGCAAGGAAAGCTAACATCAACCAGTGCCCGACTGTCTCAATAAATAAACTCTCTTCTGCTTCTTACATCATTCCCTCGGCCAACCTGTGTGGTTTTATTGCAAGCCTCGTTATATTTGGGGATTTACTTCTGTATTTATGATCCAAAATCTCAACTGGAGAAAAAAAATTAAAGGCCCTGCGTATTCACTAAGGATTGGAATCCAAAAGCCAATACAGACAATAAGATGAGTGTCTGCAAGAGATTATGGGGGGTACAATTTAGAAACTACCCCCCCCCAAAACCACACCCACCCGTCAAACATTCTTAAAGCTCTCAAAGGCAGGTTGATTTCCTCTCCCCCTTTCTTTTCGTATAACTTACTCATGGCTGCTCTCAACATTCCTTGGTCTCCAGGAGCATATTTGGGCCTCATCAGTTCCATTTTTGTCTTTCCTTTTTCTCTGATACGATTTACAAAGTCAAATTTTTCTGCATATCGGGTGAGTCCACCAGTTACAAAGAGACCCCTCCCTTGTCTGGCCTAGTTATGCTGCTTTCATGATATAGTAGATACTTTTATACAGGGGTCATTTAGTAGAAAAAGAGCTGGAGGAACTCATTAGCATAACTCATTAGCATATGCCATGCCTCTCGCCATCACCAGAAGTGTGTCATTAGTATAACTCATTTGCATATGCCACACCCTCTGATATCACCTATTCTGGCTGCTTTGGACCCAATCCTAGCCATTCAAGGCCGAAATTGGACCCAAAATGGCAAAAAGGGGCTGAAAATGGCTGAAAGGGGGCCCAAAATGGTCAGGATTGGGCCACTGATGAGCGGGAGAGTGATCTACCACCCATCAGAGGCCTGATCCAGGCTGTTTTGGCCCCAATCTAGGCCAATGGCCGAGAGTCAGGTGGGCGGGGCCGCCTGACATATGACCTCTTTGGGGAACTGCCGGAACTGCATTCCTGTGCGTTCCCCCTCGAAATGAGCCCTGCTTTTATACCATAGAAAATAAACGAGTCTTGTGGTATCTTAAAGGCTAACTATATTTTTATCCCAGCATAATTTCTTTGTGGATAAGAGCACACTTCCGATTGAAGGAATAGATTCTTGCTAAACTCCCTTTTTATGTAGGGATATGGGAGGAGGAGGGGACAGCAGGGTCAAGGAGCTATGAAATGCAGGAACTAGAGAGTGAAACAGAATTATGTAAAATTAAAATTATTTATTAGCTGCCTTTCTACCATGCAGGAATTCAAGGAGGGTTGCAAGATAAAATATAAATAATAAAAATACACTTTAAAATAACCCAGAATTTAAAAACACAATTTAAGGCTACCAGTAGCTAGAGAAAACTGAGTTAATTAAAATAAGTCCCAAATAATTCCAGCTATCTCCTGAAGATCAGCACTGATGGGTCCAAGTGCTGTTCCCTGAGGAGGTTGTTCCATAATGATGGGGTGCCACCAAAAAGGCCCCCTCTCATGTACCCACCAGGTGAACATCTTTGGTCAATGGGACAGTCAGGTGGGCCTCTCCCTGTGATCTTAACTCCTGGACAGGAACATATGGGAGAAGACAGACCCTCAGATCCCCCGGTCCCAAGCCATGCAGGGTTTTAAAGGCCGAAGCCAACACCTTGAATTGGGCCTGGAGCGGACGCGTAGCCAGTGCCGTTGCTGTAATATCGGTGTCACACGCTCCCGATAGCCGACCACCAATCGAGCCACAGTATTCTGCACTAGTTGCAGCTTCCAAATACTCTTCAAGAGTAGCCCCAAGTAGAGCACACTGCAATTAGACCAGTCAAGATGTAAATAAAGCATGAATCACTGCAGCTAGATCTGACTGAACCAGGAATAGGTGCAGCTGAAGCATCAACCAAAGTTGAATGAAAGCTCCTCGAACCACCACAGTCACCTGGTTTGCAAGAGCGGCTGCTGTGCCAATCAGCGCTACGTGTCTTTTCAAGGAAAGTATAATCCCATCCAGGGGTCATTTTGTAGAAAAAGAGCTGGAGGAACTCATTAGCATAACTCATTAGCATATGCCACATCCCTTGACATCGCCGGAAGTGTGTCATTAGCATAACTGATTTGCATATGCCACACCCCCTAACATCACCTATCCTGGCTGTTTTAGACCCAATCCTGGCCATTCAGGGCCAAAATTGGGCCCAAAATGGCAAAAAGGGGCTGAAAATGGCCAGAAAGGGGCCCAAATGGTCAGGATTGGGCCACTGCTGAGTGGGAGAGTGATCCACCACCTGTCAGAGGCCTGATCTGGGCCGTTTTGGCCCCAATCCAGGCTGAAACGGACCCAAAATGGCCAAGAGTCAGGTGGGCGGAGCCACCTGACGTGACCTCTTTGGGGAACTGCCGGAACTGCGTTCCCGTGCATTCCCCCTCAAAATGAGCCCTGATCCCATCCAAGACAGGAGAGATCTCACATCCCTGGTCTGCCTTTCTACTAACCTAAACTGAAAAGGGGAGGGATGGCAAACCCCGTTATAATCTGGTATGTAAGAAAGGACAAGCCCACGGGGAATACAATGAAAAAATGCTTCACAAAGTGTTAAATTTTTAAAGTGCCAGTGCTATATAATTCATACATTCATACATATTTGTGCAACTCTTTCAGGAACAAGAATAAATCCATCATACAAAAAGTACATTCATGAATATTGCAACATGTCCGGGTGTAATAAAGTCAGTACAAATTCAAATCCTTGCATTGGTCTCTCTCCTTCTTTCTTGTGACCTTTCCATGCACAGAGCAAACGCAGAGGTGGGATGGATGTAGAAATCCTCCTCAGGCCCGATCTGGGGCCGGCTTAGAAACCACAGATTTCGTGTCCTCTTCTACGGGAGCACTGCCTCTGGTTCCATATGCTTGGAGATTTTTCACATTACATCAACCGGATTGGGCGGCCGTCTATTCCAGGGCCCTATTCTACATCCATCCCACCTCTGCGTTTGCTCTGTGCATGGAAAGGTCACAAGAAAGAAGGAGAGAGACCAATGCAAGGATTTGAATTTGTACTGACTTTATTACACCCGGACATGTTGCAATATTCATGAATGTACTTTTTGTATGATGGATTTATTCTTGTTCCTGAAAGAGTTGCACAAATATGTATGAATGTATGAATTATATAGCATTGGCACTTTAAAAATTTAACACTTGGTGAAGCATTGTTTCATTGTATTCCCTGTGGGCTTGTCCTTTCTACTAAACTAGACTGCCTCTGACTTGTCAGGATTAAGATAACATAATGAAGAAAAATACAGAGACCTTTCACTTATTATGTGAAGACTGTTAACATCTGTAACAGGTGAGGTGTCAAAAATGCTCTTCTGCTCTCTGCCGAGGACAAACATATCAGACACTACGTAAAAGAATAAGTAGGCACAGACTTGACATCCAAATAAAGTCTCAGATCATCCAATATTCAGCAAGGGCACACAGTATAGCCCTCATTGGGCTGTACCATTTCAGAATGCAAGTTGGGACTTGCATGACTCACATTGAAAAGCCTTTGAGCACAGTTTAGCATGTCAGGAGAGATATACAGTTCAGCATAGCATAGGTTAATTTGGCTGCAGCTGGCTTTCTGCATGCAGACAATGGAGCATTCAGACATGAGTATATAAAAAGATGGCTATTGCCAGCATTTTCTGCAGCATCCATTTTTCCATCCAACTGTGCAGCTAGGAAAGGAGATAGGGTTATAAAGTAGAGTCTTGGGGTTTTACTTGAGGAGGGGGGATTGAGCAGTAAAGAAATAGTATCACAATGACAGTCCGGGTGGGACAGAAGGGATCCAAGAACTGCAGATGTGGGGCACAAAGATAATCAAAAGCAGGAGAAAAAAATATTTAAAACAGGCATTATCACACAGATGACTTGTCGGATTCTGAAGTTTGAATCAGAAAGTTTCCAGCTCAGACCTGACCAAATGAGCTCCACTGAAACTGGGCTCAGGCCCTGGTGCCTTTTTGTGGTGATGGAGGGAATCCTGTGATTTACAGTATCAGCTCCTGAGACCAACAAACCTGAAACTTCTAAATAGGATTTCCAACATCCAGGTGGTGGCTGGTAGGGTTTCCAAGTCCCCTTACCCTCCTGGCAGGAGGAGGGGCCCACCACTCATTCTTCTTTGCATGTTAGCTCCTGGGGCTGTGCGATGATGTCACTTCAGGAAGTTATGTCATCACACAGGCCTGGGAGCATGTGCGCGCTTCACATTGTTTGGGGCCCAAAATTGGTTTTGTGCAAAGCACAGGAGCGCTCCCTGTGTGGCACAATGACATCACTCCCAGGAGTGATGTCGCACTGCTCCAGGAACACAGCCTGGAGGCATGTCCCCCCCGCTGCTTCCCCCTCACCAGCCAGGGGAGTGAGAGGGTGGGAGTGGGGGATCCCCCGATCCCTACCAGGGGAATGGCAACCCTCAGGGCTGGTAATTTCCCAAAATTATAACTGATCTCCAGGAAACAGAGATCAGTTCCCCTGGAGGAAATGGCTACTTTGAAACGTGGATTCTATGACATTATACCCTGCTGAGGTCGCTCCCCTCCCGAAACCCTGCCCTCTCAAATTCCACCCCCCAAATCTCCAGGAATTTCCCAACCCGGAGCTGGAAAACCTACTTCTAACCCTACTACAAATACATGTTATTTATACCATGCTTTTCCTCCAGCAGGGACTCAAAGCGGCTTACAAAACCATTCTCTCCTCTGTTTTATCCTCACAACCACCAACTTGAGAGTAAGTCACCCAAGACCACCCACTGAGCTTCCATGACAGATCGCAGATTCAAACCTGCGCCTCCCAGATCCAGGTCTGACCCTCTTAAGCCACTATACTACGCTAGGAATGCCAGCTCCAATGGGAAATTCCTGGAGATTTGTGAGTGAAGCCTGGAAAGGGTGGGGTTTGGGGAGGGAAGAGGCCTCAGCAGGGCATAATACCATAGACTTTACCCTCCATAGCAGCTGTTTTCTCCCTGGAAATCAGCTGTCCTTCCGGAAGACTTCCACCCACCACCTGAGAATTCCAGCATCTTGGCCAGGTCAAAAGAGCCAAACCTGCTACCCATCAAAGCTCAAGCTTCTGGCTCCAACAACTGACCCCTGGGACGTCGGAGCTGCAGCAGACACACAGCCTAGACTGACCTGACCCAGCCCTGAAAGCAAGAAAAGGCAAGTTCACAGACTATTGCAGCTGCACATTGCCAGCACCGATAATAAGCTTCAGGCCGAAAACACTCCAGACTGAAAGATCAGGCAGATCTTTTTTCCCCCATGGGCCTATGCCAGAGCAAGTCATATCGATTAAGCCTTGCTAAGCCTGACATCCAGCATGAACCAACTCCCTTTATTCCACTAGTCTTTTAACCATCCTGAAATGGCATTATTTGCTTGATTTGCAAAAGGCCAAGGTAATTTGTTTTAATTTTGATGTATCGGTCCCCTTTTCCACTGCAGACCCACCCATGCCCTTCCTCAGCGTCCCCTTATTCCCCAGGAACAGGGAAACGGGGGGCTGCAATGGAAAGGGGGAGGCAGGAAAAGTTCTGTTCTACCACTGGAAAATTTCATCTGGATTGAACCCATTGTCTGTAAGGCAATTCTTCAGCCTGAATAACAGCCAAGATTCAGTTTGGTGTAGTGGTTAAGAGTGTGGGACTCTAAACTGCAGATTCCCCACTCCTCCACTTGAAGTCGGCTGGGTGACCTTGGGTCAGTCACAGCTTCTAGGAGCTCTCTCAGCCCCACCCACCTCACAGGGTGATCATTGTGGAGATAATAACGAGCCCAGCCCTTGCTGCCCAATTGTCAGCTGATCAACAAGAGGAAGCAGGCCAAGAAGATGGGCCCACGCCAGAGGAGGCATATGGCAAATAGCAGTGGTCCCACTCCCTACCAACGACATCATTTCCGCCAGAAGCAACAGCATCATGCCAGTTTGGTGTAGTGGTTAAGAGCGCAAGACTCTAATCTGAAGAACCAGGTTTGATTCCCCACTCCTCCACGTGAAGCCAGCTGGGTGACTTTGGGTCAGTCAGAGCTTCTAGGAGCTCTCTCAGCCCCACCCACCTCACAGGGTGTTCTGTTGTGGGGATAAGGATAACATACTTCGTAAACCACTCTGAGTGGGTGTTAAGTCATCCTGAAGGGCAGTATATAAATCAAATGTTATATTATTATTATTATATGTCATCAGTATGGGCCACGGGCACACCCAAAAGGCTAAGTACCTGCAGCCCCCACACACTGGTTGCCAGGGGGACACCAGCAACCCTGTTCAGCACTGGAAGGGACTATGGCTTGGTGCAATCAGGGAGAAGGGCTGTGAGGATACAAATGGCTGCCAAGGGAGGAGTCAGTGCTCTTCAATCCTGCACCGCTTTTGCTGTTATGACCGGAGCCCCAGCCCTCTCTTTCTGGGTGATTAGGGCAGGCCTGTATTTAAACTGCTGCTGCTCTTGGTTTGGCCTTGGGGCATAGGAATTCTAGACTCCTCTCATGCATGTATTTCACCTCCCCAGGGCTTCAGATTCCTTGGTTGTAAAGCAGAACCATAAAACATTTCAGGATTTTACATGAGAATTGCTACATCCCAAAGAAGAAGCTGGGCTGAAACGATTGCGAGCACAGTCCTAAACAGAGTTACTCCCTTCTTAGCCCGCTTAGCTCCCTTCTTAGCTCAATGGATTTAGGAACACACTGTAAGACATTCCAGATTTGAGGCTATTTCCAGATAATTACTTTAGATGCATAATCTGCTCATTCTGAACAATAATAACAAATAAGTATAAAATATATTAAAAAGTGGTTTTCACAATGTCTTGCAAGGAAACTTACCAGGGGTTCCTCAGTGATAAGATCTGTAATGGGGCTTGTCTATCTGTTGAGAGCAGAACCACAAGTGACAAAAGGCACAGATTGGACACTTGTCTGCTTCCCTCAAGTTTTGATGGGAAATGTAGGCATCCTGGTCTTGCAGCTTGGCTGTCCGAATGCTGTCCAATGGACTTTTCAACTGTCACTTGTCCAACATTCCGCCAAGCTGCCTACATTTCCCATCAAAACTTGAGGGAAGCAGACAAGTGTCCAATCTGTGCCTTTTGTCACTTGTGGTTCTGCTCTTAGTCACAAGTGAAACCCAATTGATTTTTTCCATAAATCAAGAACATGAACAACAAATGCTGCAGCATTGAGTAAATCACTCTCACCCAGGCCAAATCACATCCTTTCTGCTTCCTATTTAATCCTACTACATTGCCCAGCAATCCGCATTTTCAGCTCTCTTTTTTAAAGGTACAGCTATGCCTAAGAAACAATATCACATGAAACAACCAACCTTTCCCTGTAATACACAGGGGCAGAGAGTTCGGGTTTGTTTAAAGTCACACTCTCCATTTAAGTGGGGCTTGGCTTTCTTAATTTTATAATTGGCTGTCATCTGTAGTCTCTCCCATTATGTCCCCTGCAAGTCCTTGCGCTCTGCGGATATAAGTAATTACTGGCGGTCCCCGGTCCAAGGGACGTTTGCCTATCCACGACCAAAGCCAGGGCCTTCTTGGCTTTGGCTCCGATCTGGTGGAACACACTCCTGTTGGAGATTCAAGGCGGCCCTGCGGGATTTGTTGCAGTTCCGCAGGGCCTGTAAGACGGTGATGTTCCACCAGGCCTTTGGTTGAGGACCAGCATCCGTCCCTTTCCCACCATTTTTCCTGACTGCCATGCCGTTTTCCAGCCTGCTCTGGTACCATCCCTGCATAATTTAAGCGTTAAGTTTTTTATAGTGGCCTATGTATTTTAATGACACCCGAAATTGAATTACTGTGATTGGTGATAACTTTTATAGTTTTATGCGTTTTTAAGACTGTATTTATTGATGTTTTGTTGACATTAGCTGCACTGAGCCCGTTCACGGAGAGGACGAGACATAAACCTAAATAAATAAATAAAAATAACAGTAAATCAATATAGACCAGTATAAGAACTTAAGAAGAGTCTTGCTGGATCAGACCCAGGACTTTTTTTCAGGGGGAACGCGGGAGAATGGAGTTCCGGAACCTCTTGAAAATGGTCACATGGCTGGTGGCCCCTCCCCCTGATCTCCAGACAGAGGGGAGTTTAGATTGCCCTCCGCGCCTTAGCAGCATGGAGGGCAATCTAAACTCCCCTCTGTCTGGAGATCAGGGGGCGGGGCCACCAGCCATATGACCATTTTCTCTGAGGTCAACCCACTGAGTTCCACCACCTCTTGTCCCAGAAAAAAAGCCCTGATCAGACCAAAGGACCATCTAGCCCACAGAGGATGACCAGATGCCCAAGAAAGCCTAAAAGCAGCTGCTCAGTGGCCCAGGCTGCCCCTACTGCTGCCCCCCACCAGCAACTGGTTATTCAAGGGGTTACTGCCTGCAAACATGGAGGCCCAATTAACCACCACGGCTGATCGCCATTGAGGGATATATCCTTTCAAAGCCACTATGCTGGGGAGGGGGCATCACAATACCGTAGTGCAAGGAATTCCTTAATTTCAGCTGCAGTCCTATGCATCCTTTGGATCAGGCTGTACATATGTTGAAGAAAGCAAGGTGGAGGGGCTGTTTTGAACATTTTCATGTTGTTCACATGATTTCAAGTAATCTTTCTGAAGCTCTTTGCAACTGGATTGGACTTTTACCATCTTTGGAAACCATCAGATTCCATCTGCAAATGCTTTACTCCTAACTCTGGCTCATTGATGGTGATGATCAGTAAGCAGCGAAGCTTCAAATGTAAACCTTAGAGACATCCTCGGTTTACTTCCTTCCGTTGTGAACCCTCCACATTTATCCCTTTTTGCTTCTAAATTTAAATGAAAGGCCAGCACCATTTTCATTATTCTATGAAGGCTAAAAACCGGCTGAAATGTTAGACCCACTAAGCATAATCCAACACAGTTAGACCATTGACTATTGTGCAGAGGCCACCAGAGAGTGCTTCAGTATGTGCTGGTGCACCACATGAGGCCCATTACACACACGATACATTTCCTGACAGCCCTTGCTTGCATGGAATAATCTCTGGTGCACCAAAACTAGAAATAGCATGAATAGCTACTGTTTTCTTCTTCAGATGCATTCCAATGTCACAGATAAGTTCCCTGAACCTGCAACAAATTTATGGACGTTTTCCAGAGATCCATCAAAAAAGGAGTGGCTGAAATGCTATTAAGTCCATTGTGAATTCAGATCGGCATTTTCTTGCCTAATAACATGTCTGTGCTTCTGAATGGGACATATGACTAATAATGGACAAGCTATCTCCCAGTTTGCATTGCACTTAGTTCAGTTTTCCCAAGCATTTTTGAAGCTCTCTCTGGAAAAACCAGGGTTTTCCCAACAGTTTCCCCCAAAACGTACCCTTGTGAGGGAGATCAGAAGCAGAGAGGGGTGAGTGGATGGGTTTAAAACTGCAGAAGTCTGCTATTGAAAGTCTGGATGCTGCTGTAGAGCATCCTTTGTTACTGCCTGGGGGATATCCTTTGCGCTTCTTAGCTCAATCTAATGATAGAGAGGCATTGGAACCCCCCCCCCCCAGGCACCCCATGCTCTCCAGAATCCAGACCTTATACGTGACATTCCTGTTCAGTTGTTGCTTGATTTCCTTGCAGCATTTTCCTCCCCTTTCTTCACAAGTATAAAAAAAGGCAAGACAGCAGAGATGCCTGCCCTGGAACAAGCTTATTATGAGATGGGCCTAAACTTTGGAGGAGGGCTTGGACTCAGCTCCTAAGGGCTTGGTGCTTTCTGAACTGGAGTATTTCATCATCCCCAATGCCAAATTTCAGCACCATCAGTAAACAAGGGATTGGATCCAGACAATCTGGATCCAGACTGGGTCCAGTCTGCCACCGATTCCCCTTCCCACTGCTGACCACCCTATATGTCATTGCTCACAGTTCCCTTTCCCCCAGGAGCAGCATTTCGTGGAGATCAGTGGGCTACAGTGGAGGGAGGGAGGGGAAGGCAAGGACATTCCGTTCTGCTGATGGAAAAATTAATGGTCTCGACCCAACCCAAGATGCACAATTAAGTCTAATGCACAATTAAGTCTAAAGACTCAAGAGGCTTGTGATGTTCAACGAGTATTTGGACCCAAGTTGTCAACCCACATTTTTGTAGCTAAGTGTTCCACACATGGTATCCCAACATGCAGGAAGGCGCAGACGCATCTCTGAAATTAGAGAGTGTTTTTTCACATCCTTGACCTCTTCTGCGAATAAGACTTACATTCCAGACCCCAAAACTATGCCCCAGAGTACACATTTCACACTGCTATGTGGGTCTACAATTTTTGCCTAAGGCTCAAACTTTTTGGAAATGGAAGGCTGCCTTTGACAAAAGAGGCTATTCAAGTTATGTGCCTTTTTGCCCTAAAAGCGGAGCAGGTGGTATCAAAAAGTCACACTTCATTTCTATCACGTCCTTCTTAAGAATTAGGCTTGCTTTTAATCAGACTTTCAAAGCCGGGCCTAATGCTGGGTGACATGGCCTGAGATGGCTAATCCAATCCCTACGAAACAGCTCCTCAACCCCAAAGTGATACTTGGAGTCAGGGGAGATTAAATTATTTGAGAACTCTCTCATATAGTAAAAACATAAGAATTGTAATAATATATAATTTGCAGAGCAAAAAAGGTTTGATGTTCTTTCTCATGATAGTGCTGACTTTTCTGGAGGAGTCTGACAAGCAAATAGAGCTTGTAATAAGGGCCTCTAAGTACCTGGCGTGGCGGAAAAGAATGTACTGTAAGAATGTTTGCCTCGGGAGATGTCATGCAGATCAGGAGGGTTGCTGTGCAAAGAGAAAAGGTGTAGGGGATTGCCTATGCCGAGAGCCCAATACACTGCTGAGCTCCAGATCCAAACCTAAGACTACTTAGCCAAATGTACAGGAGAGGAGCGCGTTCCATTAGTAACTCAGCAAACCTCCAAGATGGGGTCTGCAACCTATAGATCTACAGCCCTATGTGGCTCAGAGGTGGTGGTGGAAAGTGCCGTCAAGTCATAGGCAACAACAACAACAACAATAATAGATTTATAACTGACCTTCAGGACAACTTAATGCCACACACAGAGTGGTTTACAAAGAGCGTTATTTGCAAAATCTTATGCAGTGACTTGGGGCTGCAATTAATTTAGAACGGCGGTCGGCACCCTGTAGCCAATCACTGCAGAGAACACGGAATTCAAGAGACGAAGTGAACAATCAGAACGTTTCGGTGTGGTGGCAGTCCCAACAAAATGCATGAAAGCAAGTGCAACATTTCTTAACGAGCATCGCTGTTCCCTGTTCAGAGCAGACAATGTCCCCCACACCACTCTAAAACATATGTGGTGCTGCCAGTACGCATGGAGAGCTTTATGGGCATGGGGCTTTCCTGTTCTGTGCTAGAGGCATTTCCCTTCACATGGGTGAAGCCCTAACATATGCTGGACTTTGGATCACACCCACTGTTTACAATTATATTCCAGGAAGTGAGACCAAGTATCTGAAAAATTTATAAGACTGCCTTAATTGTATGGGCTCTGTTTCTATGGCAGTTCCCCCCACCCCCGGAAGAATCTCAAGTTTCATATATAACATTACATTTCTAGCCAACATGGTCAAAGCAAAAGAAAAAAGATTGTTTCTGTTCAAAGTACTCTGTTGGAGGTACTAAGGGCTGATATGGGACAAAACTCTTATGGTCACTACAGGGACCTTCCAGCACATGCATACATGCAGGGAGTTCTGGGCTAGCAAAGTCACAGCTAGCCAAGGATCCGGGTTTCTAAGTCGCTTCAGTATGCTCCATAAAGATTCAGAGCATACTGAAGTATTGGGGGAGGGGGGAGGCCCACCCCCACCCTTAAACTCCTACCCCTACCCTCAAATCTCATCCCCACCCCACTTACCTGGCCAAGCAGAAGGCTGGAGCTGACGCTGCATTGGCCAGGTGACTGGCAGAGAGGGCCTTCCCTGCTGTCGTGCAGCCGCAGCCAGCTGACCGGCAGAGAGGGCCTTCCCTGCCATTGCGCAGCCACAGCCAGCTGGCCAGCAGAGAGGGCTGCCGCTGCCGCCACTGGAGGCCAGCTTGGAGGCGAGAGGCCGCCTCCTCCAGCACGCACCTGGTAAGTGGGGGTTGGGGGTAAAGGTAGGGATTAGGGAATGGGAAAGTTTAAAGGGCCCTTTAAACGTAACCCCCGAGGCCCTGAAGCTTCCAGAAGGATATGATTCAGAAATGCTGAAGCTTTCCGAATCGGGCCCGATTCAGGTATTTTATCCGAATCAGATACCCGAAGCGCACACACCTAGATATAACCCTTCTTCACTTAGCTTGAAAGGGAGTATCCACTTATTACCCAATCACTCTTGCCAAAAACACACACACACACGTTCTGTGGTGTCTGTGTCAAGCAGGATTCAGCTTTTGCTGACACTTATACGAAGAATTCTTAACTAGAATTCTTTTTCAGGAAAGTGAGGTTACAGTTAAGGCAAAGTATTTCTCTTCCTCACTCCAGAGGGGAACCTGTCTGATCTTTCCTGACAGACTCACAAACTCTTCTAAAGGAAATCCTGTCAGCAACCATCACCCTGAATGCTGGTTCCGACTGGTCAGTCAGAGAGGAGAGAGCCACTTGTCAATCAAGCTCTAATTCCAGGCAATTGTTAACTCGTTCCCTTCCAGCTCTCTGATTGCTGCACCTAGGAAACCTTCTTTAAAGTGCATTCCATCACACCCTGCTCTTTACAGCTCATCTCCAGTTGAAAGGATCAGGTAGTAGGTGACGCAAAAGACCCAGAGACCCTGGACAGCCATTGCCAGTCAGAGTAGACGACCCTGACTTTCATAGCCTAATGGTCTCATTCATAACCTGTTCACAAGCATACTTCTCGCATATATGCACGTATTTCTGTTTGTAAGGAACAGCCAACATATGTCCACTTAACAAAAGAAACTAGGGACCGGTACTTGGATAAATGTACATGTGTTGTACATGTGTTGAATGTAATTTAAGTATTTATTTACTTCATTTATATCCCACCTTTTTCCCAGTGGCAACCCAGAGTGGCTCAGATCCCTCTCTCCTCCTCCATTTTAACTTCACAAGAACCTTATGAGGTAGGCTAGGCTGAGAGTGTGTAACTGGCCCAAGGTCACACAGCAAGCTTCAAGGCAGAATAAGGATCACAGAGCGGAGAATTGCTCAACACACACACAAGCTGTACACGGATTGTTCATGCGTTCACTATAACTTGTGAACAGGGCTAGTATAAGGCAGTTTCATATGTACACAAGGCAACTCTCTTGCCCAGCCTCCATTTCCTATTGGCTCTGAAGGAGCTCAGCCCCGCATCTGGAAGTTTCCAAAGACGCAAGGAGGCCACTGGAGTTGCCACCTATCAGATTTGGGCGCCTTACCTCGCAGGGAGAAAGTATTTTCCTTCCCGGATAAATCACCAGACCGCCTAGGCTCCGTCCGAGGTCAGCCTAGAATCCCCCCTTTCATCTTCTCACAGCCTGTACTGGCCAACAAAATACAGCTGCTACTTTGGAGAGATTTTCCTCATGGCATTCTTCAGTCCATATTTCTTTTGTTACAGATTTTGCCATTCCTCTCAACAGAAAAAGAAGGGGGGGGACTGTTTATGGTCATGGGTAATTTTTAAAAATTAACTGAATTGTGGCATCCGTCTTGGGATCTCACTCCAATTAAAAGCGGGCAGCTTTCCTCCTACGCTTCTGGTTTTTAAGTACTGCCAATGCTGGTCCACGCCGTCCTTCACTTTCTTTCATGGGTGGGAAACAGAGCCCTGCCTTTAAATAACTTGATCTAGCTAAGGCATTTCTTTGATAATTCTGCCCTTGCTGTTTCCCATCTTCTTCTTGCTTTTGGTTTTACGGCTGAATTTGCTGCATAGTTTGTTTACATGGGAAGAATTACCAAGAGAGGATTTCACTAGGCCGTTGTTTCCAAGATATCATTAAAACGTTTAATGCCTTTTCCTACAAAGGAAGGCTTTTATTATGAAGTTCTGGCCAATAGGAGCCAAGCTGGCAACAACAAAGGAGCAGACAAACAACTAAATTTATCTCAATTACCCAAACAGGTGACCTAAGCTGCAAGAGCCATTTTAATGCGCTGTAATGGTTGCTCCAACAAGGCCTGTCATTTTTTCACCTGCAGCAGATAAACCCCCAGGCACTGATCTCAATCCCCTACCCTCAGGAAATTGAGGACTGAAGGAAAAAAATAGCTGGAAAACACCTCCAGAGTGATGCTCTAGAAATCCCCCCATGTCTCTATGGTCTTTATCCTAGAGATTAGGGGAAATTCCTAGCGTGTCACCCTGACATGACATCACATCCTCCCCAAACTCCACCCTCCCCAGGCACCACCCTCAACATCTCCCAGCATTTGCCAAGGCAGAGCTGGCAAACCTAGCTGAAAGCGAAGCTGAGACAAGTTGTATCTTGTAGGGAGCTTAGGTTAGCCTCCATGAGAAGCAGTTCTTTCTTGTAGCAAACAAAGATGTGGTGGGATTAGGTTTACCATTCCCCCACTGACAACACCAAATTCCCCCATTGCCAGCAGGAGCTTCCTGCCACCACTCGGCTGGTGGGGAAAAAATGGTAGGAAATGGGGAGCAACGTTAGCAGCGTCACAATGAGCTGACATCACTCCCCATGTGCCCAGAAGTGATGTCAGTGATTCACCAGGAGAAGCCAGGGGTGCTCTGGCATTTGAGCGAAACTCTATGGTTACCATAGAGCTTTGCCCAAATACCAGAGTGTCCCCAACAGCCCCTGGTGATGGGCTGATGTCATGAGCTAGCCCTCCAGCCACCTGGTAAATCCTCAACCCTCCTGGTTGCCACCCGATGTGGGATGCTGTCTTCTGAGAGCTCTGAATGGCCTCTTTTCGCATACGTGCTACATGCTACGTAAGACCATCATCTTCTGGGCATGGAGTATGTGCTACACCGTGCGCTCTTGTTTATCCCGTGTTTTTGCTGATTATTTTTCTCACTGCCCTCTTCTTTTATGCATATCTTTATTTTATCTGCCTTGTTTCACTATCATGTTACGGCTATTTATATTTACCATTTGCATTATTTTAAATTATTATATGTTTTTGGTAGAATCCAAATGGTAAAAAGCTCTAACCGGGAGGAACCATTTCAAGTGGTACACAGAGGTCAGCGAGAGTGTGGGGGATCTATTTCATACACTTGTTTTTCTGTTTGTAGGATGCTGTTCTGCCACTCAAGAAGAATCATAGCATTAGACAATTACAAGATATCGTTCACCATAATAAAATCTATAGATAAAGACAAGATACAACCCAGTGCTATTCAACTGAACCAAGTGGTTTAATCTTTTACTGGAATAGACTATTTCAGGTTGCAGGCGGGAAGGCAGCTGTATGTTTGAACATTCTGCATGCGCGCACACACCTCAGAATTCTCCCTGCACAAAGAAAAATGGCATATCAGGGAGAAGACTTGTCAGAAGCTTCTTCCCTGACAGACTAGCTTTTTATATGCAAGGAATTTTTCCCTGCAGGCTCATGCAGACATCTAACACCTCCTCCCCACCTCCCAGTCTGCAGCTTGTAAATGAGGTTTCTGGGAAATGATTCATAAACAGCTTGGCGTGACTCAGGTTTGCCTCTCTTCCCCCTCACGTATTTATTCACTTACTTCTTTTATACCCTGCCTTTCTCCCCAGTGGAGATCCAAGATGGCTTACATTATTCTTCTCCCCTCCATTTTATCATCACGACAACCCTATGAGGTAGTTCGGCTGGCCGCATGTTGCTGGCCCAAGATCACCCAGCAAACTTCCATGGCAGAGTGGGGATTCAAACCTGGATCTCCCAGATCCAGACCAATACTCTAACCACTACGCCACACTGGATCTCTAGAGAATCTTCATGTGAGTTGAACCGTACAAGTTTAAATGCCCGAGAGTGCGGACCCTGCTCATATGATCTATCACCTGCAAATAAGAAGACAGTTCTTGCAAGAAAGGCCAACTTTTAATGTGATCTTATGAGCCTATGGTCACATTAACAGTTTTGTCCTTGGTCAATGCAGCTGTGCATGCTGAGGGTCAACTCCTGCTGCACTCTACCACATAACTTCCCAGCAGCGAGAGTGCATCTGACGAAGAGAACTGTGATTCTCAAAAGCTTATGCTACAATAAAGTTGGTTAGTCTTAAAGGTGCTACTGGACTCTTTTTGATTTAACACCAGCTTGATACACAGAACATAAAAGTAGCCAAGACAGCTCTGTGATTCCTAGAGAGGTGTGGCATCACTTCTAGGGAAACCCAAAAGTGATGTCACGCCATCGCCAACAGCATTTCCCCCCTTTTATTCTTTCTCCTGCTGGCAACAGGAGCGCTAGTAGGCATACGGCAACCCTGAAATCATTCTTTGTACTAGAGGTCCTATTCAGCTATCACAGTTAAAAGCCAAGGATGGACATGGCTTCCATAAATCTCTGCAATCCACTTTTAAATCCACCCAAGGACATATGGTGGCAATGCGTTCCACAGGTCAACTACTCACTGTATGAAACGCTTAGTGATTAAGTGGCTGGGATGCAAATCAGCACTCTGCTGGTTTGAATCCCACTACTTCCATGGGTATGCTACTGTAGCATAATGGTTAAGTAGTTGGGCTGTGAATTAGCACTCTGTTGGTTCGAGTCCCACTCCTGCTATGAGCTCAGCAGGTGGCCTTGGGTAAGCCACTCCTCCTCAACCCCAGTTCCCCAGCTGTATTGTGGGGATAATAATAACACTGACTTTGCTCACTACTCTGAACGGACACTAATCTGTCCAGAAGGGTGGTATATAAGCACACTGTTGTTGTTATATGAAGTATTTGCTTTAGCTCCATCTTGAATTCAGTGTACCTCAGGTTCACAGCATAACCCCATGTTCTGAAGCATTATAGGAAATGAGAAAAAAAATTCTCTCCAGATGTAATAGGTCAAGCTTTCTCTGTCATGAGGATAAATTACAGGAACCTGCTTCATTCTTGCGTATTCAGGACCAGCATACAGGACCAGGGTACATTTAACAAAAAATGTGGCAACTTTTCAGACTGCCTTGGAGGCAAACCTGTGAAGACCAGCAGGTATGTACGATGCTAGTTTCCACAGGGCAGCAGTTGCCATGTCAAACTGTTTCCAAAGATGGTGAGGGGTTTGGAGACCAAGTCCCATGAGGAAAGGTTGAAGGAGCTTGGTATGTTTAGCCTTTAGAGGAGACAACTGAGACATGATATGATAACCATCTTCAAGTACTTGAAAGGCTGTCATATAGAGGATGGCATGGAGTTGTTTTCCATGGCCCCAGAAGGTTGGATCAGAACCAATGGGTTGAAATTAAATCAAAAGACTTTTTGGCTAAACATTAGGAAGAATTTCCTGACCATTAGAGTGGTCCCTCAGCGAAACAGTCTTCCTCAGGAGGTGGTGGGCTCTCCTTTGGAGATTTTTAAGCAGAAGCTAGATGGCCATCTGACAACAGTGCTGATTCTGTGAACCTGGGCAGATCATGAGGGGGAGGGCAGGAAGGGAAACATCAGTGCTTAGTTCTCATGGTCCCTTCTTACACGTCCAGGGTAAGGCCGATCACCACTTTGGGATCAGGGAGCAATTTTCCCCAGGCCAGTTTGGCTAGGGATCCTACCGGTGTTTTGCCATCTTCTGGGCATGGAGCAGGGATCACTGGGAGTGTGGGAGGGGAAGTAGTTGTGAATTTCCTGCACTGTGCAGGGGGTTGGACTAAATGACCCTAGAGGTCTCTTCCAACCCTATGATTCTATGATTCCTGTGATTTTGCATGAGAACAACCCTTTAGCCAAAACATCCAGCACAACTCCTTACAAATCTCAACATCTCAAATAGCACAGGCAGTTTGAGACAGGTGTTTGCCCAACAGAATATCCTACCAGAGCCATCTGTTCACTGCTATTAATAAAAAATTACTCACTTAACTTGATTTCCCCAGACATTAACGTCCAACATCACAACCTCTAGGCTGACTCTGCTACCAAGTGATGGCAGGCTGTGGAGTTTGCTGCTCTTGTTTCCAGCCAAGCTGAAAAAATATTTCCCCCTCCCCTCCCTGGTTTTCCCTTCCAAGTTTTAATCTCCAGAATTTGTACCATAATGAAACAGGAAATCGCCATTGGAACGGATGGTGAATGGAAACTGACTCAAAGCACCATTTGGGCAGCAGTTAGCATTGTCCAGATTGGCAGAAAACAGAACTCTCTTATAATGAGGAGGCAGTAATGATCCAAAGACAACGAGTCACTGAAAATGAAGATGGATCTCTTTAGCAAGACCATTAAAAACATTCTGGACACGAGGGACGGCAGAAAGGGTTGGATATTTGGAATGAAAGAGCTGTAATATTTATACGTACTGTGATAAAGCCGCAAAACTGTGTGCTCGTGTTTGTATGCAAATGTACATATCATTTTATTGCCCTTTCAGGCCAAACATATTGTGCGATCTGAACAGCTTTCTGCTTCACTGTTCTATTGAAGATTGCGGGGGGAGCTTACATTAAAGCGGAGAGTTGTGACTCTCAGAGCGGGAGTCTGGTAAGGAAGCAAGGAGATCTATGAAGTTCCCAAGTTGGTCAAAGTGAGGAGCCAGGCCAGAGAGAACACTGGCCGCTGATAGCTGCAATACCATCTTCCAGACAGCTGCATCGGTGGCGCTGCAGAGCAGCAGAGAACAGGGCAGTCACTCCCTCCTCTGGCAACGCAAAGAACAAAAGGAGTTTGAAGGATTTGTATAAAGTCAGATAATTTCAATAGTGGGCCTGCTGTGACTACACATTTGTAACATTTCAGACAGATGCCACGGTTCTTTTGGTTTTCCGCAAAAGATGGACTTAAGCAGCACCGACTGGCCATCCCTGGTGTCGGTCACAAAGCTCCCTTCTCATAGTATTTTTCAAAGCATAAAGAAAAACTCTGTATAAAATACAAAAACAACAACAACGCACCAAACAAACTTGTAGGACTAGATAAATAATATATCCACCTGATAGCATGGGGGGAGGGTGAAGAGGAAAAGGCCATCAGAATTTGATGCACAAGCGTCATGTGTCACTTGAGAAGAGAAAGCAACCCCACTCCTTTCTCCAAGTACATGAGTGC
Organism: Eublepharis macularius; assembly: GCF_028583425.1. Lineage (NCBI taxonomy): Eukaryota > Metazoa > Chordata > Lepidosauria > Squamata > Eublepharidae > Eublepharis > Eublepharis macularius. The sequence continues at coordinate 19,347,596 of NC_072798.1, forward strand.
ACAGGGTGGGGGCGCAACTATACATCATGCTGGGAGTCCCATGGACAGAGCTGCCCGCAGTTTTTAAAATGCACTTACCAAGCATGCGAAGGTCCAACTGAGGCTGAGATCATGGCATGACGGGAAGAAAATTTTAAGATGACACACAAACACATGCATGATTTCCCAACCCAAATCACAAGTGACAGAGCACCAGGGCTTTTTTTCAGCTGGAACGTGGTGGAACGGAATTCCGGAACTTCTTGAAAATGGTCACATGGCTGGTGGCCCCATCCCCTGATCTCCAGACAGAGGGGAGTTTAGATTGCCCTCTGCGCCGCTGGGCAATCTGTCTGGAGATCGGGGGGCAGGGCCACCAGCCATGTGACCATTTTCGCAGAGGGTAATTTAAACTTTTAAAAACTCCCCCCCCCACTGTTCCAGCTGACCCAAAGTGACATCATTGGCCCTGGGAGCATGCATGCACTTTGCGCGCGCGCATGTGGTACCAGGGGCACCACCTCCCTCCAAGAGTTGCCCCCTGTGCTGGCAACCCACTGAGTTCCACCACCTCTTTCCCCAGAAAAAAAGCCCTGGAGAGCACTATTGGCAGGGAGAATTCAAATGAATTGAAGGGAGGGCAAGGTTCATCAGGCTACACATTCTGAAATGTGTAATTTCAGAGAATTCTGAAATTCTCCTGGTTATATTAGAATTATGGAGGAGAGTAGTTCAGGGAAGAGGGACATTCTGAAATACTGAGGAACAGAATAGGGGAAATTCCCTCATCCTTACTTTAGCAGTGAATATCATTGACGCATTGAAATAGAATACCTCCAAATGTATCTGGATTAAAGGCCGCTGTCTTTTCCTATGCAACTGTCCTTCCCCACCACCCTTGCAGCTGCTTAATCCCTCTTGATCTTCTCCGTATCTCCGCCTCATTCCAGAAGGGAGATCTGAGCATACAGCTAATCCAGATGTGGTTGAGCTGCTCATCTGGGTCCCATTGAGTTTGATGGATGCATCTGTTGCTGGACCTAGAGATGTCCGTCCCCATCCAGGGCCACTAGTGACTACCACTGGAACGTGGCCATAAGCATTTATGATCTGTTTCAGAAGAGACTGCTTCTGGCTACTTGTTTGGATGGCCAGCTGTATGACAGGCCATGTTAATGCAGATGTTTAAGTTAACATATACAAACTCCCAATCCAAATGAAGAAAGAAAGCCAGCAATTGGAAACGGTCCAGTGTACCATTATGATGGAAGAACAGCAGCTGGGGAAACGGAGGTCAACTCAGCAATGTTATTCTTTCATTAAAAATAAACACGGCGTTTGCCATCAGGGGATTGGTTAGCATTCCATACGTAGTATTGCGCGGAGAGGAGGGGGCGATGTTTTCTTTCATTCTAATCTTATCAAAAGTTGTGCACCTTGTCACCATAACACCAGGCAAGCATGCAATGTCACAGAACAACCCACTTTTGCGCAAGGCATTAGAGGGAGAAAATTGGATGTTTGTATATTCTTCCTCTATGGATCAGATACTGGGCAGTATCCAACCACTCCATGTGCAGAAAATGGTACGTTCCCAGCTTTCCTCCCCATTGCTGCTGCTATTTCTGACCTTTGCAGTGATCTGTAATGAGGTCACGAGAGCCTGGAGGAACAACCATGCGGATTGGGGGTGGTGTGGAGTGAGGAAGGACAAGAATTGCTGCTCCTTGCTCTTCCAGAGGCAAAGCTTGGGGCAATGTCACCCCCTTGCCACTATTTTCTCCCCCTTGCCAACCCTCCTGACTCTTTTCCTGCAACTTCTGGCATGATGAAACACCAACCAGTTCAGCTCACATTCTGTTTGCCAGGCACGATCAACCAAATTTTTGACAGACTGTTCATTGACCCGTTTGCTGCTGTTCAGCCGGTTGCTTCAATATATTCCTTCTTAATGGCGCACTACAGCACAACTGGCTTCTTGCACATGCACACTCGCACACAGACTTAGAAAATCTATCCCCTTTCTTGGGCCCTGTTTGGAAGTCTGCACCTACTTCCTAAATCTTTCCACAGTTCTCCTGCCAGTGTTAAAACTGCTCTCCATTAGGACTTGTCTACCAATGCTTCACACTCAAATCCTCTCCGCTAGGGCTGAAAACAGACCCTCCTCTTTCCAGCTCATGCTACCCAATCAGATCCCTTGCAGTAGACTGCCACTCAAAGCTCTCTGATTCTGTGAGGGATTAACTCTTAAGGGGCGGTTGCCCCGGGCGCAAAATTTGCAGGGGGGAGTGCAAGAGACTGCATCGCGCCCTTGGGGATGCTGCCCGTAACCCCCCCCCCCTGCAGGCTGATGGGGTGGCCGGCTCACTGGGCACTGAGCCGGCCTTCCTGCAGCGGGCTGTGCAGGACGCGGCTACCCCCCTATGCAGCAGCTGCCCGCACCACCGCAGCGAGCTCGGCCCACTGCAGGAAAGCTGGCTCAGGGCCCTGCAAGCCGGCCACCCCATGAGCGCACGGGCAGCTTGGGTGGCCTCCCCAAGGGCATGGAGCAATCTCCACTCAACCGCGCCACTGCACCCTTGGGAAGGCCACTTTCACCGCTTGTGGCTGATGGGGCAACCAGCTGTTGGCACCCAGTGAGCACCTAGCGAGCTGGTGGCCCTGTCAGCTGCAAGCAGCAAAACCTGCCTCCCAAAGGGCACAGGCGGCTGCGGCGGACAGGGTGGCCACGTCTTTGCCCCGGGTACCTTACAGGCATACTACGCTGCTGGTCCTATAACGGTTTGTGTACCGCACTTCCAGGCTTTGTAAAACGTGCAATCTGTTACAACTGCCAAGCGATTTGGATTTGCAGAATTTTTGCGCTCATGCAGGTGTGCAAAAATCCAACACAAACCTTTTCAGCGGGTATCCAAGTCATTTGTTGCTGAGCCAAAGAGAAACAGGTGATCAGCATGTCTCAGAGCTAAGCTACAAAAGACGAATTACTCGAGGAGGAGTACGTGAAGGGTGTCACAATGTTAGCTGGGAAGCTGAGTTTTAAAAGAGATCAGAAGGCTTTGTCAATTTCCCCTCTGGACAGAGCCAGGGAGATAGCTCCTCAGAAGGTTTGTTTATTTCTTCTTTGCCTCTTAAAAGGGGAAGTGAAACTGACAGAGCCTTCTGAGGCAAAGGTGAAATTAACAAACCCTCTGAGGAACCATCTTTGCTGCTTTGTAGAGAGGGGAAATTAACAAAGCCTTCCAATCTCTTTTAGAACTCAGCTTCCCAGCTAACATTGCGACTCCTTTCACGTGCTCCTCATGTAATTCATCTCTCGTAGCTTGGCTCTCAGAGTCACAGTAAAACAGAAACATGGACTGGCAAGCATAGGGTTGAAAATTCAGGTAAATTTGGGGGTGAAGTCTGGGGAGGGCAGGGTTTGGGGAGGAGAGGAGATGGAATCAGCAGGGTATAATGTCATAGAGTCCACTCTTCAAAGCAGCCATTTTCTACAGGGGAACGGATCTCTGTTGCCTGGGGATCAGTTGTAATTCCAGATCTCCAGCCACCACCTGGAGGATTCCATCCCTATCGAGCACTTCTGAAATTCACAGCATCCCTAACAGTAACGAATCAAACAAGCTTCAGATATAGGCTTCCCTGTCTCACGACAAAGAGCTGGAGGAATTTACTGATGGCTCCAGTTTCTGGTCTCAAGCAGTACACTTTTAAAACTCGTGTTCTGTTGGGAAAGGGAGTGGGGAGTGCTTCTGTTAAGGAGCTGAGACAGGACGCATAGGAAAGGATGGACTTCAGATTTTTCCTGTTTATTTTAATGAGGCAGCTGTGGACTGAGGTTGGACGTGAAACAGGCCCACACCACAAGTAAACCAAACACAGCCCAGAACCCATGGGTTATGTCCTGCCAGACACTTGCCGATGCCCTTTATTTTTGTATTCTCAGGCAGACAGTGAGGTGAGGACACTTATCATGTAGGGGGGTGGGGAGGACATGCATGGCTGTGGGAAGGTCTTCACCTTCATGGGAGACGAGTTGCAGACCTCACGCTGATGGAGACAGACTGAACAAGGAGGGGAAATAAACCCAGGGGTGCTTGGCACGGTACCCACAAAAGCCATGAGGCTTTGGGCATGGATATATGCCTCAAGGGGCTTCTAATGGGCTGTGCCTTGTGGCTTCTGTGCCTACTGTGCAAAGCAATCCAGAGTTTCTCCTCCTGTTCAATGTGTTTATATGTTTAAATGTATAAGCTACCTTATAATAACAACAATAACAACAACAATGTGCTTATATACTGCTTATATACCACTCTGAGTGCCCCCCTCAGAGTGGTGAACAAAATCAGTGTTATTATTATCCCCACAATCCATCTGGGGCTGAGAGGAGTGGCTTACCCAAGGCCGCCTGCTCAGCTCATGGCAGTAGTGGGATTTGAACCAGCAGAGTGCTGGTTCACAACTCAGCCACTTAACCACTTACGCTGCTGCAGCAGAAACAAAACAAAAACCCTCATACACTTGGCACAGACATCCAAAAGCAAAAATTTACCCTCATAAGGACTAGTACACCTACATAGCCCAGGCAAACTTGGTCTCAGAAACCAAGCAAGGTCAGCCTTGGTTTGTAATTGGACGGGAGACCTCCAAAGAAGACCAGGGTAGCAGAGGGAGGCAATGGCAAACCATCTCTGTTAGTTGCTTATCTTGAAAACCTCAGCAGGGGTCAAATAAGTTGGCTACAGCTTGATGATACTTTCCACCACCAGGAACAAGTTCTCATTGCCTAGAAGATACAGATCTGCCCTGTACTGACCCAGACCATTGGCCCATCTCACTCAGAACTGTTTCCTCTGGCTGTCCACAACTTTCCAGGGTTTCAGGCAGAGCAAGATCTTTCCCCCAGCACCCTGAGATCTTTCAGTTGCAGATGTCAGCACTGGGTCAGCAGAGTGGGTACTTACTGAGCAGAGAACAAACCAAAGTTTGTTTAGGAACTAACATTGCAGCATAGAGAGCGAGAGAGAGACAGGTAAGTCACTAGCTACATAGGTGGCGGGGGTGGTGGTGGTAAGAAAAGAGACCAGACCAGATAGGGAACAGGAAAAAGTTGCATTCTGGAGACAACAAGGTAAGGACGTTTAGCAAACATCCCTGTCTGACTGGCTTTCCCATGTGTTGCACCTTTTAGGTACTTCTTTTCTTCTACAGTAGAAGTTGCGTATTCTAATAGACTGAACCAGGGGCAAAGCAGTTGCTTTACACACATTTTGCCCTTTAAAGTGCTGACAGCAGAGTGGGAGAGCAGGATTCAAACAGTGAAATTGTGTGCAGCTTGAAGGACTAACCCCCTCTTTTGTCCCAACTTGCTTCCAAGGCAAATGGAGGCTTGCTGAGACTGTAACTGGCATTTTCTGGACAGAACAAGGCATGCAATTGTCACTTCATCCATTGGAGTGCTGTTAGCATCGGAGAACTGCAGGGTCACTTCCCCACCCACTCTCACCAATATATGCAGCCCAAGTCCACACAAGGTTGCCAGCCCACTGACAACCCAGGCAGAAACCTTGTGAAACAGTGTTGTATGCCACTGCAATGTCACTTACAGCTGCATATCTGGAAGTGACATCACTGTTGAGTGAAGCTCTAGGATTTCTCTGAAACTCTATGGTAAAAACCATAGTGATCTGGAAAATTCCTAGCGTATTGCATGACAGCACTTCTGGGGGCACGGCTGAAAGTTACATTTAAGCATTGTGGCAGGCCATTCCCTCCTATACCCATCCCTGCTGCCCTATTGAGTGAGGGATGGAGATCCAGGGCAGGAGGCTACCTTCCATAGCAGGCAACCTGGCCACCCTAAGCCCACAAGGTATGACTAGCCAATCAGCAACTGTGTGCTTTCAAAGAACTAACAATGGCAGCTCCTCCTGAAGGTGGAATTGATGTCCTCACCCCACATTAATCAAATGCAGCTTTGGACAACAGTTCCAACTAGTAAGGCTACAGGAAGAAACATGCTACAGAAATTGACAAAGGATACAGAGAAAACAAAAGGCTCTGGCACTGATCCTACCACTTCTCCAAGCAAAGTTTGAAGCCTTCTTCCAACCTAGAGAATCTTCCTCCAATTTAAGCAGCTCTTCTGCTTAATTCGACCTTATTCTAAGGTAGGATAAATGCCACTGGCCACAGCAAAACGGCATGGATACTGGACTCAGCAGATCAATAGTTTCCTTGCAAGTAATTTCTCAGGGTAGAAATTGATCAAGCATACCTACAAGCATGCAGTAGCTGGGAGACTGCTTTTCTTCTGACCAACGAGCAGGGATAGTTCCTCTTGAGTCTTTCTATCCCAGGGCGCTGCTGAACAAATGAGACACACCCACTGAAGCCATGGCCAGATGCCTGACTGTGAGTGTGACATACAGATGGTTAAAAACCAGCCAATTTCCCCCCTCTTTGTCGGCAGGAAACACAAATACCATAAGCTATTTATGGCATTCCAGTATTTTTGTGCTTCTCATGGGAAACTGCTCAATGCAAACTATTAACAGTTCTTACTGCTGTCACGACTCCACACCACTGTGTTAACCCCACGCCCTGGTGCCATCTACCAGCATGTCTTTCCAATGTTTCCTGAATAAAAGCAAAAAATAAAATAAAAAGGAGAAGAAGGAAGGGGGGGCGGCAGGCTCAGCCATCTCTACGCTGCTAATGCTGCATCATAAGCTCAGGAAGACAGATCCTTTTTACTGTTTTGATAGGTCATGTATTTTGGTTATTAATGATCAGCAGCAGTCCAAATCCAGGACATTGTTACATGTTTTTAAGTCCCATGGGGTTTAAGCATATTTCATAGCCCCGTGGTGCAGAGTGGTAAGCTGCAGTACTGGAGCCCAAGCTCTGCTTACGACCTGAGTTCGATCCTGGCGTAAGCTGGGTTCAGGTAGCTGGCTCAAGGTTGACTCAGCCTTCCATCCTTCTGAGGTCGGTAAAATGAGTACTCAACTCAGGGCCAAGATACAAGTGACGAATGACACAGGTTGGACACTTGTCAGCTTCCCTCAAGTTTTGATGGGAAATGTAGGCGTCCTGGTCTCGCAGCTTCGCTCTCCGACTGCTGTCCAACGGACTTTTCAACTGTCACTTGTCCAACATTCCGCCAAGCTGCCTACATTTCCCATCAAAACTTGAGGGAAGCTGACAAGTGTCCAACCTGTATCAGGCGTCACTTGTAGTTTGGCCCTCAGTTTCCTGGGGGTAAAGTGTAGATGACCGGGGAAGGCAATGGCAAACCACTCCGTAAAAGTCTGCCAAGAAAACATCGTGATGCCACATCCCCCCATGGGTCAGTAATGACTCGGTGTTTGCACAGGGGACTACCTTTACCTTTACCTGTGGATAGTGTATTTTGTTACATTGCTGTTGCTGAACTCTGAACAAATCAAGGAAATTAACCTAGTCTCTGTATCACCTGGATTCCTTCAGAAACGGCATCATATTCTTTCAGTTCTTCCACATCAAACTGTATGCCATGTATAAGCATCTTATAGAATTCATTCCCAGAAGATATGGGATAGCTACTAGCATAGATGACCAAGTTTCGAAAAGATGAGACAGATTTCTCCAGTAAGTGATATTATTAGAACCAGATGGTGGTTAGAATGTAAGATCAGACCCTGCAACAGACCCAGATGCCAACTCTGCCCACATATCTATCCAGAAAATACAATTACAGGACCCAATGTTGTCAACTACACAATCTCTGGATTTTACAGCTGCTTATCCTCCAATGTGATATATGCCCTTATATGCCAACAATGCCCCTCTGCTCTGTACATAGGACAAACCAGTCAACCTCTGTGCAAAAGAATAAATGGACACAAATCTGACATCAAAAATGACAATATCCAGAAACCAGTAGGAGAACACTTCAATCTACCAGGACACTCTATCTAGGACTTAAAAGTCGCTATACTTCAACAGAAACACTTCAAAAGCAAAATCTAATAGGCAGCGGCTGAATTGGAATGCATATGTAAATTTGACTCAGTCAGACTTGGATTGAATAGAGACTCTGGATGGTTCTCTCATTATCAGAAGTAACTGCCGTTCAGGCATTCCATTCAGATTCATCTATGGAGGGGAGGGGTCACACCCAGCCTGAATTGTGCACTCCACCTCTTTCATGACTTTTGCAACAGATCTGCTCCCCCTCTCCTCACCACCTATATATCTCTGGCCAGTTTCTTCACACCCTCCATGCATCTGACAAAGAGAACTGTGGTTCTCGAAAGCTTATGCTACAATAAAGTTGGTTAGTCTTAAAGGTGCTACTAGACTCTTTACCATTTTGCGACTATAGACCAACACGGCTAATTCCTCTGGATCTAAGACTATGGTCTGGGAGGCCCAGGTTCAAGTGCCCACTCCGCCATGAAGCTGGCTGAGTAACCTTGGGCCACACACCCTCAGCCTAGCCTCTCTCACAGGATTACTGTGATAAAATGGAGGAGGAAAGGATGGTATGCACTGCCCAAAAAGTGTTTAATTAATGAAGAGACTGACTGAATGTTAGCTTGAGTATCTAAGGACAGCACATTCCTCTTGAGAGGAAGTAGACCTCCTCCGCCTGTTGGAGATGTGCAACAGGGAGTTGCTTTCTCCAGAATGCTCAGCTTGGAAACTCCAGGGGACATCTTGGCCAATGTCAGAGGCACAGTGCCGGTCTAGATGGACCTTTGCCCTGATCTTGTAAGGCAACAAGACTTATCTGGCAAAGAAATCTCGCTCTTAAATTCCAAGGCATAATTTTGGAGCTATTGTCATAAACATGTGGCTCCATGGGAAACTTCAAGCTTAAAGTTGTGTATGGAAGCTTGAGGCTCTGCCCGTGGGACAGCAGGATGGGTCACGAGACCCTCCCTCCCCTGCCCCCAGACACACACATACACATGCCACAGAAAGCAAGCCAGGGAGGAGAGGAATAGCACAGCATCCGCTTTGCAGGCACAAGGTCTCGGGTTCAATCCCTGGCATCTCCAGTTAAAAGGATGAGGTGACGGAAAAGGACCTCCACCAGAGGCCACAGAGACCTTCCACTAGCCGGAGCAGATAACACTGGCCATGATAGACCAACGGTCTGACTCTGTGCAGGGCAGCATCAGGTAGCTGTCTCTGCACTGTGATAAGTCTACAGAGCAGGATACGCATGTTGATGGTCATCTACAGCCACTGACTATGACCATCATTTTTCAGACTGTTTCTCAAAGATCTCTGAAGTCCCTCGATGAACACACCACTTGCCCAACCCTAGTCACTTCCCCCTGCACTGTGCCACCACAGGGGGGTGTTCTAGAATGCATGTTGTGACAGTGACACTCAGCCAGGCTAGTTAGTTAGCGTTCCATGTGAAATGACTGTGCACTTTTACTACTCCCAGAGCAGGATGCAACACATAGGAGCTGCTTGGCAGGCACAAAGGGGCCCCTTGGTCTACAAGGTAATGTGGAAAGTTTAGATAGTTCAGTGGAAAAGAGCAAGAGTCCAGTAGCACCTATAAGACTAACAAAATTAGTGGTAGGGTATGAGCTTTTGTGAGCCACAGCTTAAGATCTTGTTATGGAATAATTATCTAATTTGGTACATTTTTTTCTATAGAGTACAACAATAAATGAAGAGCATTGTGTGGATGCAGTCCTGGGTCTACTGCAATAACTGTATTTTATCACACAAGACTAGAGGTAAATTTTGATTCAGTATTTTACCTAAAATCATTCTAGCACTTAATAATAGACTATATTATATTAAGACATTTTCTCCTCCCCCCTTCTTCTTTTGTTACAGCTCTAGATAAAATACCGGGAACATTTCACGATTGGTGTGTTTGATCATAAATTGTTCACAATTGACCACTGAGGAAGGCCTTAGGGCCGAAACGCGTCTGTTTTTTTACTGTACCTTGCTTTATTTGTGTTGGTCATTGCTCTGTACCATCATCTGTACCTTGAGATGTTTTAGCAAGTTTTAGCATATACATGTAGCCTGCCATTCAGGCCTTATGTTTTAAACTTGTTTTTAATCTACATTTGTGCACATTTATAATAAATATTTTCTAATATATTTTTAGGTTGTTGCTTAACCCATCTATTTTGTTCCACAGCTTACTTCTGAAGGAGTGAGCTGTGGCTGAAGAAGTGAGCTGTGGCTCACGAAAGCTCATACCCTACCACTAATTTTGTTAGTCTTATAGGTGCTACTGGACTCTTGCTCTTTTCCACTGCTACAGATAGACTAACATGGCTACCCATCTTGATCTGTCTCCACAGATAATTCAGTTTTAGATGGAGCTGCTCAGAGAAGTTCCCCTGTATCACAGGAGTATTCTTGCCAAACCAGGATTAGAAATGATTATAATCATGAGCTGGAGTGGGGAGTGGAATTGCAGGGTCCTCCCCTCTTCAGGGATATGCCAGTCATTTTAAAAACAAATGCATCTCTTGTCCTTATGGTAATATAAGGGGAAACATGTAGGTCTATTCAAGCTGATTATTTTGTATTGTACCTTTATATCCTGACTCCCTTCTTTGCAACATCCCTTCCACCTCCTGAATGGGATATAAGGGCTCAAGGAACTCTATTCCTAGTTGAATCTGATGAAGGGAGCATGACATTTGAAAGCTTATACCCAAGAAAATCTTGTTCATCTTTAAGGTGTTACCAGATTCGAATCATGCCGGTCTAAATGCTCAGTAAGAAAATGACCTTTTTCTGTCTTTAATCTTTAGTCAATGATAAACAGCGCTTGGGCTGTTTATTATTTTAAAAATTTAACAACATGCAAGGTTATATTGTTGAGATTATAAAATATATGCTATCATCTTAAACAGATCAGTTGACACATATGCAGGTTTTCTGCAGTTCTGCATTGATGCACAGACTCAAACACACTGTACCTCCTTAGCGCACGCTTAGCCCCTATCCCCGCGAATTCTGCTTGTCTCCAGCATCCCTGACCCTGTATTTGAAACTTGTGGCAATGAATTGTAGAGGAACTTCTGTCATTTTAAAACTTGCAAGAAGAGGCAGCCCCAATAGCTGGGATTCAGAGGCCCGGCCCTGTGCAGCATGTATTTCATGCGCGCGCACACACTCCTCTCCCACTTCCCACTGAATGAAAATTCCCAACTGATTTTCCTGCAAACAATCAAGCTCCGCTGTCCGCTCTCTCATATTTCTCCCTTTCTGCCTCGCAAGCGCTGCTCAGCAGAAGTTTCTTCAGAATAACGATCGCTCTGGGATGCCTTCGCAAGAATTTGGAATGCCTGACTGAAAGTTTCCAAACAGTTTCTCCCTCTCCCTCAAGTTTTTTTTTTCCCATCCACTTCAATAGCGGGGCAAAATGCTTGACATTCTTACTGTGAACTACAGAAATGATGTCTGTATGTGACAATGTGTCACATCCACTCGCCTGGCGGAGGAGACAGTGAAGACAAAAGGAAATTCTTTGCTTCTTTTTCTCGCTATTAACTGTGCCTTAACCACAACTGGATCTCCAATTACATGTTTCTGAGGCTTGAAATGAAGGCTGGTGCTTAATTGGCAACTTCAGACAAGTTTTCATTTACTGAAAACAGCAATAATGAATATACTCACGTACTCATTGCACAAAAGTGACTTGTTTGGAATCAGGTGGCCTTTCAGTCACGCAAACAGGCAATGGGAAGAGTGGCTAATGCCATGAAGTTGACCTGTCCTGGGACAGACTGTTGGCCTCACCAGCACAACACTGTCTATTTGGGCAGTAACTTTCCAGGCTCTTGGGCAGAGAGCCTTTTCTACAGCTCCTACCTGATTACTGAACTGGAGATACTGGCAATTAGACCCGGGGCCTTTTCTTTACAAACCAGATGCTTTATCACCAAGCTACGGCTCATCCCCACTTCAATTCCCCGTCTATTTAAGATGGTAATTCAGGAGCAGAAATCTGAGATGATGCACTGCACCTGGTAAACACTCTGGGGGGATGTAAATGCCATCGCATGCTTAACATCACTCGTTTTCTACCCACTGACACTTGCTTCACTGCCCCAGTGTCTGCCACCACTTTTTTCTCTGCTCAGGTGACGATCAGGTGTCATTTGCCTCAATGACTCAGCTGCTAGGCAACCACACCACTCCAACTGTGATCTTGCAAGCTCCTGGCCAGCATGTTCTCCAGTTTGGGATGTGTGCATCTTTTAAAGCAACCTATTCCCTGCCCCCATTGTACAGATTTTCTGGAAATATCTTCCACCCATCAGTCCTGGTCCCTTGTGCTCTGAGCCTCCTTTCAGGGAGAGCGGATTATAAATCAAATCAAATAATGAAATAATTTTTGATCTAAGCTCCGGGGCTAAGCTCAGAAATAAATATAAAGATGCAATCTGACCATGTGCGATTCATTTCGAGGGACTCTTAACAGTCAGGAATTCTGACACTGCTTTGCTAGAAGAGGGAGCTGCTCTTGGGTGCCACAGATGCAGCTGTGGCCAGAAAGAGGTACTGCAACTTTCTAATCCAACAATTCGGCTTTTCCGCACAGGTTTTTCTTATTGGTTCTGGCCCTATAAAACTTCGATTTATTCCCTGATTTCTGCACACATTTTTTTGCCTTTAGTTTTCACTTTGGGTCCTGCCCTTCCTGTTTTTTAACCAGTTCTTTTGAGATCACTTTTACCCTGATCTTTTTTAAAAGCCCATTCTGATTTGTTCCTTCTGCAGACTGTTTCTTTCGGTTTTGTTTGTCCTGCCCACCTCCACCCTGCTTTCTGATGACCGGCTGTTCATCACAGGCATGCCACTCCTTCTCTTCCTTCCCCTCCTGGTTTCACTTTCAATCTTTTGTCTTTTTTAATCATCAATTTCATTGTAACTTCCCTGTCTGGTCCCAGTTCTTTCTGAGGGCAGAGGGGAAAGCAGAGTTTGGGATGAAGGGGGAAATTATTTGGGGAGGGGAGGGATGGGTGTCTGATATCTGTGGTTCTGCCTTGTAGCCAGTCCTTGGAAGGCAACTGACCTCTTGCCCTCACTGGGCCAGATGCCTTTTAAACTTAGCACAAATGTTTCCAAGTCTTCCCTTCCAACTCGGCCTCTCCCCTCACCCTGCATTGATCCTGATGACCTGACTGGCCCTCTTCTCATATCCCTCCTAAGCACTGCGTGGCTTGTCCTTCCAATGCACTGGTGCCCGTGAATGCTGGGACACATCGCCTGCTTGACTGGTCCACTTCCATCTCCCTGTAGGCTTCCTATTCAATTTCACTTTCATTTTGAGAGTCCTTTGGCAGGCAAGCCTTCGGAAGCTTAAAAGAACTTGGATTAGACTTCCAAAAATTCTTTCATATCACTGAGGAGTCTTCCCTTTAGTCCTAAGTCACAGGATTTAGCCACATTCCACACACATACCCATCAAACAGTCATGGCTTTCCCCTAGTGAATTCTGGGAATCATAGTTTGGTGCGGGTCCTGAGAAATCTCTATGCTCCTCTTGCAGTACTACAACTCCCAGGGTTCCCAAGGGAAAGTAAATCATCGCTAAAACAAATTAAGACTCTAGCGTGGATACATACCCACAGAGGGGTATGTGCCAAGCAAACATTTTAAAAGGAAAGACCTTTCTTTATGCATCCGGAGCAAATGCCTCCCCCCAATACACACACATGCACACGTGCACGCACACATGAGAGCTTTTATACAATTTTATACAACATCATTGTAGAGGCACAGAAGAAGGTACATTTGACAAATTCAATTCAAATACCTTTAATGGCATACAAAGATCTAAGACAGCAAGCAAGTCACTATAAAATTACATAAAATATCAGAGCTACATTTGACTTTACAGATGCAAACATAACCTTCAGGAATACCCAGACCAAACTAAAATGTCTTCTGCAATAGCCATTCTCGAAGTGACGTCGTATTCCTGCCTGACAGGGTAGGTTGCTGATGGTAACAATTAAGGCAATTTCACATCAGAAAATGTGGGTCTGATGTCGCTGCAATTAACATATGGCAAATACCACCATGCTATTAGTCTATCATAGGGACTGTACATCTGATTCCTGTTTTCACTGGAACAAAGCTATTTTGGCTGGAGCTTTTCCAGTATCTTTGCTTTTTTGGCACACTGCGTTTGTTCCATTTTTGGATGAGCAAATCTAAAAAACTTTCTACTGCCATTAGGGAAGCCTGAGAGTCTTGCACATCTGACACAGGTCATAGCCATGAACCTTGAAAGGAGATTCATTCATCATTTTTACAGCAATACAACTTGAAACTACAAGCAAAATAAATCAGAGAGTGCATCTCTTTCATAACGGCGCAATTCTTTTGGAGGCAGCGGGGTACAGATGCATTAATCACACCGGGACCACCAGCTTCCTCATCTCATTTCCCAGGCTACATTTAGCAGTGTTTCAATCTCATACCTCTCTCTTGCTCATAATACTTGTAAAAAGTTCTTTCGCAATCTGATATTGGGGTCAAATAGATCCCAATTAAGCCGGAGTTTAAAAACAACAACGAGACATATTTGACAAGTCCAAATGCAATCGGGAAATATGAAACTGTGTCAAGGATTATTGTTGAGAGTACCAAGGCATAAACTATACAGGAATATCTGTAATGATGGCCAATATTAACTCACGTGGGGCTTCTCAGACCACCCTGATGCCTTCACTGTTTTACTTTTTCCTCCAACTCGAAAACCAGCTGGAAGCATCTAACAATCTCAATACTGCTGCTTCAAAATGAAAATTTTGCTACTCCTTCCATATTGTCCAAGTTACCAGTTAAGTTCTGCCTCTTAAGGCCTCCTCTCTGTAACTTTGTCTGCAGAGGTTGGACAGGCATTAACTAAAGACAGGGCTTTTTTAGTGGTGACGCCTCGCCTTTGGACTGCCTGGGGCCTACTCATTTCTGTTCCTGGACTGCAGCATTTTAGATACGAAATGGGAGTATCACAGTTCAATAATCCTTCATACCAAAACTACCTATATATACAAGTTGCAACACCAGCAGACCTAAAGAGTTTCACCCTTCGTAGCAGAGCATCTGCTTGGCACGCAGAAGGTCCTAGGTTCAATCCCCAACATCTTCGGTTAAAACATCAGGTAGTCGGTGAAGTGAAAGACCTCTGCTTCAAAGCTTGAAGGGTTGCTAACAGGATAAGTAGAAAATACTGACCTAGATGGATCAATGGTCTGATTCAGTATACGGCAGCTTCATGTGTTCGCTGAAGTCAACGGATTTAGGATTGCACTGCAAATCATTGAACATCTTTCAAAGGTAACTCCTAAGGTGAGGTTTAAAATCTCTTCTAGGAATCCATTCCACAGAACACCCAAAATCATGATGTTGCTGGCTCTTTATACAGATGTTAGGGTTGGAGGGACGCAGCTAACAAAGTCTTCTGGGTTACCTTGAGGCAGCACCATACCAGAAAGGTGGTCCATTCGTTGGGTTTGCTGTTGCAGAGTTACTCGATGAGGTTAGACTGGAGTAACATTGCTTAGGGTTCACTGTTAGTTTTGGAAGTTTTGCAGTAACTGGCCCATGGTGGAGTCTTCCCTTGAGGCTCTCTCCATAGCAATCTGCAACCCGTCCCCATCCGCTTGGTTACCATGGAAATTGGTCCCAAGTAGACACACATGTCAACAGTTCTTACAATTTATCAAGATTGAAGCCCTCACAAACAATTTTTGTTGTTGTTACAAAACATATCAGTGCAGAAAATGGAACATAGAACAAGAAAAGGGCCAAAGAACCAAGGAGACCTTGAAGAGGCTTAGCAAATTCCCAGTAATACCACTCAATATGCCAAAAATAACAAATGCATTCCAAGGACAAACACTAAATGGGAAAGATGCAAACAACAGCTACAGCTTCTTACTCCTCATAGTAACCCTTGATCCTACTGAGAAAGCAGGCGACACAGGATTAAAGAAAATCACTGTTTGTGGGGGGAGGGGGACTATATTTTGGGACCTTCCCGAGGCCATATTAAGAGACCAAAATGATGTCACTTTCAGAAACCTTTTTGGGTTGAATTTGGACATGTGCCAATAAGACCAGCCTAGCCAGATGACAGGCTAGCGCCAACTTCATTAAATCAAGAGAATCTGTTTATGCTTTATGCAAAACTTTCTGATTTCCCATGGCAAAACAAAGTGAGATTAAAAAAAAAAGATTTATTTGGGAAAATAGAACATATATTGAGGAATGTAAAAGAAACAGAAAATAGCACACTGCCTTGCTGAATTACCCCAAGATGCCGGGGGTTCAAGATTTGTAGTCAATATAGGCATTCTTAAAAGCAAAGTTCTACTTGCATCTCAGGATGACATAGGAACAGGCTATCAAGACAGATTATTTTTTATCAGCCTATGGCTGATTCTGCACACGTTGGATAATGCACTTTCAATGCACTTTAGCTATCATTTGGAAGTGGATTTTTTGTTTCACACTCGAAAAATTCAGTTCCAAATTATCTCTAAAGAGGATTAGATCCAGAGGAGTTAGCCGTGTTAGTCTGTAGTAGCGAAATCAAAAAGAGTCCAGTAGCACAGAGGGCAATCTAAACTCCCCTCTGTCTGGAGATTAGGGGGCGGGGCCACCGGCCATGCGACCATTTTCCAGGGGAGCTGGAACTCCGTTCCACTGCATCCCTGCTGAAAAAAAGCCCTGCCTATAAGTTTGCTGTCCATTATAAAGAAGCTTTATCCATCATATTTACTTGGGTTACTTTCAGAGCAGGCAAAATCCCTATCGTTAATCAATCGTGAGCAATCAGGATTAGGAAGAGTAGGTATACCCCATGCCATATCTTTGAATTGCCCAAATTCTGCATATACTAGAAGAATTAGAGAGGTTGATTGAAAGCCGGTACACTTTTGCCTATCGTTTAGTCTGTCAAAAAGAGCAGAATCCAGTGATCAAATACAGAATTTCAAACATCGATAACTAAACACTAACTATTCAGCACTGATTTCTTTGAAGATTTTGAAAATCTAAATTGCTCCCAGTGAACCTGCTAATAGCCGTCCTTGGGGAAAATATATAAGTTTATCTATATAGTACCTGTATTTAGATCAGGGAAACAGTCGGGCAGAACAGAGTTAAACACGCCTTCCTCCCTCACAGGTTCTCCATTCAAATTAGCAGTCCCACCCCCAAATGTCAGAAAAATGATCATGGATTTCTAATATCACCTGTTTTGGTGCCTTCAGCCATCCAAAGGCTATCAGCTCATTTCCCGTTGAGCTGATTCTTGCCAGAATCTACCTCTGTATATTCCAGTTTTGGCCCTTAGGCTTCTGGAATATGTCACTACTCATCTACTCAGATCCATAAGCCTAATTGTGCTTTGTACACACATGGAACTCCTACACAAGTGAGGCTTTACTTACAAGAGAGGGAAGCTCCGCCTATGTAAAGGACTATGCAAAATGGTGGTGCTTATTCTCCATTGACATGAATGGGGAAAAGCTTATGAGCGGGGGAACATTGTGTTCACCAAAGCTCGCAAGCAACAAAATTGCTAAATTAATTAGTTGGAGTCTTTTGTCCCATTCCCCACTCCATGTCCTGGTTTATCCTGCTTCTCTCCTTGGACGCAGGGACTGACTTTGAAGGAAAAGTGCTAAGCTATGATCATATTAAGACCTCAAGTTTAGCACATCACTTAAGCTCTGCTTTTAAAAAAAAAAAGCAAAACCCAGAGCTTACTTTGCAACAAGCCAAACGTATTAATTGCTTGTGACAACCATTAGAAAATAATGAGCAGCAGACATGTGGAAACACCATAAAACATTTCTGCATAAATCACAGGTGTCTCTTTTTTGCAAGTATTAATTTTTTTATAATCTGCAATTAGTGGTAACCTACACTTTATTCCGTACCCATAAATAACAAGGGACATACTGCTATTTTGTCCTATGAAACTTGCTACGCAGTCCAACCCATGTCTCTCTCTTGAGAATTACCTGGCTTATGAGCCAGTCCACAAAAATGGTTCCATGTCGCTACGGACTTCAACAGTGCCCAAGAAAACAGCCAAAGGATTGCCTCATTGGGACATAACTTCGGAATGATTCAAGCTTACCCAGCAGAGTCCACCACATATGGAAGTTTATCGTTTTATATTTAGAAACTCCGAGCCTAGTTGGGCAAGGCCTTTCCTCGCAATTAACTACTGAACATTTGTAGTACCTTCTACAAGCCATGTACTTCAGCTATAAATCTGAAGACATTTTCAAAATCATGAGCAAAATGAAAGCACAGGTGGAAAATGTGGCCATAGAAAGAATGGATGTAGAAGGTCTCTGGTTATTTTATTTTGTCTTTGTGTATGTAAGAGATGAGAGATGTACCAGATTTTTCCATTTGGTTTTCCAAGATGAAAGTTCCCTGTAATTTTGGATATGGAGTACTTCTAAGATTTGTATTCCCGAGTCATTAAATATTTGTTAGTATACAAAATGAAGATTCGTGACTTGGTCTCTGTGTGCACACAATATTCATAGCTTCCCCATAGACATAACAGCAGCGAATGTTTCCAATTGTCTGGTCCATAAAGCAAGTAATAGGGACAGTTCCTTCTCTGCTGGGGCCCCTCACCATGTGAAATGGTCTACCAGAAGAGGTACAGAAAGTTCCCTTTAAAAGGATTTCCCAAGGCTTCCAGCATCGTAAAGTTCTGCAGGATTTTTAATGGTTAGATTTCAGCTGATCCTATCGTAGATTAGGATGGTCTATAGCAAACAGTGGCTTTGAAAGAGACAACATCTGAGCCATCAAAAGATTAGGAGGGCTAAGAGCTCAAAAGACTTAAAATGTTACTAAACATTGTTATATTTAATATATAAAATACAATACATTTTAATTCAGTTTTAAAAGACCCCAAAGTTGGGAACTCCTGCACTAGATTTAACCTGTAAGGATGAAGCTTGGACAAGTTTGACTCTCCATAATCATCTGTCTAAAAATTTATGCATGCCTTACTAATAGGGTTCCCAGTTGCCCGTCAGTGGCGGGCAAACTCCCAGTTGTTTGTCCTATTGCCTGCTGATCCCTGGTGATTGGTGGAAGGAGGAAAACTGCCCAGTGTGCAGCGGATGCAGTTCTGGCAGCATGCAATGATGTCACTTCCTGAAGTGATGTCATTGCCCCAGCTGTGGGAGTGCTCTCGTGCTTCGCAGGGGTGATTTTGGCCCCCAACTGGCTGATTCTGAAAGAATCAGCAGCACACGAAGCAAGGGAGCATCCCCATGCAAAGTGAGATCCAGAAGTGAAATCATTGTGTTCACTGGGAGCTCACTGGGAGGGTATGGGGACCTGGCGACACTACCTACTGACCTGGACGGCTTAGGCTACCCCAATCTTGTCTGATCTCAGATGCTAAGGAGGGTTGGACCTGGTTAGTACGTGGATGGGAGATCAGCAAGGCAGTCCAAGGTTGCTACGCAGAGGCAAGCAATGGTAAACCAACTCTGAACATCTTTATCCTTGAACACCATATGGGGTCACCATAAGCTAGCTGTGTTAAAACTTTATGCACAAAGTATTTATATCCCATACTCTCCATTAAAAAATCACCCACAGCAGCTGAGAGTCACCATGGATATCAGAATAAGATTCGGCCTGGACCCTTCCTTGGTGGTAGAGAGTGACCTCAAGTCATAGCTGACTTATGGCAACTCCTAGTGGGGCTTTCATGGCAACAGACTAAGAGAGGTGGTTTGCCATTGCCTTCCTCTGCAACCCAGGTCTGCTATCCAATTACTAACCCAGACTAACCCTGCTTAGCTTCTGAGATCTGACAAGATCAGACTCACCTGGCCTATCCAGGTCAGGGTGGACCCCTTCTACTCCACTCGGATCCAACTCAAACAATATTTGAAAGTATAATACATGGCTTTCCTAGCTCTACAGCCTCCAAGGGTGACCAGGACCCCAAGAATTTTATCCATGCATACCCTGCAACCCTGCAATTAAACCACATACCAATTAAAACATATCACTGCCTAGGTTTTTGCTGCAGTTTTTGATAAATAAATTGTTATGTAGCTCATAAAAACATAATTAAAGGATTCCATGTTTGGGCCATTAGCAGAGTCAATCATGTGGCATAGGAAGTGTGATTATAGGTGGTTGTGAGTTTGTTCTGCTGGCTCATGTGTGTGCAGGAGAGAAAACAATAAAAGCATACACTTGGTTTATATTTAGAAAAGAAATGAGAGTAGTTTATTGTAGGAACTCCATATTCTGATAGGAAAGGAGGAGAGACAGATCCTAACTACCTATCTAGTCTAAGGATGGACAGGATGGCAGGGCAAGGCTGCCAGGACGGAGGGAGGAGAAGGAGAGAGGTGTTGCCTGGAACAAAGCCAGGAAGAGAAGAAATGAGAGGGAGGAAGTCAGGAGGAGGAAATCCTGAGAATAGCAATCTACGTATCAAAGGGCAGTCAGAGCGGTAAACAGTAAAGCGAGTGCCCTGACCTCTCTATCTTTCTAACTCTTTGGTTTGTCCCCCTCTGAAACCTGAGGAAAGGGACAGCGTTAAATCCCCCTCTTCCAACAGTTTTGTCTTCATCTCACAAACACAATCCAAAAGATGGGTTATTTGAAAGACTCTGTAAGTCATAGAAAACCTGCCTGTTCTTTAGAGCATGATATTTGATCATCATTATCTTCCCACAAGTAGCTACACACTCCATTAATAACGGTAAAATCAAATCTTCCACTGTGCCCACATTATCTAAGTGCCTTTGCCAAGAATTTGATTTGCTTAAGAGGCTGGAACGGTATTAAACACAACAGTTCAAAGAATACATTTTGCTCTCCACCATGGGTGAGTCGGGTAGTGACTTTGGACAGCAGAGCGATTTACATGGTACATCAAGATGCTCTGAAGATATAAACTGGCCAGATCTTTTTTAAAATGGTAACTGGCACAACGTGACATTTTTACTTTTGACATTAGGGAAAGAACATAGGAATTGTTTTGACAGAGAAGTGCACTGAAGTGTTTTGAGGCAACTTTTATCGTGAAAATCCAAATAGTTCTGATGCTATTTTTATCCTGCACATTGGAATGGTTACAGTGTACCCTTTAGCCTGCGGATCTGAATGGTTTTCTTTCTTTCTTTCTTTCTTTCTTTCTTTCTTTCTTTCTTTCTTTCTTTCTTTCTTTCTTTCTTTCTTTCTTTCTTTCTTTCTTTCTTTCTTTCTTTCTTTCCTCTTCTGACCTATAAGTCTTAAGTAGTAACTGAGAATATGAGGAAGAAAGTAAGAATTCAGGCCAGAGAAGTCTGATGTTCCCCTGCTTCACTATGAGCCAGGGCATACAATTGCTCTTGTTGTGGTGTCTGATTTTTTCACGTGGTGGCAAAAGCTCCTGCCTACCTGTCACAACTAGGAACTTTCCCTTTTGTATAACACCATACAGTCTTCCTCAAAGCTGGCTGTGTACAAAAAGTACACGGGAGTGTGAAGTGGGGAGAAAGTACAAAAAACGAAGTGTGTGTTTCTACAGACGAGGGAGAGAGGTCCCAACAGCATGTAGGGCAAAGGGGTGCGCTGGAAAAGGTTACAGAGGAGGAAACAGTGGTAGAAGGCCTGCACTGACTGTGGCTGATAGCGGAGGAATAGGAAGAGTGTACCAGTATAAAAGGAAGCGCTGGGATGAAGACTGATAACCCTGGAAAGGCCAACGAGCCGAGCTGTAGCCCCGTTACACCGAACAGACTTTTGTATGAGAACGTTGGTTCCGCACATCCAATGCCCTTCCTAAGTAAACAACCAGACAAGAAATTACCCTCCTCTGCAGCTCCTCAGTTTTCCCAGCTCCATTGACTACAGGGTACAAGGTGGGTGTGAAAATGACCTCAAAAACGATACAGTGGGGAAAGGCAATAGTGCAGCTAGGGTTGCCAGCCTCCGGGTAGTGGCTGGAGATCTCCCGGGATTATTACGGGTCTCCAGGCCACAGAGATCAGTTTCCCTGGAGAAAATGGCTACTTTGGGGGGTGGACTCTATGGAATTAAGCCATGCCAAGGTCTTCCCCAAACCCCACTTTCTCCAGGTATCACCCTCCAGATCTCCAGGAATTTCCCAACTTGGAGCTGGCAACCCTAGGTGCAGCAGATAATGGAATAATTTTTGTTTCTCACTACACCATTGTTCTTTTTGTTCTTTGGCTCCTTCTTTGGTGCAGCCCTCTTCTCCCGTATTGTGAAAACGGCAAGCCCATCAGTTGACCTGTTTACTGTGCTGGGCCATAGTTTAATGGCAGGGATGACATGAAAAAGATCACCTGATTCAATCCAATTCGAAGGGTCTTAGAAGCTTAGTGGAAACAATCCTGAATCAAATCAAGGACAGCTGCTGCCAATTTGCATAGAAAACACTGGCCAAGATGGACCAACGTGTGGGGGAAAGGTGGAAAATGGCCACCTTGAGTCACATGGGTGCGTGGATAGTTTGACTAAAGCCACGGCTTGTTTCTGGAAAGTGTCGAGGACTGTATGTGATCTCCTTCATCCCTCTTGACCCATTTGCCTGCTTCTCGGCATTCTTCCCATCACACATTCATCACTCAACACAAATCCCTCCATCTTGAGCACCAGCTTCATGTTAACTCCCATCCACCCCCAAATCCCCTCCCGCTCCTGATGCCCATATAATCTCTCAGGAACACCATACCAATGACAGCACACAGCAAACTTGCAAAGCATCCTATAGGAAAATTCCTTTCTTCAGTCAAACTTATCTTTGAGAAGCTGTAACCACTCACTCCCAAGGAGAATTTTGTTTGAGAGAAAAACACATAAATCACAGGCGCATTCCCAGATGCATGGATTTTGAGATGTGGAAATCCATCTACACCAAGATGAGTTCTTGCCCGAGCATAATGTTTTTGCCAAAGGATGGCCCCAAATATATTGCAGCATGTTCAAATCCCCATCTTGAAGAGTAAAGGCAAAGGAACAATCTAAATAATTGACAATTTGCTACCATTTCTAGGTCTGAGCTTGGTACGGTGGCCCCCAAGGGGTTTTTTTTTAGGTCATTTCATTGTAAGCTACCTTAAGAACTTCTAGTAAGCCTCTCTTGATTGATTAACTTGCAGCGCTTTTCAGGATTTGAATGCATTCGCTTAAGTGCAATGTTAAAAAGTGTTTTGCATTCCAGAAATAACGTGGTATTTACACACAGGTCATGCACAGAAAAGCTAAAACAATTCTAAACTGTTTGTACAAAAGAAAATTAAGCCTAGTTTCCATGTATTTGTTTGCATTTTTTTAGGGTTGGCTTCACCCCTGGCTTGTACTCTATAGAGTATGGCCGTTTCCAGACAGCTTACCTGGCTCCGGAACGTTGCGCCATCTTGCGGGGAAAACGCGAAATATCGCGTTTTCTCACGTGAGTTTTGCGCGACATCACATGACGTCGCGCAAAACTCGCGCGAGATAACGCGATATTTCGCGTTTTCCCCGCAAGATGGCGCAACGTTCCGGAGCCAGGTAAGCCGTCTGGAAACGGCCTATGTCCCCAGCCAAACTTCAGTTTTTGCAGTGGTTTAATTGACTGAAGTTTCCTCAGCCTGCACCGGCAAACTTCTTCCCACTTCTCTACGGCTCAGAATGTAGGAGATATTTATTCTTCGGGCAGTGTTCAACAACGGACCACTCTCTGATCCAAAGTTAGCAAAGTCTGATGAATTTTTTAAAACTCATATTCATAATATATATCTTTGGGGGGGGGGACTAATGGGAAGAGCCAATGTTATTGATAATAAAAATATGAACTGAAGCACACGATGGGAGCAGTACCTTTGTCTTAAAATGGTAGCCAACACCAAGATAGACAGTGCCATCTAAGCAAAGACACACCCTTTTAAGCCTGCTGCTTAGTATACCACTGCCAGGGTAAGAACTGAGAAAAGATTCACAATGCATGTGAGAAGCACCTGAAGTCTTACTAACCTATGGAAAATTCCTAGTACTGAAACAAGGAACTTGTTGAAGAAAATGAGCAAGTGGCAGAAATGGATGTCCGTTCTGCAAACATCTGGAGGAATGTAACTTGTCTTTTTTTTCAGCTGGAACACGGTGGAACGGAGTTCCGGAACCTCTTGAAAATGGTCACATGGCTGGTGCCCCCGCCCCCTGATCTCCAGACAGAGGGGAGTTTAGATTGCCCTCCGTGCCACGGCGCTCTAAACTCCCCTCTGTCTGGAGATCAGGGGGCGGGGCCACCAGCCATGTGACCATTTTCTCTGAGAGCAACCCACTGAGTTCCACCACCTCTTTTCCCAGAAAAAAAGCCCTGCTTGTCGTGATCTGACCATCTCATCCACCAAAGCCATAAGCTACAAAATTTGTTCCTGAGGATCTCTACCCAGATTGATAGGGGGGTCAGTTTTGCAATGTATATTAGTACTCCAAGATGAAGGTTGACAGGCAATAACCAGTGAATGGTACTGATTAAGGAATGCTTGCTTAATGAGACAACTCCCAAAGTAAAGAAAACCAGATTTTTGAATATTGCTGAAGTGAACTTCTAGGCTTAATGTCAGTCAGGGATGCCCTAGAATCTCTTTCAGCCTCCAAGAAATACATGAAGTAACATCAACTTGCCTCTGAACATGTGCAAAATGCTTTCCTCCCCTTACTACTAAACGATTGTAACCGGAATCCAAACATCTGGGATTAGAAGCAGAAGGTTTCCAAGTTAGCGACGGCCAGTCATCTGAAAAATTAGCTACTGTTTATACCTTCTTTTTTTCCTTCTAAATTGTTGAGTGTAACAGTAAATCAGAATAAAGGAGGTCTTCCTCTTGTTATGCAGAAACTCCTGGACGTGATTAAGGAAACAGAGCGAGCAGCAGCTATGTAAAATGTATCTACAAACAAGAAGTAAATCAACAAGCTCTTTTGCTCGTTGGCTGGTTTCCATGTTGCCTAATATGGTTAGCAAAATGTTAGGCTGAAACCAAGCGTACAACTAAGTAGAATGCCACACAGCCCTCTGTTTAGGCTCAGGGAAATTATAATTCAGAGCAGATAACACAGCTACAGTTCTACGCTGTTAATAAGCAGAGAGCTTGATTCTCTCTGTGCTGTCATTGAAGACTAATAATTTAATCATCAGTTACCATACAAGGAATATGGAGGCAAAGGCTGAAAGAGAAAGGGCGGGGGGAGGAGAGGAATAAGAGATACACACACAGAGATCTTGGATATATCCAAGATCAGCTGTTCCGTGGGCCACTTCTGGCTCCGCAAGAGAGTCTCCTCTTGCCCCTGTTCAACCCACATTAATCAAAGTGCAGTCAAAGGTTTTGCCCCCTGTATTGCTCATGAAAAAGCTGCAAGAGGCACTCCACATGTTAAAGTTATGGCTGTCTTTACAACTTGCATGCAATGCCTGAGCACACGTGGTCTCTGCAACTCACCCAGCTGGACGGCATCGTGCCGACTTGATTCTAGAACCCTCCCCCTCCATGTGAGGTCTAATTTGTGGAGTTAATACATTTTTGGCCCACAAAGCAGACAACACAGAATAAATATTGTGTAATGGTTAGAGCACTGGATTCCCACCCCCCACCCCGCAATCCCTGGTCACTCGTGAAGTTTGCCTTGTACTAAATTACTCCTAACCTACCCCAGAAGGTTGCTGTGAGGGAAGATTAAATCCTGGAAGATTAAAATGTTCTCGCACTGGTCTTCCAGGACATTTCATGAGACTGTCTTCAAACAGAAATTTCAAGGGGAGATTGCTGAAATGGAGTTACTTCATTCACAAATTTAGAACAGTGGACACCCCCCACCCCACCCCACTCCGGGGCTAAATAGAGACTTAGGATTCTTATCTCACTACAGATACTAATATCTGCTCTAATCAAGCTGTATTATACCATTATACCTTTACATCCTCCTGACATCTTTCTTTGATACACTCCTCATCTAATCAAGCTGCATTGTACCTTTACATCCTGAGGCCCTCCCTTGTAACACCCTCCCATCTTTTGCCTGAGATACAAAGGTTCAGGGATCTCCATTCCTACGTGTCTGAAGAAGGGAGCTCTGACTGTCAAAAGCTTACAGCCTGAAAATCTGGTTGGTCTCTAAGGTGCCACTGGACTCAGATCCTGCTGTTCTATGGCAGATCAGCATAGATATTATCAACCTAAACGCAAGATCTTAGGGGTTATACTGGAACCAACATAAATGCAGGAGAAGCAAGTTAAAAAAATACTTTCTACCAACTTAGTTTAGCCCAGAAGATGGCCTCCTATCAAGGCCAGATCTTGGGTTGCTGGCGCCCAGGGCAACCCAAGTCTGACTCCTTGTGTGCATGCACGCAGCGTGTGCGCACTCCTGGTGCTACGTGATGACATCACTTCCATGATGTCATCATGCAAGGAGGAGCGTGCCGCCCATGTGGCTTACCGGCTGCCCTGGTGTGCCACGGAGTTGGCGGAGGCAGCACTGGTGGCTGGGAAGCAGCCCGTGCTATTCGCCTGCCCCGCAGGACAGCGTGCGCACGGCAAGCCGGCCCCCCTCTGTCCTGCAGGGCAGGAGAATGGTGCAGGCAGCCTCCCAGCCCCCCATGCTGCTGCCCACGCGCTCCCAGAGGCTGGCAGCTGCGCCTGGCACCCCCTCTTTGGCGGCACCGGGGGCAGACTACCCCCCCCTGCCCCCTGTCGCAGACTACCCCCCCTGCCCCACGTCAATCCAGCCCTGCCTCCTAACTTGACACAGCTGATCTGGCCACTTGGATCCATGCCGCAGTAACATCCAGACTAGACTACTGTAACACACTTTACATAGTAAAAGTTTACATAGTAGGGTTGCCAGGTCCCCCTGTCCTCCAGCGGGAGGTGGGGACCCAGCACCTACCTTACCTTCTGTTTCTTGTGCGCACTTTATGCATGCATGCTCCCAGGTCCATGTGATGATGTCACTTCTGGGAAGTGATGTCATCGTGTGGGCCACGGCCACCCCAAGAACACTCCCACACTTGCGGGGGGGGAGAATTGCACCCAATTCAGCCTGCATCGGGCCGTATCAGGCCTGAATCGGGATGGATTTGGACCGATTCAGCTTGGATCACGCCACTGCAAAGCACAGGAGCACTCTTGCCCTCTGCAGCAGCCCGATTCAGGCCATCTACCGATTCGCCTACATTCTTTCTTGTGGCCTCCACCTTTTGAAATGGCCTGCCTGATGAGGTCAGGCAGACTCCAACTCTCCTGGCGTTCTGCAAACTATGAAAAACTATCATTCAGAAGGGTATGTTTACAAAGATAATATGGCTTTACTATAATGGAGTGGTTCAGAAAGATGCTTTAATAAAAAGAAATGGACTGTGTACTATACTACTCTGTACTGTACATACTATCTGTTACTGTATATATTATTCTATTATGTAATTTCTGCATCATTTAATATGTCATGTATTATGCTTATGGTTTGTCTCAACTTTGTTCCACCTCAATTTTAATCCTATTACATTGCTTACCTATTACATTGCTTACACCATAAATAGTACTATCAAATATGCCACAAAGTATCTGAGATTTTAAGGCTGGGAATTTCCCTTCATACATTACACTGGAGGAAATCACTAGCTATCTTGACAGTCCCAGGAAAATTGCAGACCCTGCAATGGCTTTGACATTTAGAATATTTCTCTTCTTATCTGCTCCATGGGAAGACCTTTGGTCAGCTGCCCACTGCTTTACATTAACAAGCTTAAGAAATGACATTCTAAAACAGCTGGAATGCTCTCTGGTCCCTGGGAATTTAAAGTGTCTTTAAAAAAAACTCTCTCTGGCCTAGCACAGAGGTTGTTTTTGTTGCCATGATTTCCAAGTTGTTTCTTAAAAGCTTTTAGCTCAGGACGTTCTACAAGTTCAGGTTATGCCAGCCCAAAAGGGGGGAAATGCATGTCACCATTTCCTTTTTGCACCCTCAAAAGAAGCGCGCACACACCAATCTTTATATATATATATATTAAAAAATAGACCAATGGCAAAGTTTGCTTGTGCAAGCCCCACTGAAATGTATGGAAGATGTCTGAGATTGCTACCGCACACCCTCTTTCACACAAAAGAACTTCCAGTGGACTGCGCCCCGGCAACCTTTGCCGTTGTTCACAAACAACTGTTTGCCGTGCTTTGCTTTAAGCCCACAGTATGGAGTGCTATAAACAGAAAAGCCACTTAAAAAATTTCTCTGCACAGCGTAATCCAAACAGTGATGGTAAATTTGAGGCTTTCATGTGGAATTTCGGGTTGAAAACTCTTGCTTTATTTTCAAAGTGCTACATTCTCAGCTGAGTCATCTGCTCAGCCCTGGAAAGTCTTCAACTGGATTCTGGGTCTGCATCCTTTCCTTGGGTGTGGGGCCGTGGCTCAGTGATAGAATGTCTGCTTTGTATGCAAAAGGCCAAGGTTCAATCCCAGCATCCCCAGTGAAAAGGAACGGGCAGTAGCTGATGCGAAAGACCTCTGGGCAGGGGTCTGCACTTCACTTACAGGTAAGCTGCTTCCAGGCACTGACCTGCCTGACTCAGTATAAGGCACCTTCATGCATATTAATGTGTCCTCTCCCGCATGCCTAGCAATTGTGAGGAGTACAGCAGCATCAGACTAGCTGGAAACCATGCCTTCTGTTTTGAACATTTGACCCCTAGTTCCTAATGTCTGAAGGGTGGATTACTTCGTGGGCACAGAGAGAAAGAGATTCTACATGTACCCAGGAAGATAAGTTTCAGGTGGGCTGCCATGTTGGTCTGCAGCAGAACAATCTTCCAAAGTTATACATGCTATCAAGTGTCAGCAATGTCCTTCCAATCTCTACCCTGGGCACACAGGTCAGTCCCTACACAAAAGAATAAATGGAGATAAATCTGACATTAGAAATCACGACACTCTAAAACCAGTGGGAGAACATTTCAGTCTTCCAGGACATTCCATTGCTGACCTAAAAGTGGCTGTCCTTGAACAAAGAAGCTTTGAGGGCAGATTTTGACATGAGATTGCTGAATTTGAGTTCAGAACAATGGAAACACCTGGGGCTGAAAGAGACATAGGAGTCTTATCTCTCTACAGATGCTAATTTTTGCCCCAATCTAGCTGCTCTAATCTACTTTGCATCACCCCACCCACCTCCTGACCAAGAGCCAGTTTGGTGTGGGAGAGCCAGCTTGGTATAGTGGTTAACAGCACGGGATTCTAATCAGGAGAACTGGGTTTGATTCCCCACTCCTCCACTTGAAGCCAACTGGGTGACCTTGGGTCAGTCACAGCTTCTCGGAGCTCTCTCAGCCCCACCCACCTCACAGGGTGATTGTTGTGCGGATAATAATAACATACTTTATAAACCACTCTGAGTGGGCATTAAGTTGTCCTGCTTTGTATCACCCCATCCAATTCCTGACTGAGAGCCAGTTTGGTGTGGGAGAGCCAGTTTGGTGTAGTGGTTAAGGGCAGTATATAAATCAAATGTTATTATTATTATCAGGGTTTTTTTTTCTGGGAAAAGAGGTGGCGGAACTCTCAAGAGGGAAAAGAGGAAGAAACACACGGATTTCTTTGAAATAATATTTTCAAGCACTGTTGCCGCGTTCCCCCTGAAAAAAAGCCCTGATTATTATTATTATTATAAAGGCTCAGGGATCTCCACTCCTTCCTGCATATGAAGAAGGGAGCCCTGACTCTCGAAAGCTTATACCTTGAAAATCTTGTTGGTCTCTAAGGTGCCACTGGGCTTAACTCCTGCTATTCTACACGCACCCAGAAGCTATTGTCTGTATTGCATGTTCCAGGACTGAAGGAATAAAGAAGGAAGCACTTGATGACAGCCACAATATAGGTTCCTCAGACAGTTTGGGGTTGACTTCAAAACAGATGGGAGCACAGCATACTTTCACTCTCCCTAGTCCAGAGAAACAGATAGTTCCCTGGAAGTGAAGTGCAGACCCCTGACCCCCGGTATCTGTCCTGCAGGACAAATGCCTCCTACCTTGTCGTGGAGCAGCAGCCCTGGGTGCATTCTTGCTGGCCCCCTTCCTGAACAGCTGCAGCAATGCAAATCCGACCTGCAACCTGTCTCCCAAGCAGGTATGCATAATTATGGCCTTCCCTAATCCTAAAAGACTGCTGCCAAAGGGCAATTATGAAATGGAAAGGCGGTGAGGGGGAAACCCTAGTAGCGATTTCAGAGTGCAAGAAAGATTTGCATGGACTGCTGACACTCCAACCTACGTGCTGGAAGACTCCCCTGCTGTAGCAACCTCTTCCACCTGGCAGCGGAGAGCCACTTTGGAAAGGATCCATTCCCGTCTCCACAGCCAACTCAGGCTTGCCGGAGGGCCTAGAAAGCTGAGAATTGCTGGCTTCGCAACATGCCCAACAATATCATTATTATAATGGTCTGTGGCAACAACTTTCCTAGTCATAACTTTCCACTGAGAAACAATGGTGGCTATTGAGCTATAATTACTGCCTCCGTGCTCGCTTGCCTGTGTGTAACTAGAGGAGGTCAAAAAGGGGCTGGAGGGGGGGGGCAAGGAAGAAGAATTGCAGCCAAAGCACATAAGGACCAGAGCCAAAGAAAGAGAAATATCTCAGGAAGGGGAGAGGGTTGCCCCATTTTAACTGGCCTGGCTCCTGTGCCTATAAACGGAGGCTTTTAACGGGTACTCTTTTTTCTGGCATGGAGGTGAAGTAACACAAAGAGTTTTGTCTCTCCCGCTCCAACTAGCTTCCCGTGTTTCAGGCTACAGTTTAAGGAACCAGAGCATATCCAGTTAAGTAAACAAAAAGGTGCTAAGCCTAAAGGGAGATACTCATTTTTCAGATGTGGCTCATACATATGCAATGACAGTGTTAAACATGGACAGCGCATACCTATTGGCTCAGCCTAGACATACGTGAAACCATGTGACACCAGGGTTCAGCTCACAAAAAGTCATTCACATCCTGGTTTCATTCTCCTCCCTGTAGCCCGGGAGGGAATCATGAGTGAACAATCAGACCTGGAAGGCTGCATTCAGACATGATGGATGACCACAAGTTTAAACTAATAAAACCACATTCAGAGCCAGGCTCTATGAAATTGAGCTAGCCACATAGAGTGACTGGCCTGCATTCAGACAGTCATGCTAGCCATAGCTAGTTTAATTAACCCATGGTTTCCTTGCAGTGTCTGAACAGAGATGCTGTGCTAATCTGCAGTTTTCAGCAACAGGTTTTATGGCAGATTACAGTGCAGTTTGCAAGTGGACATGGAATAAGGAAAGCCAAGAGTGTTGGATGGGATGATAAAAGGGCCAACTATATTTAATTTTACATTGTTGACAGATCTGCAGGATCCCAGACTAACGCATTCCAAACCTAGGCCGAATCCACATTACCTCCGCGCGTCCCGGTGTTGCACGAAATGTCCGCGAAACACCCGGAAGTATAGCGTCTTTCAAGCGCGATTCAGAAATCGCGCTTGAAAGACGCTATACTTCCGGGTGTTTCGCGGACATTTAGTGCAACACCGGGATGCGCGGAGGTAATGTGGATTCGGCCCTAGTCGCAGTCAGGACAATGGATGGAAGGCAGAAGAATTTAACCTCCTCTCTCTGCACATCCCATATTGTATGAGTAGAGCCACCCTGGCTACGAGTCCTGAGCTGTCAAGAGTGTCTATGGTTCAGGTTCTTCCTTACTAAGCCTTCTTAGCTCTCCAGGGAGGTGTACCACATCCTTTTCCTCCTTCCACAAGATCTATGGGTAAAAGATACGGCATCCTTCAAGAGGTTCTAGTCCAGCTTAGTGTAGTGATTAGAATGTTGGACTAGGATCTGAGAGACCCCGGTTTGAATCCCTGCTCTCCCATGGAAGTTAGCTGGGTGAGCTTGGGCCAGCCACACGTTCATCTTCGCCTACATTACAGGGGTGTTGTGTGGATAAAATGGAAAAGAGGAGAATGATGTAAGCAAGGTTTTTTTTTCTGGGAAAAGAGGTGGTGGAACTCAGTGGGTTGCCAGCACAGGGGGCAACTCTTGGCGGGAGGTGGTGCCCCTGGTACCACATGTGTGCGCGCAAAGTGCATGCATGCTTCTGGGCCAATGACATCACTTTGGATCAGTTGGAACAAGGGGGGAGTTTTTAAAAGTTTAAATCGCCCTCGGCAAAAATGGTCACATGGTTGGTAGCCCCGCCCCCTGATCTCCAGACCGAGGGGAGTTTAGATTGCCCTTCGTGCCACGGGCAATCTCAACTCCCCTCTGTCTGGAGATCAGGGGGCGGGGCCACCAACCATGTGACCATTTTCAAGAGGTTCCAGAACTCCATTCCACCGCATTCCAGCTGAAAAAAAGCCCTGTATGTAAGCCACTTTGGGTCCTCATTGGGGAGAAAGGAAGAGCATATATGAAGTATTTAATAATAATGGCATCCTTTAAGGGGCTCCTGTCCCACATCCCCGAAGGCACACAGTAAACCCTACAACTTTCCCCCTTACCTCATTTGAGGGAAAGGTTGCTAGAACGGCTTTTGTGGGTCAGATACAAGTCACACTCTGCTTTTTGAAATAACGCTGGTGTTTTCCATGTAAAGGCCAAAGACCAGGGTAGCAGGAATACAGCGAGTGTTTCGTTTTGTGACACGAGTTTGTCATTTTGCCTCGAATCTTCCAGACAGATAGACATTTTTTTAAAAATTCTGGTAAACAAATATGCAGTATCTATCAAAACAAGGCCATTGCTATGGGGAGCGGAATCCTTTCCTCTATTTGAAACCGGTACCCACCCAACCCAACCTCTGTAGTGTTCTCTTGGCATTCGGCTTCATGAATAAAGGATGCCCGGTCCTTGTGGGGCATCAGAGCAGGTAAACCAGTGGCAGCTGACTCCATTGCCTGCCCAAGGCCACTTCGACAACAGAGCAGATCTCTTCAAGAGAGGGAGGGCAGGCCGATGTTTTAGTTCAATTAAAAAGAAAACGAGAGCAAGAATTCTCAGGAGTCTAACTCTG
Source organism: Eublepharis macularius (assembly GCF_028583425.1). Taxonomy (NCBI): domain Eukaryota; kingdom Metazoa; phylum Chordata; class Lepidosauria; order Squamata; family Eublepharidae; genus Eublepharis; species Eublepharis macularius. Next base: position 19,380,664 of record NC_072798.1, read on the forward strand.
AGCTTGCAGGGCCACATAAAAGAACTTCTACAGGCTGCATGCAGCCTAGAGTCTGTAATCTTACTCATCTCTGAATTAGACCTATGTAAACATTCATTTATAGTGCTTCTCCAACTCCCCTAAAGCTTCCAGGGAAGAGGATTTCCACAAATGCACAATTAGCTCCAAGTATTTCAAGTTTGCCCAATTTTGCAGTCACAGAAAACATTGTTTTAACTTTTCAGCCATATTCTTTCTGATGCCAAGAAACAACACAGATGAGAGACAATGGCCACACCCCTTTTAAAACAAAGCTTTCCGTTGCGTGCCAGAATAAGCCACAGCGCTCAGCATGCATGCCATAGCGGTCAAGTCCCATTAAAGGCAAGGAATGTCTCAAAAATGTCATTCTAATGCATTATGGCTTGATCGTTTTTCTGAAAGTGATCATTTTGCTTCTTATTGTGCAGGCTGAAAACAAAGAAAGGGGCGGAGGGTTCCTTTTGAACCTTTTAAAAAACGTTTGATCCCGTCTGAGTGGCCTTGGAAACACAGCTGTCTGTCTGCAGCTTGGTTAATTTCCAGTTTAATTGATCCAAGGACATGTTTTTTTCCATGTACAAATGATGGAATGTCTTTGTTTTGCTCCTGGGTATGCCGTTATGCCAGCAGCAGCCAGCAGCCCATGGAGCAAGGTGGCAAGAGGACATAATGCATTGTGCCATTCTTCCTGCTTATCCCAGCAACTCGCAAACCGTGAATCTCAGACCCCTGGTTCATCTAGATCACTGTTACCTACTCAGACCGGCAGAGGCTGTCCAGGGTCTCAGGTGGAGAAAAGCGTCTCCTGACCGCTGACATCTGAGATCCTCTGACTAGACACACCGTCGCTTAAATCTGAGGATTTCTGCATACGAAGCACATGAATGGGTGTATTGCCTTCCAGTGGCAACCATGCCACAAATCCTGATCCAACGCATGCAATCCCGCCACGCTGTAGGGTGCATGTCTTGGTGCAGTTTTGCCTGTAGCCTTTTAAGCCAAGCAGGAGGCAGCAGTGCAGCACAGGGAAGGCGAACAGGAGCAGAGGCTTGGCTTTATGCCACAGTCGTATCTGTGAGCCCTGATCATTCTGTTCCGGCGCGCTGCAAATTCCCACTGCCTGTGCCCCTTGTGGGACTGCTATCACAGGCTGGCCACCAACGAACACAAGACAGGATACAAATCTTACCATAAACTGTCTCCAAGGAACAACAAAATAACTTCCTTCTTACTAGATACAATGGTCATTTCTCTTTTGCAAGCCTCCTCCGGTTAGAAAAGCCAAGACGATGCTCATGTGCATGAAAAAGAATCGAATCCAGCTTGTGGACCAGTCCCAGTGGAGGCCAACGCTTGCTGCAAACGCGCAATAAACTGCTATGCCACATAAACTCTTCCGTGCAAACAGATTACTTCATCTACTGCAGGTCGTCTGTCTACACTGAGCATTTGCACAGTTAATAAAGCTTTCTCATTCCATCACTATTCACCAAACTGTCTCCTGAGTGCATTACGCTTTGTAGATCCTGAGGAATTAGTTTAATTTTTTCATATAAAAATTCAGTGAAGTTTTTTTTTTAGCACGTTTAAGTAAAAGCACACTGTGTACATTGCTCCAAAGTCCATGCTTCCCTAGGAGCCTCTCACCAGTGGCAAATAAAAAGTTCTTCTGGGACCAGATAGGGAATCAGTGAATAGAGAATCTGGGACTGGGGTATACCTGAAGGATCACCTCCTCCTAAGGATGCAGGCCTAGCTGGGGGAAAGGAGGAGGAGGCTGGCCAGGAGCCACGCAGGAAATTGGCACGTCTGTGCTCCAGAGGCCCTAAGAATGTCATTTCCAGTTCAAAACCGGAAGCAATGGGGTCTCAGGGGGCCAAGTCAGCCTCAAACATAGCAAAAATCCTATGTTTGGGGCCAATTTCTCCTGGGCCTTTGGATAATTGTTTCCACTCAGCCTTCTATATCTGCTAGTTTGCTATTTTAGTGTTTGCTGATGGTTCTAAACTGGGTGCTGTTGCTTTTTATGATTTTAGGCTAGGGCTGCCAGGTCCCTTGGTGGGGGCAAGGAATCTCCTGCTCCCACCCTCCACCCCAGCCACCGCTCACCTGACAGGTGGGGGCACAGGTGATGGAACAGCCCCCCCCCCAGGGAATGCTCCCAGTGCAGAGCAACGATGTCACTCCCGTTTGCAGCCTGGTGTGAAGCGCGGGAGTGCTCTTGGGGCCTGCATCATGACATCACTCCTGGAAGCGACATCATCGTGCCACACCAGAAGTGTGCGCATGCTTTGTGCACACGTGAGTGAATCAATAAGGTGAGTGCCAGCTTCTCCCCCTCCCACCAGGAGGGTACGGGGACCTGGCAACCCTATTTCAGGAGGTTTTTATCCACTCGATCAATTAATTTTATTGGTTTTTTTACTCTTACTCTAGTGCATTTTAATGCTGCTTGAATTTTTTAAAAACTCTTTTAATAGTTTTATCCGAACGTTATAAACTGCCTCAATAATATTTTATTAAGAAAGCAGGAGACGAGTATCTTAAATAAACAAACAGTCAGCTTCCAAGCCCATAAGGACCTCTTCCTTGGTGGTAGCAAGTTCAGAAGTAAGGAGCGAGATTTGCTTCACTAAGAGTCTCCATAGATGAGACGTCTTCCACAAGGATGCACGAGTGAAGAGAGACACAATGTTAGCCGGGGAACGTAGGAGACAGAGCAGAAGGCTTCATCACTTTCACCTTTCTACAAAGAGCCCAGAGATCGCTCCTCAGAGGGTTTGTTAATTTCCCCTTCCCCTTCCTCCTCCCTGAAGGTTACGTTAATTTCACCTCCCAGTTGGGAGAGGCAAAGAAAAAATAAACAAACCCTCTGAGGAGCAGATCTCCCAGCTCTTTGTAGAACGGTGAAAGTGATGAAGCCTTCTGCTCTGTCTCCTACGTTCCCCGGCTAACATTGCATCTCTCTTCACGCAAGCATCCTCGTGTAAGATGTCTTGTCTATAGAGACTCTAAGAGCCAAGCTACAAGTGACGCCTTACACTGGTTGGACATTTGTCAGCTTACCTCAAGTTTTGATGGGAAATGTAGGCGTCCTGGTTTTACAGCTTGCAGCTCTCCATTACAGCTGCAAGACCAGGATGCCTAAGAAAGCAGCCAAACTGTCTTCACTTGGAGGGCACACTCAGACTATCCTTGTAGGTTTGTGGAGTTTCATATTGCTAACTTGGGTGTTGCACTGGCTCATCTTCAGTTTCAGCAGCTTCAAGGCCATTCCAACCCAGAGGATTATGGAGTGGTAGGGCTTTGACAATACACATGGAAGGGAGGCACTAGTGCCGGAGGTCTGCGATGGACTAGATGAAGGTTAATGAAGTGTACTTTAATTAGAGGAGGATAGAAGTGCTGTTGTCTGGGAGTATGTCTGGTTCAGGGACAACTGTACAGCATGTTACACTCTCCCTTAAGACTTAGGCTGTTTCCACACAGCTTACCTTGTTCTGGAAAATGGCAAAATCTCGTGTGAAATCTTGCGAGAAGACGCTGTTATCATGTCTTCTCGTGCGATAACAGCGTCTTCACATGAGATTTCACAGGAGATTTTGCTGTTTTCCGGAACAAGGTAAGCCGTGTGGAAATGGCCTTACATTCACAGCTTGGGCCAACTTTGGTTCCCACTTCATCTGGATGTGCACATTGTGGCCACTTTAGAGTGTATTTCCTATGACCTAGCAGCAGCATCTCAAGTTTTGTGAGATCCAAGCTGCCTTACACTAACACTCTTTTTGGGGAGCTGCCTTTAAAAGCTATCCAGAAATTAAAACTTTTCAGGACAGTTGTGCAAAGTTTTTAACTGGGACCTGCTGATAGGACGGCATCCCATCTTATAAGATTTGTGTTGTCTACCGGTTTGTTTCTGAAGCCAGTTCACAGTGCTGGTTTTAACCTAGGGTTGTCAGGTCCCCTGGGGGTGAAAGTGGGCAACGGGTGGGTCACGGGAGGAGTTATGCCAAGGAGGAATTCACCTGTCATGTGCATACATGTGCACTGCTGAACACCATAGCACTGGGAATCATGTATGACGCCGGGGTGTTCTGAAGCATGAAGGAGCCATTCCTTTGTCTGCCACCAGGCAAGGCATCTACATGTTTAAAGCCTTAGGCAGGATGCGGTTTGGAAAGCATTTGGTCCCCCCCCCTACTTCCTGTCAGCTAAGAGGAAGAAAATCCTTTTTAAAACTACAGGTTTGAAGATTCTGGAACAGTCCAAACCTCCAAAATAAAACTACTTTCTCTACATGGCTTATAATGATTGACTGGTATGGGTGCTTATAAAGCTGAAAGATGGGACATAAATATTTAAATATATAGTGAAACCTCTCTTTTTGGGGCAAGAAAGAATGTGCCCCCAGGGATCGAAAGCTAACTGCCAAGAACATGGAGAATCATAGATAGGCAACCTCACTCCACATTAGTATCTGGTATCTGACTAAGGGAGTTTTGACTCTCAAAAGCTTAGACCTTGAAAAGCTTGTTAGTCTTCAAGGTACTACAGGACTCGAATCCTGATGTTCTTCAGGAGACCAGCACAGCTACCCACCTGATACACTCACTCCTCATTTTATCCTTTTATTCCCTTACAATCTCTCTCCTTCCTCCTCTTTTACTATCTTTACCTCAGTATCAAAGCTGGTTCCTGGGCATCTTATCCTGCAAGGTCTGACGGCTTTTGTTTGTCCTAAATGGGAGAGATTTTATCCCAGAATGTTACAAACACTTTCACAAAGAGCTGAATTTGAATTTGGACTTCTCAAACTAGGCATGATCCATTCTGTCTTTCTCAACAACTTAATCCTATGAATAGTTATTGGAAAGTAAATACCACTGAATTGCATGGCACTTACTTCCAAGTACTTGCATACAGGACTTCAACCTTAATTGGAATGACATCAAAACCTGGAATGTTTTAAGGGGAAAACTCTTTAGGAGCTATTTAAAACATTAGGAGTATTTTTACTTTTTTTTTTTGGTTGGTTGGCTTAGTTCTGTACATTTTTGTGGGACGACAGCCTGAGGAAAAAATCTAGACCACGAGCCAACATCAGCAGTCAATGTATAGCTTTGAGAACAAAAGAATTTGGTGACAGAATTGATTCAGGAATCTGCAAGACCCTTCCTGACAAATACGTCCGTACATTTGCTGAAAATAACACTCCGCTTAGAATGTCCTTTGCCCAGGACCTCCGTCCAATTCTTCTATGTTCATTTAAGTTATACAAGACATCAGGGCTTTTTTCCAGCGGGAACGCAGTGGAACAGAGTTCCGGCACCTCTTAAAAATGGTCACATGGCCGGTGGCCCCGCCCCCTGATCTCCAGACAGAGGAGGGTATAGATTGCCCTCAGCACCACCAAGCAGTGCAGAGGACAATCTAAACTCTCCTCTGTCTGGAGATCAGGGGGCGGGGCCACCGGCCATGTGACCATTTTCGCAGAGGGCAATTTAAACTTTAAAAAACTCCCCCCTTGTTCCAGCTGACCCAAAGTGATGTCATTGTGCAGTCTTGAGTTCCACCACAGAGCTCCCAGGAAAAAAGCCCTGCAAGACATGCTGTTCATAGAGGAAAAAAGATGAAAAATGGTGAAGTAAGCAATGGATTCCTGGGTGAGGCAGAAGCGAAGACGGGGAGGGAAGCAAAATGAGAATGGTCTGCTGCTGCTTGATATTTTCTCCTCCAATGTCCAAATGAAGCTGATGCCTTCCGGGAAGTTTCAGATATTACAGCTGGCAAATCTTGTTTCATCCACTGGCTCCAGAGACTAGAAGCCTTCCATGGACTTCCTTCTCCCCTCCTGCTACAGCTAGGACGGGCTTCAGTCATGAACCTACAAAGCCGACTTGCACTGAGTTTCAGAGCATGAATCAGACAAGCCTTGGAAATGGTTTATGGAGTGAATGAAAACATAAAGCCACCTTATGTGAGGTTGGACCATGGATCCATCTCGCTCGGGGTTGTCTACCCTGACTGGCAGAAAAAAAGCTTTCTCAGCATTTACTGATGAGACCCATTAACTGGAGGTGCCATGGATTGATCCTAGAACTCTCTGATCTAAAAGGGGAGCTCTTCCACCGAACACGTGAAGCAGCCTTATCCTGAATCAGTCCATTGGTCTATCAAGAACAGTACTATCTACTCTGACTGGCAGTAGCTCTCTTGGTCTTACCCATCACTTACTATGGGACTTCTTTAACTCGAGATGTCAGCGACTGAACCGGGGGGGCTTGTATATACAAAGCAGACATGCTACCAGGGAGCCTACACCTTTCTCTGGTCTTTTCCTGCTCACCTAGTTTTCTCTATGCCCGCCGTTACTTCCCCAGCTACCCTCTCTCTCCGACTACCCTTTCTTACACTTCAGAATGTTCATGTTTTGCTTGAGGGATGCAGAAGTTCCTACATCTTGTGCTAAGAAAGAAGCGCAATGTCTCTAAGCCAGGACTGTCACCCTGCCCCATCTCCAGCCTCCAGGTCACCCACAACTCTCACCCTTCAGAGGGTGCCCCACCCTGTGGATGCACACCAACAAGGGGCCAGCCAACCAACCAGTCCCTCCCCCATGGTGAGCTGACCCTGGAAAAACCAGGGGCAAGACCAGGACCAAAGAGATTGGCTGTGCTGATCAGCTGACTGGAGAGCCGCGATACACTAGCCATTGGGCAGTCTCCCCAGGCCTTCCAAAGGCAGTAGCTCTTCAGGCCACAAGGGAGCTCTGGCCCCAATCCCAGGGAAGGACCCGTGAAGTCTGGAATCCTCGAGAGAACTGGGGGGGGGGTGGAGCCAAAGAAGACTGGCCTGGGCTATAGAAGCCCTAGAAACTCCTGGCCAAGGAGGAGGTGGTTGGGACTTCTCTCTGCCAGACCGCCTCAGAGGGAATAGAGAGGTCAGGGAGCATCCCAGCATGAAGAGGAGTCCCCAGATAGCTTCATCCCACCCCTGCCAACTCCATATCTGAGGCCTAAAAAGGCATGGAAGGGCCTGGACCTTTGGCCATTCCCAGCATGGAAGATGTGTTGACAATGCAGCAGTTCCAGAGCTTACTGGTGTGGTGCCATCACCACCCCCAACCCCACCAGCTAGTAAAGTGTAAGAGCTCGCTCTTTCCCCCTACACATCATCTGTTTAATCTCCATGGCACAGCAATTTCTGGGGCACTCTAGTTTGAATAACTCCTCTTCTACGCATACCTACAAGTCCCAGCAGGATTAGCTCTGCCTTTCAGCTGCCTGTTAAAATATTATAGTTGAAAATACTAGTTCTTAATCGGTGTTGGGTTTTCTTCGTTTAACGCTTTGGAGACTGACAGCCCAGAAACAGCTCAAAAACATTCAGAATAAAATCCAAACTGTGAAAATCTCCTGGGTCCAAGTTGCATAGCAATCTTAAACTTCAGTCCAGGTTCATGAAAGGTTCACACAATTTTTTTTTAATAGGTAAAAGCAAAATTAAAGAGAAGATGGTGTATATTTCTACAGAGATAGTGCTGGGACAGCTGGGGCTTAGAGAGATCAAAGCTTGGTGTTTTCATAAGTGCGAATTGGACATCCATGAAGAGATTGGGAAAGACAAGCCAGCCACAGATTTGAACCAAGTGTGAAAGGTCATCAGCTGAGACCGAAGTAAATCTGAAACCAGTTGGCATAATTTGCAAAGACTAAAGAAGCACCAATCGTAAAAAATTACATGTGTGATCCCACTGATTTTGATAAGCATAAACAAGTAAGATTAAACAAAAGGAAGGACTTTTCTCAAAATTCAGCAGCAAAACCCACACACACGCCAATTAGAATTGCAAACCCAGGCCGGAAAAAAGCAAGAATCTCAAAAAAATTGATATATATGCCCCAAGATGATTTAGGATAGGGACTCCCCCATTTGCAAGCTTATTATGATGCATTTCAGTTGAAAGCATTGATGGAGCTAGAATGGAGGAAAGGGGATAAGTGGGTAAGATTTGAATCTGCAATCAATAAGGGAGCAGGTAGTTATGGAATTTATACTAGAGATGTGCAAAAGGAGATAAGACAAGCAAAGGGCCCAAGAAAAATAGCCTTGATTGCTTGAAAGAGGTGGAAAACGGCTATGATGCCATAGAACTCAAAATGGACTCCACTTAAGTATATCTGGGAGAAGGAGATGAACCCGAAATTTTGGGAAGATCTTAAGGCGGAAGGTATAACTAGAGTGAAGGATATGTATAATGGTCAAGGGGATTTGTTACCACTTCAGGAATTGAATCAAAAATTGTGGGAAAGATATTGGTTAAATTTAATGGGGTTACACCATTTAATTAAACAAGATAAATATAAAGAAGCTATTAAAAGGGAAGACAATAATATAGAACACGCATTATATGTGGATGAAATAAAGAAAGGGCTGGCAGGGAAAATCTACCTTGAATTGGTGAGGGATAAGGAGTTTATGTTTAGAACTCTAAAAAATAAATGGAATAAAGAAAAACAAATAACTTCTGAGGAGGTTAATAAGTTAATGGTGAATTTGAAGGCAATTAAGCTAGAAAAGTATAGAGAACTTGAAAGAAAGATAATCATGAAGTTGTATAGAACTCCTGGCCAATTGGCATACATGTTTAAAGGGATGAAACCTAACTGCTGGCATTGCAATGCAAAAGAAGGGTGGTACTCCCACTTATGGTGGGAGTGTCCAAAGGTCATAGATTTTTGGGAAAAGGTACAGGGAAAAATAGCATTGGTATATAAGGTCAACCTTAATATAGATGTAGATCTATTATTCATGGGTGTATTGGGAAACACTAGAATTGAGAAACAAAATCCGGATATTTTCAAAGCAATGTTACTAGCTGCACATGCAGTGATTGCATACGGTTGGAAGGAGAAGTTAAAATGGACCTTAGAAAGATGGAATGATTACTTGTATGAATATATTCAATCGGATATGTTGGAATGTTTAAAAAAAGATAAGGCATGGGATGGAAAAATGGAGGAGATAAAAGAGAAATGGTCTGTATATTTTCAATGGGTATATAATGGAGAAGCCAATACTACTATAGTTGAAAAATTGAAAAAAATGTGCTCGTGGCTAAAAATTTAATTTGTAGTTATAGGATGGCCACCTTGCAGGGGGGGGGAGGGTTGCAAAAGGGGTAAAAGATGTATCATAGGAGAACTGTGACTGTATTGAAATGTAATAATATGTGATGCATTAATTAAAAAAAAAAAAAGAATTGCAAACCCAGTGTGGATGTATTGGTAGCAACTATCATATACAATAGTGAACACAGGAAGAGAAGTATAGAGGAACTGCATGTAGAAGAAGGGGAAGGTAGAGAAAGGAGTGTGTAATTCTACTGCCTACTTCTGACTTATCGTGTCCTGATTAATGTTACTTCTTCAACGTTGGCTAGAGATCATTTGTCCCTGTACCTTGTCCAAGTGCTGCAGACCCCATACCAGAAACATCTTTGAGAGATGTCTGTCCAATCTTTCCTTGTATGTCGCCAAAGAAGGGTATTTCCCTGAGCAGTTGCCCTCACAATCACAAAGCTCTTCTCTTGGATTTAATATCCCCTCTCACAAACATGCACACCCAACTATGTGTTTAAAATCATGGCGTTTGCATTATTGGATCTACAGCAAGCTACAGCTTCAAGTCAAGGATGTAAACTACAATCTATGTACAGTGTGCTGTAATCTATACACATTTTGGGGTTTGCACAGCTGCAATGGCAGGATCAACAGTAGCTGACTCTACACTAGAGATGGGCACGAACAGAAAAACAAACAAACATGATGTTCGTTGTTCGTTGCCATCCATGAACAGGGACTCACAAACATGGCCCTGTTTGCGAACATGTTCGTGGTTGGCTGTTCGTGGGGGCCAGCAGGCTCTCCTCCAGCCATCATCCAAGTCAAGATCCCTTCTGCACCACTCTCAGAAACCTGACTTGAGCAGGCACCAGGAAAGGTACCAATAATAAATAATAGCTTGGCCCCAGAGCCTGGCAGCAGCCCTGGAACTTGAAGGGGTAGATCCCTACTGCACCACTCCCAGAAACCTTACCTGAGCAGGCAGCAGGAAAGGTACCAATAATAAATAATAGCTTGGCCCCAGAGCCTGGCAGTAGCCCTGAAACCTGAAAGGGTAGATCCCTATCCCACCACACACAAAGAAAATTCAAGCTCCAATGCACTCTCTCTATCAAAACAGCAACTGTCTCTCCACTGTCTGCAAAGTCGGAGCTGGGAGCCCCCCTCCCCCCTGGTCTTTGCTCCCTTGTTGTAACAAATTTAGAACTCCACACTTGAAAGGAAGACCTGCCTATCAAGCTAAATTGGGCTTAGATTGGGGTTTCCAGGGCAACAGCAGGAGTTCAGACAGAGTTCAGACAATCCCTGCCTAAGTTGCCAAGGGAATTGATGGCAGGTTCCAGACTGTCTGGCTTGACAAACAGCAATGAACGAGGCTTGCAACAACCACCTGTTCATTTAGAATGGGGCCTCACGAACAGCTTGTTCGCGAACAGCAGATTGGGCTGTTCGTGGCTTTCTTTTTGTTCTTACTGCTGTCCGTGCCCATCTCTACTCTACCCCACTCCATCTGAAGAAGGGAGTTCTGACTGTCAAAATCTTTCACTCTGAAAATCTGTTGGTCTCTAAGACGCCATTGGACTAAATCCCACTACATAACTCCATTGTCTCTTTGCCGTTCCTTTCCAAGACACCCACCTTTGCCTAAAAGAATTTGTCACTTGCCAATATCTCATTTTAAAGATGTTGACTGTAGAGCAAAGTCAACAGTCATCACAATTAGATACACACTATATTGGGCAAAGAGCCATTGTTCACTGTTAAGCACATATGCTTCACATACCTCGGGTTCGACCCTCAGCATCTCCAGTAAAAGGAACTCAAGCAGCTGATCCAGGAGAGGTGACGCTAGTCCAAGTTGACAATACTGGCCTAGACAGGGCTTTTTTTCTGGGAAAAGAGGTGGTGGAACTCAGTGGGTTGCCAGCACAAAGGGCAACTCTTGACGGGAGGTGGTGCCCCTGGTACCCCATGTGCGTGCGCAAAGTGCGTGCATGCTCCCAGGACCAATGATGTCACTTTGAGTCAGCTGGAACAAGGGGGGAGTTTTTAAAAGTTTAAATCATGCTTGGTGAAAATGGACATGGTTGCCCCACCCCCTGATCTCCAGATAGAGGGGAGTTTAGATTGCCCTCTATGCCGCTGGAGTGGCGTGGAGGGCAATCTAAACTCCCCTCTGTCTGGAGATCAGGAGGTGGGGCCACCAGCCGTGTGTGCATTTTCAAGAGGTTCTGGAACTCCGTTCCACCACGTTCCAGATGAAAAAAAGCCCTGGGCCTAGACTGACCGATATCCATATATCATGGCTTCCTTTGTTCATATGACCTATTCCAAGTAAGTCTGGCTCCATTATTTAACAGATTTATGCCAGCTGATGTGTGTGAATCATACAGCTGGTGTATGAATCAACAGAAAGTTGGAAAGGATTTAAATAAGAATTTCAGGTCATGAGGTGGGGGAATGACAGTAATTAGAAGCCAAGCCATCAAAGGCTGGCAATCTTGCCATGTTTGTTTTGAGATTTACCAACCAAAACATTGGGGGGAATACAAAATGAATCATATAGGGGGACGGAATAGCCACATTGTTGTGTCTCGCTGGTTTGATAAAATGCTGCTTTGTTCTGCTGCTTTTCCAAAAACATCCCTGATGTTCCATAAAAGTGTTGTTGTTGCTGTTGTTACTACATCACTAATGGCTCATAATGAAATTCCACTTAGTTAAAAACAAGAGGGAGGGAAAAGCTGGGGAGGGAGGAATGAATGATAAAGGACCCAAGGTAAGGGACGCTAGAAGACAGATATTATAAAAAGGTTATCATTTGTCCCATAATCAAGACAATAACCAAGAAAATAACACAGGATGGAACTATGCTGGTAGGAGCTGGTTTAGTATCCAGTGGCTTCTACTGAGTTATATGGGAGATGCTTTAATCCTTAACTTTAACTGTGGGGAGGCTAACCTGCTTTCCCCACCTCCCCCACATACTGCACAAGGGCTCACAATGTACAAGTTAAGCCTCTACTCTAATAATGTCTCTATATCTACTGCTCACTCCTAAACATAAGAACATAAGAGAAGCCATGTTGGATCAGGCCAATGGCCTATCCAGTCTAACACTCTGTGTCACACACTGGCCAAAAACCAGGTGTCCTCAGGAGGTCTGCCAGTGGGGAAGGGACACTAGAAGCCCTCCCACTGATTGCCCCCCCCAAACACCAAGAATACAGAGTATCACTGCCCTAGACAGAGAGTTCTATCTATACCTTATGGCTAATAGCCACTGATGGACCTCTGCTCCATATGTTTATCCAATCCCCTCTTGAAGCTGTCAATGCTTGAAGCTGCCACCACCTCCTGAGGCAGTGAATTCCATGTGTTAATCACCCTTTGGGTGAAGAAGTACTTCCTTTTATCCATTCTAACCTGACTGCTCAGCAATTTCATTGAGTGCCCACAAGTTCTTATATTGTGAGAAAGGGAGAAAAATACTTCTTTCTCTACCTTCTTTATCCCATGCATAATCTTGTAAACCTCTATCATGTCACCCCTCAGTCGTACTTTCTCCAAGCTAAAGAGCCCCAAGCGCTTTAACCTTTCTTCATAGGGGAAGTGTTCCCTCCCTTTAATCATTCTAGTTGCCCTTTTCTGCACTTTTCCCAGTGCTATAATATCTTTTTTGAGATGTGGTGACCAGAATTGTACTCAGTATTCCAAATGAGGCCATACCATTGATTTATACAGGGGCATTATGATACCAGCTGATTTGTTTTCAATTTCCTTCCTAATAATCCCAAGCATAGCGTTAGCCTTTTTTTATTGCCGTCACACACTGTATTGACATTTTCAGTGAGTTATCCACCACGATCAAGATCTCTCTCTTGGTCAGTCTCCGCCAGTTTGGACCCCATCATTGTGTATTTATATTTGGGATTTTGGGCCCCAATGTGCATTACTTTGCACTTGGCCACGCTGAACCTCATTTGCCACATTGACGCCCACTTGCCCAGCCTCGACAGATCCCTTTGGAGTGCCTCACAGTCCTCCCTGGTTCTCACCACCTTGAACAATTTAGTGTCATCAGCAAATTTAGCCACTTCACAGCTTACTCCCAACTCCAAATCATTAATGAACAAGTTAAAAAGCACTGGACCCAATACTGAGCCCTGCGGTACCCCACTGCTTACCACCCTCCACTGTGAATATTGCCCATTTATACTCACTCTCTGTTTCCTATTCATTACCAGTTTTGATCCAAGAGAGGACTTGTCCTTTTACCCCATGACTATTGAGCTTACTTATCAGCCTTTGATGAGGGACTTTATCAAAAGCTTTCTGGAAGTCCAGGTAGACAACATCTATTGGTTCCCCCTTGTCCACATGTTTGTTCACTCCCTCAAAGAACTCTAAAAGGTTCGTGAGACAAGAACTTCCATTACAGAACCCATGCTGAGTCTTCCTCAATAGCTTTAGTTCATCAATGTGCCTACTAATTCTTTCTTTAATAACGTTTTCCACCAACTTACCCGGTATTGACATTAGACTGACTGGCCTGTAATTTCCCAGATCTCCTCTGGAACCCTTTTTAAAGACGGGGGTGACATTAGCTACCTTCCAGTCCTCGGGAATGGAGGCAGATGTTAATGAAAGGTTACATATCTTTGTCAGGAGATCCACAAGTTCACATTTGAGTTCTTTCGGGGGGGGGGGGGGAAGCTGCATCCAGACATACACAGCTTCAAGCAGTGATTAGATGCACACACAATCTTCTTGCCTGAATTGAGCTTAAGGGAGAGCCAGATTTGCACAGTTCGTGCTGAAAGACCCTCTACGCCATTTGATGATCTACCTCTTGATAAATCATAGCTAAACATGTGGACTCCCTTAATTGAAAAGTCCTGTATTGTGTTTGAAGTGATGTGAAAATTAGATTTCTGCTATCTGTATTTGATCTGCAATGTACAATTCTCACATGCTAGTAATTGCTTGATGCCCCAGGGTAGAACATGTGGGAGCGAAATTTATGTTACTGATGCACAAAAAGACAACCACTCCAGCTTAGATATGTGTTATGGGAACTTCATTATCCCAGGCTGGTCCTTTGCCCACTCAGTTCAATAGCGGAGGGAATGCCGCGCAGGAATTTGCAACCCCACACCAAGAACCTTTGCTTGTCCTCAAAACTCCTCAGAAGTTTTGCCCAACAACCTCCATATTCATCTCTAATTTCACTTTTAAAATTGCCAGTATATTTCAGCTCAAGGAGTGTGCGTCTTCTGCTTGTTTTATGCAGCAGTCATAGACCTCTTTCACAAGACACCTGTGAGGAAACAAGTAAGAAGTGCAACGGGTTTCACGTACAAAAGATGATGTAGAGATAAATAATGCAATCACTGTGCAAATTCCACCCCTTTCTAAAAAGAGAAACTGCTGAATTGCAACTGATAACGAAGCTCAAGACTATGCATCCACCTGGACTGAATAGAGACCTAGGCTTCCTGGCTCATTACCAGGGCTGATTTCTCCACACCCACTGCCCCTCTACATACCCCACCCTATCCAATCACGCCTGCTATTGTCATTTGGCATCTGTAATCACGCCACTCTCCAAGATATAAGGACAGATGGACTCACATTCTAGTTGTATCTGAAGAAGTGAGCTGTGCCTCATGAAAGCTCATACTTTACCACAAATGTTGTTAGTCTTAGAGGTGCTACTGGACTCTTGCTCTTTTCTACTACTTTAGGAAGTGACATTGTTGCATCCTGCCAGGAGCGTGCCCAATGTGCGCTCTCCCAAGTTGTCTGCTGGTGGCAGGCAATTGCCAGGGGGTTTGCCACCTCCTGCCGATTGCCAACGATTTGCAGTCAACCAGGCCAACCCGGGAGATTGCCTGCCCCTGGAGGGCGATTTGTAAGCCTACTTACAAAGAACGCTCAACTAGACAGACCTTGTTGCAATCTACCAAGGCATATCTTACTTTTTAAAGTAAGTATATGCTCATGATCACTTAGCAGAGCTTAGTTATGCCTGCCTGATAAGAGACAGGCACTCTTGCTTTGCAAATGTACTTGGATCTCACAAGGCCACAAGCAAAAATAAAAATGAAACTACCAAGAATAGTCGGTCTATTAGTGCTGTAGAGCAGGCTAGACATTACTTTAACTGCTGAAATGGCAGCCTTACACCTTAGTTCTTCCTTGTCTTGCCATAGCTTCTGGTTAATAATATACTTGTTGATTTTTTTTTATATCCCCATGCTTTCAGTTTCAATGTTACTCCACTCTATTATCAGCCACTGCTGTACTTGAGGGGGAGAAACACATAATATTATGACATCACTGGACCCTGGGATATGGGTCATTTCCCCACGTCCCGACATGGCGCTAAACTCACACAATGATTCCTGGTGAGATGTCTGATGTCATTGCACCAAGAAGATGCCCTTGTTGTGTGAGTTTGGCGCTATGCCAGGACATATGGAAACGACCATGGTTTGAAAACACACCATCTTTGAATTAAGTAAATAAATCTTGCTGAAGCTAAGCAGGTCTGAGTCAGGTCAATGCCTGAATGGGACACATCCTGAGAATCCATGCATTTTCCTTAACTACTGAGTGCAGAGAGAACTGAAAGCATAGTTGCCATTTTCTAGCATATATTCATTTACTATAATGTATAGCCTGGGTCACATACATTATTCCAGCACACGAAACACTCTGGAAAAGTTTGAGAAATTCTTAATTTTTTGCCACCCTTGATGGTGTGGGTTAAAAAAAAAACTGTGCTAAGGTTAAGGAAACAGCTAAGAAAACTCTACAGGAGTCATTTCTCCAACTTCTGTGCGTTTGGGATGAAGCCCGTGGAGTAGAACTTGCTTTGAAGAAACGTTGCCAAACCGTGTCCTTGTATCTTAAATTTCTGTCATGCAGCCAGCTTTGTCTGGGTGTCCAGCACACGGCTCGAAGGCTCTTTCCCCACTCTTAAGTGTGCAGCTTTATTAACCCAGCTACAGCCCCCCAAAGGATTGTTTTAAAGTGGAAGTTATGAAAATAAATGTAAAATATGTGCTTGCACTTCATAAAAAAAAATAAGAGTTTGTTCCACTTTAGAATATGAGATTTTTAAAGTTTTGGCACAGAGAATGAAATGAAATTTATAAACCTCAAGCCAAGAAACAGTTATGCTCCACTGAGGTGCGATTCTGGTAGATGAGAAAGTTGAATAAATCAGCAACAGGCAATTATTTGTCGCGCTGGTATGGCATATCTGTATTCTAAAATAGGACAGGTCAGAGGGTTAAGTTTGCCTGAATATCATATCATCTGGAAGGGAAAACCCCCTCTCTCCCCATTCTGAAAGATGGAAGCCAGTTTGGGGAACAGACTTGCCAGCTTCCAGGTGGTGGCTGGAGACCTCCCAGAATCATAACTGATCTCCAAACAACAGAGATCAGTTCCCCTGGAGAAAATGGCTGCTTTGGAGGGTGGACTCTATGGCATTATACTATACTAAGGTTCATCTGGCCCCCAAACCCCGCCCTTCCCAGGCTCCACCCTCAAAATCTGCAAGAATTTCACAAGTCGGAGCTGGCAAACTTATTGGGGAAGCCAGTGGTGACAGAAAGAAGTATTGAACATGCTGTCTTCATCATTGCAAAAATCCTTCTGCATGTTCAACTCCTACTACTGCCATGAACTCAGCAGGTGGCCTTGGGTAAGCCACTCCTCTCAACCCCAGCTCCCCAGCTGGATTGTGGGGGATAATAACAACACTGACTTTCAGCACCTTTTCTGGGGGAAAGCACTTTCCACAGTCCCCAAAAAGGCACCAAAAAACGGAAGCCAAACAGCCAGCAATCATTTTGCAAACAGAGATGTCAGGATTCCATGAGTGGGCCGTCCCTATAAGGACATGCGGAAACGGCCCTTATCTTCCTGTGTCATCTCGTCATGCCTGGGAAGATGCACGGAACAGAAGTAAGGCAAATAGCCCTCCCCTCACAGTCTTTCTCTGCTAGTTAAAGTGCAGCAGGATGGAAAGGAGGGAATGAAGACCCTCTTCCTCCCTCAGCAAGTGTATGGGAGACAATCTGCAGCCCCCACACACTGTTTTAAAGGTAAGCTTCCAGTCACACATTAAACACAAAGTGGGTTGGAGTTTCCCCTCAACCCAACTCAAATTTGTGTAATGTGTAAAGAGGCCAATGAGACAAGCAGATGTAACGTTGCCAGGTGTCTGGTATTCACCTGGACAGTCTGGTGTTTTGGGAGACTGTCTAGGGGAAATGTTCCTCAAATACACAACACATGGCCCCTCCCCCACCCCTGCTTCTAGGCACCTCTGTACTTGTCAACCTGCCCAGCCGCATCGACTCCTGCGTGGCACCACCTGGGGAGAGTAGCCAGCCAGCCCACCCTGCCTCCAGTGTGGCACCACCTGGGGAGAGAAGCCAGCCAGCCTGCTGGTTTTCTGCATGGCACATGGGAGTGGCCAGCCCGCCCATGTGAACGTGGGGAGGCGTAACGACATCACTTCCAGGGGTGACATCATTGTGCCAGGCTGGGAGCGTGTGCCGAGATTTCATTAATAAAGTAAGTCCCATGCCCACCCCCGCTCCCCAGTGTCCGGTATTCTTCCAGACCCCATCTGGCAGCCCTAAGCAGAGGCCTTTCTCAGGCATGGTTCATATATGCAAATGAAAGAGGAGATAGGATGCTAAGGTGGCTGGAAGAGACTGCAGCGCTTCAGGCAACAGGGCTACGATTGCCAGCATTCAAGTTGTGGCTAGAGATCTCCTGGAATTATTATTGATTTTCAGACGACAGGTATGCACTCCCCTGCAGAAAATGGCTGCTTTGGAAAGTGGATGCTATGGCATTATACTGAGGTCCCTCCCCTCCCCAAATCTCGCCTCCTCCAGGCTACAGCCTCCAAAACTCCAAGAATTTCCCAACTTGGAGCTGGCAGCCCCAAACAGGGCACATTGGATCACGTTGAGGAATACTCTTCTATATTTAAAAAAATCCTGCAAAAGGAAAACCAGTATAGCAAATAAAGAGTTGGCGTAGAACCTTTCTCTCTGCTGTTCCAGTTTTCTGTATTTGCAGAGAGATTTTTAAAAGGAAGAACACACAAAGCTGGAACTGAAGTGTTGCATTTCTGCCTTTTCGGCACCCTACCACCTCAATCTCCAGCATGTGTGAAATAGGCCTCAGCCCCTCCTGGTGGAAACATACAAACATGTATATTTAAACAGCAATAGCCACTTCTGTATTGGAGTACAGCATATTTGGGGGAAAGAGTGATTTCTAGCAGAGAAATGTGCGTGTATTCAATCCTTCTACCACCCACCACTTTCCCCCCAATATTCTCCTCAAGCACTTTTCATCCAAAAGGGCTGGAGATCCACATTTCCTAAGGTTGCCACGTCCTTTGTGCACACCGTCCCAGCGCAGTGCAATGACATCACTCCTAGGACTATAGTAAAGAGTCCAGTAGCACCTTTAAGAGTAACCAACTTCATTGTAGCATAAGCTTTCGAGAGTCACAGCTCTCTTCATCAGAGGTGCATCTGATGAAGAGAGTCGTGGCTCTCGAAAGCTTATGCTACAATAAAGTTGGTTAGTCTTAAAAGTGCTACTGGACTCTTCACTATTTTGCTACTACAGACTAACACAGCTAACTTCTCTGGATCTACTCCTAGGAGTGACTTTGCTGTGCTGTGTCAGAAGCACACCCCCAAGAGGTTCCCACGCCCTTTCCCCCACCAGGGAACCAGCAATCCTAACATTTCCCCTTCTTCAGCATGCACCTGCCAGTCCTCAAAGGGAAAAGTGATGTACTGGGGGGGAGGAGAAGGGAGTTCTTGCAGATAATCAGCAGGATGGAAACGGGTTACGAACTTACGAACTGTCCTCTGCTATTTCTATATTTGAAATCACCTCCTCACAAAATTGCACTGCTCTGAGAAATGGAGCCATCAGGACACCAATGTGGGAACACACCGGGTAATTTGTCCCTAAGTGTCTTCAGCTAGAGATGGTGGGGACTGAACCTTGGTCCTTTGATTTGCAAAGTACCGGCTGTACCACTGAGCTACTGGCCAGAAACACAGACATTTGAAATTATTTTGGGAACAGGGATTCAGACCAAAGGTACACTTGGGGCCTATTAACTGCAGTAGACAGCTCCACTCTCTAGTATTGACCACTGTTTCTACTTACATTGGCCCTAAACTTTTCCTGAAAGGAATATCTCTTCTGTGGGGTTTTCTGTGAAATGCTAATGAATTCCACACCTAGCACAACGGAGCTTCCTTCCTCTCTCCCCTCCCTTCACTATTTTTCTTTTTTGTGGGTTGTGAAATCTTCTCTGGGTTCATTCTATAATGAAAGGTGGCCTGGAAATGGAGTAGAAAAAAAATCTGTCTCACATTAGCCTGAAATACTGGGTTTTATCAGAAATCTAACTGAATTCTTACTCACCATTTGGTCCAATAAAAAAAAAAGACAATTGCAGTCTACTCTGTGTCTTGAAAGGGGAGACGTGGACAATTCCTTGGTTTATTGAGACTCATTTTCTGGCCAAAAGCAACCCTCTTCATCAACAGGGAAGCCAAACTATGCTTGGAATTTTCCATCTTCCAAGGTGCCATGACAACTTGTCTGATTTTCCTTCTTTTGTAACGCTACTGCAATCCCATCCTGCTGCTTTTTGAGATCACCCTCCGAAAGAAAGAAATGCAGTCCAAGATCACAAATGCTTCTTCTGCCACTGAGGAAGGAAAACTCTCTTGTTCCAAGAGAATATCTCAAGCTCTTCCAATGAAATTTACCTTGCAATTATTAGTCCATTATATCTTTTGGACCTTGACTGGCCCAGTTAAACCCTCCCTCTTTGAACAAAACGGATTTCAGACAATGGCTCTGTGTAGCTCACCTTCTGAAACTGTTTTGCTGAGACTGCAGTGATTCAGCATTGGATCACTGCTTCACATTCCATGCGGAACATCTCCCAGCAAGTAGCTGTAAACACTTGGAAGGTATACTTTAATATCAAAATAAAAAATTTCTTTACAGGGGCAGCTTGTCCAAACAGATTTTTATAACAATAGCAAACAATGAATGAGGGAAAAATTAAGCCCACACTTCTTTCCCCACCTCCAAGGAGTGCCACTATGGTACTCCCCCTGACCAAGAGAAATGTATAAAAAGTCCAGGAGGCAGGCGGGCTGAAGGCAGTGATCTTCTTTTTAGGATCTGAATGCCTTGAGACCTCCAAACACCTAACCTGGCCTTGCTCTCCCTTCCTCCTAGTTCTAAGGAGCCTAATTGTTGAGAGGCCACAAGCCTGCATGAGTCTTGTCTCTTCAACCTTCCTGGATCCTTGGATAGGTAACTATGAGCATGCTTTTGGTAGTGGAGAATGCCATCAAGTCATTGCTGACTTATGGCAACCCCTGCTGGAATTTTCAAGGCAAGAGACTAACAGAGGTGGTTTGACATTGCCTGCCTCTGCATGGCGACCCTGTTAAATATTTATACCCCATGTTTCCTCTATGGCATAAGGCAGCTTACAATTCTGAATTTAAACCATACATAATACAATAAAATCCCATTAACTCCCCCCAACCCTCCTGCAGTTCAAACTCAATTAAAAGCCCTAGCAAATAAAACAGTCTTACAGCACCTTCTAAAAACTTTTAAGGATGTTGACTATGGGCCAAGCTACAAGTGACGAATGACACAGGTTGGACACTTGTCAGCTTCCCTCAAGTTTTGATGGGAAATGTA
Organism: Eublepharis macularius; assembly: GCF_028583425.1. NCBI lineage: Eukaryota > Metazoa > Chordata > Lepidosauria > Squamata > Eublepharidae > Eublepharis > Eublepharis macularius. The sequence continues at coordinate 19,401,606 of NC_072798.1, forward strand.
GGCATCCTGGTCTTGCAGCTTGGCTCTCCGACTGCTGTCCAATGGACTTTTCAACTCTCACTTGTCCAACATTCCGCCAAGCTGCCTACATTTCCCATCAAAACTTGAGGGAAGCAAACAAGTGTCCAACCGGTGTCATTCGTCACTTGTAGTTTGGCCCTCAGTCACTGCTTCTCAGCCTAACGTATCTCACAGGTCTTTTCATAGCCAATCTTCCATCAAGAACCCGCGCAAGTGAATACGATCCTGTCATTTCTGCTCCTTTAAGAGAAGATTACAGTGCTGAAATTCAACTCTAAATCAGTCGGTGAAAAAGAAATATAGTTGCTGAATAGATATCAAAACCTAATTACGTGACGAAGGGGGGGTGGAGGATTTTATGTAGTCTTGTGGTTAAGATGGATATGGAACGCTCTTGCTCCTTTGAAGTCCGTCATACATTCCTCTGTATCTTTCACAGCCCAAGATGCTGCAAGGCTGCTTCTGATTAGATAATTGACATAAAACTAGGCCAAACAAATACCGATCTCTTAAAATAAACTGCAGAGGTCCATGAACTTTGCAGAATGCAAGTAAAAGGTCTTTCTTCAACTAAAAATCATTCTGTGGAAAATCAGGTATTTGGCAGGAATTTTTCTTTCGGGTTATCAACCCCTAGCATCAAGACGTTTAAAAAAAAAAACCCAAAACATTAAACTAGATCAGGGCTTTTTTTCAGCTGGAACGCAGTGGAACAGAGTTCCGGAACCTCTTGAAAGTGGTCACATGGCTGGTGGCCCCGCCCCCTGATCTCCAGACAGAGGGGAGTTTAGATTGCCCTCCACACGTGAGATCAGGGGGCGGGGCCACCAGCCATGTGACCATTTTCTCCAAAGGCAACCCACTGAGTTCCACCACCTCTTTTCCCAGAAAAAAAGCCCTAAACTAGATAATGGTTTGAACCTGATTCTTGGCATCTGTTAAAGAATAATCAAGTACCAACTTTTCTAAAGTGGAATGGTGTGAGAATGATCTGGCTAGAATCCATCATGGATGCCTCAATTCTACTATTTTCCCGTTAACAAGTGCAAAAGACTAACCAATTTATAGGCCAGTTTCAAACTTTCAACTAACACAGAGATAAAGCTGCAAATTAAACTAATTGAACTCTAAAGGAAACTTTTTTTAAAGTTCTCACACTACAAATTGAATCTGGGATTTAAATGATGCACCAAACTGTAATATTGGGAGGCCAGTCTGGGGTTAGAGTTAAGAAGTTGTGCATACAGGTTAGTACTAATAACAGTTTCCATAGCATAAATAAGACTCATATGAAGCTGCTTCATACCAAGGCAGATTGTTAACCCAACTAGCTTAGTATAGTCCACACTGACTGGCAGCAGATCTCCAGGGTCTGCAATGAGAAAGGTTTTTTCCAGTACCTGTTACTGGAAACCCTTCTAATTGGCGATTGCAGGGATTGAAACTGGGAGTGGCCTTCTGTGCCCAAAGCACATGCTCCAACACTGAGCCTTGACTTAGCCTCTTTAAGCACTACAGAACCAACCCAGTAAGATCTCTGAGAGCAAGGAGAGACCATGTGGTTCATATCCTGCTCTTGTTTGCCATTGGCCTAGTGCTCACAGGCAGCCAGTTAGGGTTACCAAGTTCCCTTGTCCTGCTGGTGGGAGGGACGGGACTCAGGAGGAATCACCTTTTTGGGGTGCCTTTGCCAGGGGTCATTTCGTAGAAAATGAGCTAGAGGAACTCATTAGCATAGCTCATTAGCATAGCTCATTAGCATATGCCATGCCTCTTGCCATCACTGGGAGTGTGTCATTAGTGTAACTGATTTGCTTATGCCACACCCCCTGACATCACCTATTCTGGCTGTTTTGGATCCAATCCTGGCCATTCAGGGTCAAAATGGGGCCCAAAATGGCAAAAAGGGGCTGAAAATGTTGAAAGGGGGCCCAAAATGGTCAGGATCAGGCCACTGCTGAGTGGGAGAGTGATCCACCACCCGTCAGAGGCCTGATCTGGGCTGTTTCAGCTCCAATCCAGGCCGAAAAGGGCCCGAAATGGCCGTCAGGTGGGTGGGGCCACCTGACATGTGACTTCTTTGGGGAACTGCCAGAACTGTGTTCCTGTGCATTCCCCCTCGAAATGAGCCCTGGTCTTTGCACATGATACACTCCTGGGGTGGTGCAATGATGTCACTTCCAGGAACTGACATCATCGCACAGGGCTCCAAATCCAACTACCCCAAATCCATCCTGGGGCAGTGCGATGACATCACTCCCAGGAGTGATGTCATCATGCTGACCCGGGAGTGTGCCCAGGAGGCCTATTCCCCTGCCTTTCCCCTCCCTGCCAGCCAGGTGAGTGGTGGCGAGAGGTCGAGAGTGGGAGCGGGGGATCCCCCACAGGAGGATCTGGGATCCCTACAGCCAACAATAAAGGGGCAAAACCTGTGCCCGGACTGTACCACTTCAGATCAGTGGGAAGTAGGGTTGCCAGTTCTGTGTTCGGAAATTCCTGGAGAGTTTGGGAATGAAGCCTGGAGAAGGCAGAGTTTGGGAGGGGCTAGAGGTCAGCACGGTATAATGCCATAGAGTCCGCCCACCAAAGCAGCCATTTTCTCCAGGGGAAACTGAGCTCTGTCGCCTGGAGATCAATTGTAATTTCGGGTGATCTCCAGCTAATACCTGGCAGCTGTAGCAAGAAGCTCATATAATTGGATGCTCCTCCATACACAAAAGAATCCCCACACTTAGAAAACCAGCATATCCCAGCAAGTTAGGCTAGAGCCCTTCTCCCTGACATTTCATTTTCCTCATTTAGGGTTTGTACATTTTGTTTTTTTATGGAGGAACCTGCAATCATGTGAGCCTCCAACTAGTCTGAAGCATCACAGACACAGACACGGGAGGCATTTCCACAGAGGTGGACTCTATGGCATTATACCCAGCTGAAGTCCCTCCCTTCCCCAGATCTCCAGGAATTTCCCAAGCTGAACCTGACAACTTTAGGCCTAGGATTTATATGGATTTCATTTTCCTCTCAGGATACCTTGTGAAGTGTTGCTCCAAAAAGGCACCCAGTTCTAAGTAAAGTTGGAAAAGATATAGAGCAGGGGTCCCCAACATGGTGCCCATGGGCACCATACCAACCGCCAACACCTCTCCTGTTGCCCACCAAGTGTTTTTAAAAAGTGAGTGAGTCCATGAGGGGCTTTATGCAAAGCGTGGCTTCTGATTGTCCACTGGAGTATTCATTGGCTGGGCAGATTTTTAAAAACATTACTTTGGCAGAAACTGCTTCCACAGAACAAGGATCTTCACTGTATAACTGAAAGTAAGCTGTAGCAGCCATTTTGTGGCTGGCTCCATCTCCTACAGCTGCCATTTTGTGGCAGACATTTTGTTGCTGCAATAGAGTTGCCAGGACCCCTTAGTGTCCCAGCAGGATGCTGGTGACCTGGGGCTTACCTTTGTTGCAGCCGCAGCATGCTCCATGTGCAGCCCCATACCCACTCAATGACTTCACTTCGGCTGATTCCACACCACCTTACCTCCCGCATTTTTTCCGATATTATTGCGTCATGTGCGAGGGCGCAATAATCACCCGCGTGTTCACATCACCTTCCTACTTCCGTCTTTCTTGCGCGACGCCACGATCACATCCCCTCAATAAAACCCGCAATGAACGTGCGGGGGGCGTGGTTTTGCTGTGAAAAGTCTTGTGCCTTTTTTTTTAAAATCAAGCGGTCGGTATACCGACACGATACTATCCTGTCCTGTCGAAACCACACCCTGTTAATTGGTGCTGATTGGCTCTTATTACTACCACCATCGATAGTCTGCAGTGATTGGCCCCCTGTTTGGGCGGGCAATTTTGAAATGTTTTTTAATGCTGGGTCCGTGGAGTTTTTATCTCTGTTGGTAGTAGGTGGATTTTTGGATTGCTCATCATGGCTCCTTGTGAAACCATTTGATTAAGGAGGGTGATCACCTGTGATCAGGGAGGCGTCACCCACTGCGGACCCCTGTTGCCCCACTACATGACACGGGTTCCGCGATGGGCAATCAACATCCTAGTACGTCCTATGCATCATTCTCCCCAGCTTTCATCTGGAGATCCACTCTTGCAACATGACGGAGCAGTCGAGTCGAAAGCTGAGATGACAGCTGGCACAGAAAAATGTTACGATGCGGTCCGTTCTTATTCTGGGTAGGTACATGGTGGTTGACTGAGTAGCGGTGTCGGCATACCGATGAATTGCCCTTCCTTTTTTTCCTTTAAGTGCGGGGGCGGGGCCGCGGAGATGAGGGGTGCGGATTGATTGGGTGATGCTTTAGGGGATGGACGATTTAATGAGCTAATAGCGCGATGAAATCACGGTGGTCTGCTGCGACGCCGTAGTGGTACCATTACGATTTCTTTTTTAAAAAAACGTGTGAACAGAGGAATGTGTAGCGTGGCGGCAGCGAAAAACTAGCGCTAAAACTAGGTAGTGTGGAATCAGCCTTCCACTTCCGGGTGACATCATCACTTAGGTGCTGGAGCATGCGCACACTGTGCAATGGGCCAATTTGGGCCTCAAATGGGCCCAATTTGGCCCGTTTGGGGTCCAAATCGGCCTGCTGCAAAGCACACGCCACCCCCGGGAGCACACCTGGGAGACTCGTTCCCATGCCCTTCTCCCCTGCCAGCCAGGTGAGTGGTGTGTGAGGAGGGTGGAGGGTGAAAGCAGAGGATTCCCCGCCCCCACCGAGAAATGCAGTCCCTTTGCTGTGCCCACCACACTGTGTCAGAATTCCAAATGCGTCTGCAGGCTCAAAAAGGTAGGGGGGCTGTGATTTAGAGGCAAAGGAGGTGTGCTCAAAACAGTATAATACAGAAGGCCAGTTAGGGTAACCAGCCTGTAGGTGGGGCCTGGAGATCTCCCAGAATGAACTGATCTCCAGATTACAAACATCAGTTCCCCTGGAGGAAATGGCAGCTTCGGAGGAAATGACAGACTCTATGATATACTAAAGAGACCAGACGAAACTGTAGCCCTCAGTTATACCAGCACAAATATTTAGGATCAAAAGTTTAGTATCACATACAGAACACATGAACACAGAAGCCTACAAGTTATTTAAGGTAGGGGGGAAATGCAGGGGGCAATGATATCAAGTGGGAAATTTAAAATTTGATTTTGGTGGGATGAAGTGACCTCACAGGAAGGACTCAGAGGAGCTGACCTTTGACCTGGACAGGACATCATAGGGCATGTCATCAGATTCCCACTGAGCTCCTTCCCTTGGCATTGCTCCTAGATCTATCCCAAGATGGAATTGACAATCTTAGTTATAATTTTCCCTGTATTCTTATTGCAAAAGCCTTCTGGAGCAAGTTGGGATAAGAATGCAGCATCAGTCGTTTGTGTTTACCCAGTTCCCATCAAAAATCAATGCTACACTGGGAAATAACAGACAATGCGATGTAGTGGTTAGTGTAGGGATTCCAAGTGCCCACCAGTTTGCCTCCTTGTGGTTTTGGTCTGCCTGGAGATTGCCCACCACTGGCAGGCATCCCAGGAACATGCACAGTACACAGGCTCCCAGTGGGGTGCAACGACATCACTTCCAGAAGTGACATCGTCGTGCCAGCCACAGGAGTGCTCTCACGTTTCATTTGGCACTGGTTTTGCCCTCAAACAAGCCGATTCTCAAAAAAATCAAGGTCACTTATAGAAGTGACATCATCACACAAGTGCCAGGAGACACACACACGGAAGGCACAGCATAAGTGCCAGCTCCCGCCCCCGCCCCCCCACACCAGTAGGGTAGAGTTCCCAGGTGCCCGCCAGGAACTTCCTCACTACAATTCTGGACTAGTTTTAAATTTGAACTGTGAGCCCCATACAAGGAATTCTGGGGACTGTAGTTCGAACTAAAAAATTCAGAGCCCTCACAAAATCCCACTTCCCAGATGAGATTTAACATGCTTGGAAACCAGATATAAATTTGTAGTGCAGATGGACTCCTACTAGTAAATTCTCTTGGAAAACCAAATTTAGCAAATAAAAAATAGGAAATGATACCTCAGAGTAAGAGGCTACACAATCTTGGCAACTGCTACAAGCAAAAGAACCTTGATGAAATACTCCTTTAAAGAATTTGAACCAAAAGGGGGGAATAAATACAAATATTTTGATTATATTTTTCCCTAAAGTGTTTCAACTCACAGGACTGAAACTGCAAACCTAAGAAAATGGGAATATTCCCAGTGCTGACTGGAAACTCCTAATGGAATTTCTTAAATGTATAAATGTGTTGCCTGTTTGCTGACTGGGTATTTGTGCATACATCCTATTCCAAGGTATATTTTTTAACAGTTAGAAACAGATCTACTTTTTCTGGCATTCTTCCTCATCTGTCAGAAGAGGGGCTGGAGGAATCCAGTGTTGAGATATTTGAAAACAGAATCTTTTTTTTTAAAGTAGATTTCAAAGTTGTTTTTATTGAACCTTTTATAAATTAGAGCCAGTTCTGTTGGAGATGATAACAGAATATCAGATCCAGCCTGTATTGATACTGACAGCTCAAACACAAAATCACTTTGGTAGACAGATTTTTCCCATCACACACAAAAAAATGCTATTTTTGCTGACAACAGTAGACGCTCCTTCTGCAAAGCACAATATTATAGGTATCCAAGAATAATAAATAGGATACTGTGTCCTATATTTTCTATTATATATATATATATATATATATATATATATATATATATATATATATATATATATATATATATATATATATATATATTCTAGAAAGTGACTGACAGAATGTTGCTAATTACTATATATATATAGTATGGTATATATATATATGTATATAGTAATTAGCAACATTCTGTCAGTCACATTCTAGAGTGACCAGAACCCTGGGTGGAGCTATGCACATAGAAATGGATATGGTTACCAAATCCAAAAACAAGACTGAAATCTTGTTGAAGAGCATCCCCATGTAACTTCCAGCCTTATGAAGTTTTGGTGAGGTTGAAAACTTGCACCATGTTTTATGTCCGTTTGGCCAGTCCTCATAAAAAGTATTACGTGGATTTCGTTCTTGGTTTTGGGTGTCACGTGGGCTGATGTAGTTGAACAACTTTGCCTACTTCACGGTTACCAAATGCCACTGAGTCCATGAGACAGTCTGTAAATGAGCAGAATAGCTAGGGATGATCAAAGGATTGGAAGAGGAAATAGAAAGCTTGCTTGCTCCCCTTCCCATCTCCGCAAAACAAGGACAGAGACAGCATTCGCTTCCAATCCAATTGAACACCTGAGGGTCAAATGCATGTTTTTCTTACAGTCATGTGTTTGAGGGGGACTATGGGGTGGGTGGGAGAGTCTCCTTGAGAATACCAAGTTCTGAAATCATCTGTTCTTCTGACGTAAACTTTCTGATGATGTAAACGGCCACTGTGTAAAAGCGGACAATAGAATAAACTTCAGTTCAACCACATCTGAGAGACATTTTTTAAACTTTATACAATGCAGCCACAAGGGCTAAGATTTACAAGGAAAATTCTGCATGGCTTGTTATGTCAGAGAGGCTTGTTAAGTCCAGCTGAACCCTCACCTCCAAAAGGCTGAAAGTTTTCTTTTCCTCAATAATTCATATTGATAACATGTAATTTCACGTAAGGTCACCAACTGGGCAGGAAAAAAAATGTCTTATCTCTTTAATAGAGCAGAACTGAGCAGCTGAAGGTTTTCATAGCATGAAGTTAAATGAAATCACATGATAATTTTTGCAGATCCCATGGATATTAAAGGACAGCTAGAGGGACCCGTTTAAAAGCTAGCAAACCTAGTTATGCCTGAGCACCATCTTAACTTTCTTGCATATAAGTCACCTTCTGTCATTCACTTCTTGAGGGAAAATTAAAGTGTCATACTCAAGGTTACCATTACACTGGGTCAAGTCCCTCCCCAGTTGCAGAAATAAAGAGTTAGCCTCTACCAGGAAGACCCCCACGGAGGGTATGATGTGTCTCTGTGCTAAGATCACACTGAGCCTTCCCCACACAAAAGAGTGGTTGACTTCTTTTCACTTCTGCCACCTTCTCACCTACCGCAATAATGGATAATTAGCTAACTCTAATTCTCCACTTGGAAAGGACAGAATAGGGAAGGTCTCTATTCATGGTACAGACCCACTACTTCTTGGTTTTAAAATTTTTCTTTATTTAAACTATAAACTATAGTTTAAAACTATATAAACTATATAAACTATAGTTTAAAACTATAAACTATAGTTTAAATAGTTTATAGTGTATAGACCCACTACTTCTCTAGGAAAATAGGGGAGGTCAAAATGATCTCACTTCCCCACAAACAAGAAAACATGTCCCACTGTGAGTCACTTACAGGCACTTCTTTCTACCATGACGGAATATTCCTCTCCGCAAATCACAGCACAGAGCATTTGCCCCAACCAGGAAGAGGGAGGTGGGACAGCAGTACCTAAGGTTTTCTTTAACCAATACAATAAACTTCAAATTCTTCCCATCACAGGAGCAAAAGAAATTAAGCTCTTCTTTCTCCTCTGAGAGTGGACATACACTCTGCGAATTACCTGGGGATGTTCAAGTGCAGGATTTGTGTGCGGTCCTCAATTCACGTGCAAGCTGTCTCTTGCTTGGCATATGTGTACGCCACTTTCAGGGAATCCCCTTTGTGTGATTGCATTTGCACGTGAGTACTAGAGATGGGCATGAACCATAAAAAAATGAACGATGCAGTTCGTGGTTCGTCACGTTTCACGAACCATGAACTTTCACAAACCTGCCCCGGTTTACGAACCAGTTCATTTTGGTTCATGAAAACATCACTTCTGGGCCAGCAAATCACCACTTCCGGGTCAGCAGAAGGTCACTTCTGGGTCAGCATAAGTTCTACAGAAAGCCCAACCCCCATTGCCTAGGAAACTGATTGATTGGCATCAGGCTGTCTGAAGTAACGAACCAAAAATGAACCAAACACACTGCCCTAAAGTTCATGGCGGTTCATCACAAATGGGCTCTGATGAACCGCTGGTTCACGAACCATGAACCAGCCTGGTTTGTGATGAACTTTGGTTCGTATTTCAGTTCGTGCCCATCTCTAGTGAGTACCGCTAACTCAGGAGGTCAGAGCTCCAATTCAGCTCTGTTTTCGCAGTGAGAACTCTCAGGGATGGACACTGCAGAGCAAGTACTTTAGGCTCCTCTGATTTGCCAATTTGCATTTCTTTAAGGTGTGAGAAAGTGTTAGTAGAAAAGAGCAAGAGTCCAGTAGCGCATATAAGACAAATAAAATTTGTGGTAGCTTTCACTCACTTCTTCAGATATCATTTTCTTCAGAAAGCATCAAGATCTGCATTTCAATGAGTGGATGTGGGAGGTGAGGAAAACTGGGAATTCGGCAGTTGTAAAGAGCCTGGGATACTTTTAGCAGCTGAGGAGGAACTGCTATCAAACGTGTGAATGTATTCATGTGGAGCAAATTGAAGTGTGACTGTGCGAGCAAGTGCATGGGAAGTTGGAGGGGGAAGACATGAAGTGAGGTTCACTTGAGCATCCCAAGGTACTTCGTAACATGTATTTCCACCCTGAGGCAATTACAGGTTTTTAAGAGAACGTGGTACTTGTACTGTGAGCAATAGCAGAATAGCAGAAGACTTTGTTACTACCGCTCTGTTTGGTCATTCAAAAGCATATAGAGGGGAGTGGGATTGATCCAATTAGCACCCCTCTGAACATCTGCACGTATAGACAAATTTATTTATGTAAATATATCCTGCATTCCTCCTCCAAAGTAAGACCCCCCCCCAAAGAGCAACAATTAAAAAATGACAATACAAGAATAAAACAAGAAAAGCAGCCTGGAAGTGAGTCTGAACAAGTGAACAAAGGCCATTTCCACACGTCCTTAAAAGGACAGTCCACTCATCGAACGCTGGCAGCTTTTCTCCTTTACTCCAGACATGTCCTTTTTCAAAACGGTTGCAGGCTGTTTGGCTTCTGTTTTTTCAGCACCTCCTGAAAAGGCACCGAAAAAATGGAAGCCAAACAGCCTGCAACCGTTTTGGAAACGGAGACTGGAGTCAAGGGGGAAAGCTGCCAGTGTTTGGTGAGTGGGCCACCCCTTTAAGGACGTATGGAAATGGCCATACTCAGCCTTTGCTGGAATAGTCTCCCCTGTCAAGCAGCAGCACAGACAGCATCAGGAAGAAAGCATCTCCTGCACAAGCCACCGAGCCACATTTCAAATGCCTGCGCTGAGCCCTGTGCATGTACAACTGTATACATGTAGGTTTTTGTTTGCACCATCGGAGAACTCTGCTTTTGGTAGCATTCCATAGTATGCATAGGACTTGAGGCAGATATCTGACAGGTACAGATATTTGGACCAGGGCTAGTGGGTGCAATTCTGTTCCCCACTGCAGGCATAGAATGTATGTTTTTTGAACTACGGAGAAAAAGCAGAGTAACTGGAACCTAAACAGTTCTGCAATCCAGACTTCACCTTTGATAAATCCACATAACACAACATTCCCAGAAAGAACTGAGAGGAGCGGGAAAGGGAATCAGCAGAAGATCAAAACTTACTACTCCACAAACATTCTTTCTATAAGAATTTGTTTTCGATGAGGCTGTATTGAAGTTCATTCCACTGACGGCTGTAATGCTATGACAACTGACGTCACTAGAAAGCCTGGGCCAGAAGAAAAGAAGATCCCAGATCTGGGCATTCTCACAGAGAACCCCAGAGTCCTCCTCTAACACCATCTTGTAAAAAAAACACAATTTTCTTCCAACTTGGCTTCCAGACTCTGTTATGGCTCTCCATAGCCTATAACCTGTCAAGATAAAATATATGTGTGGACAACATACAATCTCTGCTGAGTATTTTATCAGCTTACACTCTACTGAGGCAAGGCAGCCAAAATTACTTTACATATTTTGAAGGAGTTTGAACTTCTAAATATTTCCTGCAGACTGACTGAGAAGCCATTATTTCAACGTTCTTTGCGCAGTTCTGCACCTCTACCATAGCTCTCAAGCTTGGTTTAAATTTGATGCTCTCTGTGACTTGCCTGTGGGGTTTTTTGTGTGTGTGTATTCACAGGGCATCTTGCTCAAACCAAGCTAATGCCCATGTAAAATGGCGACACAGCACTGTTCAGCTGAAACTTGATACCAAAAGTAAAAGGGACTTTTACAGAGCAATCCTAAGCAGAGCTACTTCCACACCAAGGATTTCTCATATTTCGACCACCCAACTGGTGCATTTTTTCATGTTTCCTCATGACATCATCCTCCATTTGTCCACAGACCATTAACAACCTGTTCCTTCCACACACAAAAACCTGCTTTATTTTAAACCTCTTAAAAATCCGATGTTTCCTGGGCAAGATGCTATGGGCACAAGCAGTCTATCTAGTGTTATTCCTGCTCGTTTTTTTTTTAAAGAAGAGAGTCACCCACAGCTCAGCCTGCCTTTGGAGGGCAGGGGATTATTAGAGGTGTCTGCAAATACATGGAGATTTTTCTTTTAAAAAAAATGAAGGTGTTGCATTACCCATGTTCCTCAACATTTAAAAAAAAATTAAAACAGGGTAGGCAAAGAATCCTGAGGGTCACATGAAAACACAGAACGGGTAGGCCTTCATGCACATCAGATGTGAAAGGGAAACTGCAACTAATAGTGAAGAGAAAACAGATTACCCTGGGCTGTCTGGAATCTCCACTGCAAGGGCGATTTCGCAGAGTTGCATCAGCAACCAGGCTACCACAAAATATTACTCTGGTGTGGAAGCAGCTCAGGTCTACTCAGAAGTCTTACTCCCAGGAAAATGTTCTTTGGACCACAGCCTCAGTCTCAATCAGTGTCACATTTAAATCAGGTCTCGGTTGTGAATATAAAGGTGTTTTTTTTCCATTTTAAAAAAGATGCTGTTCTGTCAGAGCCTTGGAGTTCTATACCCCCTAAAAACTCCAAGGGGAGTTTTGACTTAATAAGGTCTGCTGGACTGACGCCACGGTCACCACAGAACAATGTTTATCCAGCATATTAAAAATAAAAAGTGGGGGTTGTAGTCTGGGTTTTACTGCCAGATTCTGAGTGCGGGGGTGAAACCATAGGTGGAGGCTACAACAGCTTTTATATTCTCAGAATCCTTTCACCACCCCTGACTCAGCCAAAAAAATCTCCAGAGAACAAATTCATCTGTCAAAAGAAGAGTCATGGTGTCCTTTTCGGTGGGGGCACCATTTCTTTTCTCTGATCTTTTCAACAATGATCTATTGTATTTTCTTCCTTGTATGTGAAGAGACAGTTGCATCCCCCTGTACATCAAGGCACATCCCATGTACAATTGGCCTCTGTGGTACAAAACTAAATGCCACAGATAACCAAGTCCATATCCTTGACGGGATCAAAAGATCCAGGAACCTTGTGGTCTGAGGTTGTCCCTGCATCACAGAAAGCAAGGGTAGAGACAGAGACTGCATTCAGACATGATGTCAAGCTGTGGTTTGTCGTTATGGAAGCTTTTTGGAAAATTTCTGGTTCGCTGCATGCCCTTCCACTTCCCTTTGTATGCAGCTCGGAGACTGAAGATTTCCACGGTTCCGACAAACCACAGTTTCTTCATGATTCTTGAATCAAATCAAACAACAAATTTGTTTATCCTCTTGCCCTAGAAACTAGGATTCCAAACCACAATGTAATCACACTTTGGCAAGAGAATAGACACCAGTGTATCTTTTTGCCTTGGCTCAGGGCTCATGATTAAACTGTGGTTTGTCAGAAATCAAGAAGTCTTCAATATCCCAGCTGTATGGGAAGAAAGAAGGGAGGAGAGCAGAAGCTCAAGGACTTCCAAGGCTCATTCCCATAACTACAATCTGTTTTGTCATTAGGTCTGAATCGTTAAATCTTTATTTTAACTCTTTCTCTTTAAATCTTGCAGATTGCATGTATACCCATGTCCTCTATACTGAAATGTTGTGACATTGATTGTACTGACTCACACTATGTAATTCGCCTTGAGTCTCAGTAAGAAAGGCAGAATATAAATGACGTAAATAATAAAAAAAATTCCATATGATGTGATGTGTCTAGCACTATGGGCCAAGCTGCACAAGTGACAAATGGCACTTGAACGGCAAGTGAACAGACTCACATGTATTCCTCCCTGTTCACTTGTGTTCCACTTGCACTCCAGTTGATCACATGTGGCTGGGAAGGGCTTTGAGATCACGCAAACTATGGCGATTCATGAGGCACGGGCCAAACTAGATGTGCAGGTTTATAAAGAGTTGGGTCTGGATTCCCCAGACCTAACTCGGGTTTCTACAGCCATACAGCAGTGAAAAAGTAAATGGATGTTTAAAAATAACAGCCTCAGAATAGCTCTGTGGCGGGGGAGGGGCTCCTCCCTTCCCCTCAAGCCATTTCTCCATGTCAAAATAGCACAAGGGTTCCCCCCCCCTCTGTTTTTACTGCCCCATGTGTACAGAATACTCCACATGGAGCAGAAAAAACGGGGGAAACCTCCCTCTCCGGCTATTTTGACAGGGGAAATGTCTTGAGGGGAGAAGGAGGAGCCCCTCCTCCCCCCAAAGAGGCATTCCAAGGTTATTTTTTCACAGCTATTCCTCAAAGCTGCTATGTAGCTGCAGGGAACTTGAACTGGGTTGCGGGAACCCTAACCCAGCCCTTTAAAAACCTGCATGTCTAGCTTGGCCCCAAGCCTCAACATCAAGCTCTAAGATTCCTGGTTGAAGATATGAAGTACTGGAGTACTGACTTTACATAGAGTACTGGAGTACTGACTTTACATAGTACCTATCAATGAGGGCTCATTCAGTTTTTAAATGTGGTGATCATTAATTTACTTTTCTAAATCAAAATGCATTCGTAGAAAAGTAACACCAAGGTAGGTTATATCCCTTGCCACAATCCTAGTATTTGCACTGAGCAGTAATCTACTCTAAATATTTAAAAGCATCTGTATGCTACCGTTTTTGCCAAGCAAGTCTTCTTCCATTAATTAGGTCCTTGTAACAGGTATGGTAGCATGAAGCCTAAACAGCTGGCAGATGTTTGTTAAACTGTTACATTTGGTTCAGTAGACTACATTAGTTTAGGTTTGGCTTTGCTCGTGTCCCAGAGTTCTGAGGCTTCCATTTCTGCCAGCGCAGTGCACCACTCAGTTCTAAGAGAAGACAACACCCAGTGCTTAAAACCCATTATCAAGGAAAGCAATCCTCCATCCAACCCAACAGCAATTTAGTATCCCTATAACCACATCTATATTTTTATAATCCTGCAGCAAAAAGTCCACTATTCTGTCTTCCTGCATGACTTTGGCACAGCTCCGAATTTAAAAACCCAGTTGACCTCCTTTTACAAAAGCCCAGTATCTCCTTTTTCCCTCCGATGAATATCAGTGCCGTATCCTTGAGGTGTGGCCATGTATCAGTGCCAATGTCTGAGAATCCTCAGGGGAGCTGGCACTAGCCACAGGACAGGGTGGGAGGTGGGCCTCAAAACAAAACAAAAATATTTTTCTGATTACATTTCAGCTCCCTGTTTTTCCTGCCTTTGTCCATGCTTCACCCTTGCTATAAACTGTACTTTGAGAAGGCACATATCAGTGCAGGTAGGGGTGAAAGACGAGACACACAGCTCTGGAGAGCAAGAATTATTCATAGAAGTATTTGCCAGGAGAAGAAATATGAAAACAATTTTTTTTAAACAATCAGGAAGTTATTGAAACTGACTGCTTTGCACCAATAATTTCAGTAAGTGGTTTTAAAAGAGAAGAATGGTGCAAAGAAGTCTCGTCATCTGCATATCCTGAGCTGTAGGTTTACAAGGATATATTCCAACATTTCTGTTCCTGATCCATTGGAACAAAGTTTGTGTGGAGGGTTCTTTTTTGGCAAGAAAAATGCATTGCATTTCTTATCAGCTCATCCTCCAAGAAGCACTAGGTGACATACATATTTTTTCCTTGCGTGATCATTCCTGTGAATTTTAGGCTCAGAGATGACAACTGGCCCAAGGGTAATTGCAGGGTGGGATTTAAAGCCACATCTCCCTGGTCCAATGCCAGAGCTCCATCCACTCACCAGACTCCCTTTCTTCTTTCCTGCCCCTCAAAAATTCTTTTTCTTCTTATACTTTATCAAGGACTTCCTTTTTGTCTTCTCTTGGAGCCTAAGAATGTGCCAAAATTGGGGTTTTGTGTGGTTCAGAAATAACACACGGTAAAAAAAGCTAAATTTGAGTCCAGTAGCACCTCAAAGACCAAAAAGATTTTCAGGGTATAAACATTCAAGAGTCAAAGCTCCCTTGATCTCCCATCCAAGTATTGACCATGGCCGCTGGCCAACCCTGCTTAGCTCCCAAACCATCCTGTGCTCAGGCTAAGCTAGCTATTTGGGCTGCTGTGCTTAATGAAGACACATACAAAAATTCGAGTCTAAATCAAACTCATACTTCCTGTTTACAGAGGTTGGTGGTGCTGAATAGTACAAGCCGCACCCCCTGCTTGCTCAGAGTAATTAATACTAACTCTTCTTAGGACTGCACTGCCAGTTTTAAAAACCAGTGTGTCTAAAAGGCACTAAGCAAACATTTAAACATATTAGGTGACATTTAAAAAGCTCTAAAAGTCAAATGTCTGCTAAGGCATAGAAAGAAAGTCCGGGGAGGGGTGCTTGGATGATGAACCAGGTATGTGTGGTGGCAGAGAAGTGAGCAAGGAGCACTGAGAAGCAAGAGTTCTCTTCACAGCAAAAGAACCCACGCTTTACTTGGCCTGCTGCCCTCTCTGGAAACTGGTACCATGTTTTTCATTTACCATCTTGAAAACATACTTAATTATACCCTGCAGAAAAGAAAACATTACAGCAATGTGAAATTAAGAGCGATTAATATATTCTATGAACTTTCCCCATTTGGCTCTCCTTTGCAGGTTGTGCTCAGGTCACGCACGCCTCTTATCCCACCATAGTTATACTACTGGTTTCTAACCTTATATGTGCTATGATTTTCATAAAGGCACTTGCATAAAACTCTTTAATGTCTTTGCTTTTCAGCACTCTTACTAAAAGGAATGTGGACTGCACAGCAGACAGAATGGAGCAAAGCAGAAACACCCTAGATAAAGATCATATATTTTCTTCAGCGCGAGAGAATTCTGGGGGCTTTCCAAAGACATATCAACACTACCGAGGCGCTCTGTAGGCAGAAAGTCTATAAAGTGGTTCTTCTCACTAGAATTGGCAAACTCCACAGTTGGAGTAGGCACGTACATCTTTGGAGTCTCAGGATTAGGAACAGTTTAATGCTGGATGTTGATGAAAAATATTGATTTTAAAAATACAAAAACAAAAGGCTGGTCCGTGAATGATGATTTGAACCAGGTGTGTGATTTGTTTTTTTCTGATTTTTTTCCCCTCGATGAAATTCATGTATCCAGATTTTTAAGGGGGATTTTAGGCAACTTCACCTGAGAGCTTTTTAAGAGCCTCGGTGTCCGAGTGATGAAATTCATTGAGTGAACATGAGCCAAACCTTCAGAGATGTTGTGAGGATAAATAGCAGGTGGAAGGGTCAGATTTTAAAAAACTATTTATTTATTTATTTAATTAATTACACTTCTAGACCACCCTCCCCGTCAGACAGGCTCAGGGCAGTGTAACAACATACGATTTTTACATAAAGATTAAAAACATTAAAAAACATGTAGTTTAAACATTAAAAAACATGTAGTTTAAAAAAATGTAGTTAATCAATAATTGCCTGAGAATGATAGAGGCATGGCTCGGGGAGGGGGGAAATATATGATTGTGTCTCACAACATATATTTTTAACATTAAAAAGCAACTATAGAGAGGAGCGATTAGATTAGGACAGTGTGCTCAGTCCCCCACGAACCTTTTATAGCTACAGTGGGAGTAATACTGATGTCTCACTTTTTTCCCTAGTGGGGTTAACAACAGTTGAAGGGAGTGATTTTTATGGAGAAAGAGTGTAAGCGTAGCATAGCTGTTAAGAGTGCTGCACTAGGACCTGTGAGACTCCAGGTTCGAATCCCCCCTTTGCCACGGAAGCTCACTGGGTGACCTGGGTGAGCGACACACACTCAGAGCGGGACCACAAGTGATGCCTGACACAGGTTGGACACTTGCCAGCTTCCCTCAAGTTTTGATGGGAAATGTTGGCGGAATGTTGGACAAGTGACAGTTGAAAAGTCCATTGGACAGCAGTCAGAGAGCGAAGCTGCAAGACCAGGACGCCTACATTTCCCTTCAAAACCTGAGGGAAGCTGACTAGTGTCCAACCTGTGTCAGGCGTCACTTGTGGTCCCGCTCTCAGCCTAACCTACTTCACAGGTTGTTGTGAGGATAAAATGGAGATGAGAATGGTGGGAGCCACTTTGTGTGGAGAGAAAGGCAGGATATAAATAAAGTAAATAATTAAATAAGGAGAAGGGGTTACCCACCCTTTCACCATTGCTCCAATTCAAAGTGGTCTCCCTTGGCTGTTTTTTGAGGTAAAGAATAGGTGACAAAGTCTAACCACAAAGTTCCCACATAACTGTAGTTCAAGCCAGAGAATCTGCCCTTTCAGGGTTCGCCACGTTAGAACTTCCCTGATTTCACTGCTTCTGATCTGACTAGGCTGACACTGTTTTTAATTGTGTTAACAATTTTGTTTTTACTCTGTTGGCTGCCTTTAACGTTCTTTGATTGGAAAGGCAGATTAGCTATTTTCCAAACAAACAAACGCAATATGGTTTTGCCACAGCAGCTCCCATTGGGGCAGTTAAGCAATGTTTCTCAAATTTATCTTTCTTTAAATGCAGTCTGCATTCCCCAGACCCTCTGGGACTCATGGGGTAAAGGGATGGAGATTCTCTGCTGCAACTGTATGCCCCCAACTGCGGAGCATAAGAACCTATGGATCAGCATAAATATCAAGGCTCTTTTGAGAGGGGATGCTCTCCGCCTTCTTTTCTTTCACCAGGTCACCCTGACTATTTTACATGGTAGTAGGTCAATACCTGATAGGCCCAGACAGATGAAATGGGTCACTTGCTGAGTCTTGGCATTTGTGAAACCCCTGCAGATATGCTGGCTGATTCCGCACACGTTGGATAATGCACTTTCAATGCACTTTAGCAATCGTTTGGAAGTGGATTTTTTGTTTCACACACGAAAAATTCAGTTCCAAATTATCTCTAAAGAGGATTAGAAGTGCATTATACAACGTGTGCGGAATCAGCTGCTGTCTCTCTCTCCACAAATCCCCAGATCCTAACACATACATTAAAGAACCTAGATGTTACAGAACCGTTCTCTAACAAACTCATGTTCCATCCACACAGCCAGGATATTGCAAAAAGAACTTTTAAGTGGGTTGCTCCTTATGGAAATGCATCTGTGAACCACTCAACCCCTCCCTATCTTTTCACCATTACACTAATCCAAGCCTGTGGCAAAATACATTCGTGTTTAAAGAACATTTGATTTCCACCAAATTCCTCCTGTCTGCTTTCGATCATTTTACTCCACATAATTTTCAATACAAATGCATGGGAGTGGAGCACACAGGCAGCCATAAGCAGCCCAGTACCACCTGGTGATATTGACCACCACGTTCTACTCATGGATGCACCCGCACGCAACTGTCAACTTCCCACCTGCTCCCAGAGAGCGTGGTCACGGGTTAGCATCTCAGCAGAAACAGAGGGAGAAGAGGACACGAGGAAGGACAGAGGAAAATTAGAGCTGCAATCATATGCACATAGGTGTGTCATGTGACATCAAGTCGCCTCTGACCTATGGCGACTCTATGAATCTCCGAAACGTCCCATCATTAACAGACTTGCTCAGATCTTGCAAACTGAAGGATGTGGCTTCTTTTATTGAGTCAACCCATCTCGTTTTAGGTCTTCCCCTTTTCCTACTGTCTTCCACTTTTCCTAGCATTACAACTATGCCTGAGATTATAAACAATTAATTCAAGCCCTTTTCAGTGAGTTTGGCATCCCTACCTTGTGCAGCTTGATATGCACTGTTGCCATTTAGTATTTTAATACAAACATATTTTCCAGCTTTGTTACCTGCACTAGGAAACCAACATTTTATTGAGAGTATGCATTTGTGCTTACTGAAGCTTGGAAAATATGTGTGCATACAAAAATGGTGTGTGCGCATATCAAAAGACTCATGCATAGCACTCTTTGCGGGTATGCAAGGCAGGAGTGAAAAAATCCTTCACTTTAAAAGGGCTTCAGTGAGACTTTTGAGAAAATATGTTTAGGATTTCACTGCGTGACAAATAACTATGCGCACAATATTAGATGCTTAAATTTTAAGTGTATGGTCAGGGACTTATTTGGTTTTAATCTATGTAAAGCACCTAGTAATCTACAGGCACACTATAAATACCAAATCCGTACAAAGGATCAGTGTAGCCATATCAGTTTTTCACAACATACTTTCAAGCATTCTGAGAGTGAAGAAAATCCAAGCACACTCCAGAAGTCATACCAAAAGAGAGCGTGTGTGCGTGGGTTACACATTAAATCCAGAGCACAATGTTATTTCCAGAGTTCAAATAAACTCTTGATGTCTGGGTATATCTGGACAGACCATGTGCCTAAGGGTCATTCTGAAGTTGGAGACAGACTTTGTTTTAAACAACTGAAGCCAATTAGGAAAAGAGGTCAATACTCATGGTTGTCTACTCATCCCACTTTTGTCTTCAGTCAAACAGATTTTGCAGGGCTTTGTTTTAATTTCAAAAACCTGCAACGCCTGTTTGGCCAGAGGCAAAGGGGGAATAAAATAAATATATGCAAAGTGATATCCCTCCTAAAACCATTCTAATTTCTCTTAAAGACTACAGTAAGCCTGTGTGGAGAGAAAGTAGTATTATTCAGGCAGGTGGCTGTTGTACATGAAGGCCGTAGATGGAATGAGGTGCTAGATTTTTATAGCTCCTTTTAAAAAAAAAGCCCTTGCCTTCTAAGGAGGTTCACACCAAATTGGCAGGCCACTGTAGTTGCCTTAGAAACTTCTGTTTAGCATAGTTTAGGGCCATTTTCACACTTCTTACCGGCCACGGAACATCGTGCCAAGCTCCCAGAATGACAGCATCTTCGTGGTGTGATTTCGCATGAGAACTGCAGTTCTCGCATGAAATCGTGTCACGAAGACGCTGTCGTTCTGGGAGCTTGGTGCAAAATTCCGTGGCTGGTAAGCAGTGTGAAAACAGCCTAGATTTACACAGTCATATTTTGGCAGGCCTTTTCTTATGGCACAGGACTATAGCGTAGCACTGCCAGAGCATGCTAAAATCATGGCATGCAAAATGCAAGTAATGCCATTCCTTTAATTAATATTCACAATAACAAAGGCGAACAAGCACATTAACGTAATTTTCTCTCTGCAATAATCTGTGACTTCATCTTTGTGGAATTCTGAATTACCTCCTGGACCTCATCTTTAGCAGAGGTCTCATATATTTTCATGAATGCTGAATTGGTGCATTATGGCCATATGCTTTTCCTGGAAGCCTGACGAGCGCAGGTTCTCTTTCGTGCACAGTCGGAAATGGCTTGTGCAAGCGGTGCGTGTTGGCTTTATACTATACACATGTAAAAAGTCAAGCAATAATTTACATTGATTGCATAATGAGGTAATCTGTCTCTTTCCAGAACGGCCCTTCAGCTCAAGCCGGTCACACCTGCAGAATAGCATAGTCACATCTGGCACATAAATTGCATGCTCGAGAGAGGGACTCTTTATGCCTCACAGGGAATACGCCTTTCTGCAGCCTTACTGTACAATGATGTGCGTTTTGCCTCAGCCACCTGCCTTTGGCAAGGCCAATGCGATACATGAAGTATGTAACGATTTCCTAACAGGCCTTCAAGGAAGTGGGGAGGGATTCCATAATTTTCTTAGGTGGCTTCATATGCCGTTCCGCAGCTGATTTTATAGCTACAGTGGCCTTCCAAAGACTTAACCTGAAGATGCTCCCCACACACACTCACATTTTAAAGAATTACTTGTTCTGTACCTCACAGATAAATGGACGATACTTTCTCTTTTTGGTCATATCTGAAAACTCTCAAAATATTTCCCTCTTTCTTTCAGTCTAAGTGACCCAGTTTCTTAGCTTGTCCTCATGCCTTTTATTTTCTACTAGTAACAAAGCCCATTGTGTGTGTGGGGGGGATACAATGGGCTCTAGAAAGGGCAGGGTAGGCGGGCCAGGCATTGCCACCTCTGCCACACCCCGATTTGGTCGAGGGGAGGGCAAGGTGGCCGGGCCCGGCATTGCCTCCTCCCCAGTGCCATGATGGGGGGCAGGCATCGAGGCAGGCACCTGCATCCAGCAGCGGCCTGTCCCAATGCCACTGGGGATGGACTGGGCTACTGCAGGCAGGGAGTGCCACCGGGGAGGCAGCAACAGTTGTCCTAGAGGGCTCCTGTGCCCAGCAGCAGTCCATTCTGGCCCTGTTGGTGCTGGATCGGGCTGCTGCAGGCAAGAAGTGCCGCAGGTGGTGCCAGGCATCCTGGCAGGTTCCTGCTTCCAGCAGCAGCCCGTTCTGGCCCCAGCAGCCCATTCTGGCATCGTTGGGGTCAGAATGGCCTGCTGCCCAGGCCGCTGCAGATGGGGAGCGCTGCTGGGGGGGGGCAGAAGCATGTGCCCTAGTGGGGCACCTGTGCCCAACAGTGACCTGTCCTGGCCCCATTGGCACCAGATCAGGCCGCTGCAGGCGAGGAGTGCCACCAGGGGGGCAGCAGTGGGCAACCTGGTGGGCTCCTGCTCCCGACAGTGGCCTGTTCCGGTCCTGTTGGGGTCAGAACAGGCTGCTGCCTGGGCCACTGCAGGCAGGGAGCATTACTTTGGCAGGGGTGGCATCAGGTATCTTACTGAGCTCCTGAGCCCCGCTGTGGCCTGTTCTGGAGGCCAGGTCTACCGCCCTGTAAAGGAATGAGAAGTAGACCTGGTGTCCAGGAATACAAAAGCCAAGTCTACCTGGCCAGAAAAGGATTGGGAGGTAGATCTGGCCTCCAAGAATATGGAGGCCAGGTGTACTGGCCCAACAAAAAAAATAGTTGGTAGACCTGGCTTCTGTGGGTCCAAAGGCCAGGTCTACCAGCCTGGCAAGGCTATGTGCAGTAGACCTGGCCTCCAGGAGTATGGAAGCCAGGTTTACCCACTCAGCAGACCCATAGTAGGGCTCCTGGGTGCAGAGGCCAGGTCTACTGGACCAACCAAGGAAGAGGAGGAGGTAGGCTGGCATGTGGCTGTTCATGCTAAATAGTGCAGCTGACAGGCATGGGGCATGAGGTTGTAGTGGGAGTGGGGAGAAGGCAGGGAGAAAGCAACGGGGCACAGGGTTGTGGCTGGGGTGGGCGGGAAAAAGCAGCAGGGCCCATGCCTGTCAGCTGCCTGCGGGGTTCAGGGTTGTAGTGGGGGTGGGGTGGGGAGGGGAGAAAGCAGCCCAGCACGCTCCTGCTGTGGCCTTGACTCACCTCTTATCCCCCGCTAGGGGCGCGAGACCACACCTGCGCAGTGGAATCCTGGTGAGTCGTCTCAAATACGCATACTGAATTATGTAGTAAGATACATGTTGTGACTTCAACAAGATTGACTCTTTAAGCAAGTGAATGTAGGACCACAGCTCGAAAACATTTCGGTTTTCTTTGGGCATATTCAGAGGGTACCTATCCAGCACCTATTATACTCAGCCACTGAGTTATCGCGGAAGTTACCTTCCATAACCATTCTTCTCAGAGGCCGGTGGAAAGCTGGAGGAGGAGATTTTTTTCGCCCTCACAGAAGCTTCTCTCTTCTTGCTGCTGTCCATTGTGAGACACACACCTATGTGCATTCCACTCTCCAGGTTTCCCCTCTTTTTAAAAGAAAATTGCTGCCTCCTTCTGACTTGGGGGGAAACAATAATACATGTTGTTAACCACTCTGAGTGGGCCGTTACGTTGTCCTCAAGGGTGGTATATAAATCGAATGTTGTTTTTCTTGTGGCTAAATTTTCCCATCTGAGAGAGTCCCTGATTGATCAATGTTTTTCTTCTCCTCCCAGCAGAGTAGAGTAGTGGTTAGAGTATCAGGTGAGGATCTAGAAGACCCAGGTTTGAATCCCCACACTGCCATGGAAGCTTGCTGGGTGACCTTGGATCAGCACACGCTCTCAGCCTAACCTTCTTCACAGGGTTGTTGTGAGGATAAAATGGAGGAGAGGAAAAGGATGTAAGCCACTGGGAATGTCACTGGGGACAAAGGTGAAGTATAAATGAAGTAACTAAATAAATCATTCGTTGAGACCAGTTCTGATGAGATTCTCCGAAAAAGACAGCCCCTCACAGTTGCTTCTCATGTTTGATGGCAACTGGCATGTCAACATCTTCTTTTACAGAAAGTGGGCACTTCCTGTTTGCAAGGAAGTGCTGGTTACCCCCTTAAGGGGGGCTTAATCCTTCCCAGTGCCCTCTCAGGGCCAATTCGCAGCCCTTTCTCATGGGAATTATGACCATTACATGTCAAACTGGCCATGAGTTTGTTTCCAAATGTTTCCCAAGTGTCAATGTGTCAATGAGGTTGCAGCCTTACCCCACAAACCTTAATGACTTCAGGGCCCAGTGCAGTGAGCTAACAGGGACTGTATGTGATCAGGCTAGCTAAGATATAGGAAATGTTGGTATTCAACATCAGCCCTCGGAAGTATGCAGCCTGTACACAGAACAGGATTTCTGCCTTCAGGTTCAAGGCTACAGCCTTGGCCCAGATCTCAGCACAAACCCCAGCTCTGGTTCAAGCTCTCCAGTTTCAGCTCCTGTAACTCGACCTCAAAGACCTGGAGGAAACACTGCAAGTCTGGATTCAATTACAGACACCCAGAAGCCGGGCCTGGTCTCAGCACCTACTTTTGGAATGATTTGAAAGAGAAGGCAAGTGGCAATTTAGTTCTGGAAAGATCTCCCAACCAGGGTTCCCCCCCCCACACACACCGACTGACTTATTGCAATGTGGACAATAAATCAGGAAAGGTCATAAAAGTGACCCACCAGTGGTGGCCCACCACCCTATCACTAAGCTAAACATGTAACCTTCATCCTTCTTTATATTTCACTCAGCCCTGATTTCTTCCTGTAGTCAGATTGTCCAAGCATTCCTTTCAAAGCCTGCGAAAGCAGGGAGGGCGGAATATAAATATAATAAATTAAATTAAATTAAATTAAATTAAATTAAAGTCCAGATTCTATAGAAAGTAGAAAAAACAGGAGGTCAGATCAATTCAAGGTTACATTGGAAGAAGGCAGACCAGCTGAATTTTAGGATTGCCAACTGGCAGTTGGGCCTTGGAGATGTCCCAGAATTATAACTGTTCTCCCACACTCTGGAGATCAGTTCCCCTGGATAAAATGGCTGCTTTGGAAGATGGAATCTATGGCATTTTATCCCATTGAGGGCCCAACCCTACCAAAACCCTGGATACCCAATAATTCCAGGAATTTCCTCAACCAGAGTTGGAACCCTACCAAAAATAGGGTTACTGGACCAGAAACCACACCTCCAAGATGCAATTTATTTTTAAATTGATTTGTAATAATTCTGTCCCAGAGGCCAGGGCCGTATTAACCCATGGCCGGGCCCCTAGGCTTTCAGGTTTTTGGGGGCCCCTCTGGCACTTCAATCTTTCGCCCCACTACAGCTGACAGCCTGACCCTGTTACAGTAGGTACTAGACCGCAGTACATAGCCCTATATCTATTTTGAGGGTTTCCTGAAGAATTCTATTCACAATTTTAAAAATATTTTTACTGTGCAAGTAGAACTCTTCAGGAAAGCACATTTTGGGGGTATAATTGTTCAATACTGTAATATTTTGAAATGAATAGTTTTTTAATTATTTACAAAAAATATATACTGTATGGATAATTGTTTTAATATAAGAGACACTTTGTTTCTCTTCAATAAGGAAGCAGTTAATTATTTTATTAATAGAGGTTATATAAGAGAATCAATTAATTGTAATTTATGTAAGGGTGTGCCTCAGCAAAAAAAATTGGCAGGCTCCTAGTCCCCGCAGAGCCCCTAGGCGTCAGCCTAGTCAGACTTATGAATAATACGGCCCTGCTAGAGGCACTTCTTATATACAATTAAAATGTACACGAGTTTGGTGTAGGAGAGCCAGTTTGCTTAAGAGTAGTGCAGGTGTAGTGCTTAAGAGCAGCAGGACTCTAATCTGGAGAGCCAGGTTTGATTCCCCACTCTTCTGCTTGAAGCCAGCTGGGTAAACTTGGGTCAGTCACAGCTTTTTCAGAGCTCTCTCAGCCCCACCCACCTCACAAGGTGAATGTTGTGAGGATAATAATAACATACTTTGTAAACTGCTCTGAGTGTGACATTAAATTCTCCTGAAAGGTGGTATATAAATTGGATGTTGTTGTTGTTATAATATAAACAATAGCCATATATTAAAATCATATTTAAAATAGACCCAGTGTGGTGTCTTGAGTGCGGTTGAGTGTCAAGGTGGAAAAACCCGAGTTCAACTCCCCTAAAGCCATGATACTCGTTGGGGGACCTTCACAAGTCACTGTCTCTCAGCCTAGTATACCTCACAAGGTTGTTGGGAAGACATAATGGCAGAAAGGAAGTATGCTGCTCTGAATTTCTTGGTGGAATGCTGAATAAAAATGTACTATCTAGACAGAATTAAAGTGTTCTGGAATTCTGTGTGGACACCCCAATTCAAATACACTTTCATAATCATTCATCCCAGTTAGATTCTTCTAATGACTGCATACTGTGAAATTTATAGGGCTTAGTAAAGAGATTAGGATTTCAAGAGTGAATAATTTATTATTATCAGATTAGGAAATTGTTAAGAAAAGGAAGTGAGGGAAGAAATCAAGCATTTGCAAGTTAATGTGACGTCTAATTTTGTGATATGGGAAGCATTAAAGCTTTTGAGAGTGTTCTTCATATATATTGTCGCTTGCAAGAATGGAAAGAAAAATGAATTTTAAAATGTCATATATCAAAAGATGAAACCTTTCACAAAATATAAGGGGTGGGGAGTACATCTTTATATTTTTTTAATATATAGACACAGTGCAGCTGAATTTATTGGAGATTTTTAAACTATGTAATCCTTTGGCTTCTGAGAAAAAGAAAATAAGTATTTTAAATCTGGAAACAAACTTAGGAAGTTCTTGGCACAGTGAATAAAACAACCTAAGGGAAAACATGGATTCCACCTATCCAAACAAAAGGATTTAAATTGGAACAAAAGCTTGCAGAATTATATTCTTGAAGTAAATCTTTTTTAAAAAAAGCAAATTAGAAATATTACTAATTAAATCCACTTTATAGAAGTCAGTGAGGAGGACAGATACCAAGAAGATACTTAAGAAATTAGAAAGGTCACGGACAAAATACTAAAGAAGTCAGAAATAGCTTAACCACTCGATTTCATAAAGTTCATGAAGATGAGACAGCACTTAATAGGGGTAACAAATGAAGTGGTGAATATAGGGTTGCCAACAGGACTCTCAGGCCCCCCCATTATAGCAGCTAGGGTTGCCAGCCTCTAGGTGGTGGCTGGAGATCTCCTGGAATTACAACTGATCTCCAGGTGACAGAGATCAGTTCACCTAGAAAAATGGCTGCTTTGGAGGTGGACTCTATGGCATTATTCCATTCTGAGGCCCCTACCTGCCTCAAACCCTGCCCTCTCCAGACCCTACCCCCCAAATCTCCAGGAATTTCCAAGCCTGGATCTGGCAACCCTAATAGCAGCAGATCACCCAGCTCCCACCAGCAGTCACCCCTCCTGCTACTGCTCACTTGGTCTGTGCGGGGAAAGGCATCCAGAAAGGGAGGGAAGCAAGCTAGCAGGCACAAAGGCAAAGCATTCATGCATCCCTGACTGAGTCCCTGGTGATGACATCATTACTGGTGTGGCCCAGAACTGATGGATCATGCTGGCTCAACCTGTCCCTTCCAGGTCACATCAGAAATGACATCCTCGCTGGGGACACATGCTCAGTGTACAGACAAGTACCTGTTCCACCCGCAACCCCCAGGCCCCTGGTTTGGACTTCGGAGGGACCTGGCAATCCTTTTTTGCCAACCTCCAGATCGGAACAGGAGATCTACCAGAATCACAACTGTTCTCCAGGCTGAGGTCCCTCCCCTCCCCAAATCCCACCCTCCCCAGGCTCTACCCTGAAATTTTTAGGAATTTCTCAACCTAGAGCAGACAACTCTACATAAATATAATGAGCAAATGTCAGGCATGTGGTCAAATGCTAAACTTTGATATTAAAAAAAGCCAAATACCCAGCAAACGTTAGATCTTATTGACCCATCACATCAGGCTAGAGTCTCGGACTAGGATCTGGGAGACCCAGGTTGCACTTTGTGCAAATTGCCAAGGAAGAGAACACACTTTGCTGTAGCATTTTTCTAACATTGCTCTGCTGTTTCTCCATGCCCCCAGTCACCAGCTGCCTGAAGAAGAAATGCCCTGTCTAGGGTTGCCAGGTCCCTGGAGCCCAAACCAGGGGATGGGGAATTGTGGGGGGGGGGGGCGTGCATTGGGAGAACTTACCTTGTGCATATGCATGGCATCCTTGCAGGGAATGATGTCGTTCCCAGCATGACAAGGAAGAGAAGACTCCCAATCTAGTGTTGGGGGCTGATTTTTATCAAATCAGACCTGCATAGGGGCCTTCACTTCCTTGTCGTTCCAGGAATGACTTCATTTCCAGCACGACAAGGAAGTGCTCCGGAGCACATGTGAGTGCACTGCAGGGCTCCTGGGACCATTCCCAGTGCCTCTTCTTCCCCCTGAGGGCCAGGTGAGAGGTGGTGGGAGGGTGGAGGCTGGGAGTGGGGGGTCCCCTGCCCCCAACAGAGGAATGGGACCCCTAGCCCTGTCCCTTAATAGGATGTTATTTACCATATGGTGTTATTTACCTCCATGCCATAAAAAGCTTCATTTGCCCATTTCCACACATTAAGCTTCAATTAAGAACATTTTTCTCCAGGACTGTTGGCAACCCTGTCTTTAAGATGCCACGAGACTGTTCTTTTGTTCTCATGAGAGTTGAGAATTTAGCAGGATGTTTTCATGAGATGAGAACCAGTGCAAAGAAGAAATAGCTGAAGACCATGTTTCCTTATTCTCGACAAAGGCAAATGCTTTCATGAGAAATTTGAAGAAATAATTAGCAGTACAGGAAAGGTGAAGTTGTCAAAACAGTATAAAATTTTAATTAAAACACAGAGTCCTAATTTTAACAGATATTGCCAAATATGGGACAGGGCTCTTGAACAAGAAAAACAGGATTATACAAGGAGATACATAAAAGGACTGGCAATAAAAATTTCCCCATATGTCAATTTAATCAAAAATTACTATAAGAACATTTTTAGATGGTAATGACACCCTGAAGATTTAAAAAAAATTATAGGAATGTTCTGTTTAATTGTTAGCAATGTAACACCTCAAGACCTGATTTGATACATGCTTGGTAGAACTGGCCTTATATCAACTATTAGGCAAACTAGCAGAAATATCAAGAATTGCTTTACTGCAGTTGATACTAAAGCACTTGTGCTGGGTAGGACCATTTCTATACGTTTGACAAAAAACTAATATTTCTCTTGCAAATAGCTGTGCAAATAATTGCTCAATTCTGAAAGCAAGAAACAAAACAATAAGGTGCAGTGGGAACAAGTATTTTTATTCCAATATACTGCCCCTACGTGTTTCATTGGTTCTTCTTCGGCATGTGTGTGTGTGTGTGTGTGTCTGCATTATAATTTCAGGTGCCTGACCTGGATAGCCTAGGTGAGCCATCAGATCTCAGAAGCTAAGCAGGGCTGGCCTTGATTAGTAATTGGATGGGAGACCTAAAAGAATACCAGAGTTGCAGAGGCAGGCAATGGCAAACCACCTCTGTTAGTATTTTGCCATTAAAACCCTGCCAGGGGTTGCCATAAGTAAATTATGACTTGAGGGTACTCTCTGCTTTCTACAGCAACAGTTTCTCTGGGCAGAATATTGTATAGGGGCAGAATATTGAAATAAAACTATTTTTCCACTGTTTGTTTGTTTGTTTGTTTGTTTGTTTGTTTGTTTGTTTGTTTGTTTGTTTGTTTGTTTGTTTGTTTGTTTGTTTGTTTGTTTGTTTGTTTCATACTGGATAAAAGGGTGAGGCCCTCTTATTCAGCATCAATTTTGGAAGGGAAAAAATATTCTGTTACTTATATTATTGGAAAGCAAGAACTGTACAATAAATAGGGAGGTTTAAACTCCTATTTTAAACATAGGATATCGAGAATTGGGAAAAAGTTAGAGGTACTAGAAATCGTTAGATTGTGTTTTCTTCAGTAGGACAAGAGTAATAGAAATAGTGACGGACATTGAACACTTTTCATAATTGGATGAAACTTTTGGAATTTTGTTGAACTGACAAGAAAACATTTTGAATCGGGGAATCTTGCAGCGGTAGTCCTACATGGATTAGGATGAATGTTGATGACTTTAGGAATTTCAGTTTGGAAATATTTTTGTGTGTTTTGTTTGCATGTGTAGTGTGTCTATTTTAATAATACACTTTGGACTTAAAAAAAATGTTCTGCATACTCTATGATACTCTATGACATTTACAAGATTCATGCCTGGAGAGCTGTTGAGAATGGAGCCCCATGGGTTTCTGACAGTTTTGCAAAGCAATCTTGCCCTGAACTTTCACTTTATTTCTTTAGATATTTATATCCGGCTTTTCTCCCTCATGCAGATCCAGAATGGTTCACAACATCATTCTCCTCTCTTCCATTTATCCTCACAACAATCTTGCGAGGTAGGTGAGGCTGAGAAAGAGTAACAGGCTCAAAGTCACTCAGTGAGCTTCCAGGGCAGAATGGCGGTTCTAACACTATAACTATTACGCCACAGTGGCCCAAAGCAGCTAATAAGTTATTGACCAGGCCTGCCAGTTTAGGCATTCTTATAAAAAAGTAATTTATATAGGGCCACTAAACCTGACAACCAAAGGGGTGTGTGGAATTAGGGGGGAAATTACTTTGGGCCTCTGAGTGTGGATTAACCTTATAATCTACCAAGCCAAACATATGAAATGATGGCCCAGTCCAGTAAACTTGGTTTTGTTGCTTTCCTCAGACTGCAAATACCAGAGGTCCTGGCAGACCACAATGCATTGCTGGTGATTGCACAGGCCAGCTCTTAGAGGTTGTTCCACAATTCCCCCTGCTCGTAAATCGATTCCACAAATTCTGATTATCCATCACTTGTTAGGATTAATTCCACACCCCTCCCTGTAAGTGAACAGGGAGGAATACATGTGAGTCTGTTTGCTTGCCATTAGAGATGGGCATGAACCAGAAAAAAAAATTAACCATGTGGTTCGTGGTTCGTCAAATTTCACAAACCATTAAAAAAAAAGAATTCACAAACCATGAACCACAAACTTTCACGAACCTGCCCCTGGTTCGTAAACCGGTTCATTTGGTTTGTGAAAACGTCACATCCAGGTCAGAAAATCATCACTTCCGGGCCAGCAGAAGGTCACTTCTGGGCCAGCAGAAGGTCACTTCCGGGTCAGCAGAAGATCTGCAGGAAGTCCATCCCCTGTTGCCTAGGAAACTGATTGGCACCAGGCTGTTTGCAGTGACGAACTAAAAACGAACCAAATGAACCAGCCTAAAGTTCATGGCGGTTTGTCAGAAATGGAATCTGATGAACCGCTGGTTCGTGAACCGCAAACCGGCTTGGTTCATGCTTAATTTTGGTTCGTATTTCGGTTCGTGCCCATCTCTACTTGCCATTCAAGTGTAATTTGTCACTTCTAGCTTGGCCCTTAGCGATGGGCTTAGTTATTGCAAACAGTTTAGCATGCTGTTTCCATCATCACCAGAGAGGCAGGGTTGCTGGGATAGAGGGAAACTCCAGGTATCCTGGAGCAGCTCTAGTGGCAATCCTAAGAGCTCTCTCTTGTGAGTAAGCCCCATTGAATAACATGAGACTTACTTCTGTATAGACCCTTAGAATTTCTCCCTCAGTGTTTCCCCAGCCTGGCTGCCGGAGGATTGAACCTGAGACTTTTCCATACAAAGCAGGGTTTGTTCTATTGAGCTAAGGCCCTTTTAAGGATGTGAAAATAACTGTGTGTGTTTTATGTATGTGGTGGATTATATGTTTGTTTTAATAATCCTGAATTTAAAAAACAAACTGTTGTGCACATAGAGTCAAATTATGCTTTGAGAAATATCATATGGTACAGTCCTAGGACTATAATGCTTCAGGATACAGAATATAATATAAGGATACAGAATATATGGTACAGTCCTAGGATTATAATGCTGTATTCATATTTGAATGCTTTCTCATATCAAACTCATCATACACATATCAAACTCAGGATTAAACTTTGCCTACAAACAGAAAGAATGTATTTCGGAAGGACGGGGCGGCGGAGTTCCGTCTTAAACTTTTCGCAGAAAGACCTGGTTTTCTATGTGCAGAGAGACTTTCTATCCCAGTGCAGGAGAATATTCAAACATAGAATCTATCAGTTGTATTAGAGCAGTACAGTCTGGGAGGGCTGTACCACATGATATTTCTGAATGTGTTCTTTGGGAGAGATTCAGGAACTTCTTGTTAATTGAACCTTCAGGAGGCAGCTGGTGACATGAACTAACCAAAAACAGTTTTACTGTTTCTTCTCTTAAACTAAAACCACAAGCAATGCCAACTATTATCTCAAAGAATATTCCAGCAATCGAATATGAAAGCACCTGCAGGTTGACTGGAGTCCTGCCAGGACAGATTATGAATAGCTCAATGTTAGCATCTTGTGCCTGGTAGGCCAGATGAAACTGGCAGCTGGTTCATATTGGGGGGTGGGGGGCTCCGTTCCAAAACAGGTGTACTACTCAACAACACAGAGAAAGCTGTAAATCACCTGGGGGTATTGAGCTTCACCAGTGAACGGTAAGCATTTTCCAAGAAAATATGCAACAAAGAAATAAAAAGTCCAAGTCAGCAGGGCTTTTTTTCAGGGGGAACGCGGGGGAACGGAGTTCCGGAACCTCTTGAAAATGGTCACATGGCTGGTGGCCCCGCCCCCTGATCTCCAGACAGAGGGGAGTTTAGATTGCCCTCCGCACCGCTCAGCGGTGCGGAGGGCAATCTAAACTCCCCTCTGTCTGGAGATCAGGGGGCGGGGCCACCAGCCATGTGACCATTTTCTCCGAGGGCAACCCACTGAGTTCCACCACCTCTTTTCCCAGAAAAAAAGCCCTGCAAGTCAGGTTAATATTTTCAATATACATTACCTGAGAGGTTGTTCCATTGAAAAGAAACACATCCAACCAGGCCTTTCATTGATTACACCAAGTGGAATCCGTCCTCACATCCCTGCATTGGCTTCCTCCCCCAATCATGGCCAAACTCTTAGTCTGTTTATTCTACAGCCTTCCTCTTCATTTTATCTGTGCCCTTCTTTCCTATCGCAACCCTACCTATGACTTTTGATCCTCCAGTCTCTTTCTCTTTTAAATGAATCTGGTATAATCCTCCTTCCTGTCTCCTATGCTGCAATTCCTCCCCCATGATTATTAGGCTATTCAAACATCCAGATAAACACATACTGGGAGGAATTCAGATTGATCTGTTTCATTTTTATCCTCGGTTTCCTCAAAAACGTTTAGGATGGCCTAAGTAGCTCTGCTTCCTGCGTTTTATCTTCATCCCATGTGAGGTAGTTTAGGTTGAGAAAGAACAGGTGGCCCACAGTCACCCAGTAAGCTTCAGGGCTGACCAGCGATTTCAAACCAAATCATCACAGTCCTACACTGTAACTACTATGCCTGTGTGAAGGTTTCAGACTATATGCAGAGAACTTGAGCTGAATGTATGGAGGCTAAAAGCAGGGGCAACTGGTGCAACTGTGAGATGCTCAACCATGGTATCTTCCAGACACCAGCGTCAGTCAGCGTTTTCCTAGCCTCTGGGGCAGTTGTTCCACCTTGCAGATTTTTATCTTCCCCGTGTGTGGTTCCTACCTTCTTTTACAAACTATTCAGTCTATGGCTTTTTTTGTGTGTGCACATGCACTGTTGCAATGACGTGATGATACACTGTATCAAATACAACCTATATGCACATGCACTGTATTGCTTAATTAGTTCAGTAACCTCAAAGCCCACTGGCGAGTCGTACCTTGCATATGTGTCTGGACTTTCATTGGTTAGCTGCTTTCCTGCATTGGACTGGTTGTTTTCATTGGCTGTGCTGTCCTTCCTTCCCTTTTTTAAGCTAAAGAATTCAGCATAGCTATGATCATGCCAGACCACAGGACTAAGGCGATGTTGCTTTGGAAGGTTATTGTTGAGATTCTTCAAACCACCCTTGCACTGTTTTGTTGTCTCATCATTGAAGAATTGTTATCCTTATGTT
The DNA here is from genome assembly GCF_028583425.1 of Eublepharis macularius. Taxonomy (NCBI): domain Eukaryota; kingdom Metazoa; phylum Chordata; class Lepidosauria; order Squamata; family Eublepharidae; genus Eublepharis; species Eublepharis macularius. The sequence goes on from NC_072798.1 coordinate 19,435,189, forward strand.
TGTACTCCTTACATTAAGATCCAATTTATTATTATGGTGCACAATTTTTTTTTACAGAAAATGTGTGAATGTGTGTGTTACGACCCTTTCTTTCTCTTGGGTAGATTTTGCCCTTAATCTTTCTCTTACACTCTCTGGGTAGTTTGCTGCCACCAGGAATATTATATTCCAAGATATTTTATTTAAATTTCCCCTTTAATAATGTGCCCAAGAGTCAGGCTTTTTCGTGGTACTATGTGGCCCTGAGGATAGGAATGGGATATAGGAATAACTCTGGGATTAAAAAAAAAACAAAGTAAACTTTTATTTTTATAAGAAGCGTATCAGTTTCATGTTATTTCTAAAACTTGATCGTTTCAAAAGAGTGGTTCTCAATTCTTAAAGTTACTTTACTTAAACCCAGTCACACAGATCTTCTCTCAGGTTTCACACACAGCTTGCCTGCTTTTGATATTAATTTCTCTCTCAATTACAAGACTTTTTCTCAGGCACACACACAGTTTGCCTGCTTTTCCCTGACTGAATGTTCTTTCACAAACACACAGTTCAGGTTTCCACATAGGTTATATTTCTCTCAGAACTGCTTTAAAAATACTCAAGCTACGCACAGCTTGCCTCTCTTGCCCTGCCTGAATCTTTTCTCTCCACTCTCAGGGCCAAGCTACACATGACGAATGACACTTGAATGGCAAGTGGATTGAGTGGAGGGCAAGTGAACAGGGAGAAATACACTTGCCATTCAAGTGTCATTCGTCACGTGTAGCTTGGCCCTGAGTCTAAAACTGCCTTCACTCCGCCCACCCTCTCAGTCATCAACCAATCATATCACTCACTCATCCCTCTCTTTCACCCCTACTCTTCATCTATACCACACCAAGCATTTAAAGACACATACATGCATTTACTTAAAATCATTACAGTGTGTTTCAGGGGGAAATGATTAATATTTAGGCAAATTCTGCTTTGGAATCACCTGACCACCAGTGCATACTCATTCGTGCCAAGAAATGCTTTTGTAGCTGCATTCTGATTTGTAAATCGCTAATCGTGGACTTCTGAATAGATCGGTTACTGTGCTGGGTTGTTGCTGGCAGCTGTTCCTTTCAATGGTTTCTGCGGTTGCTGTAGAGGGCATGTTGGGCATTCTTCTGGAGGCAGGACAGGGGGCTTGGGTGATGAGAAGAACCCTGAACCTTCTCCTCACCTCAGATCCATAACAAGTCAGTGGTTTCCCTTTCTCTCCAGGAGCCCCACATACCAGAGTTGCCAACTGCATGTTGGGAAATTCCTGGCAATTTTGGCATGGAGCTTGGGGAGGGAACTCAGTGGGGTTTAATGCCATGGAGTCCATGCTCCAAAGTGGCTGGCAACCCTGTCACGTACCCCCACAGATTTGCCTTTCTACTTGGAATGGAACCTAACACACTGCACACAAAGTTTCAAAATGGCACCAAGGCATGATGCTCAGGTGTGCTCTTAGAAGGAATGTTCCCGGAGGCAGCAAGAAGAGGATTGGATGTTTGTTTTTGACATTCTAATTGGCCATTGCTGGTTTGTTTAGCAGAGGCACGGCATATCCCTGTTTCAATATATTCCTAGCATGCACCAAAACAAAATGGCTAGGTGGTCACAGCAATATGAAACAAGACAGGCATTACTGATGGGAAAATCCTCAATCAAGGTGTTTCTGAAGAAAAGATTAGAAGAAAACAAGTTTCAGAAAGAGCAGAGGGGGAAATGGAGAAAAGCCAGCAAGGGCTACGCAACAAAGCTATGAGGTAAGTTTTTTTTAAAAAAGTAACGAAGGGAACCAAAACTGGAACATTAAGGTTGTGCGGAAGATGCCCATCTGAATATCTCGAAAAGGTATTCTGTGGTGTTGATTCTGGTCCATCAAAAGCCTCCTTCAAAGGCTGACTTTTTCCTGAACTCTTGTATTTCATGCTCTACTCTGTGCTCTTGTACTATTTCTCCACAGCAGCCAGAAACGACCACCCTTGGAAATAAAATGCTGGAGCACATGGAAATGAACCAAGAGAGAGGGTGTCTTTTCAAGCCCCCTCCACCACCCAGGGGAAAAGGCGGCATTGCTGTTTACTACACCTTTTATGGCGGTGCTCTCATTTCTCTCCGCAGATTAGTTCTTGCTAAAAAGTTTTGCATCATAAATCTGTTGTTTCTTTCTTCATGGTTTTTAGTGTATTTTTTAAAAAATCTAAGTTCTTGACATGTTTGAGTTATGAGATTGTTAAATGCATCAAGACAATATTCCCAGCATTGTTTGGGGATTTTTGTTGTGATTTGCCAACCTTTTTTTAAAAAAACAAAAGCTAAACCAAAGTATTTTCCCCTTCTCTAGATAGATCCAAGCAAAAAAGTGTTTATGGCTAGAGAATGAAGTTCCCCAGTTAGTACAAGCTAATTTCCAATAGGACTTTTTTTTTCCTATTTAAGGACATCCAACCAGTCAATGTGTGAATGGGCAAGTTTCTCATTGTTTTCACACCCTCTGCCACATCTCTCTGAGGACCCTTTATTTATTAGCTGTATGAGCAGAGCACAGAAATATGTTTTTAAAAGTTTCCACTAAGCACAATCCTCTCCAAGTAGGGTACTTTCCCATTGCGGTCTGTCTTATCTCCAGCTCCCACGGTCACAAATACACTTGTCGATACCTTCACCCCAAGGGTGAGAAAAGGTTCTGCAATTTCTTTTCCAAAGCATGATCCATTTTCCAAACTGGAGGCCACTGCTAGAGTTGGTGTATGTGAGTATGCTTGCTTCTTCTTTTAAAAAAATCATCTATGTAGGTGGTCAACATTGACGGATAGCTGTAGTTTCTTAGCAAACTTATCCCTATATTGCCAAGCCCGATTCGGACCAGTGAAAACTTAATCATGCAGTTCCCTTTGCTTCCTTCTGCCCAAGCTCTCCTTTGTATCAGAACAATACTAGACTATAGGAACACAGTAATAAACCTTTAACAATGCAGACACTATAGTACCACTGTGTATAATTTCAATACAGGTTCATATTTATGTGTGTATCAATTAGGACAATAATACTAATGTACAATGCTCAAGACAAAAATATTGTTACAAGGCTCAGGACAAAAATACTGTTGCAACACCGCTGTGATTACAACTACCAATGGTGCCAGTAATTAATGAGTTCCATACATCCAAAGCTTATACACCGAGTCCCAAAACATAAACATAACGAGTTTTCCGGATGTTTTTTTTCTCGTTTTGTGTATCTTCATCAGATAGGACTTTTCATGATAAACCACAACAGGAACAGAAGTACTATAAATATATTAACTGAAAGGAACCCCCAGTTCAACAACTGTATAACAGACTGCGGTCTTCTGATTCATCACAGTACTGGCACCATCTCTCCTGTTGTGGTTTATCATGAAAAGTCCTATCTGACGAAGATATATGAAACGAGAAAAAAAAAATCCAGAAAACTCGTTATGTTTATGTTTGGGGACTTAATGTATAAGCTTTGGATGTATGGAACTCATTCATTACCAGCACCGTCAGTTGTTGTAACCACAGCATTGCTGTTGCAATATTTCTGTCTCAAGCATTGTATATTCGTGTTATTGTCTTAACTGATACACACATAAATATGAACCTGTATTGAAATTATACACTCAGGACAGAATCCTTGGGAATAATGGACTGACTGTACTCTTGGCTTCTGAAGTTCTGATACAACCATGTCAGTTTTTCAACCTCTCTCTCCTCTAGTAAGGGCCCGTGCTAGCATGGTGCACGTGTGGGTGCAACCTTACATCTTGGGAAAGGCCGCTTTCTCAATAGCCTCTCACTGCTGGGGTAGATGCACCAATCCTACTGCAGCCTCTCTCTAGGCCTAGAGTAAACCCTCCCTCCCCCCGCTCCCCATACTGAGGGTGGGCTGAGATGGGATACAACACAGTCTAGACAAAGTTAGATTTGCTTTTAAGTCATATTGAAACTAATGGGCTTCATGATGGCTGCATGCATTCCACACAAGGGTAGGATTTGTTACTGGATACAGAATTCACTTTTATTGTTTTAGTCATAGCCAAGAATCTCCACTTTTATTGTTTTAGTCATAGCCAAGTTTCTATCCCTCGTGGCTGGGGCACTGAACCAGACCAGAGAACAGTGGGTTGAGGGGGCTGACAAAAAATGAAGCGTGTTAAACACAAAAAAGGAGAGTGTGGTGCAGTGAGTGGACTGGAGGGGCCGAGGTTCAAATACCACCTCAAGGCATGAAGCTCACTGGGTGACTCTGGGTCAGTCACTTTCTCTTTCGGCATTTACCTCAAAAGAATCAAACAAAGAACCTCTGAGGGTTTCAGATCCATCGTCACCTCTTCCTATAAGAACTAGAGATTGTACAGAGTTGTCGACCCTTCGTTCTCCTGGACTTGCAGGAGAGAGGAGAGCTCTGTTTTTGCATAGCTTCAGAATGCTTTGAGAACAATTTTGGTCAATACGCCCTCAAGCCAAACCAGAGGAGTTCTTGAGAGAGACTGTAGTCATCACATGCCTCAAAGAAAGCGGTTTGCCACAGCCAATGCTGAAATTTGACTCAAAGAAGGCCTTTGGAGATCAGATTAGATATGACCTTTCCGGCTGGAACTCTGGGGTCGCAGAGGCCACATCATTGACTATTGAACTGCGAAGTCCTGAAGTATTTCAAGCAAAGGAGGGAATCAATATCTAGTAAAAGTGCTTTTTAAAAAATGGCTTGTATCATTTCTTTCAGATTAACAACCTGATCCTGAACTCCAACCTTGTTGCAGGGTTATATTGGGCAAACAAAAATACCAAACACATTATTTCTCTCTCCCCGCCCCCCACAGATAGTTGAGTTTTTTTTTTTTAAAAGTGGAATGTGCAAAATGCGCATATTCTCTCTGGGGATGACTCTGAGGACAGAAATAACTGCAGAATGCAGCTGAAGCACAAACCGCAGATATATCCATTACCATTCACATCACTACCCCCTCTCCTCCAGCTTCTCCCAGTCGCATTCAGATTTCCTTGAACACATGAGGTCTGCTTTAAATGTGACACTTGAAAGTACTCACAGAGCAACAACAACCAAAGGGAAGATAGCACAAATAAATACTATACAATTCAATGACAAGCAACTTCCTCTATATTGTTATTAATTTAAGGTGCAAAGTGCATGATTTACAGTCATAAATACAGCAGTCATAAGTACATCATACAGATACATCGAATAATATCATTGGACCATATAAATTCCAAGCGATAAATATCAAGCACAAATAATCCAACTGGTACAGTCAATACACAAGTTGTTATTTTCATGTGTAGACCATCCTCCAAGTAGAAGGGAAACCAAGCCTCAGATATATGCCCGTGAAGAAGCGTTGCTCGTGAAACGAGGATGGACATTTTGCTGGTGTAGACCCGTAGGCTGCCTTTGAATGACTATATGCAGTTCCCTTCTACTTGGAGGATGGTCTACGCATGAAAATAACAACTTGTGTATTGAAGACTGTACCAGTTAGATTATTTGTGCTTGATACTTATTGCTTGGAATTTATATGGTCCAATGATATTATTCGATGTATCTGTATGATGTACTTATGATTGCTGTATTTATGACTGTAAGTCATGCACTTTGCACCTTAAATTAATAACAATATAGAGGACGTTGCTTGTCATTGAATAGTATAGTATTTATTTGTGCTATCTTCCCTTTGGTTGTTGTTGCTCTTTGAGTGGGAGGAGATGCCCCTGAAAGTACTCACATGTAGGACTTTGTACTCATGCAGAGGCTCATTCAAATTCATTTAAACACACCATTGCTTTGTACAGCCCAGTTTAAACTAGATGCTTTGTGAGTGTAAAAGTCCTACAGGTGAGTTCTTTTGCCTCAGCCAGCACCTGAGCACATTTAGCTGCCTTATACTGTGTCAAACCACTGGTCCACCAAGGTTAGTATTATTGACTTAGACTGGCAGCAGCTCTCCAGGATCTGGGGCACAGGTCTTTCACATCACCCACTGCCCGATCTTTTTAATTGGAGATGCCAGGGATTGAACCTGTAGCCTTCTGCATACCAAGCAAAGGCTCTTCCACGGAGCCAAAGCCCCTCCCCTTGCTATATCTCAATCAGACCTCAGATATAGCAAAATATATGAATTCCTAAAGCTCTGATAATATTCTTTACACTGGTAATAAATTTACAAAATACACACATAGTCCAGGCAAAGTGACTTCCGTTTCAGTTCAGTTCTAGAAATAAAAAAAAGGATGCTGTCAAAGCCTCAAAGAATCATTTCTTTAAAAATATGTTTTATGTGTATCTTGGACTTCAGGTGGTGGGTGGGGAGAACACCAGAATGAGAATAAGACAGCAAAGCCCAAACCTGCAGTTACGCAAACAAGATGGGGGACTAGAAGCTGCAGGGACTGGTACATTTGTACCAACAGGGTTTGTGGAGACTGCAACACCAATGGCATCGAGACCTCCCTGATACACCATTTCTGCTGCCAAAGTGCCAGCAAATCTCGCATTCACTCCCATCCCATTGCCCGATTTTTGAAATCACAACAATAAGAAGAGAAGTCTAACTCGTCGGGTTTTTTTTTCTTTTCAGTTATATTGATGCTGCACCAAACTGATATTCACCTTCCCTTGCAAACTTTATCAGTGCAAAATAGTGAAGGATATCAAAGTATGCTGCTTCAAGTTCCAAAATCCCTTGTTTACTTCTGCATCCTTTATACAGCTCGGCATGCACAGGATCACTTAGGCATGCACGGACAAAACCCCAGTTAATGTGTTCCAGTCCACCTGACTGCCAGACATTCGGAATGGATGACTGGGCAGGATCACCCAGTGGCAGATTTGAGCTGGAGGTAGGAAAATAAGCATCCTGTGAAGCATCCTGACGAAGACCGGGTTTTTAGACTAAAAGGCCCTTTGGTATAAATGGGCGACATTTACTAAGCACAGCCCTCTTATAAACCGTATTGAAATAAATGGCACTTTTGAGAGAAGCAACATTTAATGGATCCTATGACAGATTATATTACTGGGATTCTACCTGAAATATCTATTTAAAAAAACATTTTTCTGATCTCAGGATTGCATCTGTTACATCTTTCCTAATAGGAACATTTATGCATATTATGCAGAGGAAAACTCTGGCATACCACTGAGTGTATAATCTCCAGCGAACTCTAGCCAGTCATAAGTCTCCCAACAAGTGTACCTGCAATGATTCATATGCTTGTTGTATTCATGCAAAATAAATGAAATCCAAAGGTCTTTCCAACCGTACACCTGAGAGGGAGCAACAATCTATCCTAGCTCCCTGATGGGTGTACAGTTTTCAGGGCCTCTGGATTCAAAGACACTCTAAAAATATACTAAAACTTTCTATGGCAGTGCTAGATTTGAGCCCAGTAGCACCTTATGATTTCCAGGATGTAAGTTTTCTAGAGTAAAGTTCCCTTTTTCAGATGTGTGGACCTGACCATGGATATATTTATCTTGTTTATACATCACTGACTTCAAGGAGCACACCAAAAAATGCCATATGTGAACTGGCCCCCAAGATGAAAATACTTGGTGTGAAATCCAGTCCCTGCATCTCAAATGGAGCACGTGCAAGAGAATGTCCCGGGGATCGGATGGCATTGCTTCTAAAACTATTTTTCCTGCATTGGTCCTTGGATCTGAGTATGAAATCTTCTCTTTTCTCTCCCCTCTTCCACTTTAAGCTTTGCTGCTTCTAGTCTTTCTTTTGGCTCCCTGAATATAGTGCAGTGGTTAGAGTGTTAGACTGATCTGGGAGACCCAAGTTCGAATCTTCACTCTGCCATGGAAGCTTACTGGGTGACTCTTACAAAGCCATCTGTGCATGTCAGAAGTGCCGCAGGGGCAAAAAAAAAAGTTTGCTTCCTCTCTTTCTGGAACGGCAATCCGTCTTCCACATACAAACTTTATTATCCGCCAGTCCCACCCATGAACATTTCTTTTTCCTATTAACCGGAAAGGCTCCCTCAATAAGAAACATCCCGGCAATAGGCAGTATCATATGCAGAAAGCTAAAAACTCGAAACGGATGGCGTTCGCTGTCAACAAAGCTTGTTTTTTTTTGTTTCCATTTTTTATGAAAGAGAGCCAAGAAAGGACATCTGTTTCAGCAATGTATCAAATCCATAACATTCACCAGAACTTTGCCAAATCTGTCTGAGGTGCCTTTTCATTACTGTGCTAAGTTTTTGCAGACCAGGTCTTAGATTGCAAAAAAGAGAAAGGGGAGGGGGGAGAACACTTTAAAAAAAATTGCAGAATGCCCCCATAACAAATAAAATATAAACAGATTAACTGTTCCATAGAAAAGACTCTATGTGCCAATGGAAGTCCAACAACTGCCAGGCCTTATAGGAAGATGGGTGGGTGGACAGAGTCAGGCAGATAGCGTACCCTGCCCATGCGAGCTTCCTTCTGTCCCAGTATATACACTGTACAGAGGCACGTGCAATCAGACCTCATCTTCAGGGAACAACAGCTAGATTCCTAAGACCTTTCCTGTCCGTTCAAAATAGGAAAAAGGCAAAGAGTGCCTTTGAACAGGTGAAGAATGCCTGCCCTAGGTGGTGGCCAGCACTCTTCACCTGTTAAAAAAGCCCTGTGCAAACTATGTATTGTGCAAATGCAAAAGCCACATCACTGCCCTGCTTTTAAGAGAAATCATTCATTGCTGTTTATTAAGCCCTTACCTCAGCAGCTGAAAGAGTTTTCAAGCAGGTAGGTAACGAGAAGGCGCTGGCTGTTTTAAGCGGGAGCGCAGAAGAAGTGTCTCCCTCCCCGGCAGTCTAAACCCACCAGCCTAGTCCACAGAACTAGTTCAGACTTCCCTTGGCCCCTCCCAAAAGTTAAAGCTAAGTGGATACATATCCCTTATGTTTAAAATTGGCAGCCACTGGTATGCATTGTCCTCAATTTATTCTAATAAGCAGCCAATGGTGAGGCTGCAGCCAAAGGTGGGGTCAGCCAGCCTGAAGGGATGCCTGTCATTCTCTAGGCACGCTCAGGAAGCCACTCGTAAGAAAACCAAGACCGAAAAGCCTCCGAAAATTCGTGCAAGCTGCCAAAAGTGTCCTGCTCCATGCCCTTTTTTGGCTATCCTTAGCAGGGCCTCTGAAAGTAAATCCTCTGTCAGGAACAATCATAAGAAATGTTAATCTTGGAGAAAGAGGCTCTCTTGCTGAACACTTTTTAAAAAATGGAAATATACTGGAAAACTGGAGTTGGGGGAAGAACTAGTCCACATTTGTTGGAGGGAAGGGGCAGAGGAGGGGATTCATTGCAAGGCATTTGCTGCAAACAAAATACAGCAACACTGTATTGGGGGAATGGATACCAGATGTTTTACAACTATTTCCTTTATCATTTTGAATCTACTGGGAAAGGAAAGCGGACGGCGGAGCAGAAAAGATGAGTTAGCAGAGTTTGAAAGCGTGGGATTTCCTATGCTCCTGCAGGAAATCGGTGCTTTCATTTGCATACGTGCAAACTTTTCGAGGTTTTCTGTAAAACAAAACATAACTAAAACTCTCGGTTGCTTCTCAAAGGTACTGAGAGTGCTTTGAAAACAGGTTCGTTCGTCTTCCTGAAGATCTGGCTAGGACTTCCCTCCAGCTCTAGAAAAAAAATCCCGCCCCCACATTCCATCACGCAAGAGGATGACCAAAAAACAAGACTCTGGAATGGGGCTATGCAGATGAGGGGGAGGGACTATGCAGATAGGAGCAGACTTGATTCCTAATGGCCAGGATCACTAGAGGCTGAGGACATCTTTAATCCCAATCAGGGGCAGATGAGAAGTTCCTAGTGAGGTTCTGCCCTGGAAGGCCATTGGTGGCCAGGAACAAGAGCCACATGTTTTTGATTTGGACTTCAGCCACTCGGACAAGGCAAAAGATGCTGCTTGCCTGGCTAGGCTGTTTTAACCCCCCCCCCCAAGACACCCATGGTCCCCACTGCCAGGAGTGGTGCCAGGGTTTCTGGCGCCCATGGTCAACTGGCCGGCCGGCCGGGCACACACACACACACACGTGCGCACACACCAACCTGTGTGATGACGTCACGTGTGACATCACCACGGGCATGCGCACGAGCCGGCCTGATTGCTGCAGCAGGCGGCTGGGGCAGCACATGGGTGGCCTCCCAGCTCTCCCGTTCGGTTGCCCTGCACTGCCCCAGACGCCTGCCCGCAGCTGCTGTGCCCGGCCGGGAGCATGTGATGGCGGTTGCGGCAGCATGGGCTGGGAGGGCTGGGAGGCTGCAGCTCCGTGGCATGTGCTCCCTCCCCCAGCACCTCCTCCGGCACCCCATGCCCAGCAACCACCTACCTGGCCTCAATGGGCACACCGGCCCTGCCCACTGCTCTGGTATCCCTGATAAATTGAACTTTGCTTTCTCCTCTACAAGTGAATGGCTATTCATTCCTACCACATTTATTTATTAATTTACTATTGCACCTTTCATCATGGAACTCAGAGGAGTCCTATAGGAGGTCTCTGATCAATACACTGAAGAATTACAGACCTGCTGTGTTTCATCTGTTTCGTACTATACCATCTGCTTTCTAACGATCCCATGGGACCTGTGTTGCATTTGAGGGAGCACTGTAGCAAAGGGAAATCTGCCAACGGTCTATGCTAGTGGGTGGCCCAGCCTGTACTCACGTAGAAAGCATACACGCAGGGATCCATGCCTTTCCTTCACCTCCTAGAGTCAACTTCACCTTGCATGGGACAGGCATCAGATTAACAGTTCTCTCCCCCACCCCATGAGAATTCTGATTCCTTCCTAGAAAAAGCTGCATTCACACGTAGCATTGCTCATAGTTATGAAACTAGTGAAATGGGAGCATCTCTAGCAGAACGTCAGGAACATGTGCATTAGAATGTTTAAATATTCTACTATGTACAGTGCAGTTTTTCTATGACGTCTGTCCTTGGGAGATACCTATATTGTTAGCTAAGGATTGCTTCAAAAGTCTTATGGTTGCCGTTTTCAACCCCAAAATCCCTATTCGGGTTTCATTTCTGCTCTTTTATTTATTTATTTATTTATTTATTTATTTATTTATTTATTTATTTATTTTCTGCTCCACTTTTCTTTCCAACAGGGACTCAAAGAAACAAAAAGCCGGCAACTACAATTTAAATAAACAAACTTTTAAACAGACAAAATACAGTTTGCACAAAGGAAGACAACGAAAACAGCAAGGCCACATCCTGAGCAGGTCATGAATCCCATAGAGCAGTTCACACAATGGCCACAGGCTGAGATCCATGGACCAAGGGCCCCAATCCCTTCGGCTCTTACTCTTCAGTCCATGCCAAAAGGCTTGTCCCCGTGCCCCACTCCCACCCGCCCCCGGCTTTTATAACTGCAGACAGGAAGGAAACACGAACTCTGCTAGATGGTATGCAGCTGTCAAAGGGATCCCCTCAACTTCCCTTTGCTGCTTAGGGCCTAGAGGTGCCAGGTATGAGATCTGAGACCATCTGTGTGCAAGGGGTCTGCATTATCTCTGAGACATGGCTCCTCAGCCCAGAGAGAGAGTGCGGTGCAAAGGCGTATTACAGAATTCATAACTTGATATGACTCATCATGGTGCCAGAGGAGAAGCCAACTATCAGATATCCGGATCCAACGGCTGAAAAGCTCCTGGAATGGATTTATGAAACAAAAGAGATAATCTCAATTAGCAGCATTGCCCACAGAGATATTAGAGCAGATCCTGGAGTTTTATAGCTGGTAGTGACATCGGGTTGCCAGGTCCCTCAAGTCTCCCAGCAGAAGACTGGGACGCTAGCTCTTACCCTGTCGCCGCTCTTGATGTTTTGACTGCGCGCACACAATGCTTGCGCTCGCTCCTGGAGTGCGTGATGATGTCACTTCTGGGAGTGATGTCATCACGCAAGGTCAAAGGGAGCCCCGCGTGATGATGTCACGCATGCCGGGAAGGGGCAGAGAGCGCGGGCAGCTCTCTCTCACCGTGGCCACCATGCCCCTTGTCACTGCCGGCACGGGCTACACAGGGGCAGCGGCGGCTGCAGCGAGAGAGCAGCAAGAGAGCGGGCCATGGCCACTGCAACTCACTCACTTGCTGCCGCTGCTGCCGCCACCACCGCAACCCTTGTCCCTGCCGGCGCAGGCTGCACAGGGGCGGCGGCAGCGGCGGCGAGAGAGCAGGCCACAGTGGTGATGGTGAGAGCGGCCTGCTCTTGCCACCGCCACCTGCTCTCTCTCTGCCGCTGCCGCCGCTGCCGCCACCCACTCATGTGGCACGGGGGTGCGCCATGCCGCCCGGGGAGGGGGTGCCCCAGGGAGTGTGCCCCCTACCAGCCAGGTAAGTGGGCGTGAGGGGGAAAGGGTGGGATCGGGGGATCCCCCGCCCCGGGAGGGGGATGGCAACCCTGTAGTGACATGCGATTGGCTCTCTCAGATCACCTGATTTCCAGGTCCAGGAGAATTTTGGGTAGTTGTGCTAGTGTCCCAGGTTAACACTATAATCCTGAATGGAGTTACACTTCCCCAAGTCCCTTAATTGCCTGAATTTCCATCCTCTAACCTGCAACTCTAGCAATGCAAAGAATTAGCATCTAAACCACAAGCCTCCTCCAATTTCAAAAGCCACAGTATCTACCAGTGATCCGTTCCCACTCAGGCCACTCTTAATCAGACATGATTCTGCAGCACTTCCTTTCCACCCAAATATGGTATGAAGCTAGGCGGTGTTTTTATTTTTTAAAATTTTTGTTCAAGAAATACTTTGCCTAAAGAAGCAGGCCTTGGATGATAAGAGGGAATTGGCCCAACGAATAGGGCAGCTACAGGAAAACAGAACTAAAAGCCGGCAGTGAAAGACAGCAGGAGTGGAAGAAGGAAACCACTGGATCCCAGAGCAAATGTGGCTAAGTCAAAAGGAAGAGCTGAGAAGCACGTAAGAGAAGGGATGGAGGAAATGTAAGCAAGATAAAGAGCTTTAACTGCGGACTATGGTTGCCAGCCTCCAGGCTGGAGGTTTTCCAGAATCCCAATTGATCTCCTGGAGAAAATGGCTGGTTTGGAGGGTGGATTCTATGGCATTATGCCCCCCCCCTCAGATGCCACTCCCATCTTCAAATTCCATCCTCACCATCCTCACCTAAATCTTTGAGAATTTTCCAACCCAGAGTTGGCAACCCTTCTGTGGACTAGAAGTTTGAAATTCATCATAGTAGCAACAAAGCCCAAGTAGAGAGAGAGAGAGACCCGGTCATAAACAATTTTGAATGCTGAGAGGTCCTAACCATTGAGATTCCACCATACTGTATCACCACCCTAAGCAGAGTTATGCCTGTCTAAACCCATTGATTTCAGTGGACAAAGATACAATTCTTCTTAAGGTGGCATTGGCACAGTTTCTTTCTACAATATATGAGGACTGAACTTTTAGAGTAAAAAAAAGATGCCAGGCTCTCTTGGCACATTTGCCATGCAATATCCCAGCCAGTCTGCTACGTCACAAGCAGGACTGAGTGGTTCGTGAGTGCCATAATATCCAAAGGCCTTGGGGTGTCGTATCTGTTGTGTTCATTGATTAAATGAAAGGCTGGCATCACACAGTTGTGACCCTTCCCAGAGCTTGCCACTCCTGAGTCACTCAAGTAAAAATTTCATTGTGGTTAAAAGCTTTTCAGAGAGGTGACCATAATGTTGGAACAGACTCTGTTCACAGACACTTGCCAGCATTATACTGCGGTACCTGAGTGTTAACAGCATGGCTAGTTCCTTCATCTTTAGTTGTTTAAAGCACACACGCGCACTTGACACATAATTTTGTTTAACTTGGAACCAGTGCAGATATAGGTGAACAAGCTCTTCTACAGGTGTGTTCTCAGAGAAACTGAAAGGTCGTTGGGGCAGAAAAAGAATTAACATCACAGATAAGTCATAGAAGGGCCTTATACGCTGGTTGTTAGGGGCAAGATCGCATCAGATCTTGGAAACTAAGCAAGGTTAGCCCTGGTTAGTATCTGGATGGGAGACCACCAAGGAAGTCCAGGGTTGTCCGCAGAGGCAGGCAATGGCAAATAACCTCTGTGCATCTCTTACCCTGAAAACCGTATTGGGAGGGGGGTCACCATAAGTTGGCTGTGACTTGATGGCACTTCACACACACAATCTTCATCCAACCTTTCTTCTCAGGAGTTCAGGGAAGCACACACGCTTCTCCCGTCCACTGCTTTATCTTCACAACAACCCTGTAAAGTAGATTAGGCTGTGAGAAAGAATGATGGCCTAAGGTCATTCACCGAGCATTACAGCTTAGTGCCCGCATCTCTCCACTCCTAAATTGATACTGACAGCCAGTGAGGCTTTGGGGGGCTAGAGTGATGGACTAGGATCTGGGAGGCACAGATTCAAATCCTCACTCTGCCATGGAAGCTTGCTGGGTGACCTTGGGCCAGTCACTTGCTCTCAGTCCAACCAACTTCATATGGTTGTCGACGTGAAGATAAACTATAGGAGACAACTATGTCACTTGAGTTCCCACTGGTGGGGGGAAGGCAGGAGATAAATGAAGGACACAAATAAATACACTCTCTAATCGCTGTACCACACTGACTGCCTTTCTAAAGCCAAAGATTTTTACAGAGAGGGTGGCCCCTCTCCCTCAACTAGTGGGCGCTTCTACCTCCCCAAGCTATTGGCCTACTTCTCATCCATACACAAAGACCAATGAAATGACATATAGGAATAAATCATGCAAACTGAGGTATGAGTAAAGTGAGCCTAGCTATGAAATTTGCCAGTGGGATTTGCCATCACACTAACAAATACAGTATGTGTGTGTGTACATTATGTGTGTAAGTGCAATTTTTTAAAAAAAAACCCTTGAGAAGCATAACTACGTTTTTTCAGCCCCCAGCCTTCCCTTGATAAACATGAAGTTAATCCGCACACATAAATAATTTTAGTATGACATTTTATTACTTGCCGTCATTCCTGCTGTCATCACGGCTAACCCCCTCAAAGTACATAAAACTTTCATCTAAACCCTTTTATAAAAAAACTACAGCGGGCTAGCACTCGCGCCCCAGCCCCTCTGCACATCCTAGTCACAGCAGGTTCTTCACATGAGGCCTGAATCCAGCTTCAGAGCTTGCCTTGCGTGCGTTCATACCAAACACTCATGTAGCCCCCCCTTCTGTCATATCCTTCCCCTTATGTTTCAGAAGGACTGTCCGCCTTAAAGAAAGAATATTAAGTTGCCCCATTTATTTATTTTAAACATTTCTATGCCACCTTTCCACTCAAATAGAGTTCCCAAGGCAACGAACATCAAAACACTTCAACATTAAAACATTAGGACATTAAAACCGTATTTAAAAGAAAGTGTATATAAAATATATTTCTAAATTCGATAAAATATATAAACACACAAACACACAAATAACAACACAATCAGGGAGGGAGGCCAATTACAGTTAGCGGGGGAACACCAAACCAAAGCAAAAAAAATCTTCATCTGATGATGGAAGACCACAATGGAGGGAGATGGACAAATATTACTGAGGAGGGACTACCAAAGTTTCAGCACCACAATTGAGAAGGCCTTTTCTCAAGTTGTGTTACCTCTCTAGCCCAGGGTTGCCATCCTCCAGGTGGTGGCTGGAGATCGCCTGGAATTATAACTGATCTACAGGCCATAGAGATCAGTTCCTCTGGAGAAAATGGCTGCTTTGGAGGGCAGACTGTATGGCATTATATCCTGCTGCAATCCCTCCCCTCCTCAAACCCTGCCCTCTCCAGGCACAACCCACAAAATCTCCAGGAATTTCCCAACCTGCAGCTGGCAACCCTATGGTGTAGCCTCAGATGGCAGAGACACCTGATGCAGGGCTGCCACAGATGACTGGATTTGACAAGTATAAGCTTGCCCTTAACTTTACAACACAGAGAAATATCTTAAAAACAGCTGCAAAGGTGAAGTCCCAGTGGGTTGGAGCATTGTGGTAATCGAAGCGGATATCATTGCGGAGCGCCACGGTGAGCAAGATGGGCAACAGACGACACCTGTCCATACTGGTTCTTGGTTGTACAAATAGGCACAAAATGGTGGCTGTTTCTAAGAACTTTATTACAATTTAGGGAAGGCTAGTTACAAAGCCACTGCCATTCTCCCAGCTCTCAGTCCTTTTCTCCTTCTTCTGTATCCACCTGGACAGCTTTAAAGGCATATGCTAGTTCCTGCAACACTCTAGGAATCTCCTCAATCTTTATGATAAAGACCATGGAGAGTAAAATTCCTAGATCATCATGGATGCTGTGATGTCGCTTCTGGGTTGATGTCACAGTGTTTGTGATGCCCCCTCCCATTTTCTCCCACTGATCAATTGAATTAGCATGGGCAATTGAAGAAGGGAGCAGTGGTGGAAGTTTTCCCACCACAGGTGGGCATATGGTAAGTCTAATGCTGGCCTTACTCTAAGTATATTGGACTTGTCCCTCACCTACAATGTAGGCACAAACAGAGTCTGCACATCTACAGTGCCTATGTGCACAGGCAGAGAGAGGAGCCAGTGCACTCCATCATTCCTTTTTACTATTTGTTGTGTCTTGTATGTGCTTATTCTTATGTACGGGGCTCAAGTCAGGCTTTCACGTGGGTCTGAATGATCTAGGGACATTCCTACTCCCTTTTTCCTGCAATTGACTGCCTTTGCCCCGTAGCCAGGGCCAGCGTGCCCATTGAGGCCAGGTAGGTAGTAGCCTCAGGGCACGGGGGTGCCGGAAGGGGGGTGCCGGAGGAGGCACGGGGGGGTGGGAGCACGCGCCATGGAGCTGCAGCCTCCTAGCCCTCCCGCCCCACACCGCCACCGCCACCAGCACACACACCTGGCCAGGCTCAGCAGCCATGGGTAGGCGTCTGCGGCGGCACAGAAAAACCAAGCGGGAGAGCTTGGAGGCCACTCGCGCACCATCCCAGCCACCCACCACAGCAATTGGGCTGGCAGCGGACGCACGCACGCCCATGATAAAGTCACATGTGATGTCATCATGCAGGCCGGTGCGTGCGTGCACGTGCACGCAGGTACCCGGCCCACCAGCCGGCCGCAGGCACCGAAAACCCTGGTGTCGCTGCTGCCCATAGCTGGATTTGACTGATAGTAATATCAGTCAACAGAACAAGCAAGCGTAGCATTGTGTCACAGACAATGGCACAATGATGGGTAGCTGTAGCTCAGTGGGAGAGCATCGGCTTGCAGAAGGTCTCAAGTTCAAGCCCCGGTATCTCCAGTTAAAAGAATCAGATACCTGGTGGTGTGAATGGCTGAGTTGCTGCCAGGCAGAGTTTGTTTGTTTGCATGTTCATTCATTCATTCGTTCATTCATTCGTTCGTTCGTTCGTTCGTTCGTTCATTCATTCATTCATTGTCTCCTTTCCCAGCAATGCAAGCTCAGAGTGGATCAGAGTTGACAGTACAGATTTTGATAGACAAATACATATGACATCTTCATATGTTCATCCATTCAGATGGTTAGATTTGCCAGAGCCAGTTAGCTCCTGAGAGGCAAGAGTTTTGCCCAGGCTTTACCTATGCACAAGAATAGGGCTCATGTGTATTTATTTAACCCCCAAAAACCAGTCTGCAAACTGCTTTCTAACAACCATGGCCTATGCGATGTAGGATCCATGCTGTGCGTTCAGCCAGTAGCTAACCAAATACCTGGGGCTAGATTACAGTATGTGCTGAGAATCCAGAGAGCCTTTTTACTTCTGCCAAATCCTGAGCAGAACCCCTTTGTTTTTCAAACGAAACAGAAGGGGGGGGGGAGGGAAAGAATCTCTTGTAAAAAAAACACAAATCAACATGAATGCACTGTTCATGTTTGTGTGGTTAAGTCTTATTTGGTTCAAAGACAGGAAACGTGAAAGTTAAGAGCCCTGCAGCTTTGCCTGAAGGGGTCACGTCCAATTTATTCCATATTTTCTATGCGTGCTCCTCCAGTGAGACATGTACAGTCTGGTGCCTAATCCTGACTCCATTTAAATTAGTGACAAAAACATCGTTAAATGTAACGAGAACTGAAATGGATCTGCTCCCCTTAAAGAAATGAAAAAGTTTTATGTAGTGATCTCTGGAAATTCCCTGACTTCATACTAAATCAAATGGAAGTCACTGAAATGGACGTGGAAATGCAGGGCTGGCTAGCAAGCACTCCAAGTCCTGCATATTGGCTGTAAACAGGAAAGACATCAGGAAGCAGCTTTGGATGCAGAGTGTGAACTGAGGGCAGTGTGTTAAATCCGCTTGAGTAGACTCTGTCCTTGTAATTGCCACAAATCCTTTTCTGGGCCCTTCATAGTATGCTGTTTGTTGTGTATGTTAGGGATATCTAGATATGCCCCCTTTTGCTGGCACGTATTGTGGCTGAGCAGTTTCCTCACAGGACTGCCATTTCTGCTGCTCCCGCCAGGTGTGGGGAGAGACCGGGGAATGGTGGTCCAGGATCCAGCCCTACAAGGCAGGGGTATGGCTGCCCCGGTGTTACCCTAAATGGTGGTCCTCCTTGCAAGTTGGGGGAATTACCACACGAGGAAAGGCAGTGAGAGCGGGTAACTGCGAGATCCTCCACCAATTTTTACCAGTTCCCTTCCCTCAGAGGACTCTCGAAATGACCGAGTGGGTGTTTAAAGAATGATTTTTATTAAACGTGTATCAAAAGCACTCATACAAGAACATATATATACACACATACAGAGTTTCCTAGGAAAAGCAGGGAAGAGGTTGGTAGAGTTTCAGGGTTTGGGGGGTTATAGCGGAACTACAAGTGACAAAAGGCACAGATTGGACACTTGTCAGCTTCCCTCAAGTTTTGATGGGAAATGTAGGCATCCTTGTCTTGCAGCTTGGCTCTCTGTCTGCTGTCCAATGGACTTTTCACCTGTCACTTGTCCAACAATCCGCCAAGCTGCCTACATTTCCCATCAAAACTTGAGGGAAGCTGACAAGTGTCCAACCTGTGCCTTTTGTCACTTGTGGTTCCACTCATAGTTACCAGTCCAGAAGGGGAACAGCCTCAGCATCCAGCACTTCAAGGATAGAAGAGGGGGGGGCTCAGACATGCAGTCTGAGGATGTGCACATGTGGATCTGAAGGGCACACAATGAGCACATGGCTGAAAGCTCAATTATACTGCAAAATGTATCCTGGGGCGAAACTGACATCTCTGTCCCAAAACAATGGCTTAATGGCTGTCTCCAGAGGTGAAACAATATACTGGGGAAGTCTGATATGATTATCTGGACTGAACTAAAGGTAAAAATATTACTTGATGACTTGGTGAGTGTTGGGCAGGAAGTTACTAGATATGCTGGATAGCTCTAGATTAGGTAAATGGTAGAGGGAGGTGTTGATGGGATTAGGCAGGGAAGTGTCTCAGGAAGCCCTGCTATCTCCTGTGCTCCAGGGTGTAGGGGTAGTCAGTCAATCAGCCCATTTGTGACTCCCATTCTGGTAACCTTTCCAGTCTCCAGGCAGGAGGCTGGCATCCGTCTGTGTATCCAGGCAGAATTCTTTTTCCTTATGGCATAAGGAGGAACGGGTTTGTGATATCCATATTCATAAACTGCCCTTACAATGTAGTGAAGGGGTCTGACTGCTAACACTGGAGTTTGGCCCAACGACATCTTCTCCTGGAGGCGAGCCTTTGGGGCAGCTCCTGCCATTGGGGCCATGAGATCCAGGTCTGGAGGGGGCTCTGCATCTGAAGGGGGTCCTGTGGTGTTGAGTGTCCCCTGAACCTCCAGATCTTCACTCAGAATGGTCCCCAACTCATCTTGGTCATTTTCTAAAGAGTCTCATCTCAAGTTCTAGCTCAGCCCAGGAAATATTATTACACATGCCAATTTTATGCAATTCACACGCATCCACACACCCAAACAAACACAAAGGTAAGTAATTCTACCAAAAGTTATTAGCATGGTCAGTAGAAAAGACAACTGCTGTAGCACAGTGGTTAAATGGTTCAGCTACGAATCAGCACTCTGCTGGTTCAAATCCCATCGTTTCCATGAGCTCAGCAGGTGGCCTTAGATAAGCTGCTCCTCTCAGCCCCAGCTCCTCAGCTGTATTGTAGGGATAATAATAACACTGACTTTGTTCACTGCTCTGAGTGGGGCACTAATCTGTCTAGAAGAACGGTATATAAGCACACTTTGAGGCAGGGAGGATCCATGTCAGAAACTGGGATTTCCACCCATCCAACAGATACTTAGTGCTGTGAAAGGGTAATAATTATAGCTCTCTTCTCCCCAATGCGGCAGTTATGTTAAAGCAGAGCATTGTTAGTATAATCCTTTTAGCATATCTGTGCTTAGGGATGCCAGATGGGGTGCGGAATTATACCAGATCACGAGGAGGGGGCATCCAGCTACCTCTGCCCCAGCAGCCAACTTCGCTTTCCGGATCAAAGACCACTGGAAACCACCTGGCACCCAATATCATAATAAATACAGTTTTTTGAAGAAGTTTGGGTGCTGTCATTTCAAGTGCTGTCATTTGGGTGCTGTTGTTTGGGTGCTGTCGTTTCAAGTGAAACCAACCTTTTAAAAATATATATCTGTGCATGCACTGTGTGTGCATTTCCATTTGGCACGATGACTTCTCTACCAGAAGTGACATCCTCCACCAACCCATTTCTAGCTGCCAGGCTGGCAAGCCACTACCACTGGTGCTAATCAGCCACAGGAGGCCAGCTGGGTGCCCAGGCTGACTGACCACTTCCCCAGCCCGGTAGCGGTACCATGCAGCCACAGGAGGCTGGGCAGCCAAGCTGCGTGATGGAACAGGGGAGGGGAAGGGAGGAGCCAGATGTCCGGTATTTGAGGAATGTTTTCCCTGGACCCCCAAAATACTGGATGGTCTGGGTGAAAACAGGACAGCTGGCAACTCTATCTGCGCTAGAAAGTCTTTAAAAAATGAAAGTCAGATCAAAATTCCCCCCAATACTTCTCCCAGAAGGAAATGAGAGTGCCCTAGATGCCCTTGAAAAACTGTAAGGGGACTCAGAGGTGATCTCCTATAGCCCATGCTTGGAGAATTCAATGGCGCACGTGGTTCTGTGATTCCTCTATTGCTGTTAGGCGCTTTCTCATTTGGAGATCAACCCAGCATCTCAGGTTGGGGTGGGCCCTTGGTTGGCCTGTAGGCCTTGGAAGGCATCCAGCTACCTCTGCTCCAGCAGCCAACTTCACTTTCCAGATCAAAGACCACTGGAAACCACCTGGCACCCAATATCATAATAAATACAGCTCTTTAAAGAAGTTTGGGTGCTGTCGTTTCAAGTGCTTTTGCAGAGTTGGTAGGGGAAGCGGCAGTGTAACAAGATCCAGGAAAACTGAGCAAAGGGTTCCGTGTTAGCTCTCTTGCATGCAGATTCTCTTCCAGCATTCTTGGTTTTGGTTGAAACTTCTAATTTAAGATTCCAGGTTAGTTATCCAAGAAATGAAGAATTTTTTTTGGTAAATATTTGATATTTTGGAACAGATCGCTGTCTCCTGGGAAAGGGGAAAAAAATTAAATGCTGGAAAGGAAGAGCTGTTAAACTTGCAAACCAGCTACTGGATAGTGGCAAACGTTGCAAGGCTGTGCCACAGCCAATGGTGATGTAAATGCCAACTGGAGGACAACAGGCCTGAGCAGGCAATTCTCCAGCATAGCAAAAGAACAGAGTGAACCGTCTGCGGAATGGGGTGGAGATACAAAAAATGTGTTAAAGATAAATGCAAAGACTGCAGGTTCTCTTAATGGTAAAAAGTTTTAGAAGCCAAAGTATGTCTAAGAGAACTGTGGTTAAGGAATTATGGGATGTCAACACTGGAGAATAGATCATAAGAAATGGTTATTCTCCACCCCAAGTTAGGATGTATATGGGTTCGGATAAAGATTTGAGTTTTTCTTTTATTAGCCAATCAGCTGCTTTCCTTGTATCCAGAGCATAATATAATTGGCCAACTTAAAATAAATATGATGCTATTATAGGGCAGAGCGAATAAATAAGAAGACAAGAATTCCTGTGCCTTTTGTAATGAGGTAGTAGAATTTCAATTTATCTATCCCCTCCATGACACAGCCGGGCCTGCCCAAATATCCTTTTTTATACAGCTAGTAAAGGATGAGAACATGTAGGGCAGAAGTTCATATCCTAGGAAAGAAGATCTCACAATGCAAAGGCCTGCATTACCCACAGAAGAGGGGGTAAATTTACTGTAGAGCTCTGTTCATTGTCCATATCTATGTTTGTTGGCAATTGCACCCCTGTGGTGTGTGGTCCACACACATGTTGGCTGTAATCTATGGAATGGATTCCAGCCTGATCCGGATCCTGTTACCTTGGAAGCAAATTCTACTGAGCTGGACAGGATTTATTTTCTGCTGGCAAAAACGGGATGGGAGGGAAAACGGAAGCCCCTCCTCCCCCTTGCGGCTCTCCACAGCTGAGCAAAGCGCTTTCCAGGTATATCATCCAGCTGCAGCTCCAGCTGCATTAAGCTATTGATGGGGTTTTCTGAGGACTATCCTACCTTTTGCTTTTGCTAGATTCAGCCCCGACCCTCCAGATAGGCTCCATAGATGTCAGCTGGTCCAGAGAGGCTGTCTGAAAGGCAATGAATGTCAAGAGAAAAAGAGTGGTCAAAGAGCTGTATTTTGTTTCAGAGGACCTTTTAAAGGATGTTTTGAAGAGGCTGAACAAAAAGGGGGATACAACTGACAACAGGCAAGAGAGAAAAGGGAGTAAAGGACAGGGCTAGGTCCACATTTTTTGGGCTAAGAATGGGGCTCTGTGGAGCTGCTATTGGCTCCATTTGTGAAGTCGCATTACTTACATGCAGGGTTGCCATCCTCCAGGAGGTGGCTGGAGATCTCCTGGAATTAGGGTTGCCAGTCCTGTGCTGGGGGCAGGGGATCCTCCACCCTCACCCTCCATTCCCTGCCCCCACTTACCTGACCAGCAGGGGAACATGCCTCCCAACAGGCATGCTCTCGTGCTCCGCAGTGGTCTATTTGGGCCCCAAATGGGCCGAATCCGGTCCATTTGGGGCCTAAATTGGAGCACTGTGAAGTGCAGGAGCTCACCGGGGCCCTCCCAGCAGCACTCCTGCACTCCGCAGTGGGCTGAATTGGGCCCGTTTGGGGGCAAAATTGGCCTGCTGCAAAGCACAGGAGCATTCCAGGGCCTGTCGTGCTGCCCTGGCAGTACTCCTATGCTCCCAGCGGGCCAATTTTGGCTGCAAATGAGTCAAAATCAGCCCACGGGAGCGCTCTCAGGGGCAGCACGAGGCCTGTGTGATGACATCACTTCCCAGAAGAGATGTCATTGTGCAGCCCAGGAGTGCGCACAAAGATATCAAGAAAGGTGAGTGCCAGGTTTCTTGCCTCCCACCCGGAGGGTAATGGGACCTGGCAATCCTACCTGAAATTACATCTGATCTCCAGGCCACAGAGATCAGTTCCCCTGGAGAAAATGGCTGCTTTGGAGGGTGGCTGAGCCCCCTTCCCTCCTCAAGCCCAGCCCTCTCTAGGCTTCATTCCCCAAATCTCCAAGAATTTCCTGACCTGGCGCTGGCAACCCTACTTACACATCTGCCTGTGAGTTTTGCAACAGAGCCAATATAGTCGATCCACTGGGTGGCTTAAGGAAAAGAAAACAGTGGAGAGGGGAAGGCTGAAGTTGCTTCTCCCGACAAGTTCTGCTCATGATCAGCAGACTAGGACACATAAGTCTGGAAGGCACAAAACTCCCACCAAACGTTTGCTTCAAAGTCCTTGTGTTCTCACCTAATACACCCAAGAACTTTGCAATGTGAAAAGAAGTCCGTGTTATTGAGCACTGTGGGTGCTTTCCCCCACTTCTCCAAAAATCAGGAATTTGCACCGAATGAGTGCACATGTTTTTGCTGCTCAGTTCTGAATGCTTCTCTCTCCTGAATCCCATTACAATCCCCTCGATACCTATAGACCCATTTATAGATTCTAGCTGAACACTTCTGAATCTTTTCAGCTTCACACATTCCATCGTCTTGTGCATAATCCACAGAAGTAGAGAGACAGCACAAAAGCATGTAATCATAAGAACTTAGACGAGAGAACCTATTTCTTATAGATTCATTTTGGATTTCAGATGAACTGCAGAACATCAAAGCCTTTAAGCTTTTTAAAAATCTGTAGCTCATATAAAATACAAACCAGATGTGCCAAAGAGGTTTGCCAAATGTTGGTGTTTTGGTACTTAGCTGTGCAGCTGATCAGACATTCTTTCTTTGTTTCTGACTTACAACTATTACTCATGCTTTCTGCTGCTTATACAAAAGCCAGGAGGTGTTTCTGTCTTGTCAAACAGTATTGAGCATCCATCAAATATCAGAATGCTTCCCCCCCTTCTATGTGACAGTAATGTGGCATGAAATCATAACAGAAGTTCCCCCATTCCTTTTTATTTAATGATAATCAAACAAGATTATTGAGGATTAAACCTTTGAATGCTCACACACAGGGCTTTTTTTCAGCGGGAACGCGGTAGAACAGAGTTCCAGAACCACTTGAAAATGGTCACATGGCTGGTGACCCCGCCCCCTGAGCGGCGCGGAGGCCAATCTCAACTCCCCTCTGTCTGGAGATCAGGGGGTGGGGCCACCAGCCATGTGACCATTTTCTCCGAGGGCAACCCACTGAGTTCCACCACCTCTTTCCCCAGAAAAAAAGCCCTGCTCACACATATTAAAAAAAATACTGCATAATGCTCAGGAACCTTGTGAGGTGAACCTCTGGCATAGAAAATATTGAGCAGTGCTTAAATATGAGCAGTGCTTAAATATGAATTTAGCCATGGCACAGAATCAACTTTAGGATGCAGAGCACTGGGTTAAGAAAGCCTTAATTCAAAGTTCTACCATGTCTTCTGGTTTTTAAATCTCCTTTTTAGCTCTTGAGCCACAAGGAAAAGAGGTATATAAATATTTTAATAAAACAAAAACTATGCCCTTGGGAAATCCTGGGGTTTCTTGAGAACTTATCAATGAGAATTAGTAACAGTGGCTAAACTGTCCCAGAAGTATCTTGTCCCCTTCTTAGGGTTGCCAGGCACAACTTGTCAACTGGTGGGAGATGGGAGAGGCAGAGACTTACAGTGCTGAGAGTTGGCATAATCAGCATCCCCCGATGTGATGGCATCACTTCCAGTGCAACATGGAAATGATGTCATCACAGCAGTGGTGTCTCCCTAGCATTTGACCTAAACCATATGGTTTAACCATAAATTCTGGATGAATGCTACAGTATCAACTGACATGATGGTGTCACTTCTCTGTCACGCTGGAAATGGTGTCATTGTGTTAGGCAAACCTTATTCCTGCCATCTTCCTCCTGCTGCCCAGCTGAGTGGCAACAGGCAGATGCAGTTAGGCGCAGAAAGTCTCCCACCCCCCGTGGGCAGCTGACAGCCCTACCCCTTCTATACATGCTGATTTTCCCTAGTAAATGTGCTTATTCCGTAGTGTTGGATGCATCCCACACCTTCAGACTTTCCAGACGTGGAATCCATGTACAATCCTAAGATGGAAGGATGCAACAGGGTATCGTGTGACATTGCAGCCTCATGATGACCAAAAGAGAAGGAGCAAGACTTATGATCTCGCTTCTTTTATTTTAAATGACCCTCAGCACGTTCTTGCTTGATTGTGGCATCTCACATCTACAGGTTGAGAAGGTTTGCTAAGTTCTGGTTAAGAACTGGCCAAAGCCAGTTACTGAACAAACCACTGGTAAGTATTAAAAGCAAGAGATAGGTTTGAGTAATTTGTGACTGAAGTAGCCAGTCTTCAGGAATTCATTCTGCAGGGGGGTCCCTGATTGGGGCTGGCCCTTCTTTCTTTTCAAAGGTTTTTCCCCCCTAAAAGGACAGGGAAAAAATAAGAAAAACAAAGCACACATAAGAAAAAAAGAGAACATGAAATTTGACATACTGTGTATTAATATAACTGTAGCCTTAATAATAAACAAAGCATAAGACTAATTTTACAAGGTAATTTACAATGCAATCCTAAAAAATATTTTCTGGGAGTTCACTTGGGTAGAAATCTGCGTAGACCTGGACAGGATCGCTCTCTAGGGCTATGTTATGCCAATGGCCTAGATACTTCAGAATCCTCATTCACATATTTCAAAGTGAAAGAAGGGGAATAAAGAACTTTAGTCCTGTGTTGAGAATTAACCTTTTACAGAGAATTTTCAGCATCTTCACCAAACCACAGTTCCCAAGATGCTTTGGTGGACGCCATGACAAAGCAATTGATGATGAAATCCCATGTACTGAATGTGTGCTCTGTAGATCATTCGCTGAAGGTTGCCCCTGGAAATGAAGGACTTGGCTATGGGAAAACTACAGCTTCCCTTAGTTTGTCCCAGAAGTATAATAAAAACCCTCGGTTATCCCTGCCAGCCCTTCACTACCATAGGTATTAACAGCTGATCACATCGCAAAGCAGAAACAATTAGAAGTCTATTGGTGAAGTGTTCTTCTAATAAAGTCTGAAGTACCAGAGGCGAATATTTTCTGGAGAGCAAATTTTATCACATTAAAAATTAAATTGCCACTGACAGTAAATATTATAACAGAGAGAAAAGCTGGCTTAATGGGTGGGGGAATCAGGAGTATCTTCTACAAATGGTTTAAATTACTTGCTGGCAATGCACAAAAGCATATCCATTCGAATGCATACGAAGGCAGAATTAAATAGGAAACCCAGGGTTTTCCAGACATATTTTCCAGACAGTATGTCAAATTCCCAGCAATATGTTTTATAAGCTACTAGAGGCTTCCCCCCGCCCCACTACCTTTTACCTCCCTACTTTTTTGGCGATATGGCTTCCTGAAGCAGTGAGGTAACCTTTGCCATAAGTGTGAGTCTGAGATCTTCACAAGGAAGGAAAAGGCAGAAGGGGAACCATGACTAAGAAAACGACATACAAAATGTATTACTTGGCACGGGAGATGGGTATTATTATTGGCAATCAGAACCTACTTCAGGAAAGTTGAAAACATCAACAGTGGAATTTCTAGGCGTAGCAAGCAACCTTCTAAGTTGCCCAGAAACTGCAATGTGTTGGTATGGCCCATAAGATTGCAGCTTTTTTATCAACTCCTACTCCTGTCCTGTGCCCTTAATCTCAGTTTGATTGGCAGACATTACCAGCAAGCAGGGCTTTTTTTCTAGGAAAAGAGGTGGTGGAACTCAGTGGGCTGCCCTCGGAGAAAATGGTCACATGGCTGGTGGCCCCGCCCCCTGATCTCCCGACAGAGGGGAGCTTAGATCGGCCTCGGCGCCACTCAGCGGCGCGGAGGGCAATCTCAACTCCCCTCTGTCTGGAGATCAGGGGGCGGGGCCACCAGCCATGTGACCATTTTCAAGAGGTTCCGGAACTCCGTTCCACCGCGTTCCAGCTGAAAAAAAGCCCTGCCAGTGACAATCATGAGCTCCATTGCCATAAACATCTTGACCTGATGATTTCTGCACATCAAAGGCACAGAGGCAGGCTAGGCCAGATTTTGAGGGGGGGGGGGTAGTTGGCAACTTCAATAGCCCAATGGATGAAGAAATTGGCTGCAGGCCTATATTTAGATTTCAGCTCAGGAATTATTTACTCAAGGAAGCATGTATTTAATTTATTTGTATCCCACCGTTTGGTCCATACCAGCCTCAAGGAGGATCTCAAAATCTTTAAACTATCATCCAGGCTTTGAAGAGTGCCTTGCTGTTTCAATTACTTAGAAAAGGGCTTTCATGGAATCCTAGTGTGGGTGATGTTGCCAACTCCAGCTTAGGGAATTTCTGGAGATTTGGGGGCAGAGCCTGTGGAAGTGGTGTTTGTAGAAGAGGGGCATTCCTAGAGATGCCATTTCCTCTAGCTAGTCTGAAGATTATTTGTAATTTCAGAACTCCTTGCCCCCACCTGGAGGTTGGCAACCCTACGTGGCTGTTGAAAGGGCTATGAGAAAGGGACATTTCACTGTATGGGAATTATTCATTTGGAGAACATTAAAAACCACCATATTCATACGGAGACACTTGGGCAGTACAGTAGGCCTACTACTTGCAAATACAGCACAAACGCAGCAATAAAAATTAGCCACAATCGTAAATGCTAATCTCCATTTTTAAAAAGCAGGTTTCTAGTTGCCACGTTTGCAAAGATACGCTTGCGAGTGTGCAGGCAATGTCTGGTGAGATCTGAACAGGGCTTGCGTGCAAAGTCAGATTTCCAGTGGTCAGGGTGGGCAAGACTGTCCTGGTCAGCTGCTCCAAAGCAAAGAAACAGGAGCCAAGAATAGGGATGCCAAGTCCCCTGGTGAGGGCAGGAGATCCCCTGCTCCCACCCTCCGCCCCCCACCACTACTCACCTACCCAGCAGGGGGAAAATGCATGAGAATAGGCCTCCCAGGTGCGGGAATGGGCCTCCCAGGCACACACCTAAGGCAGTGCAGCAGGCTGATTTGGGCCCCAAATAGAATCAGGACCCAGGAATTGGGCCTATTTGGGACCCAAATCAGCCTGCTGTGAAGCGTGACTGAAGTGACGTCATCGCACAGCCACGGGATCAGGCACAAAGAGTGAAGACAAGGTGAGTGCCCCCCTCCTCCCACCAGGAGGGTAAAGGGGCCTGGCAAGATACAGAAATTATGTAAATATGCTGTATTCGTGTAATCAATTCAGACTGCAGAATTTTGAGGCACAATTTTTTTGTTTCAATCCCATAGATTTGGGTTGGTTGATTTCAAAAGTACAAAAATATGATCGATCTGTTTTAACTAAAATGACATGGTTAAGAGTTGCTCTGCTTCGAACCAGGCCTTCACTCGTAAACTTCAAACCCGGAAATCACAAACCATCCCTCTCCCCTCTCCCTCTTTCCTTTTAAAGGTATGACTTCCCTGACGGCCATGTTCTTTGACATGATGGTGGAGTGTGCCTGTAAATGTATTAAATCAATACATTTCTTCCAGGAATATATACAGCAGGGGAATGGAGAGAATGTTTTTCTTTGTAACCACAGAACGCTGCCTGCAATAGATGGTTCAGAATGATCTAATGAAAACTGCTTTATACATTTATTGCCCTGAATTCCTCAGAAAATAAGATGGGGCTGTGGGTTTGGGTTGTGTGTGTATTTAACGTGTGTTTTATCAGTTTGTGTCCACGTGCCGCTTACTGCACAATCTCAGCCATGCAAAAACACCAAGCTGGGGGTGCCTGCGTTCCCTCAGGATCTGTCTCTCAAAGAACAATGTTAGGGAGCGTCTGGAGGTAGCTGTCTTTTCTGTTGTCAGGAGCACAAGAAATAAGGCTGCTTTTATTTATTTTATTTTTATTTATTTATTTAATTTATAGCCCACTCTCCCCGCAAGCTTGTGTACCTAACAAGAGCTAGGTTGGATCACAATGGAAGTATCAACCTGGTATCATGGGTGGCTATACCACATTGATAATTAAAGGATAATTTAAGGAAGGTAAAGGCAAAAATCATGTTAGGTGGGAAAAGTGGATGGCCGGAGTGTGAGAGCCAAGCTACAAGTGACGCCTGACACAGGTTGGACGCTTGTCAGCTTACCTCAAGTTTTGATGGGAAATGTAGGCATCCTGGTTTTATAGCTTGGCTCTCCATTACAGCTGCAAGACCAGGATGCCTACATTTCCCATCAAAACTTGAGGGATGCTGACAAGTGTCCAACCCGTGTCAGGCATCACTTGTAGCTTGGCTCTAAGTGAACTGGGCTGTTAAAATGACCCTGGAACATTCAGCCCCCAGAGGGATAATTCCCTGAGGGAAGCATGAGGTGATGTGAAATTCCAGCCTCTGCTGCTTGATTTCTCAACATACAAGTTGCCCCTGGATGCCAGCTCTTTTCGATTGGGGCACTTCTGCTTTGTGTTCACTTTGCGCTTTTCCCCATTCACCCACAATGGCAACACAGGAGTGGGTAGAATCTCTTGGTGTATGAGGTGAGCACCCAGACATAATAATTGGAAAAGGCTGCTGTTACAACAGATTAAGAAAAGGAAAAAAATATTAGTCAGTTAAACAATTCCCTATGTATTTCACCAAATAGTCTTCTTCATGGAATCAGTAATATATTACACAAATATATAAATGCATTTATTGAGTAGTATGGTGTACTTTCTAATATATAATTTCCAATCATCAGAACTCACTAGGGGCTCTTGCAATGAGAAATGTTTTAAAGTGGTAGCCTTTGAATAGGAGGCCCACATGCCATAGTTTCTTACTAATGTCCTCTTTAAGCATACAGCAAGAAAGAGTTTGGTGCAATTTGCACATATCCTGCATCCCCTAGAGTTGCCAACCTCCAGGTGGTGGCTGGATATCTCCCAGAATAACAATTGATCTACAGGCAACAGAGACTAACAACCCTGGAGAACGATGGTTGTTGTGGGTTTTCCGGGCTGTATTGCCGTGGTCTTGGCCAAGACCACGGCAATACAGCCCGGAAAACCCACAACAACCATCGTTCTCCGGCCGTGAAAGCCTTCGACAATACAACCCTGGAGAAAATGGATGCTTTGGAGAGTGGACTCTATGGTATTATACCCCCCTGAGCTCCCTCCCCTCTCTAAACTCCGCCTTCTGCAGGCTCCACTCCCAAAATCTCCAGGAATTTGCCAACCTGGAGCTGGCAATCCTATGCATCAGCCAGGCTCTCAGACATTTTGGCTGCAACCCTGAGGGCATTTTCCTAGAACTAAGCTCTGCTGAATAACATGGGGCTTACTTCTGAGTAGACCTGCTTAGGATTGCTCCTTAAGTGTGCAATATTCGTAGACCAGCAGCATAATAATAGTACTTGTTCAGGTAACACCTCCTGGTTTATGAAATGTTAGACTTGTGCAATACTGCACAGGTAAGATCTTCCTGATCAGCTAGGGGTGCCAGCCTCCAGGTGGACTCTGGAGAGCACCCTGAATTACAACTGATTTCTAGACTATAGAGATCAGGTCCCCTGGAGAAAATGGCTACTTTGGAGGGTGGAGCCTATGTCATTATACCCTGCTGAGGTCCCTCCCCTAACCCCACCCTCTCTAGGCTTCATACCTAACTCTCCAGGAATTTCCCAACCCTAAGTTGGCAACCTTACCCCCACACCATTTTGTTTCTATTGAACCTCCAGCCTGATGGAGAATTCTGGGGAACTAGAAAACTTACTCTCTGTTTATATATAACATCACTTTTGCTTTCAGAATTTTTCCACAGAACTACACAGTACACTAAACTCTTGGTTTTCTTCTCCCCAGGGATTTCTAATAGAGAATTCTCAGCATTCTTTTCAAACTACAATTCCCAGGACTCTGCAGGGGGAGCCATGACAGTTAAAGTGGCAAAAAACAGATAGGTCAGTCTGTAGTGTGGTTCTATCCTGGTCTTTCTTCTGTGCTCAAAGTTCAATGCTTCAGTTTGACTGGATGGTAAATATATTTGTGGATGGAAAACCAGGTGATTTCTGATTTTAATGGTACTGCAAATCCTTAATATTTTGTCAAGTTTTCCATGGAGGAAAAACCTGCCCACATTATAGAATCTCATTCCTTCAATGTGTGTTTTTTCTGTATTATAGCATACTGTATGACTAGGCCCTCTGACAAGGAAACATTTATCACCCTGTTCATATATAGTCAGGTTCTTAGATACTTACAAATGTTAGACATTTGCGTAACCTTGCTTTGGTTGCTTTTAAGATTTATTTATTTTTAAATTATTTAAGCTACATAATTTTTCATGGTTATTCTTTGATAACTATTAATATCCAGCATGGTAATAGCAACATTTATATTCAGGTGTGGGTTTCTTTAAAAAAAGAAAAAGAAAAGATGGAAACTTTTTATGGAACTTTGTGTAAATGCTTAACCTAAATATTAGTACTATGTGTTGCTCGCATCCAAAAAGTAACACATTCACTTAAGAGCATATTAACACCCTATAAATCACTTTTGGAAATGTTAAGCCTCAATCTTTTATTCTAAAAACCAATATTTCTTACACTGAAAGACAAATATTATTCCCCGTAGTCAAGAATTACCAAGCAAATGCTGCTCAAAGGAATAACACAGAAGGCTGAAAGGGAAGGAAGTCGATACCAGAGCCAATCTACTGGTTACACTTAATGTGCGGCTGCCATTGAAAATGGCAGCCACGTGTTTAGCTGCTCCCTCATCCTCTGAAACCTCTAGTAGAATTTACCAGGGCCATGATGCCACAACATTCCACGTCGTCTCCTATCCCTGCTAGTAGCAACCAATTATGTGGAGCAGACAAAAGAAAATACAGAACATTATGAAGTCACACCAATATGATGTAAGTTCTACTTGACATTATGAAGAGGGAGGGAGAGCCAAACGCATTGTTGTGGTGGCAGCTGTATGTTTAATGTGTTGTCTAACGTGGTCTTCAACCATTAACTCTCAGGTGATGGCAGAGACCCATTGAGTTGCAAACATATGATATCAGAGGTGACATCAAAGTAATATGACAGAATACGACACCACAGTCTCCTTAGAGGAAAGGTAGGAAAAATTGTACTAAATGAATAAATAAATCAGGCTGTTTCAAAGTGACTGGCTCAAGCACAGGAGTGCAATAATTAGAGCGTGCAAGTTTAGTAGTGTCTGGTGGCTTGGGGCGGTATGTGTGAAGCCCTAGGCCTGAGAGTCAAGCTATAGGTTTTTTAAGAGTTGGGTCTGACCAGACCCAACTTAGGATTCCTGCAGCCACACAGGAGCTGTGGGGAATGGCTATTTAAAAAAAAAGGTGAGCCCAAATGGCCTCAGAATGCCACCATGGGGGGAGGAGGGGTCCCTCCCTCCTCCCTCAAGCTGTTCCCTGTGTCAAAATGGCACAGGGGTTTCCCGCTGTTTCTACTGTTCCGTGTGCACAGAATATTCCATATGGAACAGAAAAAACAGGGGAGGAAACCTCCCTCCTCCCTATTTTGACACAGGGAAACAGCTTGAGAGGGGAGGGGGAGTCCCCCCCCACGAAGGCATTCTGAGGCCATTTGGGCTCTCCTTTATTTTTTAACAGCCTTTCCCCACAGCTCCTGTGTGGCTGCAGGGAACCTGAGCTGGGTCTGGGGAATCTTACACGTATAGCTTTTCAAAGGTTTTTGATTTTTCTGCAA
Organism: Eublepharis macularius; assembly: GCF_028583425.1. Lineage (NCBI taxonomy): Eukaryota > Metazoa > Chordata > Lepidosauria > Squamata > Eublepharidae > Eublepharis > Eublepharis macularius. Next base: position 19,468,492 of record NC_072798.1, read on the forward strand.
AACTGGGACATGGCCCAAGTTTGCTCAAAAAAACCCTTTCTCCCATGTGAGTGGTCCTGATCCACGGATTTAAGCATCCGCATGCAGGGACCACTTGCAAATCAGATATATGATGTGAACAACCGAAATGTCACCCTTGAAGTTCGCATAGATGCCATCAGGCTCTTATGAACTGGGCATCATAAGAAGCCCAGCACAAGCACAAAGAGGCTCCCTTCATTGCAAAACAGTAGGATTAAATTGTGCACATATACAGGGAAGTTGCATGATACAGTTGATTGATACATTATAAAGAACACAGGCTGGGTCCAGAGTCTCCACTTTGTGCCTTGTCAGAACCTCCTCGCTATGCAGTATCCAATTTTGTAGTGCCTGTGGAGAAGGGATACCAGCCCCCCTCCCCCCACCACATTTTCCTGCAGTGGTGTGCAATTTAGCCTGCTCAGACACAAGTGGACAGTGGCTTTCCCCAGTAGACCATAGCCTAGAGTAGACCCTAGAACCATTTTAATTCTGGAAAGTGGTGCAGAAGGGATGGGAGGCTAAAGTCCTTTGTCCATGTACGCTACAATCGGAATCACCCACTGTAGAACAACTGAGAAAAACCCACAACTCATGTGCCACTTTTACAAAGGACCCTGGACCTAACTGGAGTTCTCCATAATTGTGTGAACCAGTCCTTCAGGAACTCCATATTATATGAAAATGAATGGTTCCACGTTGTAGCCCTAACTCATTTGGTAGAAGATTGTTAGCTTACTGATTAGAATGATATCCTGCTTTTCTTCTGTCATGGAAGCACATGTAGGCCGTGCATGCAGGATTCTCAAGAGGTCTCCCATCCTGCCTTGACCTACTCAGCAGAAGTAACTGCTCATTTTCTAAAACCAATTGTTGCAATGAAATGCATGCATTTTCAGTCTTGCAACTAACTTAAAGTCACTCATAATTAACGCAATGCAAATATTGTGAGCGCTGCATCCAGTTCACTGTGAGCCCTGGAAACATTTTTGGCCAGCTATAGTCGCTAGCAAGGAAGGAGATTCTGCAAACACAAAGTCTGCATATTCCTATGACAGCCTAAACTGGACTAATAAATGATATCCATGTAACTATTTTGTAACCCTTTACAAACTCCGTGGCTTTTATTTGACTCTGCGGTGACATCTATTGACACAAATCTGACCATAAATCAAGAATAAACATTCAGACTTCTAAGCAATGTTATCCCCTTTAAAACATTTACATATATTAAGTGTGTCGTTGGCATGTGAATGGATGCCATATTGATCCACTGTGATTAAACGGAGTCTCCAAAATGTATCAGCCTTTTACTGTGGGTTGGTCCCATAGAGGGCTTGTTTTCTTTCAGTACAGATATTCCCAGCTGCGCTTTTCCTGGTTTTAGACTATTTTTTAAAATATTTGCTTTAAGTTGCTATGGAGATAGGGGAATCACAGATGGTAAGAGTTAGAAATTATGCCACTGGAGACATTTATCATCATAGCCTTCCATAATGCAAACTCTTGTTCTCAGCATTTCCCCCCAACAAGCTGAACACTCCTGTGTTTATTTTATTGGGAGGGGTACCCATGGAAGCCCACATATCTGATGCAAGCAATGCAAAACCTCCATTTCCTCCTTAATCCGCAATTGAGGCTCTTAAAATCATCTTCTTTAATGAGAGAGCAGCAAATTGTGTTCTGCCATATTGCGCTGAAAATCAGAACGGTTGTCAGTCCCTCCTTTTCCTCTCTCTCCACCTCTATCAATGAGTCCAAAGTTCAAATTCTATTGCAATTAACTCTGAATGCCCCATCTTGCTGTCTGTATTGACTTACTGTGTATAATTCACAGGGCTGTCAACCTCCAAGTAGTGGCCGGATATCTCCCAGAATTACAGCTGATTTCCAGGCCATAGAGATCAGTTCCTCTGGAGAAAATGGCTGCTTTGGAGGTGGGTCTCTATGATACTGTACCCCTCTGAGGTCCTTTCCCTCCCCAAACTCCACCCTCTCCAACCTCCATCTTCCCCCCAAATCTCCAGGAATTCGCTGGTAACCCTAGTAATCCACCTTGAGTCGCAGTGAGAAAGGTGGACTGTAAACAATGTAAATAAAATTTTTAAAATACCAGTTTTAATTGGTAGAGTGGGCAGTACAACTGATGGCCACAATCCACAAATGTATTGTAAAGCTTCTCAAGATCTCAATCAGCACCTGGCAAAAGTACTTTGATGATAGCATGCATTAGCATCATTCACAAGAGACAAAACTTCCCCTCCTGACCTAATGTGGGTAAAGACACTTCCCAATTTACTTACCCTAGATACTGGCCCTAGATACTGGCCCTAGACACTTCCCGATTTACTTACCCTAGATACTGGTTCTTTGATTAAGAAAAAATTACTTGTTTGAAAGTCTGCATCAAGCATGGGAAAAAATAGCAGATGGACATCAGATAGAAACTCCCATTCACAAGTGACACATAAAAGGCAGGGAAGCTGAAATGTGATTGTAAATCCACCTTTCTATATGGTCATCCATCAATTCAGAAGCCAGAAACAAACATGTTTAAAATGACATTCCTATCTTTCAGCTCACTGCACACTAAGGGCTGGTACATGTTGGAGTACAGGTGAGGTGACTCAGCATGCCTGGACTCTTGTGGGGAGGGGGAAGCTAATTTTTCTTTTTCTCTAGATTCAGATTCTATATGTCTGATGCCTCTCTGTGCTAGAAGCTTCTATATGACTCCTTCTCTTTCTGTGCCTTTGTTCTCTCTCTCCTGCTGGTCTTGCAAGAAGATGGTTCTGCAGAGCTCTCCTGTGCAAGCTGACATTCTCACACACACCCTCTCATCTGCAGCCAGATCCACTTGCTACTTGTTATAGGGAATAGTGTTATTTTGATTAGCTTTCTATTTTTTCTTCTGCCATTACAAGAATGCAAGTGAATGTGAATCAGCTGTAATAAAAGGAAGTGTTATCTGTTGCAATATACTGGCTAGGAGAGTGTTTTACCGCATGAGATTCCACGCTTTCCTGACTGTGCTACTCTGTATTAAGTAATATTCTCAGCAGTGCCCATGTGAAAGTGAACAAGGTAGCAGAGCCATGAAGTGGTAGATAAGACTGCACCATTTCATATTGTTGGTGGTGAATTCTCGCATGGACATTCTCACATCAATGAGGAGAAAAATTCGAGCCACCCTTGTTGCTTGCTGTGCTGGTTTTCTAGCTGCTGGGAGGTTTTATTAATATAGGGGAATATTACAAAATGTGATCCTTCATGATCCCTGCCTGCAGTCTGAAGTGGCAGCCCTCTGCATGCTACCACCTCCTTCCCCTGCATGTGTGAATCAACCTTTTAAAAAATAGGAGAGAGACTCAAAAACGCTTTTAGGTATGAATTCAGTCTGTCTCATCACAGTCAACATAGCTTATAACACATATTGTGGCATTCCGGGTGTTTTGACAACCCCATTCATATGCATACCACCTTTTTTTTCATAATCTAAGCAAACTGCCAGCACAGTTGGGTGTGTGTAAGAACACTTTTCCAAATGACATGTTTATTTTTTATTTCCACATGCTGCATGTTGACTATTCAGTTCCCAAGCGGCTTACGTTAAACTAACACAATAAAAAAGCCTGCCCACCCAGCTATCCAATAATAAAATCAACAGTGTAAAAAGCAATAGAAGAGAGGGTTTGAAAGGGACCACAATCATCTGAAGGTCTGAACATTTTTTTTAAATCTTCAGAGACAAAGAATGCAGATCCGGCAGGTCTCCCGTGGGAGGGAACTCCCTAAGATGCAAAACTTCACAGAGAAAGCTTTACTTCTTGTAAATGACAAATTTATGTAAGAACATAAGCAAAGCCCCACTGGATCAGACCAATGGCTCCCAGCTCCATTATCCTGTTTCACGCAAAGGCCTTGGTGGAATGCAGGTGCCTCCCCTATCCCAGCAACTGGTTTCAGTGCCAGACTCTTTGCACAGCAGTTTAATTAGCTTCTGTGGCTAATACCCATTGATAGGCCAGTTACTCTGTGAATTTGTCCAGACCCCTTTTCTTTTGCCTCTCTTGAGAGTTGTACCTACACAGGGTCTCATTACTCAGCCTAAGCTCCTGGGGTCAATGTAGGAGGCATTCTCTCCAATGTGTTTTTCTGAATGACCTGGAAAACTGTAGTCTTCATGAGAACAGTGTTGATCTCCATGCCAGTGGCCAGTCCAGACGGATTTGTAAGATGCACGCTGGTATCAGAGCAATTGCCTGGCGCATGATATTCTGCAATAGGGTGCATGGCACAAGCAGACAGAGAGGTGCAGATGCTTGCTCACTGTGTGGCAGGGCAGAGTCACATGCATTGTTTGCACAACTGCAGGTAACGTGGGCACTTCAGGTCAAGCAGCAAGATGAAGACAGCACCTTGACTCTAGTCTGGGTGTTTTGTGTTTTCTGTAGGCATGAGGTAACCTCTTGCTCAAAAGTGTCTTAATTAGGATCAACAGGGGTGTTCCATGCAATTAAAACCAAAATATGATTTAGTGGTTCCACATTAAAGGATATAATGACACAAGCCGGTTGAGTTTCATGCTCAGTGATTTATGGATTTGCATAAAGACTTCTTTCACGCGTCTTTGCAAACTCTTTACTGTCATTCAAAAATTAGAATTATTTATACTAAAGCTCCAAGAGCGCTGATTAAAAGTACAGCACATTCTTCTGCAGCTACTGTAATCGCCATCATTATGCGAGGCAGATCCCTGAAAACCTTCAGTAATGGCAGTTTACGAGGTGGGAACAGCTGTAGGAGTGCCATTTCTCTTTTTGTGTTTGTTTTCTCTTTTTCTCATTTAACTCCCATCATTTCCTCAAGGATACCTGCCAGACGCCAGGTATTTCTTCCATATAAAGAGCTTTATTTATTTTCTTTTGATTTCTCGTGAAAGTTGAGTTTCTCCCAGAAAGCTTGAGAGAAGACTGATATTTGGCAAAGGACCAGTCAGCTGAAAGAAGGCCAAATGCTTGGTGAAATGCTTCTGCGTTCAAAGCTCCCAAGCATTTGTACTTTGTAAATAGCAGCCATGCTGGGTCCGATTTGGACGGCAGATGGGGTTGACCCTTACTCTTCATTGCTTTCCTGAACTGACACAAAACCTTTTCAGATGTAACATCCATGCCTATCAAGAACATCCCAAGAGTATGTAGATTTGGGTTGCTATTGCTAACCTCCAGGTGGAGGCTGGAGAAAACAGCCACTTGGAAGGAAGCCTTCCCCAGGCTCTACCTACAAATCTTCAAGAATTCCCAAAACCAGAGTTGGCATTCCTAGTGCTATTTTATCTGCATAAACATCTTGGGTGGGGGGGGGAGGTGAGGGAGTGAACTGCAGTGCTCTTGCATTTCTCTCATTCATCTCCACATGGCTTGTACAAATCTTCTGTTTCAAGAAACAAAATCCCTCAACTGGCAGAAAGAGAAAGAGGGAGTGAATTTGCTCAATATACCCACTCTGTACTGCAGGTGTTTTGTCTGTACGATTCCTTTGCCTTTTTAGATTATATGGGGGTCACAAGTAGCTACTAGAAGAAGGGGGGGGACAAGAATGCTATCCCCTCAAACTTTGTACATCTAAAAATTCCAGTTCCAATATATTTTATTTCTTTCTGCTTGTAGTACTATGTCTTCAGCTATGCCATTAACTCAGTCTCTGCCAAACAGATCTGTTATTAATTCTGCTCATTACGATAGTGATTCTCTCACAGATTGTCTCAGTTCTACCTATCACTCAGCAATCTGGCACAGGCTGGTTAGAGGTAAACACAGAGGCTATTTTCTTTGCCAACCAGGGCTCATTTCAAGGGGGAACGCACAGGAACACAGTTCTGGCAGTTCCCCAGAGGTCACATGTCAGGTGGCCCCGCCCACCTGATTCTCAGCCATTTTGGGCCCGTTTCAGCCTGGATTGGGGCCAAAACGGCCAAGATCGGGCCTCTGACAGGTGGTGGATCACTCTCCCACTCAGCAGCGGCCCAATCCTGACCATTTGGGGCCCCCTTTCAGCCATTTTTAGCCCCTTTTTGCCATTTTGGGCCCAATTTCGGCCCTGAATGGCCAGGATTGGGTCCAAAACAGCCAGGATAGGTGATGTCAGAGGACGTGGCATATGCAAATCAGTTATGCTAATGACACACTTCTGGTAATGGCAAGGGGTGTGGCATATGCTAATGAGTTATGCTAATGATTCCTCCAGCTCTTTTTCTACAAAATGACCCCTGTTGCCAACAAAGATCTTCCCCTAGCAGGAATTTAGTCAGGGCTGAGTTTGGGCCTTCCCTGGTGACCACTTGCAGTTCCCTCTGGGAGAACTGTGGCCTTTAATCCCAGTTTTCTGCCTCCCAAATCATTCTCAGCAAAACCATCGGATTCTCGGAGCTCCATTTCCTCCCCAAAACCTCTTGCTCCAACATCTGTGCAGTAACCACTTCAGTGGTCCTAAAAAGTCTCTGAAATGCTGACAACATATTGATGTCATTAAGGATAACAAACGAGAGAGTCCCATCAGATAACAACTGGAGGCTGTTCATTTTTAGTCAAGTTTTCTTGTAGGCTTAATTGAAAGTAGGTGAACGGATGTTGTCACCAAACCTCCTTTTGAAGATGTACACGTGCCCAGAGGTCCTAAAGGAGTATTTTAAAACGTTGATTTAATGCTCTGTTTTGCAGCAATCGTTCCTTTCCTGGGCTATACAAGGGAAAGACAGCTGATTAATACAGCATTGCTTAGCCCATTAAAACGCTGGACACTAAAGATACATCTGCACAGCAGCTTGGGGTGAGTGCCTCTATTGTCACCCTCCGCAATCCAGGCATTTTCTTTTATGTCATAGAGAAGCTGTTCTGAGCTGTGGCAGTCATCTTTGGCACCTCCTCCCCTGCCAAAATGAATCAATCCGTCCTACATAAAGAGAACATTTCCCTCATTCCAGTGACATGGTATCCTCATTCCCACAAACACAGTTCCATTCCGATTTCCTCTTTACCACATGGATATTTCAATATTCATGAATGGCACTTCATACTGGCCCTGTACTTTCATCCCCAGTTTAAATACTACACACCAGCAAGATAAGTGATGTGTTCACATTAGAATGCTGGCACAATTTAAAACATAGGACAGAGTATGAGAAAACGCTTTGTTCCTATCACCATGGTCTCCATTGTGGCAGCCAGGGATGCCAAAGTCCCTTGCTGATTTGTCTCCTGGCACCCACTTGCTTCTTCCGGACCACAAAGAGTCCTGGCTTTCCCCCGACTTCATTGGAGAAGGAGGGGCTTCAGAAAAGTCCAGAACAAATAATTGTGTCTGCAGGGAGCACCCATTTGGAAACAGGTCCCCCCCTCCCTCCATCAAAGGAGGATGCTTTGCTGGGAACATTTTATGATTGTCCCAAGCCCTTGCATCTGTCATTGGCATGCACTTCCCTTTTTCAAAATTCTAGGGTTTCAAGTAGACCTGGGGTGGGGTGGGGACGCTCCATCCTTTTAATAGGAGCAATGCGTGGAAATGGGCAGCTGAGCTGATGCTCTTCATGGCATGGAGGTAAAGACCATCACCTATTAAATAACTTTCCATTACATTTCTATGAAAGGAACAGGACATTTTTGTTCTCCCAAGCAGTTGGCAACCCTAAAGTGCCCATTGGCTGAACAAGTTTGGGACACTCTGGCACAGCAACTTGTTTCACATGGCTAATGTTGACTTACATATTTTTGCAAATCACATATCAAACAAAGCACTTTTGGTGAGCACGTGACTGTTGCTTGAAATAGCAACCTTTTCTGTTGACAAGCCTCTCGGTTCCATTTAACATCTAGTAAGAGCCTAATGCGCAGCGCACACACATACGAGCACTTAACAGCCCAATGGCTGGAATTTCTCAACCCAGAATTGGCACCCTCTTCTCTGTACAGGCCTCGGCCTCCATGTGCAGAGATCTTTTCCACTGCTGGTGGGAAGCTTATCTCTTAGGTTTCAACACGACCATGGTCTTCTCTGAATCTGAACACCTCTTTATTTAAATAGATTCAGAATTATCCCAAAGCCATTGTTTCTCATGAACACAATTCAGTTGAACAAAAAAAGAGCTGCTCTTTTGTGGCTGGCGCCAAATCTTTGTTATGAGAATACAGAGCGAAGCTTTTAGAGCAATTCAATTTCCTATTTAACGGATATCTCTGAACTGATCGTTTTAACTTCAGTCTTTTTTTATGCAGTTCACTGAAGGTCATAGGAAGAAGCCAACAAATAGTAAAGTAAGACAGCTGAAGCCCAGCCTTGATAAATTACATGGCCTCTCAGAGTTTTATTTGAATGCAGATTGTCTCCAGCCTACGACTGAAGTTCTAGACTTCTGCACTTAGCGTTAAAACTTTCTGTGACCAAAAAATGCAAATTGCGCCCTTGGAATAAAACTAAGCACATAGCTGAGTGTATAAAATGTCCCTCAATGACTTTTCAAGGTCATTTCAAGTCAGAAAGAGCGAATTTGAGGTAGACTTACATTTTTTTTTCTTCAGGCCTAGGCCCACAGTATTTTAGACAAGCACCAATTTGTTTGTTTGTTGGTTTACTTCATTTATACCCAAAGCAGCTTAAATCATTCTCCTGTCCTCCATTTTATCCGCACAGCAACCCTCACGGGAGATTTTCATCACATAACTGAGCTTCTGAACAAAGGACCCTCAGGGCTGAACATGGCCGTTTTCGCACTGCTTACTGGGCATGGAACATCGCGCCAAGCTCCCGGAATGACAGCGTCTTCTTGGCGCGATTTCGCCGAGACCTCTTGCACGGAATCATGCCAGGAAGACGCTGTCGTTCTGGGAGCTTGGTGCGATGTTCCATCTCCAGTAAGCAGTGTGGAAACAGCCCGTTATAGGATTCTTTTCATACTACAGATGCTAATTTTTTGCATTTCCTACTACACCCTAAGCATTTCTCCCCTGCTCTAATCAAGCTTATTACATTTTGCATTGTACTTTTACATGGGCATGCCAGGTCCCCTTACCCTCTCAGCAGGAGGGGCGGGACCCAGCACTCACCTTAATCTTCATATTTGCATGCATACTTTGCAAGCACGCAGCCCCATTTGAAGTGCAGGAGCACTCCCGGTGCAGCATGATGGCATCACTCCCAGGACTGATGTTGTTGTGTGGCCCTGGAGGCTTTTCTCCCACCTTCCCGCTCCCTGCCAGCCAGGTGAGTGGTGGCAGGGGGCAGAGGGTGGGAGCAGGGGCTCCCTCATTCCCACCAGGGGAACAGCAACCCTACCTTTACATCTGACTTGGTGCACTCCCCTCCCACCTTCTGATTGGGATATAAGAGCTCCAAGATCTCTATTCCCACTTGTATCTGATGAAGAGAACTTGACTCTCAAACGCTTATACCTGGAAATCTTGTTGGTCTTTAAGGTGCTATTGTGGTCGAACTTTGTTCATCACACTACTCAGTGATTTCTCCCCATCCACTAGCTGGTCTCTCATGATACACAGTTTGGAGGCCACATCTCATATGTGTTGCATGCGGAAGGACCCATGTTTCATCCCTAGCAACTGCAATCTTATGAGATCCCAGACTGCAAGTATGAGCATTTACTTCTTTCTGCCTCTGACCTTGGACAATATTGAGCTGGATGGCGCAGCAGCCTGACTCAGTATAAAAGACCTTTGTATGCTGATTGGCTGAACTAGGACCAAGCACAGAAAGAGACTTTTTGAGCAAAAGGAGGGGGATTTTGGAGAGCATCTCTGCAAACTAGTAAGATTTATTTCCTTCCTTTATAGCCCACCTTTCTCACTGAGATTCAAGGGGAATCATAAATTTATTATTTTTTTAAAAAATGCAATCACACAGCATAAATAATGCAATAGGACTAGAATTACATAATTAGAAAACACTGCAAACAAAATACTGTTTAAGGCATGACTGCAAAATCGGGGCTGAGCTTCTACTTTCCTTGTCTGTTTGCTCTGCGTGTAACGTAACCCTTTTGGCACGAGCCGTTTGGCACAAGCTGAAAGGCAAGAGCCAAAGGACTCATGGTGGCCCTTAGCTGTTAGCCCATGGCTCACAGCCTGTGGACCTGACTGAGCCAGCCCTGTGGATCCAGGATCAGCCCAGGATCCTTTTTTGTCATTGTAGTTTGTATTATCTTTTTTGTACTCTCAATTTCAGTTTGTTATACTTTTTCCTGTTTATATTGTATTTCTTTCTAAGCTGCATTGGGCACCCATTGGGGAGACAAGTGGGGTAAAAAGTGCTCAGATAAATACAGTAAGGCGCCTAAAGAAACATAGCCCAAACACCAAAGACCAATAGTAAGTGGACCAGGCCAAAGGCAGGCTTACAATCTCATTGTGGCCAATTGTCGTATGAAGATTTGAGGGGGGAAGGAATCACATCTCCAGAAGACTTTTCAATAGAAAATATTCTAGATGAGACCTCTTTGTGTGCAGAAGAGTATTGTGGCACCCAGAAGCTTACACTGATCATAAGCTAACGTTGTTTCTTGAGGTTGCAGCACATTCTTTTGAATGGTCATCGGGCTAATAAAAAACCCTCAATCTTTGCTAAATTCCAGATCCATCCAACAGCAGCAAATCCAAAGACATTGGCCGGTACGAGAACTCCAATGCTATTTTTGTCCATGATGTCCATTCTGTTTTCTTAGAGGGCGTGTTGATTAAGGTCATCATAACACAGCCAAACACTGTTCACCCTCAACACCTCTTGCCCTTTGGAGCAGGTTAACTGGTCTTTCTTTGATATCAAATTGTTCAGCCTGTTCAGGAAATGGGATGCCGTCCCATATTGTCTCCCTAGTTATTATGGATTTCCCCGCCCTATAGGAGACATGTTACCACAAAAAAAGGCACAGCTATTCTGAGGGCCTCTCTCAGTTTTTAAAACATTTACCTCAGCCAACAGCCACAGCTGTGTCAATTCTGCTCATCAAGGTCACTACCACCCCAAAAACACATCTGTCCTGAACTGAAAACGTCTCTTTCCTGTCTCTCCACCCAGGCTATGTATGCCTCACCATGGACGGGCACTCCATTTCCTCAGGATAATTGCCCCACCTGGCTCAACCCTTCAACCTCTCTTTTCCTCCCAACCCACCCAACATTTCCTGTGTGGAAGATTTTTTTTTAACCTTCATTTGTAATACTTGACAGATGCTTTCACCATTCATGAGAGATGATCAGAGATAAAGATCCTCCAGTCCTGTATAAGAACTCTTTCACATTACATGGATTATCTCAATAATACAGCAATCATTTCCCAAAGGGTGGCTGCCATGAGACAACTGCTAGTGGACCAAGAAAAATCAATTAAACAATTAAAGGCTCCCATAAGCCCAAAAAAAAAAACAAGCCAAAAAGTGGTACTGCAAACTGGTCCTTTTTCACTTCTCTTTGTTTTCTGATGTTGCCTTTTAATTTTACACATTTTCATTTGCCAGTGATTCATTTCCTCCTTTTACAGCATTTTTAACATTTTTAGACCATTTATATTTCACACTCCATTTACACAAAATAGACATAAAAATAACCAAAGCATACTTTAAGAGGAAAAAAAATTGGCACAAAGAAACTGAAACCGGTTCAATTTGTATGAGAGAAAAGCAACAATGGTTTTTTGAGTCGAAAATCAGTAATATGATTAGGAAAAGATTTGAGTCCAGTAGCACCTTAATGACAACAAGATTTCCAGAGAATAAGCTTTCCAGAGTCAAGCTCCCTTCACCAGAGAAGCTTATACTCTTCTTCAAAAGCTTATACCCCGGCGATCTGATTGGCGTTTAAGGTGCTACTGGACTCTAATCTTGCGCTTCTACTGCAGACCAAGGCTGCTTGTTAAGTCTCCACACCACAGAAGTCACAGTCCAAATAGATCTCCTTAAATGGGAATTCTACAACCAGGGGCCCACAATTAAAAAGGACTTGCTCCTCATAGGTATTACTCATGCATGAGATAGCAGTACCACGTCGATTAGGCCACTAAGGGAAGATTTAGGTAGGAAATTGAAAATTGCAAAGCTGTTGTGATTCTTGCACGTTTCAGAAATGTTCTTAAATTCTACTCCGGTTGTTTCACCATATAATCATTATTTTAGATTGTCTTGAAATGCTCAAAACCTAGTTGGAGTATCGTGTTGTTTACTATGTACATTTCTGGTGATGAGTATTGTTATTGTAACCAATTAGTTCCAAACGGCCTGTACTTTCATTGATATGTTGTTTTGTTGTTTGTTAATAAAAGTATTATTAAAAAAATTCAACCTGAAAGCAAATAAAGAAGGGTTTAAACACAAAAAGGGGGGGGGAGAAATGTTCTTAAATTCTGAATAAGGTGGCTTCATTCTTTCCAAAGTAATATACCTCTCTAACAAGAGGCAATAAAACTTTTCTTTAAAACTATAAGGTAGATGGATCTCCCCTTATGGTATAATGGGATTACTTAGGGTTCACATTTTTTAAAAAGAAAGATGAACATTAGATAACCGAATCAGTTCTATCTAACTAATCAAATGTGGAGTGGCACTGGAAAAGCCTTTAATCAATTGTCAGTCCTAAAAGATAGACTCAACAAAAAGCCAAACCAACATTTTAAAAAACTCTGTAGTCAATTAAATTAATTATCTTGCAGGCTCGGAAATTAGAAAGCTGGATAGTAAGCATTTCTGATGCTGAGATAACAGTCTGACTAAGCTATGAAGTCACTGTGGAAGTGTAGACGTGCACACGCTCTCTCTGTCTCTGTCTCTCTCTTTCTCAACAAATGGGCAAACGCCTAATATCTCCAAAATAGGCAAGGATTGTAGGTAGCCACGTTGGCCCACAGATTCCAACAATAACAGTTCTCTCACCTTTTCTTCCTGCCAGAGATGGATGTATTGCCAAAGAGCAATGGTTCTTTTGGATCTGATGACAATAAATACACAAGTGTTGAAGGAAAAGAGATTTATTAAATCCCTCTGACAAGTTACAGAAAGGAACAAGCAGAGAACAGAGAATATGTATATGCCCCTATACTGCAACTGGAAACTCCAAGAAACAACAACGGGTAGACCCTTGGTTCTGGTCACCGTCATGGCACTGCTGCTGCACTTCAGCCTACGGTTGCCAGGTCCCCTTACCTTTCGGGCAGGAGGCAGGAGACCTGGCACTCACCGTTTTAGAGGCACGTGTGCACTCCTGAACCACATGATGATATCACTTACAGGAAGTGATGTCACCGTGTAGGCCACATGCTGCCCCTGAAAGTACTCCTGCACTCCACAGCAAGCCAATTTTGGCCTGTTTGGGGCCAAATTGGGCCTGTTTGGGGCCAAAATCGGCCCACTGCAGAGCATGGGAGTGCTGCTGGAGCAGCATGATGGGCCCTGGAGTGCTCCTGTGCTTTGCAGCAGGCCAATTTTGGCCCCAAATGGGCCCAATCCAGCCCACTGTGGAGCATGGGAGTGCTGCTTGTGGAGCTCCTGTGCTTTACAGCAGGTCAATTTAGGCCCCAAACAGGCCCAATCCAGCCCGTTTGGGGCCCAAATTGGCCCACTGTGGTGCACGGGAGTGTGCTGTGCTAGCCGGGACCCAGGAGTGCTCCCTGGGAGGCATGTTCCCCTGCCTTTTCCCCTGCCAGCCAGGAAGTGGAGATGGGGGGTGGCATGTGGGAGCAGGGGATCCCCTTCCCCTGCCCCCAGTGGGGAACTGGCAACCCTAGCCTGATCTGAGCTTTTGCTGTGGAGGGGTTCTTTGAGACCTATATAAAATTTATACAGCTGCACCTATGAACTTATTTCCCCTTATTTGGCCTTAGAGAGCAGTGATGTATTCAAGGCCAACAGATAAGCAATGGCGGGGGGGGGGGGGGGAGTGTCCAATCTGAAGAGTGCTTACTATTCTCCCCAAAAGACCCTCGTACCAAGTGCCTGGGCTAACTCATAAACATTCCACTCCCCAATGCAATGACAGGACATTGAGATCAGATAAGATGGAAAACGTGTGTTTGAGAGAGAGAGAAAAATCTTACATTGCCAAAACAGAATGGTCAGGCCTGGTCTGCAAAGTGCTCTAAGCACAAGAGAGAGGAACTGGGGCACTCCAAACCTGACTCCTCGAGTCCACAATAGTCTTCTGCATGTACCAATGCAGCAGACAGGCCATTGTAACTTACAGGGAAATTTCCGGGTGGGCTACTGGTGGCCAGGAGCAAGCCCAGCTAATCCACAGCGACTCTGAGGGGCTGCTCCTCAACAATGGCAGTTGGTGTCTCCTCCTGCACAGCTTCCAGTTTGGGGAATGATGCCGCATCCCTGTTGTTGGGGTAGAAAGAGGGGGAAGGTGGCTTTCCCTGCAGAGAAGCTTCTCTTAGACCACGGGTTCCCTGGACAGCACCTTGGAAACCAGCTGCCGTCACTCTGGGACCTCCTGAGAGAACATCTAGACTGAACTGCTGAGAAGATTCCCTTCCAGAGCAGAACTAGAACGAAGTAACAGGGTGGAAACCCTGGTCAGTAATACCTTTAATATCACTGATGCGCTGGGCGAGCTAATGCTATTGCCAGCCCTACTGGACTGAGTGGCTCTGCAGTGCTGGCTTGTCACACAGCAGAGGCAGCGTGGCTTAACTTCCTCCAGGGCCCTTTTCACTCCCCAGTCTGCTCCTGCCTCCTGCTTTCTGCCTTAGAAGAGACCCATTTTCTGATCAGTGCTGGGAGGCATCTTATTAACTTTTATACAGTATATTCCCAAAGGGAGAACAGTCATTGTCCAGGGCCGTTTCCAGACGGCCCCCCGCCTCGCGAAACGTCGCGCGTCGTCGCGCGTCGTTGCGCAGAAAACGCGAAATATCACGTTTTCTCGCGCGAGTTTTGCTGCATCGCGCGAGTTTTGCTGCAACCTTTGCTGCATCTTGAAACCTGTTTTGCACGAACCACCAAATGCAATTAAGTCCCAGTGCAATCCTGTGTTCCATTTTAAATCTCTATCCACTGCAAACCAGAGGCACGATGCAAACCATCATACGGGGTCACCAGACATCGAGCCTGCTAAATAGTTCTAAGTAACCTGAAAGGTTACCCAGAACTATTGTGCGATGTTTTGATCTGTCCTAATGAAAAGGATAACTATTGGAACTGGAATTCCCAAGAAGGTTATGAACAGCTGTTCCCTGTTTCCGTTCATCCTGATCACAGCCTACAGTTGAGGAAAGAAAGGGTTGGATCCAACAATTCATGGGTGCAAGGTTTATGGATCTTTCCCACATTTCCCTCTTTCTTGTAGTCCTTTACGGTCTTGGGAAAGTTGATTTCTGGGGTTTCTAGATGTTAATTGATGAATAGCCAGATGAATAGCCAGAATAGCCCAGAATAGCCTGGGCTTGCACGGAGGTGGAAGAGGACGAAATTGCTGTTCTTGCCTCTTCCATCAGTGTCCTGAACTAAAGAGGCAGGTGGTTTTATTCCCAACCTTGCCCACTTTACAGCCCTCTGACCAATTCTCCTGCAACACTGGGGCCGTCGTCACACGGGCTTTTATTTAGCGCTAAAATGGCGCTATTTTCCGGCAAACACCCACCTTATTCCAACACTGTAGCGATTATCTCTCTTCTGCTTTGTGCTTGATAGTCGCGCTATTTTGTGCCTCAGTGTGAATGCCTCACATCGATGTATTTCGCCTTGCAACGTCCTATGCCCTCCCTTCAATCCCAGAATCCATTTCTTCCTGCGACGCCCCTTTTTTATTTTATGATGTCCTTATAACGACATAACGACATAACACAATGCAAACTTTCTGCTGAAGTAAAAATGACTCAATCGCCATGGCAGAGTCTTCAGCAATGGGGATCACGTCAGACAGGGAGTTTTCTGCGGGCAAAGGGCTATTTATATAATTTCAAAGTTGGAAAAAACAAAAGGGTCGTAATGTTTTGCTCTAACGGAATGTTTATATGCTGTTATTCCGTTATAGCAGAATTAAACGCCAGAATAATTTTTAAAAAAGGAGGGAGGAGCTGCTTCTGCGCGGTTAGAGAGAACAGAACAGAGTGCTTCGGTGTGGACAGCAGGTGGCGCGAAGAGCCGTTAGGTGACCCAAAGAAATGTTACTGTGCCGATAACAGGTAGGACGCTTTATGCTGTAAATTTAACGGAAGAGATGCCCGTGTGACGACGGCCTGGGAGTTAACTTTGCTGGGGTGGAAGGTAACGATGAATAGATCCATGACTGTCAGCATCTTCCAATTATGGCTTGTGGGATCCAGCTAAAATGTTCAAGGATTTAAGAAAAATAACATGGGAACATTCAGTCCCTTTGGAGACCTTTCAGATCTGAAATTATCTTGGGTGAATCACAAAAAGGGCCTGCACATATTCGTAACTAGCTCGCAACTAGTTTACAAGTAGCCGATGTTCTTTAACTGCTGGATTGTTTTTCCTGGACTTCACATGAGAATTGCTTTTTGTAATCTGTCTAGCTGGGACTGTTTAATCCTATGGAATACAAGTGTTGATGGTGGTGGCAGGAGAAGAAACTTTGAAAAGTTTTTAAGCCTTAAAATCTTTATATACTAAATGCTCCCATTCATCCTTTTAAGCGATATTCCTCTCTCTCTCTCTCTCTCTCTCTCTCTCTCTCTATATATATATATGCGCATGCATGTTTTGCTTTTAATCCTCTCCAAAGACACATTCCATAAATCGCTCACATCTTTGCCAACCTCTCAGTCTCTCAGCAAGCCTACATACCAGCTTTAAAGTAAGCGTCTCCAAAACCAAAGCAACAGTCCTGCGGCTTGCGTTTATATTATTTCCAGATTTGTATAGCTGCAGGCTGCTTCTTAAGAGTTGCAAATGATAAGCTGGTTCTTTGTTGCCAGTACTTTTTTTTAGGGTTTTTTGGGGGGGTAATGTGCATCACTCACGGATGCACTTCAAATAACAGACTGCCCTAGCTGCTGCTAAGTGCAACATTTTTGCATTATGGGGCGTATAAGAAAGATATTCTTCAGGGATGGTAGTTAGGTCCAAAATGACCTCTTCTTTTGATGCGAGAGAATCCTCATGCTTAAGACAGGAGGTCATGTAGAACTAGAAAAATGGATAGGTGGATAGGTCACCAATTAAGATGCCACCTGTAAAATGAAACCTTAAAAAATAAAATATTACTTGAATGTAGGAAGGAAAAAGAATACAGGAAAGATATGCACTTAACAAAACATGCACTCATAGAGGAACCATATTTCTAGAAATAGAAATTCTACCGACTTATTATTATTATTATTATTTATTCAATTTATATACCGCCCATCCCAGGGGCTCTGGGCGGATCCATAGAACTAGCCATAAAAATAATGACTCCAAGATCGATCGATCAAGCTTGCCTGCCTGCCTGCCTGCCTGGTCAAGCATATTGAACAAGTAGGCAGCTGGGATTGTTCATCAGGCAACACAAACCAAGGAAGTGCTGCGGCAAAGTAAAATAATAACAATGGATAGTGCCAAAGAAATTAAAAGTTCATTAACACAGCTGTGGTGTTTCCACAAACAGCACCTGCCCCCTACAAAACTGTCACGTGAAGAGCTCAGAGTTAAGGAATACATGTTCTCTTATACTTCAGCAACAAGAAAACAGTAACAAGTATCATTCACTCTTTGGAGGGAGGGCTCTTTCTGGGCAGAAGAAGAAACGGAACATTTCTTCTAACAAACTAGAACAAACTGGTTCTTTCTGATTGCCACTTCTCTTTCCTCGCCCCTTCCTCTGTCCATGTGACAGTCTTGGACTCTGATATTCAAAATATCAACAGATCTGGGAGTGTTATATCAGCCGCTAGCACTGGACTGGCGCTCTGGTCTCGGCTGATTCCCCAAACATGAGGATCCTGGGCTACTGTGTGTGGTCCCCGTTAGAATGGCCTGAAGTCCCACTCTCTGCCCTTAACTTGGGCTTTGTAGTTGCCTGCCAAAGGCAGGCAATCTCCCAGGGGTTTACCCTGTTGCCCGCCAATTGCTGGCAAACGGTGGGAGGTGGCAAAAAAACACCCCAGGTGATCACCCGCCACTGGCAGGCAATCCAGGAAAGTGTGCACCAGGAACTCTCCCAGAGAGGCGTGACAACATCACTTCCTGAAGTGACATCATCACGCCAGCCACAGGCATGCTCCCACGCTTCGAGCAGGGCAAATTCAGCCCATTGGGGGTCAGAATTGACCCCAGCGAAGCGCAGGAGTATACCTGTGGCCAACATGATGACATCACTTCCCGGATGTGAGGTCATTGCACAAGTGCTGGGAGTGCACGTGCATAAGTGTGTGCATGTGTGTGAAAAGAAGCCTCTGGGAAGCACATGGTAAGTGCCAGGTCCCTCCCTCCCACTGGGAGGTTATAGAGACCTGGCAACTCTACCTTGACCAGTAACCCTGGAGACAAAGAAATACAGTCTCTCAGTCTGAGCCTGACACTTCCTTGCTACTTCCCAGTCTTATACTTTGAAGACTATTATTGCAGTCCTAAACAGAGTTACTGCTGTTCAAGCCCAATTATTTCAATGGGCTTAGTCTGGAGTAACTCTCCTTAGGATTGCACTGTATATTCAGGAAGAAAATGAGTAGGATCTTTATTTTCTTAAAGGTGGCCTGGAACAAGACACCAGCCAGACTTGAGGGTCTAACTAGTTTCAGTCTGTGCAGCAACTCAGAAAACACGGTATCTGTTGTGCCTGTAATAAACCAAGACATCCCCTCTCAATCCAGTTAAATTCCTTCTTGGCCAATAAAAATAACCACTTCATGGTACCTTTCAGACCTGAAATGAATGTATTATATGTATTAATCTGCATGTAAGCACTGATAATTTACTGCCTTTGATGCAACTCATGTGTTCATCAATATATTTACAAATCACATAGTTCAATTTTTAGTACCATACTGCTTCATGCCTTGAAATTCTTATTTAATATTGCTATCAGCTTAAGCAACTTTACCTTGTTTATTTAGTTTATGTGGGGGGGGGGCTTTTTCCAAGTTTCAGGTAATTTATACCATTACATAAATGCATTCAAAAAGTTAATCAAAGAGGTGTCTACTCTGAGTAATTTATTATTTTTCAACCTCAGAACTATCCTTTTTTGCCTTCTCTGTTGTTAGTAAGTTTGTTAGTAATTATTATCTTTTTTATTACACTATGGTATACGAAGTTTATTCATCAACCTGTTACAACATTTTTTATTTTTCAACAATTTTTTGATTTAACAAATTTATCAACAGTAAACAAAAGTAAACAAGTTTTAACAGTACAGGTAAATTGGTAAAACAAAAACAGAGAGAGAGAGAGAGAGAGAGATTTGAAGTGCCTACATGTAGCCTACAATAAAACGTACATATTTGGAGAGCCAAAAGTTTCACACTATTAAGGTTACAATAAGAAAGGGTCTATTGGATATTTTTTGCTGGGACCAATGTCTTCTGTAATCAAATGATCTAGTACTGGAAGCCAGTCTTCCCAAAAGTCTGATTGTATCATTGGCGATTCAGAACAACAGATTTGATATGTTACCTTCTCCATGTAATACTGGTCCCAAACTTTGTTAAACCACAGGGGTAGTGTAGGGGGTCTAGGGTCCTTCCACCTCAAAGCGATGGCTGTTTTAGCTGCAGCTAAAAGCATAGCCACCCTTTTCCTTATAATAGTGGGTATATCATAGCTTGACCATAAGTTAAGTAAAATTGTTTCAGGTTTAAAAGGAACTATAATACCCAACATTTGTTTGATAACAGTTGTTACATCGGACCAAAATTTGCTTATCAAAGGACATGTCCACCAACAGTGAATAAAGGACCCCACCTCACCACATCCTTTCCAACATTTGGGCGATATTATTTTATTGGCATAGTTAAGCTTCTGAGGAGTGATATACCAACGTGTCAAAAGTTTTTGAGATTGTGACTTTACAGAAATTAAATTAGTCTTAAATATTGGGGAGTTCCAAATGCTTGACCACTGTGCCTCAGAAAATTTAATACCGCAGTATGTTTCCCAAGCCAGTTGGTATGAATAAGGCTTGCTTTTTTGGGCTTTCAACATTATTTTGTAAATCTTTGATAGAAGACCCTTACTTCCACTGCCACCTGATTTCAGTATTTCTTCAAATTCAGTTATCTCACGCTTTAGGGAGCTTTGTATCTCAGGAGCAGCTATAAGGTGTTGAACCTGCAGGTATTGGAGCCAAGAAATCTTGGCTTGCAACCGTGCTTCAATCAGTTGTTTAGATAAGAGCTGCCCTCTTGAGGTTATATCGACAAACGTTGTAAGCTGTTTAGATTTCCATTCTGCAAAGGAGTCTTTACTGAGGGCAGGTATAAACCACTTTTGTCCTGTAAAACATGAAAAAGGAGAAAAGGACGGTGCTACTGAAGCCCTATTTTTGTCCCAAATCCCTAGTGCCGGAGCTAAAAGTAAGTGGTTTTTAATTGCCTTGGGACGTTCAGGTGCTGAGTTCCAAATAGTTTCCTGCATTGTTTTGGGTAGTGTGTAGTGCTGTTCAATAGCTTTCCAGTCAGCCTTAAAGTCAGACTGCAACATAAGGACCAGGTAAGTAAGTTGGGTAGCCTCATAATACAGTCTAATATCAGGCATTCCTAACCCACCCTGTTTGGTGTGACTTCTCAGGGTAACAAAACTAATCCTAGGCTTTTTTCCTGCCCAAATAAATTTATTCAGCAGTTTCTGCCATCTTTCTAAGGTGTGTGGTTTAATAAAGATGGGTAGTGCTCGAAAATAAAATAGTATCTGTGGGAGTATTAAAGTTTTTATTAAGTTGATTTTTTCTAGCCAAGTTAGTTGTAGCCTTTTCCAGCTACTTAATGTTCTAGATAAAGAAATATAGAGCTCATTGAAATTCAAGTCCCATATTTCATTCAAATTTAATGGTATTTTTACACCAAGATAGGACCAATTGGATTTAATCCACTTATATTTGTAGTTTGTTTTAATGAACTGGGTAGTGTCTTGCTGTAAATTCATGGGGTATAGTTCAGACTTTAGGTGATTAATGGCCAAACCGGAGACCAATTTGAAGTCTGTTAAGCATTTTTCCACAGCTGGTAATGAGCTACTAGGGTCTGTTAAATACAACACTAGATCGTCTGCAAAGAGGCTAGTCTTATAGGTTTGTTTTCCAATCGTGATTCCTTTTATGTTGGGGTGTAATCTTATTGATGTTGCTAAGGGTTCTATGGCTAAGGCAAATAAAATAGGGGAAAGGGGGCAACCTTGTCTGGTACCTCTTCTAATTTGAAATTCTGGTGAATAAGTACCATTGGCTCTTACTATGGCTTTAGGAGAGTCGTAAAGTGCTCTGATAGCTTGTAAAAAATATCTGCCAAATCCCATGTGCTCAAGTAAGCCTAATAAGTAAGGGACCTCCACCCTATCAAACGCTTTCTCCACGTCCAACGATAGTAGAAAAGCTGGTAGCTTTTTTAGGGTGCAATGGTTAATTAAATCTATGGTTTTTCTTATATTGTCAAAGAGATTTCTCGTGGGCATAAAGCCGGCCTGATCCAGATGTATATAATTAGTGATAAAGGAGGTTAGTCTTTTTGCTAGTATAGAAGTGAAAATTTTTTGGTCTTGGTTTAAAAGGGAAATTGGCCTATATGATTTGGGGTCAGTAGTGTCCTTGCCTTTTTTAGGTATCACAGTAATTTCTGCCTCCTTCCAGGATGGGGGGATCTTGCCTGACTTCAGTACAAAGTTGCAAGTATCTGTCAATGGGGTTAGAATCAGATCTATATATTTTTTGTAGAATTCTGGAGGGTAACCGTCCCTTCCAGGGGCTTTGTTATTTTTGAGCGATTTAATTGCCAATTTAACTTCTGATTCTGATATTGGTTGTTCCATGATTGATTTGTGTTCATCTGAAATGCTACTAACTAGGTTTCTATTAGATATATAATCTATTAACCTAGCAGGCTCTGGCGAGTCTGAGGTATATAAAGTCTGATAAAAATCTGCAAAAATATTTACTATTTCTTCAGATTTTGAATGCATTTGTCCTGCTTTATCTTTGATAGCCTTTATGGCGTATGTCATGGTTTTCTCTTTAACTTTTTTAATAAGGAGTTTAGTGGATTTAGGTGACCTGACCCAATATTTTTGCTTAACATAAAGTAATTTTTTCCGAATCTGAGCAGTTTCTAAGCTTTCTAGGGCTTTCCTTTCTAAGGTTAACTGTTTATAAATCAGTTTGCTACAAGATTTCTTATGTTCCTGCTCCAAGCTTTTAATTTTGGCAACTATCTCGTTTCTAGTTTTCTCTCTTTGTTTTTTGTGATAGGAGGCTGCTGATATAATTTGCCCCCGAAGAACAGCTTTCATAGCGTCCCACACCAGTTCTTGGGAGACACCGCAAGCTGCATTTAGTTCAAAATATTGCTTTATATCTGAGGATATTTTTGAATAGATTTGTTTGTTGAATAAAAGTGAAGTATTTAATTTCCAATTTGTTTTCCTTTGCATTTTACACCCTAAACTGAAAACACATTCCGTCCAAGCATGATCAGACCATAGTTTCTCACCTATATCAGTTGAACAAACTAGATCACAGAGTTTAGGTGTCAAAAAAATATAATCTATTCGTGTATATACGTTATGAACAGATGAGTAGTAAGTATAATCCCTTGTGCTTGGGTGTTGGATACGCCAAATGTCTTGTAAGCCTGCCTTATTTATTATACCTGATAGTTCAGAGATACCTGTCCTCCTAACTTGATGGCAGTGGTGTTTTCGGGTTTTGTCCAAATCATAATTCATAATAAAGTTGAAGTCCCCAGCAAGAACTATTTCTCCTTCTGCAAAAGAGTTTAAAAGTGTTAGGGTGTTGTCTATAAAGCTTATTTGGTCTTGATTTGGTGCATAAATTACAGCCAATGTTAGCAGCATATGATCTAAACTGCCCTTTAAAAATAAAAATCTGCCTTGTGGATCTATTTTTGATTCCTTTAAAGAAAAATTAGTTTCTTTTGAGAATAGTATAGCCACCCCTCTGGATTTTGATGACCCAGGGGATTGAAACTGCTGGTTAAACCAGCAAGTCTTAAAAACTGGCAGGTTAGAGGTTTTCAGATGTGTTTCTTGAAGAAATAATATTGAAGGTTTCTGTCTTGTAAGGGCAGTTGATATTCTTTTAAGTTTGATTTTATTGTTTAGACCCCTACAATTTACCGAAATAATTTTATATTTCTGGTCACCCATTATCTATGTAAGAAGTCTAGCGATAGATCAATATTATTTTGGCTAGGGTGAAAATATAACA
Organism: Eublepharis macularius; assembly: GCF_028583425.1. Taxonomy (NCBI): domain Eukaryota; kingdom Metazoa; phylum Chordata; class Lepidosauria; order Squamata; family Eublepharidae; genus Eublepharis; species Eublepharis macularius. The sequence continues at coordinate 19,491,882 of NC_072798.1, forward strand.
AAGTTCTTTTAGACCCTCTTAATTTTGGCCCCATCATCTTATAGTGCATAGCAAAAAATGTAGCTAAATCTGCCATCAGATCTCCCTGTGCTTTTGTTAGTCTAAACAAAGAGAACACCACTTGTATGTTCAGTGGCCAGTTTTGAACTATGATTTCATAAATCAAATCCATTAACACACCAATACATCCCAACCAAGTCAAAACCTCAAATCCCCAGGACAATTTTCCAATTCCTTCCACCCCCTCCCTAATTCCATTCCCTCCCTCTGTTAATTCCCCCCCTCTCTCCCCTTTTCTATCCTTTACAGCAACAATTTTTACTAGATTGAAAATGAAAAAGATAAGACAAAAGAAAAAAGAAAAGTCAGCAACGGCTGACTGAAATAACATATGCCACCCTGATTTCCACCTTACAACAAGGTGAAAACAAAAGAGCTTTACAGCCCTAAACCAGGAGACAAAAAAGGAAAATAGGGGGGAGACTGCCTAGACTCTGAATCCCGGCCTCCACTCCAACCTCTTTGTGATCATAAAGTTTGTCTTGTAACAAAGGCACCCTGGGTCTGCTGACTGCATGCGATTAGTTTTCAACGTTTGTCTTGCAAAGCAGAGCTGACTCTCTTCCAACTCTCAGTCTTTCTTGGTATCTTGGATTCTTCCTGTAGATCTTTCAAAGGTGGGTTATGCTCAGCAGTGAGGTTCAAAGTATTTAATAGAGCATGTCCTTCTTCCAAATCCTTAGCAACAATCAGATTTCCATCATGAAGCACTGAGAGCTTGGAAGTCGATCCAATCCACCTGTATTTCAAGTTAGCTTTTGCAAGTGCATTGGTAATTGGCTTTAGGTCTCTGCGCATTTTTAATATTTCTGATGGCAGATCAGGGAACACTTGAATTTCTTTGTTCTTGTAGAGCAAATATCCACGTCTGCGCGCCTCTCTTAGAATCTTTTCTTTTGATCGTAGGTCTCCAAAGATTACCAAAATATCTCTTGGCAGGCGTGATTTATTTGCTGCCCTAGATCCCAATCTAAAAGCAGCTTCAATGTTGGGAGCAACCCCTTCTTCCAGTTGGAGTACTTCTGCAAGCCAGGACATTATAAAAATGGGAAGCTCTGTATGTTCTTCCTCATTTTCAGGGAGACCCCTCATCTTCAGATTTCTAGCTTTAATTTTCATCTCCAAGTCGATTATTTTCACTGATAGTGCTTCTTCTATTTGCTGGGTTTGATTTAAATCTTTTTGCAGATTAATCCCTAGTTCAAGGGCTTTTTCAGCTGTTTGAGTAACAGCAGCTATAGTTTCACTAATGTCCTTGAGTTGCTTTGTAATGGGCTCTAGGCTGCTGTTTATCTTTTCATCTATTTTTTCAGAAATGGTGGCAATAATATTGCTTTCCAATATTTGGATAGCTTTTGAGAACTCTTGTTTTGTTAACCCCACCACACTGCTTTCCCCGTCGGCCATTTTAGCTCCGTTTTCTGCTGAAGATTTATTGCAGTTTTTGGCTTCTTCAGGGGCAAAAAAAGCTTTAACTGTGGCTGACTGCGCGTGGGGAGGCTTTGGCTTACCTGCCCCTGTCTTTCCCATCATATCAGGATGCTTTTATGGCTTTGTTTTGAGGCTGGAAGCAGGCCGGGCCCAGAGCTCTAGAAAGGAGCAGCCACCATTTCCAAGCGTTGCTCCGCCCCCTCCATTCATCAACCTGTTAAATGGAGCTTCTGGGTCTTTCCGAATAATATTATTCTACAAATAAAATCCTGTGTTTTGACACTCAGTGTTCTGACAAAATCATTGTTTTCTTTAACTGAAGTAGTTAGTTGAGATGTTTGCTTCTTATTTAACATATATGGTAACAATCTGTCTGGTTTATTGTCTTTCTCAAATAACCTTTGCTTCAAAAATGTCAACAACTTTTCTATTTGTGCATAGTTTATAAAATCTAATTGCTTCCTCAGTTACTCTAACCCTCTTTATACATCCTCTGAGAGCATGGTCCTTCATATTCTTTTTCATGCAGTGGAATCTTTCTTGATCCTTTTTTTTTTTAGATACATTAATTTTTAAATTAAGCCCTGTGGTGCAGAGTGGTAAGCTGCAGTACTGCAGCCCAAGCTCTGCTCATGACCTGAGTTTGATCCTGGCAGAAGCCGGGTTCAGGTAGCCGACTCAAGGTTGACTCAGCCTTCCAGCCTTCCAAGCTCGGCAAAATGAATACCCAGTTTCCTTGGGGTAAAGTGTAGATGACTGGGGAAGGCAATGGCAAACCACCCCGTAAAAAGTCTGCCAAGAAAACGTCGTGATACGACATCCCCCCATGGGTCAGTAATGACTTGGTGCTTGCACAGGGGACTACCTTTACTGCTACTATGCTTTTGATGTTTCTAAATTAACAAACTCATACCTGGTATCACATTTATACAAAAAAACTTCCTCTAATTCATCTGACACACTGGCATGCTTTGGATAATACTGTTCTCCAGTTTCTTACCTATATGCAGGTGTGTGTGCATGTTATATGCCATCAAGCCACTTCCATCTTACGGCGACCTTATGAATTAATGACCTCCAAGACATCCTGCCATTGACAGTCTTGCTCAGGTCTTGCAAACTGAAGGCCGTAGCTTCCTTTACTGAGTCAATCCAACTCATGCTGGGTCTTCTTTTCCTACTACCTACAACTTTTTCCTAGCATTATTGTCTTTTCCAGTGAGTCTGTCTTCTCATGATGTGACCAAAGTACAATAACTTCAGTGTCATCATTTTAGCCTCTAGGAGAGTGAGAATACCTATCGAACCACATCTCCTGGTATACTCCCTTGTGCCAGTTACGCTCTTCAGATATCCTACACTTTGTGGTGCCCTCTTTTAGGATTATCTGTTCAGCAGTGACTAGATTATAGGCTTTCTCTGTGGTTGGCCCTGTCCTCTGGAATAGCCTACCAGAGTGTGGATAGAAGGAATCTACATTAGTTGCCAGGGGAAGGCTGTAAGATGGTTTTATTTCAGAGGGCATTTGGTGGAGGCTAAACTGCTTAGGCAGATTTGGCTTTGATTTTAATCTGCATGGTTATTTTTAATCTGTGCAGTTGTTTTTCATAATTTATGGTGAGTTTAAAATTTTGTTTTTACCTTGTGTGTGTGTTTTTTATCTTGTTGATTAACTCATAATTTGGTGTTCTTGGCCTTGTTACCCACCTTGAGAGGCAGGAGATAAATGTTTAAAAGGAATAAATTGCACTTTCTCTCCTCAATCTCCCAACACGCCTGACATGAGTCTGAAACAATCAGACCTCCCCAGGTAAGGCTAACATTTTAACACAGTGTATGCCCATAAAATTGAATGTACATAGGGTCATATTGCATAGTTGATTTCTGGATTTTATCTCAGATATTTGTCATGTTTGGGACTTACTGGTCTTTACATGGAAGAGCATTCAATAATGCAATCCTTTATTTGCTTCTTGTAGTGGTACAATCTCAGGAGTATTGAGTTAGTTTAAACCAGGGCTTTGGAACGCGGTGGAATGGAGTTCCGGAACCTCTTGAAAATGGTCACATGGCTGGTGGCCCCGCCCCCTGATCTCCAGACAGAGGGGAGTTTAGATTGCCCTCCGCACTACTCGGCAGTGGCAGAGGGCAATCTAAACTCCCCTCTGTCTGGAGATCAGGGGGCGGGGCCACCAGCCATGTGACCATTTTCTCTGAGGGCAACCCACTGAGTTCCACTACCTCTTTTCCCAGAAAAAAATCCCTGGTTTAAACAATGGTTTTGCATGACGTTTAAACCAAGCCACAATGGGGGGAAATGGATGAGGAAAACATCAGAGGAACTGGAATGGCAAATGACCAAAAAGACAACCCCGTTTTAAAATTTTATTTGGCTCTAATAATATAAACTCTCCAAGCATGGCTGCAAATTCATTTGTATTAATTTCATTCTCACCAAAGAAATAGATATTTAAGAGAAATATTCATTACCCCAAATATGACACCTGTTTTGCACCACCCAGCAGCCTTGTCCATAAGGAGAGTTTTTCAGCTCTGTTTTTATGAATTCCTAAATCCAGTATTTGCAAAGGAAATAGCAAGCAGGCCTCTCCTTTTCCTAGGCTAGAAACAGTTGAAATCCAAGGCACGGCTGAGTAGAAGGGATAAGATTTCAGAGACCGGAAGGTGAAACCAATCCAAGGATATATTCTCTGACAATGAATAGCCCAACTAACAGAGCTTTCATGAGCAGTTGAAGATAGAATGGCTATCTGCAGAGGAGTTAGCCGTGTTAGTCTGTAGTAGCAAAATCAAAAAGAGTCCAGTAGCACCTTTAAGACTAACCAACTTTATTGTAGCATAAGCTTTAGAGAATTGAGAATGGTTATCTGCGTCCCATCAAGATAAAAAGGACAGGAGCTACTGCCACCTGCTGGGAACTCTTGTGCATTGCACATATATTATCGTTCAACAAAAATTGCAGGTAGCTGATGGTTTTTAGTGGCATCCACATATGACTGGATATTGCACTATTGTTATGCTACAGCAACAGTATTGTCTTGTCCACACAGGAAAATCCAGTTTTGAATAATATAATCTTTCTCTTTTCTACTTTCACAGTCCACTTTCTACATTGTTTATGGCATGTCATATGATTGCGTTTTCATTGTTTTCCAATTTTGCCATCCTAGTCCCGTTCATTGGATGTCTTTTGTTGCCTGACTGAATTATTTTTAATTTTGTAATTTCCCTTGGATTTCAATTTGGGAGACCCACGTTCAATGCCCCATCCTGCCATGGAATCTCACTGGGTGACCTTGGGCAAGTCACCCACTCTCAGCTTAACCTGCCTCACAGGGGTGTTAGGAGGATAAAGTGGAGGGGAGCAGAATGATATTAGCCGCTTATACAGTGATGCACAAATGAAACCTTTGATTCATTCAAAGAATTCTGAAAGTGGCAGTTGAGCAATATCTTTATTAGGACCTGCTAAACAATCACAGACCAGTGAGCCTGCTTTCGAGTTCATGAGCAAAAACTACAGAAGGAAGAGGGGATCCTATACCAAAAAGCACAATCCTGCAGGTTGTAATCTTTCCGAGACAGAACAATGCTGGAAGTGTTACAGGGACTTAACTAGGTTAGGCTGTGCTTGGTACAAGGACGAAGACTCAGGAGAAAATTAGAGGATGGCCACTCTCCCTTTGAAAACAGAAAAATCAGCAGTTAGTCAGTTCGGCATCTGGCTTTAATCCGAATGCAAAGTTCCCTGCTCATCCTTGTATTAAGAAAATCTGGTGATTTATTTTAGGAGGCACAGTAAGTGATCTCCGCGCTCTTGAGTCTTGCAATACGGCCTTGCAAAACTTGCAAACCGACTGCCTCCCACAGCCAGGTGCTAAGGCACACCTAAAAAGGCAAAGGTAGTCCCCTGTGCAAGCACCGAGTCATTACTGACCCATGGGAGGACGTTGCATCACGACGTTTTCTTGGCAAACTTTTTGTTATGGGGTGGTTTGCCATTGCCTTCCCCAGTCATCTACACTTTACCCCCAGGAAACTGGGTACTCATTTTACCGAACTCAGAAGAATAGAAGGCTGAGTCAACCTTGAGCCGGCTACCTGAACCCGGCTTCCGCCAGGATTGAACTCAGGTCATGTGCAGAGCTTGGGCTGCAGTACTGCAGCTTGCCACTCTGCACCACGGGGCTCTTCTAAGGCACACCTAACCCAAGATTTATTAAACTGGTCATCCTTAGCGACAGAGGATACAGTATTTGGATTTGAATCTGGGATCCAATCCCCCCTCAGCCATGAACCGTACTTTCTTTCAGCCAAGCCTTCCTTCCAGTATCATTGTGAGGATCAAGCAGAATAACTCTTGTTGTGTTTTACTTTTGAGTTCCTTACAGGAAGGGCAGGGTGTAATTGGTAATAAAACTTTCTGTTCTTCCAAACTTTTGCAGTGAAACTGTTAGGGTTTTCAACAGGAATGACAGCTATCTCACTAGGAAACCTCATAAGGAAGAGTAGGAGACATAAATGTACTCTAAGGGGTAATTAATCATGATCTTTTTTTTGAAAAAGCACTGAACACGCAGTCCATTTAAACTCACTAAATTATTGCACATTTTAAAATGACAGGATAATTACTAGTCCACCTTTTTGTTAAAAAATCCCATATCCTTGAGTAGCTTACATTTTTGGAAATCACTTTGCATTTGCCTTGTAAGTCTCAATTGCTTTCCTTCATCCCTTCCTTGGAAATTATCTTCTTACTCCTGACCATAAGTTTGTTGAGTTTCTTCAGCTGACCCAGACTTTCCCAAGCATTTCTGAAAGGTTCTGGACTGGTTGTGTTCTAAGCAGGAAATGTCTGGTTATCTTTACTAGGCAAATGGATGGACTCCATGCCAAATGTTTTTGGGATGGTTTTCAGTCATTCAGAAGTAACTTGCTCCTCCAGACCTATTGTTCCCCCTCCTCCCCTCCTCCTATTTCATTTAATAAAATTATGGCATCTATGACCCCTGTCTGTGCCCCAAAGCAAGGATTAAAACTCTAACCACACGAAAACAGCCATAAATAATGAATCCATTGTTCATATGAGTTCCCACCAACCCTCTAGATTATACAGCAGACTCAAGTAACAGGGCGTTTTGTCTACTGTTCAGCTTCATTTTCTACCACATTGCAACCATTCATCCACCCCACCTCTTTTCTTTGTGTCAAAAATATAATCTGAGCACCACCTCATTGGTTCTGCTCATGGTTCTGTCATACACACCACCACTCACTCTTGGGCCAACTTCTCACTGAGGTAGTAAACCTGTATAATAATAATTATAATTACAATAACAACAACATTCGATTTATATACTGCCCTTCAGGACAACTTAATGCCCACTCAGAGCGGTTTACAAAGTATGTTATTATTATCCCCACAACAAAACACCCTGTGAGGTGGGTGGGGCTGAGAGAGCTCCAGAGAGCCGTGACTAGCCCAAGGTCACCCAGCTGGCTTCAAGTGGAGGAGTGGGGAATCAAACCCGGCTCTCCAGATTAGAGTCTTAACGCTCTTAACCACTACACCAAACTGGCTCTCAGGGCTGAGATGCTAGCCTGGTCTAGAGAAAAATCCAGAAAGAATAATGTAATATCTTTTCTTAGGACCAACCAAAATATCACAAAATGGTGTGCAAGCTTTCAAGTTCTCCAGAACTCTTAATCAGGCTGCATGCTTTTAAAAAAAAAGAGGTGTGGAAGGAAGATGTTTCAGGCAATGTTGTTAAGGCCTATAGGCTTAGAGCCCACAGAAGAATTTCACAGGAAGGGAAGAGGACAATGTTGGCTGCTTCTTCCCCTAATTCTGCTCTCAGGATGTTCCTTGGGGTCCCCTCTTCCCAGGGTAAGGTTGCCAGACCTCCAGCTATGGTGGAAGATCTCCCACCAACAACCATTGCTGTCTTCCACCAATTGAAATAGCAGCAGGAAAGAATATTTTTTTAAAAAAATGCTGGTGTTGTGCACAGCATGACATCAGTTCAGAGGAAACTCTGGAAGTGATGTCATTTCAATCTAGGAATTGCTGGAAACTCTATGGTTTCCTATGGGTGTGATGTCACGTCTGGTTTCCCTCAGCACCTGAGAGGAAATTAAACAGGTAATGCTTGTGGGCTGCTTAAGGCCACAGTGGGCTGTGATAAATAGGCTCAAGAGGAGTATCTGGACCTTGAGGTGGAGTCTGCCCTGGTGTTCTCCCAGAATTACACCTGATCTCCAGACTACAAAGATCAATCCCCCTGGAGAAAACAGCAGCTTCAGAGGGTAGACTCTATGGCATTTTATTTATTTTACAAAATGTATGCCTTCATACAGGCTACCAAAGTAGTTAACAAATTAAAAGCACACAATAAAATCACATCTGAGCTCCCTCCCCTTTCCAAACTCCACCTTCCCCACCCAGGCACCACTCCCAAATCTCCAGGAATTTCCCAAGGTGGGAGTTGGCAACCCTATTTATCTCTCCTATAAGAACTCAGTGGGAAAGAGCCCATTGGATTTCAACTAGAGGGGAAAACAAAGGTTGAATCCAGACTAAATTTTCCATCAGCAGAATAGAACTTTTCTGCCTCCTGCAAGGCTGCAGATCTCCACAAAATGCTGCTCTTGGAGGATATGGGACCCTCCGAAACGTCATGGGGGGGGGGGTCTGCATAGAAAGGAGGAGTAGGTAGAAATTGCCACTTTCGTCCAGCCCAGTGAATTTGGACATGCCCCTGGATCAGAGATGGGCAAAACTTGCCAGATTTAAAAGGGCAAGTAAGAGCCTGTACATAATGGGGAACTGGGCCCTGATGGTTTCTATCAACTGGGTACAGTGGTGGGATAAAGGTACAGATCTGAGGCACTTCCGTTTGTCTGGTGAGAGATTGTCTTTAGAAGTTAACTGCTTATTAGACACAACCCCTCTGCCCCTGAGTGGCAGTAAATATTTTTGCCCCTGCTGTCCAGGTGAGGAGTTTGGCCCTCAACCCATTTGAGTGCGACAACTTTGTTGCAAAATAAAAGTGTCAGTCATTCACACATTTGCTGGGCTGAAAGAACCTTTCCCCAAATGTAGAAAGAGGCGAGCGCACTGAAAATGAGCCTTTCTGTCCTCAGAAGGAATAACTGGTGCTCCCAAATGAAATGAGGAATTGGGCCTTCCACCCCCATTCTCACCCCTCCTCAAAAAAGGGACACTGTTGCTCTCACATTTCATAGCCATCACATCTGGCTTAAATATGCTCACCACCTTGTCACTCTGCCATAAACCACATGCATACCCAGACGGCGTGAACAGCTCTGCTGTGCTTCACCAAAACTCTTCATGTATGGCTGCAGCTGCTGGGCAGGAGGCAGGCACTAGAAAGCCAAGCCTGGAGAATCAGTACGCGAAAGGAAGCGCTTCCCAGAAGCCGAGATGCTGTCAGCCTGAATGCAAATTGAAATCCAACTTCAGGGAGGGAGAGGCATTGGGGCTGAAAGAAGAGCAGGGAAACAACTGTTTTGTTTCTCAAAGAGGAACTCCAGCAACCATGTTCTCAGATGTAAAATTCTTTACCCAGAATCCCTCATCTATAAAGATTCTCTAGGCACTCAATGGGAGATAAATACTCAACACTTGTTAGGGGCACTGTCCTCTATTCTTACCTCATATATTCCCACACTAAGCCCTGACATCAAGAGCAAATGCTCTGCTGAGCCTGGAACTTACTACCTGGGTACAAGTTACCAGCGATCTGTTGGAAGAAAGGCCTGATGATGTATCTTGCTCGGACCTTCAGGACTGCAAGCCGAGTCAAAGGAAGGCAACAACCATAGAGTCAGTAAGACAGATAGGCTGCTAACAGTCTCCTTCCTTCTCTTCCCTCACTCTTCTCCCCTGCATGCATCAGGAGAGGTAGCATGGTGTCTCCTCCTGAGAGAGAGGGCCTACTTACAATCTAAAGCCATCCTAGCTAGTTAGATCAGTTACTTGTTCTATCTCTCCACTAAACTTACGTAAATATATTTCTTTAGATAAACAAAGAGTTATTGGTTCTCTTACTTGGATAAGAGTTTTCTGCGTGTAGTTTGCTTAGGTAACATGGCTTAACTAAAACCCAATATGATCTCTCTGGGCTCGCAAGAACCTGACTCCTCACACCTATAATGTGACTTGGAGGCGGTAGGAGTGAGCCATTGTTGTCCAGTCAACCTAGAGTTCATTTTTTTCCTGTCGAACTCTAGTGTCCAGAGGTGCTGTAACTAGTCATTTCTACCTCAGGACAATTTTACACTCCACTTTTCCCTGTAGCATTGTGAGAAAAACACGAGAAAAATAATTTTCTGTACCTAAGAATTATTTATTTATAAACTGAAAGATCCAGAGGGAAACTTAGGCTGCAAATAATTTTTTTAAGTTTCTTTTTTATTTCTGGATTCTCTTCAGGGGGCTAAGATCTTTCTGAACTTTAAGCTGCCAAGACACCTACACTTCCCAATAAACCTTGAGGTAAGAGAACAAGTTTAGCATTTACAGAGCAGCAGGAAGGGGAAGGGAAATACAGGCACCTGTATTTCCCTTCCTGCTGCTCTGTAAATGCTAAACTTTAAGCTTCCAGGACGCCTACAGATCCCAGCAAACCTTGAGGTAAGAGAACACGTGCTGAACCTGGGTATTTCTTCTCGTGTGTTTTGGCTCTTAGATTGCCCTCCACACAGCGGCGCGGAGGGCAATCTAAGCTCCCCTCTGTCTGGAAATCAGGGGGCGGGGCCACCAGCCATGTGACCATTTTCAAGAGGTTCCAGAACTCCGTTCCCCCGCGTTCCTGCTGAAAAAAAGCCCTGATTATCTCTGTGTGTAAAGTGCTGTCAAATGACAGAAAACTTATGGCAACTCCATAAGGCTTTCAAGGCAAGAGACGTTCAGAGGGGGCAGGGGGCAGAGGCTGGGAACAGGGGATCCCCTACCCCACCAGGGGACTGGTAGCCCTACCAGGGCATGTGTCAGCACATGTTGAAGTGGGGCAGCTGCCAGGGGCCACTGCTGCTGACTTCCAGCTCTTGCATCCCCTCTGACGCCTGTGCTCACACCCTTCCACTGTCTGCCTCTAAGTGCTTTGTCACTTCTGCTCCCGGCCGCATAAGCTGCCCAGTGCTGCTGGAGAACATGCGCAAAGTGTTGGAATTCCAGGTGGCCATGGCTGTGGCACTCCTAGCTGCACCCACCACCCAGCGCCATCAGGGAAAAGCACCATCAGGTAGTGAGGGCAGCTGTGACTTCAGGTGATCGGAGAGCTTGTGATTGGGCAATGGAAGAACACACAGGCCACTGGGGGGCATGTGGGTGGGAGGGCAAGAAGGGGAGCATAGTAATAGGTATAGGGGGGTCCTGAATACTCTCTGCCCCAGGGCTTCCCCAAAACCTGGATCTGGCCAGTATAGGATGACAGGGTGGACAGATCCAGGCAAGGTACCAGGGGGTGCCTTTAAATGGAGGTGCAGGCAAGGACCAAATCAGGGAGTTTTCTACACCAGATGCTATAGTAACCCATTGCAAGAGGTTGGGGACTAGGGCCCTAATCCTGGCCCCTTCTGAAGCATGCACTGCCGTTAAGTAAATAAATATTTGTAATTATAGCCTCCCTCTTAGCAATTTCAGTCTCCATGGTGGAGAAGACAAACTAAATAACCCTGTTATGCATATTTTTACAAAACAACACATTAGTTTAAAAAAAAAATTAAGAAAAGCTATTGCTGTTGCTCTTGGCTTCTTCGTGGTGTCCACCACCCGCCCCAACATATATTTTGAAACCCAAGGCAGCGCTGATTGAGGTTTCATTGCGCAAACCATTTGGCCTTTATTAAAAATACAGACAACCATCACCTAAAGTTTTCTACAAGCTACAGAGAGAGTTTCAAAAATATGAACAAAATTATTAACGGACTGTAGAGGGACTTAAACCCGAACCCCTGAATCTTTCACTCAGTGCCCCATGCGCAGCCCTCTGTTAGGGAGTCTGTCTTGCTTTGGAAATCCATTAAACATTTGGGGCAATTCCCAGTCAGCTTCATAAATCTACTGCTGCTGTAAGGCCAAGACTTCGTCAAGATGAGCAATGATTTACTTAGGAGCACCGGATGGGGAATCGGGATTCTCTCTCCAAGAAAAAAAGGGCGGGGGGGATGATGTGTCAACAAAAGTATTAAATAATTCTCAGAACGGAGGATAAGCTTCCAACTTTGTGGATTTATTTAAAAAAAATAGAGATCCTATCCGTTCCCATTTCTGGAGTTTAGTCTAGAAATTATAGATTTTTAAAATGGTGCAATAGCTAAACAAAGCTGGAGACAAAGTCTCTAGTCCTGTGAGAAATTCTCGCATTTAAGCCCTACTGAAATGAATGGGAGAACTCCCATACGTTTGAATGGAGCTCATTAAGAGAACTTCCTTGTGGTTGGTGACTAAGGAGAAGCCTGAAAGACTTCCAGACCACTGACTGTCTTGTTATAAAATAAATTAATTGAATAATGCTTATAACACCGAAGAAATCCAGCTGTGTGTCCCATGTTTTTCAGCTGGCAACTCAAAGGAGCTCATTAAATTTTAAGCCGATCCCTCTAGATGCCTCTTTAATATCAGTTTGATCTGCAGCAAATACCTGACCATGTTAGTGTCCTCCACATCATGAAAAGTTTTACCTGTCCATTTCCATACTGTAAGCTTCTATTCAAGGAGCAGGACATTTTTTGCCTTGCCAGTTGGCAACCCGTTGGCTTCGACAAATTCTACAGTTGGTTAATTGTCTCTTATCTAGCATCTCATCAAAGGGCATAAATTGCTGGAGGAAGAATCATAGTTTTGCCTGTGCCCACCTATCCCCCATAACAAAATCTCACTGCTCAAGCAAAACTATTATTCCAGGGAGAGGATTCAATCATAGCTCTCTCCCTGGCATGCTAGATTTATATACGCTGGGAGATTTTGAAGGGGGAACTTGAGACTGTCCTGCAGTTTGAAACAATACATTTCCAAGAGCTCTGTCCACATCTTGCGCAATCGTTGTTTTTACCAGAATTTCCACGGTATGCATGCATATTTAGCCATTGTGAACAGTTAACAAATCTGTATTAAGTGATCCCTAATATGCATTTTTTTAAAACCCCATGAAGCATCTTGCAGGGACTAAGCTCTACCTAGTCTAATACGCTTCTCAGCAAGCCAAGCATCCAGGTCTATTGAGAGCCACCTTGAGGCCCTAGATCAAGACTTGCTTTGGATCCACTCTCCCAGGACCCAAATCTAATATCTAATTAAAGCAAATCACATCACTTGTCATTAGCATGGCTAGACTAATAGTGCAATCCTAAGCAGAGTTACTCCAGTCTAAGCCCACTGATTCCAATGGGCTTAGACTGGAGTAACTCTGCTTAGGATTGCACTGTAAAAAAGGGCCCACTCTACATGTTGCATTTATATCACACTCTTCTTCCAAGGAGCTCAGGACAATGTGTATGTCCCCTGCCAGTTGTATCCTCTCAACAGCCCTGCAAAGTAGGCTAGGCAGAGGAAGTGAGAAAGTGACTTTTCAAAAGCATGCCTTCCCTTTCTCTTGCCATCAATGTAGGAGGCACTAAATTTATAAGTGCACTTTGGTTTCACCTTGCCTGGCTCCCAGGGTCCCCTGAACCCCCTTCATGCCTCATGTGGTCCAGTAGATACTGGCCAATGGTTTGCCAGAGGACCCCCATCTAGCATCTGTAGATCCTTCCTTCCCGCCATGGGATTTATGTGTAGATCACATGGCTTGAAACAGGCCATCCTAGGGGGAGCCATTTTTTCAGAGTGGCTGTCTCCTTCTCTGGCAGATGTCCTGTGCCTTCAGAACCAGAAATTCAGCATGAAATGGAGATGCATTGATGGTAGAAAGGTATATCTGTTGAACATCTACCTATTAGGCACCAATTAAAGGCATAGGAGCACACTCAGGAAGAAAGGTGGCATCCCTAATTACTGCTACCGGTTTGTCTAACTCTACATTGAGATTAAATTAAAGGAACAAGTTGCCTCCTTACCTTCCTTGCACCAGTTCAGGTTGGACATCGTGGCAAATCTGTGTGCGGAGCCGCCGTGCTCGCTGCCTGCCCGCTGGAGCTTATTCAGCAGCCACCGCAGCTGTATCTTGCTCATCAAGTGAGCGAGGGACAGTGGGCACTTTGTTATGGGCCACTCTTGCAAACACTTGAGGTTGCTAACAGGCCTAGAGAGAAGTGTCCTGTCCTTTTAACAGAGGGTTAAAGGGATGTTATTTACCTCTATACCATGAAACATTTCAGCTGTCCATTTCTACACCTTAAGCCTCTATCATCCTGCACTGATCCTGCACTGGGCAGGGGGTTGGACTAGATGGTCTGTATGGCCCCTTCCAACTCTATGATTCTATGATCATAGGAACAGGGCATTGTTCGATAGGCTTGTGGGCAACCCTACAAACACTGCGTAGTCCTTTGCTGGAGTTTTATCAGCTGTACTTAATGAGCTTGATTTCAAAGGGAAAAGAAATGTGTGGTTGTCTTGAAACAGGGCTTCTCTTTTTATCTGTTTAACAGGATAGCAAGATAGAAATGGCTAAAATAAGTGCATACTTAATGACAAACTAAGAGCCAGCTTAGTTAGAGAGTCATATCACAATACAGAGAGTAACACGGTAAAAAACTTACAAAAGCAGAGAAAATCCCGTGTTGACTTACTAATAAGAATTAATATATCAATCAAGGTACAAATATATGATATTTAATCATAATCCACAACAACTTAAGTCCACAGCAGAGCGTCTTAATACACAACAATAACCTTATAAAAACTCAGACCCACAGTTGGAGTAATAATTCATACGAGTGCTACACTATTACAGACCTTAAAATATAAATATAAACTGCTACACTATTACATACCTTAAAATATAAATATAAAGTGCTAGCACTTTATGAATTATTACTCCAACTGTGGGTCTGAGTTCTTATAAGGTTATTGTTGTGTATTAAGAAGCTCCAATGTGGACTTAAATTGTTGTGGATTACAATTAAATATATATTTGTACCTTGATTGATATATTAATTCTTATTAGTAAGTCAACACGGGATTTTCTCTGCTTTTGTTAGTTAGAGAGTCAGACTAGGATCTGCAGGACTGAGGTTTGAACTTGAATCTCCACTCTGCCATTCAGGGGCAGCGCCAGGGTTTTTGGTGCCCACAGCTGTCCCTACGTGTGTGCGCACATAGTGCGCACACGTGCGCCCCAGACTGCGTGATGATGTCACTGCATGATGATGTCACTGCATGATGACATCATCAGCAAGCTGGCCCCATTGGCCAGCGGGTGGCTAAGACGGCGCATGGAGGCTGCCTGCACTCCCAGTCGGGCGTGGCAGGTGGCTGGGGAGGTTCCGCATGCCGCCCCGGACACCTGCCGTGCCTGGCGCGTGGCTGCTGCGCCCAGCTGGAGGGGGTGGCGGTAGCGGCACGGGGCTGGCCCGCTGCAGCAGCTGCAGGCCAGGCACGCCAGCTCCATGGCATGCACCTCCGCCCCTGGTGCCCCCTCCGGCGCCTCAGCACCTGCAGCACCCACCTCACCGCCTCAATGGTGGCACTGGCCCTGCTGCCATCGAAGCTTGCTGGCTGATCTTGGCCCAGTCACACCCTCTCACCCTAACCTACTTCACATGAGCAAGATTTGGGTCCAGCAGCATCTTAAAAACCAACTAGATTTCCAGGGTATGAGCTTTTGAGAGTCAAAACTTCCTTTGTCAGATACCTCACAGGGTGGCGGTTGTAAAGATAAAATGGAGATTGGGAGGATGCTGTTGTAAGCTGTTCTGGCTCCCCACTGGGAGAAAAATATTTAAACAAATAAAAGCTATGAGAGGATCCATTTCTTCCACTCCCTGTTTTACTAACTTAAAATTACTTTGTGTTTAGGATATATAAGCATAAAAGAGGAAGAAGAACAGACGGTTTTGGTGGTTATTTGGAGCTGGGATGATGCAGTTGAAATCTAGACACTGGTCTAAAGGATTCTTCATGGATATCAGTCATAGATCTAACCACTTGGTTTTAATTTCCTGAAAAACAAATGTTTTTATTGTACATTTGAATACGCAATTGTCCCAAATGTTTCCGTAGGGCAGACCACAGTCTGAAATTATTACCATATTATTATTAAGACTTCTAACAAAACGTACCTGCCAAGTGCCTAGAGGCCCCTGTCTGCCTGTACACAATTAAAACACATGTAACAGATTATTTAAAAGATATAAAAGAAAGAGTTGAGCCAGCTGTCAGGCTTAGGCTGCAAATCTTACGCACACTTCTTTGGAAGTAAGTCCTGTGTAACTCGGTGTGGCTTTTTATAAGCATAGGAACAGACTGGTAGGTGACTGGAAGGAAGTACGCTAGTCTTATTCAAAAATTTAGGCTAAGTTGGAAACAGTTGCAGGATCAGGTGCCGAAGGTAAGTCTTGACTGGATGGAATGCAGGGTAGGGCTGGATCGAAAACGTAGAAATAAGACAAGAGTGGATCCAGGGGCACCGAGCTTCTTCTCCCTTTAACAAAGGATCAGCTGTACCTACTATCAATACATGGTTTAACAAGGTTTGGGATTTCCTATTGATGGAGAAAATTACTGAAAAATTATACCTTCAAGATAATCCTGCAAGTACCACAAACTTTTATGCCAAATGGGAACCCTTTCTAGACGTTCTATCTAAAAATGACCTTTTATTAACAAAACCACCATATACAAAAGTTATGGATATGGAAACATGGGGACTATGGTGAACATCTTTAATAGAAATTTATATTGAAATTGTTATTGTTACAAATATGTGCTACCTGTTTAAATGATCAAAATTTAAGTTAACAACTATTTGTACAGACGATAGTAACTCTGTATTAAGAATTGGTTAAAATCTGATAATGTTACGTAGTCTTATGTTGCGTGATACTTTGTGTTATAAGTTATAAATAAAATAAAATATTAAAAAAAACAAAGGATCAGCTGAAGCTTTTCATGCCATGGAGGTAAATAACATTCCATTAAATCTCTATTAAAGGGGCAGGACATTTTTCTCCACACAGTTGGCAACTTTGGTACAAAGGTAGGCAAAAAGATATAACCCATACTATTGTATTGGGTTGTCCTATTGTACTATGTAGCCCATAGTATTGAAAAATACCATATTTGTTTACTCCTTCCCAGCTATCCGCATTAGTCTATTTATTTTTATTTAGGAGATTTCTATGCCTCTTTAGAGTCTGGGTTGAGAGGCTTACAATTAAGGAAGCAAGATTCCTTCTCTAGCACCCTATATGTTGGGCAACAGCGCTGTAAAATATGGTTAATCAATTTCTGCCTCTTTTCTGACTTAACCATAGCCAAGGTAGCCTGGTCCCCTTGACCAGGTTTTCCAGCTCCCTTTCCTGGATTTCTAGTTCTTTGTTTGAAAGTGAAGTATGAGTCCAGTCCTTTTGTCTGTGGAAATGGAAAGAAAACTACGCATGTGGTATTCTACTACCCCACTACAGAGTAAGAAGAAATTCTGTTTTCATCTTCTCACCCAGAGGCCCACAATCTTTCTGAGCCTGCAGGCACCTTTAGAATTCTGACACAGGGCAGTGGATGCAGCCGAAAAATGGCCACCGCAAGAGGCAGCACCAACCACAAAATGGCCACCGCAAGAGGCAGAGCCAATCACAAAATGGCCACCACCAAAGGAAGAGCCAATCACAAAATGGCCACCGCAAGAGGCAGAGCCAATCACAAAATGGCCACCACAAGAGGCAGAGCCAGCCACAAAATGTCAGGGAGTGAGGTCATATATGACTCTAATAGTAACTCTTCAACATTTCAGGCAGCAACTTTGTTTAGCAGGATGCCTTTTTAAATAAACACATTGTTTTAAAATATTTTCATGCCTATATACACACAGCTTTACCTTCAGCCACTCAGTGAAGATGCTTGTGCTGTGCTGTGCTGGCATCTACAGTAAAAGCAGCATTTAAAAAAAAAATTTCCTTAGCTAATCATCTCTCCAATGGCCAGTCAGAAGCCCTCCTGGGCAAAAGCACCATCCAGCCCTGCCCACTTACCAAAAACACTTGGTGGTACCCCATAGGCACCATGTGTTAGGCCTGGCTAGAGGACTCTCTCAGACGCTCCACTTCATCAGACACAGCTACATGAGTTAAAGGTAGGGGTACCATTCCCCCGCCCAGCGTGGGGGAGCCCCAGCTCCCACATTTCCCCCCACGCCCACTTACTTGACTGGTGGGGGGGTGTTCTCCCTGGGCAGCGCAGCGCACCCCTGGGCGGCCCCCATGCCCCAAATCATGCCCCGCAGAGGGCCCATTTCGAGTAGAATCAGGCCCCGCAGCGGGCAATATAACCCCTAGGGAGCGCGGGGTTTTTACCTGTGCAACTGCCGTGGTCGCTGCCACTTCCAGAAGTAACAGCGCTGTGCAGCCAGCATGATGATGTCACTTCCAGAAGTGACGCCATCATGCCAGCTCTGGGAGCGCGTGCGGGGGGCGCGCATGCAGAAGGTCACCATGGAGCAGGGGAAAGGTAAGTGCTAGGTCCCAATCCTCCCACCAGGAGTATAGAGGCACCTGGCAATCCTAGTTAAAGGTCTTTAAGATTTCCACTAGTAGAACACTGTACAGAGTAATTGCCTAGAATGCCGAAGTGAAACACTTTCAGAAAAGTTATACCCCCAGTCTCCTCCCCCCGAAGTTGAATGAAAGCCAGTTGAAGTCAGAGCGTAGATGCTAGGAGATGGAGAGTGGAGTTCCCACGGCCGGTTCCCAGATGCTCACTCCCACCTGCGCTGATAACACAGTTCAGCTAAGATAGTAGCAGACACTCAGAGAAGGAAATAGTGAAGCAGCTATTCTACTCTACTTCGATTCCCCACCCCCAACCCCAACCCCCAATAGCTAGATAACTTCATGTATGGCAGGCAGGCAGGCTGGCTTGCTAGCTTGTCTGCCACCATGTTGGAGACCCCTGTCCTAGCTAATGGATGCAAAAGGTACTGGGATAACTGGCAAGCACCAGTCAGTTACTTATCAAATAACATTTTATTAATTAATCTGTAACTATATTAAGTTACCAGTATTTAGTTCTGCTGTCGGCCTACATTCCCTTGCTCTGGTGTGCCCTTAAGGTCCCTGGCCACACCATTTCTTGCTGTAGGCCAATAAGCCCAACAGTCTTGGCTGTGAGAGCTTTGCAGCTGTGAGGACTGATGCTTAGTCACAGCACATGGGCTTCATTCCCTTCTCTTTCACAGCTGCTTTCCCCTGAGCATATGGGTGGACTCCTCTTCCCAGTTCCTTGTGAGATGTTTCTTTCCTTCCCCCTCCCACATACTTGCCATTGTCAGATAAAAAAGAACCCACTCATTAGCTCAAGGGAAAGCAACTGCTGCTAAAGAGGAGCAGTAAGGGAATAAGGTTGCTAACTGGCCAGGAAAAGAAATGTTCTAGCTCTTTGAGGGCGGAGGAAAATGCTGCTTCTCATGCCATGGAGCTACATAACACCATCTGATAACTGCTGCCAAGCAGACCAAACTGATATTAAAGGAATAGCGAGGGGGACCAGTTTAAAAGCTGGCAACTCTACAAAGTAGGGTTGCCGCCTCCAAGTTGGGAAATTCCTGGGGATTTTGGAGGGTGAAGCCTGGAGAAGACAGGATTTGGGGAGGGAAACCCCAAGAGATCGGTTGTAATTCCAGGAGATCCCCTGGAGGCTGGTAACCCTACTACAAAGGGAGGAAGGTGGTAAAAGTTTGAGAAACCAGCAGAGAAAGTGGCAAGGAAGGTCATCTTGCCTCAACTGTAGAGCTAGGCAAGGGAAGAGTGAGACTGATGTGGTACAGCCTTTTCCTGGTGCCGAAAAAGGCCAACACCACCGTAGGATTGACAGCTGACCAAAAAATTGGCCTAGTCTGTGTGATAACAGACATTTGAACTGAAGAAATCAGCAAGCAAACCTTTTTACAAAGTACAGATAAACAATGTTACCACGTCTGGAGATCAAGATGCTTCCAAAAATACAGGAACAGAGACTGGTTTAAATTGTTAGCAGCCCTTACCTCCCTTTGCATGCAGAAAAAGCAGCATGAGAAAGGGACCTAGGCTATATTTCTTCCTGAAGTGCTACTTTCTCTATGTGGTTTTTAATGTGGGGGAGCACTCGAGTATACCATTCCTTGCGGCAGTCTGAAGTGATACAATGCAGTTTTGTCTACATTGGCAGAGAATCCCAATAAAGTCTTTCCCTAACCTGGGTTTGTTTTTTTTTAGCAAAGGTTCCCTAAAGAGCCCCTCCCCTGCATTTCTGTCTGCTGCTATTCTGGAATGCCCTGGGGCTGAACTGTGGAAGGCAGAAGATACAGTGGGTAAATGTGATTTATTTTATGGTCAAGTGTGAACATAAACTCTGATGGGTTATTTTTGGTCTCTGGCTCCTTCCTTGCCATTCCCCTATAACCAGGGCTTTTTTCAGCTGGAACACGGTGGAACGGAGTTCCGGCACCTCTTGAAAATGGTCACATGGCTGGTGGCCATGGAGCGGTGCGGAGGGCAATCTAAACTCCCCTCTGTCTGGAGATCAGGGGGCGGGGCCACCAGCCATGTGACCATTTTCTCTGAGGGCGATTTAAACTTTAAAAAACTCCTCCCTTGTTCCAGCTGGCCCAAAGTGACATCATTGTGCGGTCCTGAGTTCCACCACCTCTTTTCCCAGAAAAAAAAGCCCTGCTTATAACTAACAGACATAGGACATTTTACTTTTATTTTAATTCTTTCCATAGATGCTTCGGGCGGGGGTGGGGGGGAGGCCGAACAAAACATATCAGGTACAATCCAGTAAAACCAATCAAAACAAAAAAAGTACTAAAGCCAGTGAAAGAGCTATTAAAATACAATCCCTGAGTGAAAAAAATACCTCATTCCTTCTCAACGCTGGCAATTTAAAATCAGCAGTAATAACAATGTCTTACAGAGGTTCTGGATAATATAAAGGCCTACTGGGAGATGTTCCTCCAGAAACTCCATTGCATTGAATGGGAGCAGCTGGAGAACATTGTTATGGTAAGTGAATGGGTGTCTATATTACCAGGCTGATCCATCTTTACTATAATTTCCCATGAAGTACATCAACCACGAACACACCCATGGCTACTTTCCTGTATCTTAGCCAAGACATATGGAAATTCCCTGCAAATCATACAACATGGGCAATCAATGCCAGAGGACCATAAATACAAATCTCAAATGGGACTGTAGATCTGATCCAGGTCACAGCAGGCTAATGGGGTGTCCCTCTCTCCAAAAGCTACATCCCGACCAGCTACTCTGCAGGCAATTTCTGTCAAAAATATCAGATCCATTTAGGGATCCGATTCCCCCAGTGGGGGCAGGAGATTCCCCACTTTCATCCTCTGCCCTCCACCATCACTTACCTGGCTGGCAGAGAGGAAAGATGCAGGAATGGGCCTCCCAGGCGCATTCCCAGGGCAGTGCAATAACATCACTTCCCAGGAGTGATGTCATCGCACTTCCTTGAGAGCACTTGGTAGCAGGTTGACGTCACTTCCTGGAAGTTATGTCATCACACAGGGGCACACGTGCAAAAAGCATAATGGGAGTGGTGAAAAGGTAAGTGCCAGGTCCCCCCTCCCCCCGGGAGGGTAAGGGGACCTGTCAACCCTAGGTCTATTCCATACCTAGATAGTTTGAGCTGGGGGTTCCTGAGAACAATTTGAAGGGGTCATCATAGTGGGGGGGGGAGAGATGACAAGATTTATTGGGGTGGCCCAAGGAATGCTTGGGTGGGGTGGGCCTCTATAAGCAACCCTATAGCTATGGACCTTTGATTTTATTTGGTTACTCCATTTATACCCCGCCTTTCTCACCAATAGACCCAAAGCAGCTTACATCGTTCCCCTCCCCTCCATTTTATCCTCACAGCAACCACCCTATGAGGTAGGCTAGGCAGAGTATGTGTGACTGGCCCATGGTCCTCTCGCAAGCTTCCATGGCAGAGAGGGGATTTAAACCTAGATCTCTCAGATCCTAATCTGACACTCTGACCACTATACCACAGGGGTTGTCAGTGTGCCCATAAAAATAATACAAAACTAGCAGAAATCTCATTATGATGGGCGGGATGTATGTGAAGAAGTGCTCGTATGCTGCAAAGCTCCCAGTGTCCCACAGCATAGTCTGAGCATGGGTGCACATCACCTGCACAGTGCCAATGAGGGCTGGCCATCCAGTGCCAAAGGTGGGACTCTCACATCAACATCTGCAAGAACAATGCATTACTTTCCTCCTGAACAGACTACATTTATTTGAAATAAAGGGGTGCATTCAGGGAAACGGTAAGGGTCGGGCCTGGTTTCATGTTAAAACCAGCCATTGATGGGATCTCAAGTGGCTGAGACTGAGATGGGAAAAGATCTGGGGTCCTAACAGACAGCTAGACGAGACTGTTGATTCAGTGTACGGCAGTGATGAAGAACTCCATGTTGGTGATTACTAGAAAAGGGATTGGAAATAAAAGGGCCAACATGTCCTTATGTAGAGCTACGGTGTGGCCCCATTTGGGATACTGTGTATTGGTCTGGTCCCTGTACCTCAAGAGAGATACCACAGATCTGGGAAAGGTGCCAAAGGTGCCAAAATAATCAAGAGGTTACAACAAGTTCCCTATAAGGAAAGGCTAAGTTTAGTGAAAAGGTTAATTAAGGAGGTTCTTGTGGAAGTTGTTAAAGTTCTGGATATGGAAAAAGTGGATACTGAACATTCTCTCCGTACTATCACAGCTTGGAGGCACCCAATGAAGTTTATGGGCAATCGTTTCAGAACATACAAAAGAATTGCTTCACACAAGACATGTCTATGGGATTCACTGCCTCAAGATGTAAAGACAATTGGTATCTCAGAGGGCTTTAGAAAGGAATTGGACAAATTAATGGAGGATGGGCCCATCAATAGCAGTCATGAAAGCTGAACAGAACTTCAGGAGGCAATACAGCAGTGAATGCCAGTTGCTGGGAAAATGGGGGGGGGCTTTGGCCACTGAGCCTTTGCTTGTGGGCTTTCCAGAGCATCTGGTTGTCCCCTGTGAGAAAGGGAAGCTGGTTTGATTCAGGGCCAAACGAGATGTGACGCCTTTAAACAAGTTGGGTCCGGGTTCCATTACAGAATACCGCACAGAGAGTTCTAAAATGGGATAGCAAATGCTCCCAGGGCTGTTTCAGCTTGGAGAAATGGTAGGGCTGGGCAGAAGCCCTTCCCCCCATGGTCCCAATCCAAATCAGGTTCTTTCAAAATGAGTTCCCCGCAACTTCTGTGTGGCTGTGGCAAAAGCAAGTGGGGTCCAAGGAGCTGGACCTGGCACATTTAAAAATGCCACCTCTAGTCTGGTCCTCAGAAGGGTTTCTATGTAGGAAGAAAACAGAGGGGCCGCCTGGTCTACCCTCCCGGGTGTCCCTTCCAAGCAGTAAGGAGAGCTCACTGCTTGCTTCTGTACTTGCCTATCCGCTGAAGACTGCTAGGTCAGAAGGGGAGCACTGGTGCCCTTCTCCAAAGCCTAAAAGATTGTATTGGGATAGTATTGGCTTAAGGCAGAGCTTTCAGGGGCACTGATCTGGCCGTGGAATTACCTGGATTTGTACTGCGAAATATTAGAGAACCTCTAGAGCTCTTCCATCTCACACGTTTTCCTCCCCATAAAGGGAGGAGGTGCCCAGAAATAAAGATCCCTGCTAGCTTCAGGCCCCCCATGAAGTTTTTGCGTGCAGGAATCAAGAATGCAGGAAAACCCTTCCAGTGTGCGTGAGCCACACTAGGCCACTGGGAACAGCCATGTACTGTTGCGTTTTTCCACATTTAAAAGCTATTTCCTCCCCGCCCCTAATTATTATTTTTCAGTAAAATTGCTCATTCCCTGCTTTCCATAGAACCCTCAACCATGTAGGAGCTTGGGAATTGTCCAAATATAACATCCACACACCACTGAGTTTATTTTTTTTATATACACAGATATGTATAATTAAATCTAATCTGTTGACCACTTTATCGCTTAGGGTCAGGGAGACGTCCCAGATTTTAGAATATAAATTTGGCCAACTGAGTGTGCTGCTGGGGAAATCCTCTGTTCCTGTGTGAGAAATTAGCAGAGTAACTGCAGTGACTGCACACTGG
Source organism: Eublepharis macularius (assembly GCF_028583425.1). Lineage (NCBI taxonomy): Eukaryota > Metazoa > Chordata > Lepidosauria > Squamata > Eublepharidae > Eublepharis > Eublepharis macularius. The sequence continues at coordinate 19,515,675 of NC_072798.1, forward strand.
AAGTAATGGGAATTGACACAGACTCCAGTGTAGCTCTGTAAAATTACTTTACTAAGAGGATAAAAATAGGGTTACTTTGGAAGAAAATAATAAATTGCTAATAGGCTACATCTTGTTAGTTTAGGTAGATAGAGAAGACTGAACAGGTTAACTGATAGAAGACTGAACAAAGAGCAATAAAACTTCAGTATATAGCGTGACTTAATTGCCCCCCCCCCAATAAACAAGTTGCCTAATAGAAAATCCTAATTCTACTTCATTATGCTTAGAGACTCCCCCTTCTACAGCGGGAATCTTTACTCAAAGTCCTAATGGTTACATGCAAAGTAACTTTACTAATTCAGCAGGTAACACAAACAGTTTAACTCTTTCATGATTGGAATGAAAGCACTTGCAAATTCCCCACATCCTGACTGGGAAAGTTTTGCTTGAATAAATAACACTTTGCCATCAGAAAGTGCTCCCGACCGGCCTCCAATGAAAGAGAACCCCAAAGCAAAAGAACAGCCCTTAATGCTTGGATTCTTGAGGGGGGTGTTGAAGCAGACAAACTGAGCAGCCCTAAGCCAGTTGTCCAAGAATTCTACTCAGGTCTATTCAATGGGCCTTAAACCAAGGAAAGCGTTTTTAGGATCGCACATGACTGTTGCGCCATGCTCTCTTTCAAATGGCGGAACTCTGCTTGGAATGGCACTGCTAGCCTTGTGGAAATCTTAAAGAGCCAATCTTTGAAAATCATCCTGAAATCAAGTATTATTTGTTTAGATTATATATCAATTTTGCCTTTAGAATGTTTTTTTTTTAAGCGTTAATTTCCAGCCTCGCACATTCAAACAGCTCCTCAAAAGTCCTGAGAGTAAATTACACATACCTGACGCTATTACTGTACAGCAGGATTCAGCGTGGCCTGTGCCCTGAAGGGAGCTCTGGAACCTCCATGCTAGGGCTGGCGTGAGCACAGCCTGAGGTGGGGCAGTTGCTGGGACCCAGGATGTTTGGCAGGTCTCGTAACCACTGACCCCCAACCACGTTCCTCCCCTGCCACCCACCCACCCTTCCCCTCAGAAGCACGCTGCCAGCGTCACCTATGTTCCCTGCTGAACATGCTGCCTAGATCCACCAGGGAAGGACATGCAAGCGGCATGCAGTGTGGGAGCACTTCTGGCAGCCACAGGGGCAACGCTTCTAGCTACGTACACTTCACCGCACCATCTGAGCTTACAGGCAGGAGAGGACTGGCCAGGAGTACATACAGCCAGGTAGGAAAGGAAGCACAAGCTCCAGGTTGGGAAATTCTGGGAGATTTGGGGGTGTAGCCTGGAGAGGGAGAGGTTTGGGGAGTGGAGGGACCTCAGCAAGCTATAATGCCAGAGTCCACCTTCTTCCAAAACAGCCATTTTTCTCCAGGGGAATTGATCTCTATGGCCTGGAGATCAGTTGCAATTCCGGGAGATCTCCAGCTGCCACCTGGAGGCTGGTAACCCTAGCACAAGCAGAGGGGAGGAGTCCGTGAGCACTGGAGCAGCTCTGTGTCTATGCAACTTATAAAAACTACCTAATGTATTTGATCATAGCAATGGCTCTAAGGCCTTTGAGGTCCTTTGACCCCCTCATTCCTGCCAAAGAGAGGCATGCCAGGCTGCAAGCACATAGTAACCTATCAATCCTCATAAATGCCATCTAAGGTGGGCTCAGTATTGACCCTGTACTACAGAAGGGTGAAATCAAGGCAGAGGAAAAGGCCACCTACAGTGTCATCTTTTGCTTTACTCAGAACCCAGGCCTACTTTATTCAATGGTACTTACTGCCCTGATGTTCCCAAAATGTAGAATATAAAACTAGGGACATAAACAAGGGTTTATCTTCCTTCCTTCCACCGCCCTTTCCTACCCGCAAAGGAGAAATTAGGAGTTTGGTATTCTTTTTAACACTCTGGCTCCCCCTGCTGTTCATTCATATATTCAGAATTCAGTAGCGAATCTCAGCAGAGAGGGATGGTTTTGGAACAAAGGCTCCGGGTATTTTACAATGTTTTTCTTTCCAGCGAACACAACATCTCCCCGCCCAAACCAGATTTGTCCCAAGCCCCACAAGAACGATGCTGACTTTCCCCACTGCAGTATTTTGGATCCTGTTTGTAGTTCGAATAAAAGGCATCACAGCATCTCCCCACAGCAGGATCAGAGATGCTTACATGGCATTCTTTTTTGGTTCCAACAACAAATTAAATTCTACCTTTCACCACCCCCTCCCTTACTCTATAGGGCCACCACAGGTTGCTGGAAATCCCTGACTCAGGCATTGTGTATGAGAAAGATGCCAAATGGTAAGTAAAGATCAAATTCTGGAGAAAAGCCAGACTTGCTGTTGGGAACTCTTGTTTTCAAGCATGAAAACAGGGAAGAGCGCAAAAAGTTTACTGGCTACTGCTGTCACGTTGCCCTTAACATTGTACCGAGTCTTTTCCTTATAGCCGTCCGAAGGATATAGGTGGGACATTTGGGGAGCTGCTTCCTCACATAAAAGGCCCCAGACATTCCTTACCATGCACCTCCAGCTCCATTGCCTTCCAGTGGACTGCTTTGCAAGCCAAAAAAGCAGCATAAAAATCTAATGCGTCATTACCATTTCAGTCAAAGAATGTTTCCCCTCATTTCATAAAGATACCAACACAGAATTTTGCATGTGCAAACTGAATTATATTTGTCACTTGGTACAGATGCAGAAGCAGTTTAGTTCAGGAAAGCAAAGTAGTGCACGCATTTCAAACTTTCCCCACAATTTCCATTTTTTCCCTCCCCAGATACAACTTACTGTGATGTCTTCAAAATGTCTGAAAAGAATTTATCTGTATCCAGAAATATCTCCCCATTGAATGGTGGAACCCCTTGTAATTTTGTAAAGTCTCTTGTGAGATTTAGAAGTTGAAGCATTCTTTCCTCCTTCGACCTTTCCCAATCTGCTACGTATCGGTGCTGTAGGGAGAATGTAGCATTTGTGGCAGTTACAAAATTCATACTCATCCGTTGCACTTCCATAAGCCTCATCGTTGGACTGGCTCTTTTGGAGCCCTGTTGAGAATGCTAATTGCCAACCTGATCAAGACCTCAGCCGATGGAATCACTTTCATAATATAATTCAGGCCTGCAAAACTGGCACGCCCCCCCCAGCTGTAAACAACATGCCAATCTTATATGCATTTAACAGTGGCAGGCAGGAACAGAAAACAGTTCTATTGGGATTCCTGTGCATGGCTGCTGGGATGCCTTTAGCCTGATATGTCACTAGTTGTGCAGGTCTGATGCAATTCCTCCCTCCGACAGCAGGAAGTGAACATTCACTGAATTAAACTATACCAGATGATACTACAGGGAAGATCATCTACAACTGAGACAACATGTACAATGACATCGTGTATAAGACATCATGTAAAAGACAACCATGGCCTTGTAAGGCTACCTAGCAGTATCCCAAGGACAGGGCAATTGCATAGAGGTTTGCACTCAGAATGCAATCCCGTGCAAAGTTACTCCAGTCTAAGCCCAAGATCTTGGACTAGAGTAACTCTGCACAGGATTTGCATTGTCAGTGTGCAATCATTTATAAGTATATTTATAAGTATTATTTATAACAATGCATACTAAAATCAAATTATTCTTGTTTTCATTTTTAATTGAATGGATCCCACCCCCCCTTTCCCTGAACTCCACAGTGAATGAAACTCACCCAAATCAGAATAGGCCAAAAGCAGTCTTTTCAAAAAGTCCCCCAGTGCTATTCACACATTTAAAAACAAGAGTTCCTCATCAAGAGGTCAAGCCGTGCTTCACCAGCACAATAAGCCCAAATCAAAAACACTTCATCAGAACACAACGTTACACTGAGTGTGTATTTCAGCAGCAAAGGGAGCGCGAATGGACAGCACGTTCAGTGTCAAAAACCTGAGACGCCCTTGGAACTCCAGGCAGGAAGGCAAGGATATAAAGAAAGAGGTCCATCATATTGGATCTAAGCGACTGCCCTTAGAAAAAACGTCATGCAAACATTCGACCCAGATTTGCCCGTTCACTTTTCATGTCAGAAATCAAAGAATAGCTTTGTATTGTCATTTTTCTTCAATGAGCAACACCCTCACATGGTGAAATCCTCTTGGATATAACTTCAGTTTTAAATCATTGTTGCTGATGGAAGTAGACCTCCAGTCTCAACTGAAGGGGGACAGGGACAGAAAAAATGGTTGCAAAGTCCATCCTCGGGCTTCATCATAAAAATGGAATCTGCAAACCTGGCCTCAAGAGGACAGAAGGGAACACAAGAGACTTTAACACAGAGATGTTGGTGAGCCGATTTCAGACAGAAAAGTTCACAAGGTTTTCAAGGCTTTGGCCACTCAAGTGGTGACCTCATGCCAGAGAACTGCCAAAGATCCAGACTGGTGTGTCAGGGGTAGATGACTTCTTGGCAATCTCAAGGCAGTTCCAGATGTGTGGAAAGCCCCTAACCCTGGCCTGTCCAGTGTGTGCTGAGGGAAAGACAGGCACAGAGAGTAAATGCAAAAGGAATACACATGGAATAAGTTCCCTACAAGCTGCAGAGTATCTTTACCTCTTTCACAGGGAAGTAATAGGCAGCAACTAAAATGTGATCCTTTGTTCCAAAAGCCCTTTTTAAAAAAAATAAAAAGGCATCATGTTTGTGCCGTCACAAGGACAGCACTGGGAAAACTCCTTTGCATGGCTCAAGCTAGGGGCTGAGCACACATGGAAGTAGGTTTCTATGTAAACATTTTTAAAATCTTGAAATCACACCAATTGGTTGTTCCGGAGGAGGAGGAGTGATGCGGCAGGTTAGGGCCCCTCCCACTAAACTGCTGATTGGTTGGTTTTTTTCTCAATAATTGAGAAAATAATTGGTTAGCTTTTTCCCTTTATTCACCCATGCACACCATCCTGGATTGGAACCTGCGCTTGTATGCATCATTTTTTTCAATGGTGAGCCATGTCTAGTTTGGGTTTTCCACCCACTCTCATACGGGAAGAGGGAGGAGGGAAAGCCACAGATGTCCAAGCTGACCTCCCCATCAGTTACAAAGCACTGCATCGGCAAAAGATATAACTTAACGCCCTGCATGCAAAGAGGACATGGGGGAGGAGCAGAGGGGTTGCATACTATCAGGTGCGTGTTCAAGCGCTTACTGTGCTGCGAAGGACCGGGGAACATGGAAGTACCTAGAGCAGGATGTAGTGCAGGGGAGCCCCTGATTTGCCAATGGAAAGAAAAGCCTCCGCTGCTGTCTGCACTACTCTAAAGCAAAGTTTATATCCTGTGTTCCTAAGAGCTGTACAAGCAATTCAAAGTGTGTAATTATACAAATGTTTTAGATTTGGTGCTGGCGAGTTGAAGCAATATCATCAACATTCACTTTCTTCAATCTTGAGGAAGGGTCAAGTCGAAGTACTGAAACTACGCAGCATCTGGGAGAACAAAGACTGGATCTCACCATGTTTCTTTTGTTAAAGGAAGGGCAGCTTTGGGGGGGGGCGTTCACCTGAGAATTAGGGGAGGAGAACACATTTAACTCTTCCCACCATGCTGTTTTCCCAATCAAAATCCATCCCTGATGTATTGTCGAAGGCTTTCACGGCCGGAGAATGATGGTTGTTGTGGGTTTTCCGGGCTGTATTGCCGTGGTCTTGGCATTGTAGTTCCTGACGTTTCGCCAGCAGCTGTGGCTGGCATCTTCAGAGGTGTAGCACCACAAGACAGAGATCTCTCAGTGACTATTTGCCCCACCCCTAGGGAGGGGAGGGAAGCAACTGAACACTCTCCCCCACAAAACAAACAGCAGTGGGTGAGGGATTTTGACTGGGGGGAATGGTCAAAGGGTAACTCCCTGCTAGCGCCATGCTCTGATCAAAGGGCAACCCCTGCCAACTGCATTTCTTCAAAAAGAAAGCATTAGGGAATCCAGTCGTGGATATCTCACAAACCACTTAAGTTAGTCCTTTATGGACTGCGGTTTTAGGTTTAGCACTGTGTACCAAGAATCTGTAATCCTCCCTTGACACCAGTGTTAAATAGAAAACGTTTTCTTTCCAGACCATGGTTGTTACCATTTGAACCTGAAGCATCATATCTCTCTATTCGCTTTGGGCATTTCTTTGAGATTGCTGTGGGATGTTTTTCTTTCTATGAAGTGGCAGCCAATATGGAAATTGATTTTGTCCACTGAAAATGTCCATCCCCCGTCTGCTTTTTACTCTACAAAGGAAAAGGTATTAGGACAAAAGGTGCGTGCGTGGGGAAGAGTTTATTAACCAAAAAGCATGAAATAGTGAAGAAGCTCTTTCCCACCACACAAAGCCAGCTTCACAATTCAAACAGTAAACAAGAACACCGTGGAATTGCACACAACATTTAATCCCACCAATGCACGTAGGATTCGGGAAGATTATGCAACAGTCTTCAGTTGCTCGAGCTGAGATCTAGTGAATTTACTTTCTATTGGACTAGGATTTTACCTCAAGGCTCCAAAGGTGAAGAGCTAACACTTAGCCACCATTATCTACCAATTACTGAATATTTAAAATTAAACAAAGTGGGTACAGTGCAATCACCAAGCATTATCTTTCTCCGCATATGATAACAGATGAGCAAGCCCATTGGAAAAAGTGGTCTTTATTTCTCCCCAGGCTTGGCTTTCCCTTGATCCTCCACTTTCTTGATGGCAGCTTGGATTACTTCTTGGTCACCCAGAAACCGGTGCTGGCCAAGCGGACGTAAATCCTCATCGAGCTCTAGAAGAACCGGAATGCCGGTGGGAAGGGTGACATTGACAATGGCCTCGTCAGAAATGCCTGAAGGGAAGAATAAAAAATTACGCTCAGATCTGGGTAGGTGGCTGGGATAAAGCTGCCGTGACACATCTCCCAACAAGGATGTTTTCCAGACTTTTCAGTACCTGTGACACACATTTTGAGTGATTCTGCACACGTTGGATAATGCACTTCCAATCCTCTTTATAGATCATTTGGAACGGATTTATTTGTGTGCGGAACAAAAAATCCACTTCAAACGATTGATAAAGTGCATTGAAAGTGCATTATCCAACGTGAGCAGAATCAGCCTTTGTCTGTGAGCGGATCAAAATTGAGCACAGATTTCTCTTATGCTCAAAAAGATTATACACACACACACACACAAGCTGAGGATCGCGAAGGAAGCGAAAATCCCTCCCCACCCAACCCCACTTGTGGCCATCAAGGTATGTGGTACGCTTTCCGGAATACCTTCCCCACCTCCCAAGTGATGCATATCAGTTACCCTGCATGAACTTCCCTTTCTTCACATTTTGCCTCATTTGGCTTCATGGAGAACAGGCTGATATTTGTTCGAGCGCCTGAGGACAGCCTTTCAATGAGTCGACATAAACAACGGCAGTAGTGTATTAGTCAAAGGAAGAAAGGGAGGAGGGAGGAGGTGAAAGGAAGAGCTACATCCATCACAAAAAAAAAAAAACCCATGCATCATCACCTCCAGCTGAATGTGATAGAACTGGTCCAGAATGTTATCAACAGTCCTTTACTACTGATAACAGAAAGACCACAATAAGTTTTGAAACAGCTTTCCATCTACCCACTGAAACATGCTGGCAGCTGAGCAAAGACACGTCCTTCTCAGAGCAAAAGGGGTGCACCCGTCACCCAGTTCACACCGGGAAAAGGGGTAAAAGTGGGGGAAGAAGCTCAAGACTTCAGTAAAACTGAAAGCCTCTTCACGCTTGGCCCACTGAAAGCAGCAGGACTTGGTTCTGAATTAGCAGGCATCGGACAGGAGCAAAAAATAATGACTTTCTTTCGCACTGATGGCTTGTAATATAACTATTTAGAGCTCTTTATTGATTGCACGGCTTTAACTCATGCTGGCAGGCGCTTTCATACACACCCTCCACCCTAGCTTAAAGCTCTCTACTGACTGCAAATCTTTCAGATAACACTTTTTAAAAGCTTTGCAAACAAATCCACACACATTTTACTAGCTCACCTGCCCACATACACCTACGCTAGCCAAATCTGTGATATGTTAATAGATCAATGGGCGAAGTAACCAATCCCTTTCCATTATTCCTTAAAGGCCAAGAACTGCTTAAGAATTTTTTTAAAAAAAAAATCAGGGTCCATTCATCCCCCTAATAGGATCAAGCATCCATGCAAAGGGGTCCGCTAGGGCTGTTCAATGAAAATCAAGACAGTGTTTTTTTTTTTTAAAGGATACTTTTATAATGACTTTTGCTGAGTCAGTTTAGTTCCTATATTCAGAACACGGAACAGAGAAGCCTATTAAATACACATGTCCCTACCAATCAAAACCATCACCCCTCATTGAAAATACAGTACTGAATAAATGGTACAGCTCCTGGGATTTCTCAAGCTGAGATAACAAGAATCAGATCCGCTTTAAGACATTGGGGAAATCTCGACAAAAGAAAAAAATTCCAGGGATGACCTAGGACTCTTCCCAACCTCTCTCATCTCCTCAAATTAAGCCAACGGGGAGTCAACTTCTACAAACTGATGAAATGTTGGCACACAGTGTGAATGTCATCTAAGGCTAGTGTCTGGTTACTTCAGAGGTTTCGTAACACAAACCGCTTGACCTTTCTTCGCATTTCTGCATCTGTATCTGGTTGCGCCGTAGACTCAGTTCATCAAACTAAGCTACTTTCAATTCCTTACAACACCTAAGTACCTAAGCTAAACCCTGTTTAACCACCATAATTTCCCTATCGATAATCCCCATTTGTTAGAGAGTGAAGGAATATTTTGCACTCCCAATTTCAAAAGGAGAGTCATTCATATGACCAGCAAAAGGAGCAAACCAATAAACATAGCTACCTTCTATGGGGTTAGGGTTAGGTTTCCTCCAGCATCTTCACCCCGTCTAATTTGGCCCCAAGACTTTCAGGGGTTCAGTGCCTCCAACTGCACTCACAGTTGTCCACCCAGCTACATGCACCCATAATCCTAGACAGCCATACCTCTAGCAGGGGAGAAACATGCACATGGCCAGATGCATTTTGAAAGTTTTGACTACAGCTGGTCACCCAGAGGGACGGGCAGGCCACCTTCCCATTTAAAATTGGCTTTTCTGGTTATCTGCATGCGTCATCATTGGCCATACAATGGCTGCCCAGGATTGCAGACCCAGTAACTTGTGGCGGGAAGATGAATCACACACTTCACTCCCAGCCAACCGCTGTAAGCTCTCTCCCCCCTCTGTTCCTCTTTTATGTCTTTTTATGAACGCTCCAGATAAAATAAAACACACTGCTAATCTTTACTTTCAGGGAAGTCAGCTTAGAAAGATGAGATCACACTTGTAGTTAGAGTAAATTGCCAGCTGAGATGCAGTTGGGTGCAATTCTTTCCTAGAGGCTTGACATCTGCCAGCACAAGGTAGCAGTTAGAGTGCTGAACTAGGATCTAGGGGACCCGGGTTCGAATCCCCTCTGCCATGGAAGCTTCTCTCTCAGCCTGATCTACCTCACAGGGCTGTTGTAAGGATAATGTGGAGAAGAGGAGAATGATGTAAGCCACTTTGCATCCCCATTGGGGAAAAGGCGAGGTATAAATAAAGTAAGTAAACAAATAAATAAATCTGCAGAATAATTCAAAGATAATTTGGTAGAGATTCACTCCCTGCAGGGCCATTTACAAAATTGTCAAAATTTCAATGACAAGATTCAGAGAACAGAAAATAAATATACTTTCAACCGAACTGCTAAGATTGACGGCACCCCACTCTCCAACCTGGAAATCACAGGACAATTATCTATGACAACAGCCACATTTGCAACCAAAAAAACTACATGACTACTGTATGCTCTGCCACCCCAACAAACACACACATACAATAATACAATATCATATAACGATGTGTGTGAAATATGTGCTGTCAAGTCACCTCTGATTTATGTCAATCCTATGAATGAAGAAACCTCCAAAATGTCCTATCAGACACTGCAAAAGCTGCTGCTTCCATTACTGCGTCAATCCATCTCATGCGGGGGTCTTCCCTCTTTTCCTACTGCCTTTCACTTTCCGTTTCTATAGAACTACAAATTAATTTTCAGTGCAACAAAACTAAAATCCCAGTACCTTATTTGTTACGTGCATTTTACTTCTAAGCACGTCATTGGTGGTTTCTGGAATAAAGCTCCAGAAACTGAAATTAGAAGAAGAGTCAGTGGTGGCAGGTGGGAGCCACATGTGGCTCTCCAGACATGGCGGCAAGTACCACTGATCTAGGCATTTTAACATATCCTGCTCACGTCATCCCTGCTGCTTAACTAGCACAATGAAATCCTTGTCCGGCCTTTTAGCCTGCTGTTTAAGGAACGCTTTTATGTGGGCAGAAAACCGCCATCTCTTTTCCCCCCAATAAATGAGAACGTAGAAGGACTTTTTAGCCTTCTGTTAGAAGAGCCAGCATTTTGGATGAGTCAGATAAGAGAATGGACCAAATTCTTTAGTCTGAGAATAACTTTTTTTTAAATATCCAAATGCAAGGAAGTGAAATCTAGTAATCAAGTACCTAATTAGATCCCAAACCACTCTGATTTAATCATGCTCAGATAGTTTAACTTCAAAACAATTGTCAAGAATCAAAAGCAGTCACAGATTTGCAGCATTTTTAGGGGAGGCACCTAGAATCTGTAACACCAAGAACCTGCAGATTTCATGCATGGTAAGGACCGTGCACTGTTCATAGATGGCTGAGGCAGTCCCCGTACGTTCCTGCTTTGTGAGCTAATGAGTACAGATTCAGCTTGAGAAATTATTTTGATTGGCTCTAACATGCGTCCCATCGATCTCATCTTGGATCCAGGGAGATTCCAGCTCTGTCAATAAAGCAAATTGGAGACTCGCGGCAGAGATGGTTACACTGGTATGTGCAATTACCATGAAAACATTCATGTATGGCCACAAGCACACGGCAATCTAGTATTTTGTGCGGTCTGCCACACAACTGGTTTGTCTCCAACCGTTCCAGGAGACCTATGTCAGGAAACTGTCCAGACCTTTTACGTATTTATTTAAAACATATTTTAACCCATCTTTCAGCTGACACCTCCACTGATCTTAAGCAAGGTCCCCCAAAGGCCAGTATCCCTACAGATGGACCAACATTACTGAGTTTCAAAATATGTTCCAGAGAAATGTGAGGGGCCTCTCAGAAGCTTACAAAGGTTTTCAATTAGAACGCTGGTAGGGGTGGACCACCTTCACTGAAAGACAGCTTGCTTGTATGACCAAACTTACGCAATCACAGGGGAACTATGGTATGTTCTAGCATGCATGTTCAATTAAAATATGATTAAACTTCCATACCCATATTGTCCAGCCTGACAGTTGATCTGCCTCCCAGGCCCTGTTTTCTGTGCACCCACCTTCAGAGATAAGGCAGGTGGCAACTAGAGATAGGGCATTTTTGTGCCTTTGGATTTCCTTCCCCCTTGAGATACGGCTGGCTTCTACCACAACATCCTTTAAGCTTCAAGCCAAAAACATTTATTTTCAACCAGCCTTTTTAACCGTTTTATGGTTTGCTTCTGGTCCAAGGTCTGTTTTATGCTGTCTGTGTCTCTGGGCTTGTTGTAATGATGTTGTTCATTTATTTTAATTGTTAAGTAACCTTAACAAACTGATGAGGCACCATAGAAACCTCTTAAATAAATCAATAAAACTGAGGCCAAACAGGTTGCACCCTGCATGAACCAGATGTCGACTGTGAAATATGCCCCAGGGTCCTCTGCAAATGTACGAGTTACTCAGCAGACAGGTCAGCACAGAAAAAAGACAGAAAATTTACAAGCTACCCATCTGCTGAAGCTGAGAGCAGGAACAAATATGGCCCCTCATATGAAAGTGCCAGTGTGGAATAGCAGGAAGAGTGTTGGACTACAACTGGAGAAACCCGGGTTCAGATTCCTACTCTGCCACAAAGCCCACAAGATTAAGCTGGGCCAGTAGTTCTCTCTCACAGCCGGACCACATGTTACTAAATACACGCGAATGACACGCAAACCAACTTTCACGGGTCTCCCCTGTACACTCGCCAGTCTTTCAGCACCGTAATCAAACTCGTGTCTGCCTTTGCACGGGTTCTCTTGGCATTCCTCCGAGACAGGCGAACAGTATCCCATCATGCATCTGTTCCATTTCCTCATAAATTGAATCAGTGTTAGGAATTGTTCCTCAAGTGGTCAACAGGGGGAGTAATGATGAATTTTATGTTTGTCATTATGTTTGCTTATTAATTGCTTTGTGGTCAGCTGTAATTTTTTTTTTCAAAAGCCAGGAATGATTCCTAAGCTTGCTGCTAATTCCCGGCTAGCTTTAAAAGCAAGGAAAGTGTTAAATAGCTGCTTTCTCCTTCCTCCCTTAGGGTATGTACACACGTTTTTGTTTTTTTTAAAGACAAAAATGGGTTGCAACGTTGTAATGTTACTGCACTTTTTCCCTAGCATTAAAAGCCAGGAAAGGATTAAATGACTGCTTTTCCCTCCCTCCCAGGCATGTTTCAGACTTTGCCAAAGAGGGGGGGGGGAAGAAACCCAAGCATTTTGCACAGCCATTCAGAAACAAGCCTCTGCTTCCTGGGAGGGGATGAATCAGCAGCATTTTAACCCTTTCCTGGCTTGATTAAAAAAAATGAGAGTGGTACATGTTTCCCCCCAGAACTCTGCCACCAATTGCCTCTCCAGTGGGCAGGGGACAGCCCAATCAGCAAAAAGGGGGGAAGGGTTCCAACACTGCAACGTTACTATGCATGCTCAATTTTTTTTTTAAAAGTGTGATGTGAATTGCATGGCCCCGAAAGCCCAAAACTGCACCAAGGCTTCAAAGTGGGTTTGAAATGAAGCATGCCGTTAGAGCAGCCAGTCTCTCCTTTGGTATTGCTTGGGGGGGGGGAATATAAGCAGCAGTCAAATGGTGGGAAAAAACCCTACTGTGATGAGAGAGTAGTTCGGGTAGAAATGGGCAATGGCAGGCAAAAAAATTAGTTGCGCGACTGACATCCAAAATAAATTCTTGACGTTCCCTCACATTGACGTGAGCGCCATCTATCTGCGATATTGAGAGAACGGGTGACTGTGCCGAGGGTGGGAAGCGGAAGAAAATGGAGACGGAAACTCTACATTGCCGACTTGATGATCAAGACAGCGTACACTCGCCACTATCTGAACGCATGGCCGGACAAGGACACGTACTCATCTAGGCACGGGAACTTGGGGTGAGGCACGAAAATGGACACTCGCTCGGTCTCGTGTATTTAGTAACGTGTGGTCCGGCTCTCAGCTGAATCTACCTCACAGGAACGTTGTTGCCACAATAAAACAAAGGTAGGAAGAAGAACGTAGTAAACTGCTTTGAGTCCTCCCAGGGGAGGGGGGCGACAGAGTTTAAACTTCTAAATAATAAATGGGTGTCTTTTCAAAAAAGAATTAGACACATCTACGGAACAGTGGTTTATTCATAGTCAGGCCAGATGGCTGAGTGGATGAATGCTAAATACAGGCTGCCATGACTGGGGGGAAACCTCTATTTTTACACCCGGATTGTGAGATTTCAGGAAACATCTGCTGGACAAGCGGCCCGATCTGGCAAAGCATTTTCAGGGCAAGAACAGAACAACATCCAGGTTGCCAGCATTTGAAACAAATCAAGATCCCCAGGGATGGTTTTATGCCATTTGGCCTCTCCTTCCCGACTGCCACCCAATTGCCCCAATATAAACTTCTCTTAGGTAACCAAACAAAAAAGCAGAACAAACCAAAGTTAACTTAAATTGCTACTTTACAAACCCACACCCTTGTTTCCACACTTCTGTCGAACAAGAGAACAAGTTGTTAGATCTTCTTTCTTGGGCAAGAAGTGAGGTAATAACCAGAGACACGCCAAGCTAATTTATAGATGCTTTAGACTTTAAGTCTGCTCTGTATTTTTTTTTTTAAAGTCTGCCTCAAATTTGGCAATGGATTAAAAGGGTTATTAAGGTCACCTTCATCCTGCAGGGAAACTGGCTATCCCAAGCAGGGCCTGAGCGCAGCTGATTTGCAGGGTGACTGACAGGTAGGTCTGCTACTGGGAAATATTGCAGCAACACGGGTGCAAGTTAATAAGCAATTTCTAAGTTCAGGGTGACACAGTCTGCTATGAGCTATGGATCAACTACTCAGGACAATAAGAGTTCTACCCAAAACGGAACACAGCATTCTCTCTCTCGCATACACACAATGGCAGGCAATCAACTCTTTTGGGGCAAGAAGGCCAGAAGACAAAGCCCATGTATGAGACAGTGCACTTCTAGTTTATACACTACAATAATGATAATGCTACCATTCCAGCCTCCCCTCTGCTGTAGAGAAGTCGGCAATAACACAGTGCCAGAGAGGTAGGCAAGAAGGTAGGGTATGACTTTATGCCATAGTTAGGTTTAAAGAGCCTACGGTTCACATCCACACAGGCTACAAAACTTGTCACTTATGCTGCCCACAGCCCCCACAAATATAACCCCCACAGTCGATATAACCTAAAAGATAACACACACACCCATCCAGCCAAAAGGAAACATATCATCACCATTAAGATCTACACTGTATTTACTATGCTTTAAATGGAAACAAATTACCTTCCAAATGTTTCAGCAGAGCCCGCGTGCTGTTCCCATGAGCAGAAATCAGAATGGTTTTGCCCCTCTTTACCTCTGGCGCTATCCTCTCATTCCAGTAAGGAAGGAGTCTGTCAAGGACTTCCTTTAAACTCTCAGCCTTTGGGAGTTTTTCCAAGGGTACATCGCAATGCTTATACCTGCGATCGCTGTAGATTTCGTGATAATAAGGATGGGACTCTGTGATGGGAGGCGGGGTGACGTCGTAGCTCCTCCGCCACCTTTTCACCTGCTCTTCCCCATGGTTCAGAGCCATTTCTGCCCGGTTGAGGCCGATCAGCGCGCCGTAGTGCCTCTCATTCAGCCTCCAGGAAGCTTCGGTGGGAACCCATTCCTGCCCCATCTCCTCAAGCACAAACCACGCAGTCTGAATAGAGCGGCTGAGGAGAGACGTGAACACGAGGTCAAACTCAAAACCCAGGTTTTTGAGATGCCTCCCACAGGACTGGGCCTCCTTCACCCCATCGCTGCTCAGTTTCTGGTCCACCCAGCTGCAGAAGCGGTTCTCTTTGTTCCAGGCCCCTTCACCGTGCCTCAGCAGGACTAGCTTGTACTTGGCCATTTCAAGTAGGACCCTCTCAGGAAGGGGGATGAGTGTAGTGTCTAATGATAAGCCATCTGTACAGAAACAAACAGATAGATCAAATGCTTTGGGCTGGTGGTTTTCAAGTTGTGTCTTGGGCAGCCCTGATGAGACAGAAATGGCAGGTGAGCTTTCCTGAAAGATAGCTGGCCTACCACTATCAACCTTTCCTGGCAACATGCTGCTGTTGCCAAATGCAGGTGTGCTCTGGGTCACATTCTCCATTCAAATGGGGCAAGGCAAGCCCAGATACAATCAGCTCTTGCAATCCATGAACTAGAACATGGCCCCAGAATCCTCTGCCAACATGCTAGTGTTCCGTGGCAGACCTGCATGGGTTCCTCGCCAGACAAGAAGCAATGGTTTCCCTGAAGGTAAAACAAATGATGATGATATGGACCACGAAAAGAAAAAGATGTCACCAAATGGAGAATGTACAGCATTAGTACTTCAGAGGCCAAGGCCAATGGTGCTCAGAGTGTGAGAATCCAAGCACGATTTGTACACCAGAAAGTACGGTAAAGAATCTATTAGAATTGCTTCCTCACTTATTTACTGTTGGACCCCTGATGATGCAAGCACAATTTCTTGTGGGCCCACCACACACCTCCGGTTGGCATGGGCAGAGAGCTATGCACTGAAACAGGCCATCTGCATCTTACATATTTAATCTTTCAGAGTTCCCCCTTCCTATTTCCCAACAGAAACCGACCACCTTATCTCCTTACTAATCAATTTCCCCTCCCTCCCTGTAATTGCTACTCAGCTCTGATCTTGATGACCTGCATATTAAGAACTTATCAAGCAGGTGGTTATCAGACCTCCAGTTCCCACGTCCCGCCCCGCCCCTATGCATCTCATTTAACCCTCTCTTTCCCCCATAACAGTAATCAAACAATCCCAGTAATTTTGCTTCCACATTCACGGGCTTCTGAATTTACCAAATCCCTCTCTCCCACTCGACAGAGAACAAATGTCAAAGGATGCAGAGGAGTTAGCCGTGTTACTCTGTAGTAGCAAAAATAGAAAAGAGTCCAGTAGCACCTTTAAGAATAACCAACTTTACTGTAGCATAAACTTTCGTGAATCACAGTTCTCTTCTTCAGATGCATGGAGGGTAAGAAGAAAATGGTCAGATATATAGGTGGAGAAGGGAGAGGGGAGTAGATGCAATCAGTAGCTTCTGGTAATGGGATCAGTTACTTCTGATAATGAGACAACCGTTCAGTGTCAAAGGATGCACTCTTTAAGCGTGTTTACTTGTACATAAGCTCCAATGAAGTGAACGGGTCTTCTTTCCAAACCACTTGATAAGAAGTGGGCAGGCGACTGATGGTCTGAGCTACCTGTTTCTAGTGCCAGTGTTGGTGCAGATGTAACTCTGCATCACAGTCAGCACTGAAAGCAGAAGGGAGGTGGAAATCTGGGCACAGTGGGAAAAAAGACAGTCGGCAAACTAGTCAAAGGATCCCTTATGTATTCAACACTTCAGGCAATGTGTCACTTCAAAAACATCACGTAACATCTGTTGTACGCACCGTAACCATTGCAAACGTATTCATCCTATGCAAGTTTCAGGCAATTGTGCAGCCTACCTAAAAGGAAGTAAGAAAAGGCAGTGAAACCTACAGCAATTAGATTTGTACAGAATCTGACCATTTCTCTAAGGCTAATTTTTTCACCAAGGAGGAAAGTTGAGGTCTGGACTGTAGCGCTTCAGACTACAAGCAGGGATTCACAGGATTGTATGGTCCCTCCTCCAGAAAACTCCCTGAACGTAGAAAATTAGATGTTGGTGGGGAAACGGTTCCAGCGCAGTCTTCTCCCCAACACTGTTGACGGACGGGAGATATTTTCTGAATATGAGCCCCCGCCTGTAGTGTTAGGTGGTACAGCCCAAACTTGGTGGTATACCTGAATCTGATCTACACCTGTGTTGCCAGCCCTTCTTCCTCAGAAGCTTTGCATGTTAGCTCTATACAACCAGTGTGCTATACTGAACAGAGGGATGAACTAAGATCTTGGAGATCCAAATTTATAGCCCTGTTTTACCATGAACTTCACTGGCTGTCAGGTGTTGGCATCACCTGTCCAACAAGACCCTGTGTAATGTTTGTACTCTGATGTTATGGGTGTAACTAAAGGCTGAAGCTATTTCTTGACTGCGATGCGAAAGTATGCAAGGGAGGGGCTGTCTCTGCTGTTGTCTGTATGTTCTCCTATACTCCTCTCTCCTTAGCTTGGGAAGATGTGCTTGCACGGACACTCACGACCCAGAGACTTTTTCTACATCAGCTCTGCTTTTCCCGCCTAGAGGCTTCCTCTTGAACTTAATTAACCGTTACTTTAAGAGAGTGGGGATTTGGGAATTCACCCATGCTTAGAATCCTATATATGGCCTGTGCTTGTAGAGAAACACCATTCCTGGCAAGGATGGCATAAGATCCTGAAACTGGTAGCATATCAATACAGTGAAGTCTTTTGAGAGTTGCCTGGCAGATCCTTACACTGGCCCTTAATCAGCCACACACAGTATCTCAGCCTAGTCTGCCTGATGTTAAGAGAATAAAATGGGGGGGAAGTAAAACCCATTTATACCACCCTAAGGTTGCTGGAGAAAGACTGGGGAAAACTTTTCTGAACAGATATATTTCTGGAAGCACAGAGAGATGAGAAGTACAGCCTTTGACTCGTTCATAAACTAATTCAGAAAGTATATTCAGAGATATACTGCCTCTGTATATGGAGTGTCAGGCTATGGGTGACAGGATACGGTAGACAGATCCCTGGACCATTGCAGCAAGACACAGGTTCTTGGTTAAATGGTTTTATTCAGAAATCCAGTTCTTTCCGTGTATATGCCCATAGATTTACTCAGAGGAAAGAAGCATCCAAGCAGTCCATGCTTCCTTGATAGGAATAGAGACTTGAGGAAAATACAGTTCTAAATACAGTTCTGCACAGGGCTTTTTCTGCGAAAAGAGGTGGTGGAGGCCTTCAGAGAAAATGGTCACATGGCTGGTGGCCCCACCCCCTGATCTCCAGACAGAGGGGAGTTTAGATTGCCATCCGAGCCAGATGGCAATCTAAACTCCCCTCTGTCTGGAGATCAGGAGGCAAGGCCACCAGCCATGTGACCATTTTCAAGAGGTTCCAGAACTCCGTTCCACCACGTTCCAGCTGAAAAAAAGCCCTGGGTCTGTATCCATGTCATTGTCTTAAGTGTTGCACCATTGCTAATACTGTGCCTTTTATTTCAGGTTACAATGTTTTTTAATCATCACTTTCATTTCTCTCTCCTGGGATGGTGGTCCAGGGAGAGAAATGAAAGTGATGATTAAAACATTTGTAACCTGAAATAAAGGCACAGTATTAGCAAGGGTGCAACACTTAAGACAATGACATGGATGCAGACATGGCATGGAGGTTCCATTTAGGTGCCACAGCCATTAATAGACCGAAATGCCATGAATTTGTAAAAAAACTCTCTCAAATTAGTGCATCTTGCGCTGGCAGTGAATTTCATCGGAGTTTCCCCTCCTATTCCTTCTCCCTCACATGCACCCACTGGCCTTGGCAATGACAGAGCAGTAGCCCATCTGGAGCCGTGCTAACAACTCAAGCAGCAGGGAGTCAGAAAGGCTGCTTCAGACACTACAGGGGAAAAAAATGAGAATCCTCAGAGCAAAACATTTGCACGTGGATTTTCTACAGTTTCACTGAAACACATGACAGGAATTTGCACATCATTCTTGCACTGAGCACAAGATCCAAATGAGTGCAGAACACCCTTATTTTGGGTGGGTGGGAGAGACACCAGTCAAGCCTTCAGACATTACAGGAGAGGAACAAGTAAACGATTTCTCTTCCATGTAATAATGTCTGAAGCAATCATGAGCATCCCAATTAGACGCCTAGCAGGGACTTGTGGCAACCGCAACACACAGAAAAGCTGCCCTTGGTCAGAGTATCACATTGGAAGCAGCAAGCGAGTCAGATACGTCAGTGGAGGAAGCAGGGCAGGCTTTCTATTATCCTGCAGGGGGGGCAGGATCCTCCTGCGTTAGTGATCTCTTGCTCCCTAAAACATTCTAAAAAATGGGGAGGGATCTAGAAGCAACATGTCAATCATATACATATTCGCTGTTGTAGGCAAGGGGGGAAAGTAGGTCAGCTGATTATGTAAGCCGAGTGCATCTGCTGTACTAGAATGCAACACCCACAGCAATCTTGATTTGCACAGCAGTTCCTTGATAAAGGATGACCTTCATGCCAATGGGCTCCACCGTCAACCTGAACCCAAAAGGACACTGAGCACACAACCTACCCCACACACTACCATGTATCTGCAGAACCCCAGTGGCAGGGGGCCACATATTTTCACCCGCCTTGTCTCAGAGAAGAGAAGCACACATTTCAGCTAGGATCATTATCTTCACCAGCCATTAAGAACCCCCCACCCCAAATCAAAGTCTTTTGCCATAGAAAGAGCAAAATCTTGCCTCTCTGTCTGCACCAAGTTTTTGAGAAATCCAGAAACAAGAGAGGCCCTTGCTGCTTCCAAACTCCCCAATACCTGAGGGCAAGGCAAGAGAAAGAGAGGCAATGAGAGAAGTTCACATTGTTTCTACCTCAGTCTAAAGCCCTGCCCTAAGTGAGAGGCTAAGCCTGCTTCTCCCTTAAATCCCACAAGCATGCCGGACAACTCGGAGAGTAACAGTGGGCTCAGCTAGAGGAAAAATGGTCTTTAAAAGGCCAAGCTTGGGGAGAGTGCAATACTTAGCCCCACACCCATCCCCGCAGCAGCTGCGTTGGAGCATCTACATGCTCCACTTCTACTACATACATTCCACTTCTACCACCAGCCACCCTTCAGTTCCTTCTATGAGTCAGATTCAAGGACACCTTCCTTTGATCCAGTTCAAAGGGGAAAGCCCCAGGAAGCCATGTCCTATGGAAGCTCCCATTGAATTTGGGAGGTTTCCTGCATTCGGGGGAGAGGGGATCCCTATGTGAAAGCAACCCCTGTGTCAGAAGACCTGCCAGTAGGCCAAGGGGCTTACGTAACAATCTATTGCTGAAAGTTTGCTGAATGGGAGGGTGAGCAAGAAGTATGGAGGGGAGGAATCTAAAAGTCACCAGGAAAACAGCTGTGGGAGAAAAAGGAGGAACGAAAGCAGACAGGTGGGCTGTGGGAAAGAACTGGCACGGGCGAGCAGAAACAAACAAAATCTTCTCCAGAGACCTATGACTAATATCTAGCAGGTGACCAAGACATGATGGTACTTTTGAGTCATCAAAAGTAGTTTGGTTTTGGATCCACGTTTACCTCAAACCTGGATATTATTTAGTTGTTTTACAATACCATTGTTGCAGAAAAGATAGAAGAAATCTGCGTGGAAGCATCCATCAGTCCAGAGCTGGTTACTGTCTCCCCAGAAACAGTAACGGGCAGACTTTATGCTTTAGAACATCAGTCACCCATATTCAATGGTACATTGGCACAAAACATCCCACCTACCTTATTAGATGTGAAAAACAAGCGAAGGTCAACTACTAATATACAGTGATACCCAAATCACCACCCGCAAGCTCTAGAAGTCATTCCCCACAACTCCCCCACAACAACATTAGTATGGATCTCATAAGGCCTGTTTGGCTAACAGTAATTTTCTTCCCTCAGGGCATGCAGACTTTCAATGATGCAAGAGACTCTCCCACCAGCTACTGCATTAGCAGAAAGCACTGCCTTTTAACAAAACAGCCCAATCAAGGATATCATTGCACCCACAGAGATTCAGAGGAGGCTTTAAACCTCAAGTCCAGTACAATCAGTGCTGCTGCCTACAAAGAAGAGGAAGGGGAAGAGTGAATAGCTGTGCTATTTGGCACCATATAAAAGGAAATCTGTGTGCGCAAGTTGAGCTCTGGGGTCCATAAAAATCGCTTAAAGCCTAATTTGGTTTACTGTTCTAGTTCCACTTGTCGTACTGGGGAAATCATACAGTGCTTACAAATTCGTTCTCCCTCCCAGGCCAATCCTAGATCAGTTGTCTGCAAAAATTATTCCATTTTCTAAAGGGAATCAAGCTATTGGATCCCAGAATTCCCCCAGGCCCTGGAACAATCAACCCTCTTCACTGTCCAAGAATAATTATGTTAGGACAGACCATTACAGTTGCATTAAAGGAAAGCAGCTATCCTTAGAGATAACATCCCTTGTGTATTATAGAAGAGCCTTCAAGGATTCATTCCATTCCTTCCCAGTTTAAACACCACAGTATTCCAGATTGTGAACTCTGTAGGTCAATTTTAAAAGGACTGGTGAACATATTGTCAGGCATTTCTACAGATGCGTTGTTTATAAATCTGGTGCAAGCATCAGCTTGTTTTTGAGCTTGACTACCATCCAGGGAAGAGTGGACAGCCAAAGGAATGCCTATGGGAATGCACTGCATGATACACATACAGGAGATGTCTCTAAATCCTAAAACAGAGTTGTAATCCTAAACAGAGTTGCACCTTTCAAAGCCTACTGAAGTCAGTTGGCTCAGAAGTGGGTAACTCTGCTTGGGATTGCAACACAAGTTACATGCAGCAATCTAGAGTTGATCCCATTTCATGTGGGACAGCAGCACTGCGCCAAGGAATCAAATGATAACACCCAGATGGTATTCTTCCCAATATTGATCTGTACTTCCTCTCCAGACTTGGAGCCAATGCAGACAGCCAAGTTATTACACCACCCAATAGCTCAGACATCTGTATCATCAAAAAGGTAAAAGAAAATTTTACTCCATATTACATGCAGATTTTTAAAAAAGAATCAGTCTCTATCCATTCTGTACCTCCTTGGTCTCCTGTCCCTCTATCCTCTGTATGGAGTTATTTTCTTGAACAAATACTGCTTATAACAGTGGGTCCAGAATTAGCATTAGAATTAGATAATTAGTGCAATGCCCACTTATCTGAGCATCAAAACTAGTAACAGTGAAGCTAAAAATCAGTAGAGAAGCAAAATTCTAACAAGTCAGGACAACAAAGATCTCTGGCCACAATTCCAAGGGGGAGGCCATGGGCAAATCCACATTACTCATTCTAAGTCGCATGTTCCCTGCATTCCCCATGCAATCCCGAGTGCCGGTCACATTACCTCATTAAACAGACGCATTTCATTCACACTTCTCCCGAATATGTGGTCACAGGTTTTCAACGGGAGTTTCACGGTGGCCGTGAACGGGCCAATGCGCAATTTACGCGGTTTTTTTAAAAACCATCCCCCTTCCTGTCTCTCTGGCCGTTCCAAGAGTTCCTATTGGCTGATTCAACTTGCAAGTGCTCCGTAGTCTGCAAAGACTGTTTTTGACTTCATAGCATTGGATTTATTGATTATGCTGTTTCTGAATCAAATCTGGTAGTTTGAAAAATCATTTTGGGGTGAATCCATCCTCAGAACGGACTCGCGAAACTTCCTTTTTAACTTTTTATTTTTTTTATTTTATATTACTGTAATATCGAAATTACGAAATATCGAAATAATGACACTCCAAGGAAGTGAAACTTCAGTAAAATTCAGGCACTGAACTGTCCTGCATAGGAAATGCCCACGAAAGCTTCCCACATGCTTCCAAATTTCCAAAAAAGAAATGGGAGAGAGCCATCAGTGCTGTCAGTGGGGGAAAGAGAGGCATCATTATCTTCAATGATGTTTCTTTATAAGGCAAGATCGAAATAACGAAAAGTGCGCTCAAAAAATTTTTAAAAAATGGCCGGGAAAAAAAGGTCCCGCCCAAAAAAGCGGTTTTCGAGCGGCCGTGTGACCGGAGGGACGTGCAAGAAAGACGGATTGGAAGCAGGAATGTGAACAAAGAGGAAAAATCACGGATTGGAGGCAAACGGAAGATATCCGATAAACATGTGGGTAATGGGTGAATGTGGATTTGACCCATATTTCCACAGCTGACCAAGAAATAATGGAAATATTACCTCAGAGTGAAATTAGTTCAAGCTATATTTGTCAAATTAGTATTTAGCACACCAAGTTTCTAAAGTTTCCATTTTCAAAATCTGAAGTGTCAGCATTTCCTATCAGTTTCAAATCAAGGTGGACTATGCAGGCCCTTTCAGATAAAAGTTTCCAGTATATAAATTACAAATGCAAATCCCGGAAATGTCACATTTTGGTTGTCACTTGTTTAAGACCAACCCTGCTCCTATGCTTTGAGACATCAAAAAAAAGTTTTTCTAAGCAGTAGCTGTAAGTCTCAATAGGTAAAGCTTTTCCTAGCTTTGTGAAAAGAATGGCAAAGGCAAAGAAACCAAATACATTAATAGATAACCATCTTATTGTGTGGGTTCAGTTTTCAAAAAGTACTAGAAGTAGTCACCCTGTTTTCTGGCAGGTCTTTAAAAAAAAAACAGCTGTGTGAAAGGCAGAAATCACGATAGAGTTTCCCCCAAGTCACTCAATACCAGAATTAGAAAGTCTGCACAGAAGGTTACCATCTAAAATAGCCAGGCAAACGTAAACTGGAAAATGCCCTTTATTTTTATTAAAGGAGCATAAACTGACTCCAGAAACCTATTAAAAGGAATCCATAGCTGGGCCTTAGCAGAGTAATATTGATTGCAAAGAAAACATGATGGGTGGTTGGAGCTTGTGTGCTGGCTGGTGTGAGCATGAGAGTGAAAACAACAAACTTACACTTGACTTACGTTTAGAAAAGTAGTAAGAATTCATTGTTATAGAAACTCCATACTCTGACAGGAAAGGAGGAGAGATAGATACCATATCTAGTCTAAGGATGGACATGGATGGCAGGACAAGTCCTGTATCCATGATGCAAGGAGAGAAAAGAAAAAAAGTATGACAAAGCCAGGAAGAGGAGGAAGCCCTGAAATTAGCAATCTACACATCAAAAGATATTTCTGGTCAGCAAGAAGTAAATAGATGCCCTGTGACCTCCCTATCTTTCTAACTCTCTGGTTTCTCCCCCACTGAAACCTGAGGAAAGGGTCAGTGTTAAGTCCTCCTCTACTAACAATTATGCTTTAAGATTTATATCCTACTTCCTAGCTACACATTCACAGAATTTAAAACTTTAATGTACATACATACATAAATAATGTAATACATTTAATGTTGCGTTTCCAGCTGTAAACTACCCCACCAAACTTGAATCACAGGCAACAGATATGTAGGTGTGCTCTTCTGAACTAATGAACTGCAGCAGTACCATGGAAAGGTCTCAGAAAGGTGCACCTTTAGAGAAACACATGAAGGCCACCTTGGTACATTTTTTTAAAATGTCCCAATTTGGGACATATCCAGCTACCTCAAGAATACGCTTTCTGCAGCCTGCTTATTACATGAGAAGCACAGTGAAGACTGCTGGACCATTTATGAGATTTTAAGGCTAAACTACCACTTACCCCTTAATGCCATAAACATGTGAACACATGTAATGCATATGTACTAGTCAACAATCCTCCCAGCATACGTTTATTTTAATGAAAGCCCAAGTTCAGTACTATGTGTTTTTCTTATCACTGAGGAAATATTTGCTTTCCTGCTAATTCCAGATGGGTAGCCCTGTTTTGTCTGTGGCAGAAAAACAAAACAGGAGTCCAGTGACACCGTAAAGCCTATTTCAGCATAAACTTTAGCAAGCCAAAGCTCGCTTTATCAAGCGCTCGGATCAAATTAGCATCTCCATGCATCTGTTGAAGTGAGCTCTGACACACACACAAAAAGTCTGCTGGAATAAATTCTGTTAGTCTATAAAGTGTCACCAAACTCCTGTTTTGTATTGCTTTTTGCTGAACTTGTGTGAATCAATGCTAACTTCTGTTTTCCAAACAACAGGCCCTCAGATTACAAGTTACACCTCAGGAGGGTAGCCGTGTTGGTCTGCAGTTGAAGAGCAAGATCTGGGTCCAACAGCATCTTAAAGACCAACTAGATTTCCAAGGTATGAACTTTTGAGGGAGCTTTGACTCTCTTGAAAGCTCATACTTTGGAAATCTAGGTCTTTAAGGCGCTAGTGGACTCTGTTACATCTTGGTATACCATAGCATGGATATCTCTTCATAACAAAACCTCATTAATTCATTATGTGGCATCACATTGTATATGTGCAGTCAAATCGCAACTGACATGGCAAGCCCAGCAAGGGGCTGTCAAGGCAAGTGAGAAGCAGAGGTGGTTTGCCAGTGCCTTCCTCTGCAGAGTCTTTGGTGGTCAACCATCCAAGTACTGACCCTGCTTAGCTTCTGAGATCTGACGAGATTGGGCTACACCATGCAGCCATCTCTCTCATGTGGCATTTGGTCCTGTTAAAAGAACAGGAGCAGAGACCAGTTAAATATATCACAGAGTTGTAAGCACTTCGAATACTCACAAATGAAAACTATTATTAATATGTTGGTTTGCAAAATCATTCATCCACCATTCAGAAATTGTGTGAATCAATACTAAATACTGTTTTCCAAACAACAAGCTCTCAAATTACCAGTTATATCTCAGTATACCATAACATGGATATCCCTTCATTTAAAAAGCCTCGTTAATTCATTATGGGGCATCAGATCTTGTTAAAAGATCAGGAGCAGAGACTGGTAAAAAAAATAGAAAACTCAAATTCAGAAAGCCGTAAGCGCTTTGAACATCCATCCACAAGGGGAAACTACTATGAATATGCTACTTTGCAAAAATCATTCTTACAATTTTACCCAGAATATTTTTATCAATTAACCTTTAGGGCTCACCAAAAATGGCATGGCATGTGTAGCTAATCGATCTCTAGGTACTTGAGATCAAATCCTGACTCAAGTCACAAGGAAAAGCGACCTATGAGATTACTCCACTAGCACCCCCCACCCCCCATAAAAGGCTGATAGTTTCAGGTAGGCAAGTACCCTTAAAAATCTTGTTGGTCTTCCAAGTGCCACTGGACTCCAATCCTGCTATAAAAGGCTGGTTATCTCGTCAGCCTGAGTCTAGCACACATCAACATTGCTTTTTCAGCATTCTAGAATAGCCTAGCACAAGAAAGAGAAAGCCAGAAAAGGCGAACCACCTCCTCCCCCTAAAAATACTTTTAAACTGAATCCAAGAATTAATTCCTGCTTAACTAACTCTTCCATTCTAAGCCTTCGGCTAACTGAAACCCGCATCCGAATAAATGCAAACCCAAACACGACCGCTTACCTCGAAACTGCCGAGCTGCCTGACCCAGCAGCATTCACAGTTGAAACAGCTTAGTGCTGACTGCTAATGGTGGAGAGGCAATTGGAGGCTGCTAGAGGGTACGCCCTGTGATTGGAGTGTTGGCCTGCCACTCACTTGCAAGCAGCAGCTCTGCTTCCTATCAGGAAAAATCCTGCCAGGGCCCAGGGGGATGGACTAGATGACCTAATAAGTATCCCTTTGCACCAGCCTCCTGTGAGGCTTCTCGGAGGAAGGCGGGGTTGCATGGGCTAAATGGAGATCAGCGTGATGCAGGGCCGGGGCTGTTGCGCGGAGCTGCTGAGGAGTTCTTTCCTCCATTTTTGCTCGTGCTTTCCCACGTGCATGTGTACTCGGAAGTAGAAGCGAGTTAAAGGTTGCGGCCACAAAGAAGGGGGGGGGGGGACTGGATGTTCTCCACCTGCAGCTGAAGATCTTTATCAGATCCTGCGCACGCTTACTCAGGAGTTGCTAGGGTTGCCGAATCCAGGTAGGAAATTCCTGGGAATTTGGGGGTGCAGCCTGGGGATAGACCTCAGAGGGGTATAATGTCATAAACTCCACCCCCCAAAGAAGTAATTTTCTCCAGGAGAAATGACTTCTGTTGCCAGCCTCCAAGTGGTGGCTGGAGACTTCCTTGAATTACAACTGATCTCCAACCAACCGAGTTCAGTTCCCCTGGAGAAAATGGCTGCTTTGGAAGGTGGACGGCATTATAACCCACTGTGGTCCATCCCGCCTCCTCAAACCCCTTCCTCTCCAGTCTCCACCCCCAAAATCTCCCGGAATTCTCCAACCTGGAGCTGACAACATTAGGAGTAAGCCATATTGATCCTGATCAGCATGCATGGAATGGATGTCCCCACCACGGGCTTTAGAAGAATTTCAGGTTTTATTGAAAATCAGCTGTACTTCACTTGGGCAGGATTCATGCTTTTTACCTATCTTCTTTTTTAACATCTGGGTCTGTTAAAATTTGTGGAAAGCAAAACCTGCCCTTGGGTGCTTTTTAAGAAAGTTTTTTAATGTAGGCTTCCTCTCGCAGTGGAACAAAAATAACTAGCGTTATGTGCATATGGCAATTTAAAGATAATACACGATTTTCTGGTAGTATTACCAACATTTTTCTCTGGTAAGGCTTATGAGCCTTACAGAAGTTGCAGAACAGTTCAACTTGTTTCCTGGAACGCAGGCATTGCTGTGTCCCCCTTGAACTCATTGTCCACTCTTTTCTGCAGGATTTTTTTTTCATGTTCACCTTGAGAATCCACACAGTCTGCTGGCCTGGTTGCTTTTTCTTTTATTGTTTTCCTTATTTGCAAGCTACCTTGTATATATTTATGTAGATCAAGTTAGATGTTAGTATTTTGAATAAATATATTTGTTCTGCGTCAGTTTTATGAGGTACATGGGGAACGCAAACCCTGCATATTTCTGCTGGTCGAAGCCTTGAATAAATGTTGAATTTATGCATTGCAAACACTGGGATTATTAGAATCCATACTGGTACAGACTGTTCAAACCACCATTCCAGATACATTTATCTAGGAAAAGAGTGTGATCTTGTGTCTGTAGCAGTTTTAAGCAGGGCCATATTAGACGGTAATGAGGTTCTAAACTATGTCAGGATTAAGCATCCCAAGAGCATTACCCTCAACATGATAATTTAGTCACTTTTAGTTTAAAAAAATATAATTAAAAATAATTATAATAATTTAGAGAGCCCTCATAATCTGAGGCCATAAACTGTTGTTCAATTAACTTGTGCACATGCCTAGCTCTGTTTCCAATCCCCTAACCTCATTAAATGCAGAGCATAAATGGTGCCTGTTCCTCACAATTTCAGGGTTCGTTTTTTTCTTTACTTACCTGCCATGTATTCTTTCATTCAGAATTGGAAATTTTGATTAGGGAAGCCACTGCCATATCATGCAGGGCCTTTCCAAGCGCCAGGCATTTCTGACGCAAGCAGCTTCCACCGCACTGTTTGACCGCAGGCTTTACTTAGAACCGGCCAGTTGCTATGGCAACAGAACATGGCTCCTGCTTCCGGGCCCAAGGACTTCATCAGAGCAGAAATTCATATAGATCAGTGGTTTTTTAAAAGTCCAAGTTGGTGCTTCTGTGCTATTATATCAAAATATTTTTATATTGGGAACATCCAGAAAAAAGGTTGTTCAGTCAAACCTACTGTATTTTGTGGAGTGGGGTACCAAAAGCAGTGAAATAATTCACTTTCCCAAATATTTACCTCCAGGTATAAATTAGCAACAACAAATATTTAACAACCTGCAACTTTAAAGATACCTGGGTCAGTACGCAGAGCCATGGAAGTTTTTGACTGGTCAGGGAATAGAACCTCATGAAGTCTGGGGTGGGCTTGGGGGGCAGATTTTCTGGGTCACAGCTGATGACCATGGAAAGAATTGGCATGTTGGGCTTAGTGGCTCAGAGTGTTGAACAAGCCAGCCATCATATAATACCATGTTACCAGTAGAGGTCAGTGTTTACTAGCAGAAAATATTTTGTTAAATCCTGACAAGATAACTGCCCCTATATACGCCAATTGTCTCCTGTCTTCAGGTACAAGTCCTTATTTTTTGTTCTCTGCCTCTTGTAAATCATGGTCCAGTCCTGTCTCATATTTTCCCTTTGGGGAAGATTTACTAATGCCCTTTAAAAATATTTTTTTCTTGTAGAATAATTTTATTATTGAAACAATATAAAATATAACAAAAAAGCATATATTGCAAATTACAAAAAATATAAACAGATAAAAGAAAAATATACAGCTAAAAAAACTAGAAAGAGATATTTCACAATCCTAATTCTATAGCTCTCAAAATTCAATCAATACTTTAGATCTCCTGTCTTGGATCCATTTCAGTCCAGTGATGGTTGCCCTCACAGATGATGGCGAGATTTCTGACATCGCGCTGCGAAAACGGAATCATGATGGGGTGACATCAGAAATCGTGCCATGAAGATACCCTTGTGTTAGCACCTGGATTGGGGCAGGTAGGCACTGCTGATATTGTTGGAACTTGCGGCAGCGTTTGACATGGTCAACTATGATGTGGCTTACCACCTCACCCACGTGGAACAGCCCTACATTACATTCCATTTCAAAATTCACTTCATTGGTTTTGGCATCAACACACTTCGCTTTATTCAAAAACCTTTGTGAAGCTTGGGTACTATGCTATTATACTACAAAACCAACTAAAGTAAAAACAAAAACCAAAAAATGTTACATTTCTGTAAGTATTATAACTGGATTTAAAGTAGTTAAATACCATAGCGAAGCACAGGTCTCAAGCTAGTAAATAAATACTGTCTGATTTTATATGTTTTAATTGTATGTTTTAACTTTTGTATTTAATGTCCGTTGTGAACCACCTTGAGCCTGCTTGCAATGGAGAATGGGATAAAAATGTAATAAACTGAAACTGACACTAAACAAAAATTTCAATTAATTAAAGTCTCATTATTGCTCCACTTACATTAAGTTATACAACATTTACTGTATTCTAAATTTCTTCTGCAGCTTATCTTAATAAAATTTGCATACTTTTCCCTCTTTCTTGAAACTTTGGGTCTTTTATTAATATAGCTTGTTAGTTTGGGCACTGTAGCACAATCCACTACCCTTTAAAAATATTATTAATACACCTGTCCACTTGAGTTCCTGCTCTGGATGTTGTCTTTCCAAACGTTTCTAGCAGTTACATGGGGGTGGGGGAAGCTGTCCCTTTGATTCTAGCACATTGTGTTATATAAACACATATGCATGAATGCTATGACACCAGAAAGCATACATCGGAGCCTGCCAATTTGTGCACAGCAGGTGGTGTTCAATTAACTCACATAGTTACAGTGTAATTATGATTTCCTGTTACATCTTTAATCAAAACAGCTTTCCTTGGTTTTTAAAGCAGTGTATGATGGCTTCTACTGCATCAATGAACATACAGTATACAGTAGGCCAGTGGTCTAAAACACTGGATTAGAATCTAAAAATGGTTTATGAGACGAGAAAGGAGGAGGAATTTGTTTAGTGGGAGTGGAGACTCCAGCTGTCTCAGTGGCGAATTTGTGTCTTGCTTTTGCATCGTGCAGAAAGGCCATGCAACGTAGCTATATACTTAGAAATATTAAAGATGAAAAAATAAAATCGTGAGATTTCTGCAAAGGAGCAAGGAGTTGCTTTGCAAGTATGTTCCAAAATGTACAGTATATTTAGAAGTGGGTCTCATTTAAAAAAAAAGTCTGAGAACTGTTGAAGTAGAAAGAAAATAACATTTGTCAATATGTACTCAGGCTAAGATCCTTGGTAGAGAAAAGGAATGTCCTCGGAATAACAAGGATATCCCAATTTTCATCTGTGAAATGTTGGCGGGGATGCTTTTGTTTTGCAGGTAAATTGGAGGCAAAGCTTGTTCTGGAACCTGCAAGCCTTTCAATCTACAATGAACCATGCTTTGTAGCAGGTTAGCCATACGTTTTTTAATCATATACTAGTGATTAGAAGGAGGCACCCATGCCAGATCAACTATACATAGGGTAATGAGAAGATGTGATTGGATGCCTCTCAAAAGTAACTTTGAGGTCATTTTCAAGGTCATGTATCACTGTGCATGGGTCAAGCTAATTTGGGGGAAACTGTGGCAGATCTGAAAGTCATGAACTTATCTGAGCATACTATACTCCAAAATGAAGGTGCCACCAATGTATAATTATAGGAAACTACAGTATACAAGGTAGAGACTGGATTGTGGCTGTAATTAGGAGATGTAGCCTTGACCAGAAATCAGAGGCTGTTCTAGAAAGAATGAGGGAAGTAAGTAAGTGTAACACAGGCTTTAATCAAGAAAAGTACTGCTCAGATAGGTGGAATGAATACACGAAAACATTCACTTGTTCAACAGCAGCAATTCCACCTGCAGATGCCTGCCAAGTAAGACTTCTGCTCTTTTTCCATTTTCTGATTGCAGTGAGAATGGGACGATAGTTGTGAATGATCTATAAATCCTGATACAATTCCCATGGCCTAGCAACTACCAAATACCAGGAATACTTATTAGTGTATAGTTTTAGCACTGAGTTTCTGCTACATAATAAAATACATCCAAGTCCTCTGGGAAGCTATTTGGCAGGGCAGAATTTCCCCACGAGGTAAAATTAATTGCGATCAGCAACTCTGAGGTTACTGTTCTTTAACTGCCTTGCCTAAAATGCAGAAGAACCTTGACATTATTCATGAACAAGCTAGGGCCTGTAGAGGAAAAAAAAGTCATGGTTGGAGAGGAAGATTTTTACATCGGAGGATGTGCTTTCTCCAAGGCCATTTTTTTGCCCAAGCTTGTGGTCCTTTGAAGGA
Source organism: Eublepharis macularius (assembly GCF_028583425.1). NCBI lineage: Eukaryota > Metazoa > Chordata > Lepidosauria > Squamata > Eublepharidae > Eublepharis > Eublepharis macularius. The sequence goes on from NC_072798.1 coordinate 19,547,599, forward strand.
GGGAGGGCGCTGTGGGGTGCATTCTCTGCGGCCAACGATGACAACATTGGTGTCTGTTTGCCGGACACTCACTTCACTATACAGGGAGTGATGATAGTCACTTTAATTGTAATTGTTTTCTTAGCCTACTCATATCTGAAATATTTTGACTTGCTGAATAAAAACATCAATTTGTCTTCCTTTTTCCAAGGCACAGTTGCTTACACAATAAACCCTATCAGTTAACCTTGCTAGGAGACGGTTTGCTGACAGGACGCCGAGGGAATGGGAAAAGAAGATCATTTCCATAGTACAAAAAGCTACAGAAGAACAAAGTTTCCACAGACCTTAGTTACAAAGGCATTCTAAAAAGATAGAGCAAGCTTATAATAGGGAAGCTAGAACTGAAAAACAGCAGTTTATGAAAAAGTGAAGAAAAAAATTACTTTGTACGTTAGCTTAATTCCTGGGCATTTCATTTCAGGGTAGCAAATTGTGTGTTCAATTTCACCCCATTTACAGTGCAATCCTAAACTGAGTTAAAAAGGTAAAGGTATTCTGTGCAAGCACTGAGTCATTACTGACCCATGGGGGGGATGTCGCATCACGACATTTTCTTGGCAGACTTTTTAGAGGGTGGTTTGCCATTGCCTTCCCCAGTCATCTACACTTTACCTCCAGGAAACTAGGTACTCATTTTACTGACCTCGGAAGGATGGAAGGCTGAGTCAACCTTGAGCTGGCCACCTGAACCCAGCTTCCGACAGGATCGAACTCAGGTCGTGAGCAGAGCTTGGGCTGCAGTACTGCAGCTTACCACTCTGCGCCATGGGGCTACCCCTACCCCCATCTAAACCCATTGGTTTAGAAGCATGCAAGCCTGTTTAAGATTAAACTCTTGGAATGTTATGCCAATCTTCACCCATAAGCTTTATTTAAAAAAAAAAAACTATATCCCATTTCTCAATTTCAAATTGAAAATCATAACTACAAAATATAAAACACAAAGAATAAGAACAGAGATAACAGGCGGAAACCCAACAAAACAGGCTACCAACAGATATATATTATCCTAAATCAATAAAACAGCAGCATAAAATTCAACGTACAATAAATTGGGGTACAGAAGTTAACTAGAACACACACAAAAAACTCCAGGATGAAGGAAAGAAAGACAGTGTGGAGACTGCTACCCCCCCCCCCACCCTTATGGCCATCTCATAGGGTAGGGTATAATACAAGGCAAGGCAAGACAATTGGGAGGGGACTGTTGCCAGAGAAACAGACAGACAGGTCTCCTCACTTCTTTCACAACTCCTTTTTTTCTTCCCACCAAAGTAAAGGTTTTCTTGCTGTACTTGGAGAAGCAGGAACCTCCGTTATAATGGTGATAACAGGAAGCACTTCCTGTAAGTGTACACATGGAAAGGAATTCACTATCAGGCCACTTAACATGTTCAAGGCTGCCATTTTGAAGAGCCCAGTTATAAATAAGCCCTGAACGCTTTGTACATGGCTTGGTGGGCCAGACTAGGACAGGAGGGGGAAGAGAGAACCACTTAAGCTCCAGCAGAGAGAGTGGAAGGGTAGCTGCCTCAGAGTCTCACCCTGAAGCAAGGGTACATGGTTAGGATCTGCAAGAAAAAGTCTCTAGAAAACACCCCTCCAACCAGCACATGAGCCAGAGATGCAGCCTGAAGCAAGCCACAGAGAAGTCTATCGTTCTTAAGGGAAGTAAACACCCTCACTGTAGTTTGTCTGGTATGCCCAGGATGATATTAAAGGGGATCTCTTCTGTTAAAAGAAAGAATCACCATATTGCCTATGCCTAGCTTGTTGCTGAAGCTGGACAATTGCACAGAAGGCAAGAAATACTGTCATGCCTCTAACATTGCAACCCTTGTTGCCCTTATGCCAAAGCCAAAGGACTATGGCTGTTTTCACGCTCTTTAATATTGTGTAAAACACACGGAACAAGGGCGTCTTCATGGCAAGATTTCTGACGTCATCGCTCCGCAAAAACAGAATCATGACAGGGTGACATCAGAAATCATGCCATGAAGTTGCCCTTGTTCTGTGAGTTTCGTGCAATGTTGAAGAGTATGAAAACGGCCTGTGTCAAAGCCATAGTTTCCCTGGGAATGGTGCCTCAAAGGTCTGAGTGTGAGGGACCTCCTTGTGAGATAAACATGTTTTGTGTACTTCATTTTTAATCCCTGCTCAAAGATGAGAGTCTAGTCTTGTTTGAGTGTTAGGCCCAAACAGATTCCAGGATGCCTTGGTGTATGTTTTAAGCATTCATGTTCCTTGAGTTTAACCTCAAAATGTATCAATAAAGGACTTAGTCACTATTATAGCCCACTGGTTACTTTGGCTAATATGTATGTCCACCAGACTGGTGGTATTTCTAGACCAAAAGTGGGATCTGACCAATGGGGAAGCTGCATATGCAATAAGGGGCAGCCTCTATAGGGATGGTTAAAGATTCCAACTTGAATAGATTGTAAGTACTTTATTTTAACTCTTAATATAATTAAAGTGGCTACAAGTGAGAAAAATTAAGCGCACCCATCCCAAATAAAAATAAACAGTAGTAAATACTGGCTGTGTTGGGCTAGGCCTGAGGAAAAAAGGTTCAATCACTGCTAGGCTTGCCAGCCTCCAGGGGATAGCTGGAGATCTCCCAGAATTACAACTATTTCCAGGTAATAGAGATCAGTTCCCCTGGAGAAAATGGCTGCTTTGAAAGGTGAACTCTATGGAATTATATCCCACTGAGGCTCCTCCCCTTCCCAAATCCTACCCTCTTCAGGCTCCGCCCCCAAAATCTCTAGGAAATTCCCAACCTGGACCTGGCAACCCTAATCACTGCTCATCTGCTGAAGCTCACTGAGCGACCTTGGACTAAGGGTTTATGGAACTAGTGTGTTGTAGTGGTAACACTGTTGAACTAGGATACGGCAGACCCGGGTTTGAATCCCCAGTCTGCCATGGATGAACTCTGTCATCCCTGTCACATATTCTTAGCCTAACCTAGGTCATAGTGTTGTTGTGAGGATAAAATGAAGAAGGGGGAAATGCCGTAAACCACTTGGGGGAGAAAAGTGGGATATAAACTATGTAAATAAACTGGAAGGATAAAGTAAAGGAGAGCCATGTATATAGCCTTGAGTTCCTTGGAGGAAGTGTGGGGATAAATGCCTATAGAATTGGAACAGCATAAAAATATGAGAGTTTCTGCAATTTAATGCTATGTTATTGACCTGAAAAGGGTTATTGCATTAAAGAAAACAAAAATTATGTTTTTCACATCTTATTTCACAATTCCCAAAACACCCTCTGCACTCAATGGCTGCATTATGTGGTAGATTAGAAGGGCTTTTGTGGTTGCTAATAATTTAACAATCTCTTGAAATACAAATCTCAGTTGTGAGTAAAACTATGCACGCACGGCCTGCAGATGTGAATGGCCATCATTATTCCCTGTGATTATTCTGTTTATTGTGCAAGGGGAAGAAAGCTAGCTCAGGAAGCTACATTCCAAAGCAAATGAGCATTAATAATACTTTATCCACATTTTAAATGTCAAATCTATACGGGTTTTAGAATAGAGATTCTGGGTGTATTTACTGATATAGTGAAATGGAGAGGGCCCTCAAGTCATAACTGACTGACCCCTGCTGGGGCTTTCATGGCAAGATATTAACAGAGGTGGTTTGCCATTGCCTGCCTCTGCAACCCTGGTCTTCGTTGGAGGTCTCCTATCTAATTACTAACCAAGGCCAGATCTGGCTTAGCTTCTGAGATCTGACAATATCAGGCTCATCTGGGCTATCCAGGTCAGGGCACTGATATAATACCCTTTTATTTTAAAAAAAATACTATTTCACTTTTCCATAGAGAGGATGAGGAAGTCAGAGGCATTCATAGAGGCAACGGAGCATCTCATAGGGTATTCTCCATGTTTATGCTAGCCTGCAAAAAAAAGCTATGTATTTTAAGAATATTGGTTGTGGCTGATTTTTATAACCTGAAAGAAAACTATGCTTCTGAAGAATCATCACATGTTGGCCTAAAATACAGCGATGGAACAACAGAGCTGTCTGCTGTCCATAAACGGCTGTCCTGAGCACAAGGTACCATATAGAGGGCTCTCTATGGATGGAGCCACATTGACACGTGGAGAGAATTTCTTGCCTGGCTCTTCCTGCCTCTGCCTTCATTGTTCCTGTCTCGTATTCCCCAACCCTCTTCATTTTTATCCTAGCCAGATCATCCCTTCTGTGTGACATTTTCATCTTTCATCACCCCACTTGCTGAGATTTACTTCTGAGTAAATATGTGTGAGCCACAACTCCCCAGTTCAAATCTCACCTCACTAATTGGCCTTAAGTGAATGCACTATCCCTCAGCCCCATCTACAATCTTTGAGTAGTAAAACTGATCTACCTTACAGGGTTCTTGTATGGATTGATAGGATAATGTATACATCAGACAGTGCCATCTAATATGCTATTATTATTACTTCTTGTATCACATGCCTATCTCTGGAATGCCAGTATTTGCAACCAGCAAAATACAAAGGACCCACACAGCAAAGAATAAACTGGGCAAGTAACTGGGCATTCACTTGCACTGCTGCTTTTTGACCTCTGGGAATCCTCAGCGATATTTATTTACTTGTATAGGACCATCATGGCACATGGTGCTCTACAGAGACTTACAATCTAAAATTTGACTTTAAGGGAGACAACAAAAGTAGGGGAGGGAACTGAAGGCAGGAATGAAAAAGGGGAGAAGAGTATATTACATGAGCTTGCATGTTTTATTTATTTATGGGTTAGCAAATGTATATGCTGTGCCTCCAGAAACCTGCTTGAGGTGCCTCACAAAGTAAAAAAAATACGATTTAATTCTTAAAGCCATAGCATAAGAAATTGACACAAGCCATTAAAAACCATAAAAACTAGCCAGGGGCATAAAAGCAGTATTCAGTATCCTAAAATGTTATCCATAAAACAGTCCTTAGGCTAGAAGCAGACCATAAAGACAGCTTAACAAGATGTAATTCTATATTAACAACAACAACAACATTCAATTTATATACTGCTCTTCAGGGAAACTTAACATCCACTCAGAACTGTTTACAAAGTATGTTACTATTATTCCCTGTGAGGTGGGTGGTGCCGAGAGAGCTCTGAGAGAGCTGTGACTGACCCAAGGTCACCCAGCTAGCTTCAAGCTAGGGTTGCCAACTCCAAGTTGGAAAATTCCTGGATATCTGGGGGGTGAAACCTGGAGAAACCTGGAGAAAATGGGGTTTGGGGAGGGAAAGGACCTTGGCATGGCATAATTCCATAGAGTCTACCCCCCAAAGTAGCCATTTTCTCCAGGTGAACTGATCTCTGTGGCCTGGAGTCCAGTTGTAATTCCAGGAGATCTCCAGCCACTCCCTGGAGGCTGGCAATCCTACTTCAAGCAGAGGAGTGGGGAAATCAAACCAGAGTCCAGCGCTCTTAACCACGACACCAAACTGGCTCTGCAGTTGAAAACTTGGGTCAAAAGAAACGTTTTGGCCTGGCATCTAAAGGACAGTATGGTAGGCATCAGGCAAGCCTGAGGGGGGAGGATGTTCTGCAGGTGAGCATCCCCTGAAAGAACCTCTAGTTGCCACCTGCGTCGAAGTAGGGAAGGGGAATTTCTTTTTCTGGATCGCTATTGTATGTTTCTGTATTCCTATCTCCACTTTTTTCTTTGGTGTCCAAGTCCCCTCCTCCCCCTTTTAAAAGCAAATTGCCAACTGCAGTTATAAAAAGAAGTAGATGAGGACAGAGGGGTGAAGGTGGCGATTATTTGGCATTTGGGGAGTGGGGGGGGTCAGGACTGTTATGGAAATCCCCTCCTCATTCCTGCTTCTTCTGAAGTCTGATCATTCTTGGCTTCTGCGAAGCACCTGTGCTTTTCCCTGGCGTGTGCATATTCATGCTCTGTTGCGCTGTGCAGAGTAAAATTCCATGACATTTGAAGAAAATCTCCAGAACTGGAAGTCTGACTCACTAATGCAAAAAAGTGTTATTATATTCAAGCCTCACCCAAGAGACATCATGCATTCCGTCCAACAAAATGTTATTTTGAGTGAAGGATATTCAAACAAACAAAACTAAGAAAAAAATTGAAGTGAGTGGGGAAAAGAAACCAACGAGGCCATTACACACTTTGCAAATTAACTTGGTCCTGAAGCCCTGGGTGGTTAGCGCCCGAGTAAGCACGCATAAGAGCGCCCCAAACATCCCGCAAGCTCCAGGGGCTTTTCAGCACGAAGGGACCGTCCCAAATGAGCCTGAAAGTCCAGCGTCTACAGTGCAATCCTAGGCAGCGTTACTCCAGTCTAACAACACTGATTTCAACGGGCGTGGACTGGCCTAACTCTGTTTAGGACTGCACTGCCAGTTAGCTGCGCAGAGGCGCCTTCTTTCTCCTCCCCCCGCTCCAGCCTAGCGCCTCCCGGGGCGGGGCCAGATGGAATAAAATAGGCCGGGGGAGGGGGGTTCGTTGGCGGCCGCTCCGACTGGTGCGGGATTGCGCGGTCTAGCGGTGCTGCCCATCGGACGTGGGGCGCCATGGCCAAGTACGTGGAGTTGTGCACCAAGGCCAAGATGCCCATCCTGGGACTGGGCACCTGGAAGGTGGGTGTGCGCAAGCAGGGCCGGCAGGACGCGTGCCTTGCATTGCAGCTGCCGTTTCATCTTTTGGGGGGATCTTTTTTGCATCTTTCCTCCTCCCTCCCGATTGCATTTGCTGGCCCCTTGCTCCGTTTCCCCGACACAAAGCTTTCGACGGGATCGACAACAAAAAAAGCCCAAATAGCAGCTGCGTCGCTTTCTTCGTGCCATGTGGCTTTCTGCTTACGAAAGCAAGGCGAGCCGTTACGAGGCTGGTGTGAGTTCGTTTTGCATGCGATTGGCACTTTTGCTTTCGCGGGGGGGGTACTATTTGCCGTTTGCTGTGTGCGTTTATGTAAAAAGGGGGGGTGATTTCCGTGTTTTCAAGTTATAAAGGGGCGGCAGAGATGATCTGGGAGGAATTTTAGAAATACTCTGTCACGGTATACTTGCTTCAACAGCCGAATCCTGCTTTTCATCATTTGTCTGTGCAATCCTTTGTAGAGTTGCTCCAGCCTAAGCCCATTCAAATCAATGCGGCTTAGACTGGCGAACTCTGCATAGGATTTCTGGCTTGACACTCACTACACGGTGGATGGAAGTAGGCAGTTGCAGAAACGATATTTCGTGTATTGCTTCATCTGGTCTTGTGCGCTTTTGTAGGACAGGACATAATAGAATTTGAAATCTTGGTTCAGATCGGTACTCTCGAAGGTGTTTTTTTAAAACCTATTTAGAAAGATGCTTTCAACTTGACTCCTTGAGGGGCAATTCCCCGCCGAACTTGGTGAAAATTCCATCTAAATAAACATGCATAGGTATAGTTATAAAATCTTTGTAAAAAACCTAGTTTTGGTGTAGTTGCACTTGTAGGCATCACTGCTGCACATATTTCATTTGACAGTAATCCCAAATTAACTCAGAAGCAATGTAGGATTGGGTTTCATAGTAGCCAGTCTTTTTTCTTGGTTGGCCACTGTGCAGTATCAGAAATTCAGCAAGTGAATAATGGCCCAGGAGCCCTGCTCGGAGGAAAATTTGGTAACTGTGTGCAGCCTGATTCTATGCACATTTATTTGAAAGAAAAATATATTAACAGTTCAGTTTGCATTTGACTTGGTTGTGCTGCATTCAAGAAGAAAACGAAGAGACTTTATCCTTGAAGTATTGCTAATGTCATTTCTAGAGTCTGCGTTGGTTTTAAGGTAGCTCTTGTTCCTGTTTCTCATTCGATAGCGATATTACAAATACTCTTTTTTAAATAATTAAATGTGGAACACTTGGGATTTGTATGTGCTCAAGGAGCAGCAAGAGTAACGAGATAAAATATCTAGAAAGTTCATTGTGTTTACATTAATATTCTTGGGATGCCTTTCATCTTATTCCAATTGAAGGTCATGTGCACACATCCGCTTTTTGTGCAGGCCTCATCTGGCCAAATGTGATAGGAGAGCTTCAAAAAAAGGGTGGGGGATGAAAAAACGCCTACTATATTTTTACTAACAAATCTTAATATTTTTTAAAAATCTCTGTTTTTTTCACTTGCATTCTCTTGAGTCTGTTCTTTTATCCAGAAATACTTGGATAACTTTCACACTTAGGCAAATCTTTCCAAACCAGTCTTTCTGGATTGGTGGATGACTGCTGCCAATTTTTTTGTTATTAATATTTTGACTGCAGTTAGCAAATCTGAAACCATTCCATGAAATTAGTTTGGTATAAACTCTTGCAGAAATTCTAGAAGAGCTATTTTCAGATTTAGAGGCAAAACTGCATTATGTGTGCAGTGGTGTTTATAATTTTATCCCCAGAAGTCTGATGCTGGCGTATTCCCACCATACTGGTAAAAAAACACACACACCAGCATTGGATAATAACTATTTTAAACCACATTTGAATTTTGATTATGAAAAAGGTAGTGCAGTCATACAACTTCCAAAGAAAACTAAGCTTTTGCAAATGGGTTATAATCTAACACTGTAAGACATGATGCAGATAGGGAATAGGAAAAGGAAAGAAATAATAAAAAATAAAGCATTGTAAATATAAATAGAAAAGATCTTACTGATGGCCAGTATAAAAGGTTCTGTTAGAGTGTGGAAGCCAAAGAGAACAGTAGGTTTTGAGAAGTTTTATGAAGGAAGAGATCATACTAAAATAACATGCTGGTGAAACTGTGTCAGAGGGTATAAACTGCCCAGAAGTAGCACCATAAAAACAGGAATTTATTGTGGCAACAACTGTTATGGCTTTGCCAAATGTGTAGAGAGGCCTGGAGAAGAGAAGGGAGGGGACCCTTTGGCCCAGTGGTACTTCAAGGTTCACAGAGAGTCACATTCATCATTAATCCAAACAGCCACATGATTACTGTATGCCATGTGCACCTAAGGTTGCCAGCCATTGGCAAGAGAGGGAAGGGACAGAGGGAATGATACTACAGCATCGGTGTGCCATCACTTCTGGTGCAAATTGGAAGTGACATCACTACATCTGTGTGCCATTTTACCATAGATTTTGTGAGTGATGCTAGAGCATTACAATGACATTTCTGGGTTTGGTCTGGATAGGATGGTGCAATAACACCTCCTGCTCCCCTTTTTCCACCATCACCCTGCCAAGTTTCAACGAAGGAGGTAGAGGGCAGGAGGTCTCCTGCCACCAGCAGAAGACCTGGTAAGTCTATGTGCACCACCTCACAAAACACACATGCAATAATTTACTATATAGCTATTAATATTAAATATATAACAAGAGCCTTTTAAATTACCAGATTACTTTTGAGCGTATCAAGTTGTCTCCCCACTGCTGTTGAACATTAGCCAGCCTCTCTCCCCCGTTCCGCTCTTTTCTCAAGATGAGGCACAGCAGTTCAGGCAAGAGAGAAAGATGGTCGAGGCACCAAGAGGAGAGCAAGCTGGCTGTGGAGAAAGGGGGGGGGGGGTAAAATCATAATCACTACACCGTGGATAGCTTGCTCTTTTTCTGGGTGGCTGCAGAGGTGATGGTTTTACCCTCTCTTCTCTGTGGCCAACTTTCTCTCCTCTGGCCAGTTTCCAGGTGCTGAGATGGGAGTGTGGAGGGTGCAGAGACGGGGAGGGGGGATGTTGGAGGGGAGGAGCTCTTTACTCCATCCCTGACGCAAGAACCTGCAACTCAGGGAGGCTTGCAACTAGCCCATCCTCCATTGTTTCAAGGTGGAACCACTTGCCAGCTACAAGCCCTACTTTCTTAGAGCATGGAACAGGCAACACAGTGGGGAAGAGTGCGCAGAGTAGCCACAGGTGGCTTCCAAGATACTGTCTTGGCCTCTGTCACCGGCCAGAGAAACAGGACCCTGGAGGTTTTACTCTGGCACTTCCTCTAAGAGCATCACAGCAAAGAGAAGACAGGCCTGGCCCAGCTTTCAACTACAGAAGCAGCAGGCTGGAAGCTCGCTTCCCGTTCACTGCTGGAAGGATCCCTGCTTCACCTGTCGTTTGCCCTGGAGCTGGAGAAAAAAGGGGAAAAGAGAGGTCGACCTCTGTCACTAGTTGCAGGATAGACACGCCGCTTCCATCCAGCCATGGGCAGCCTGGCTCAGTTGAATATAAATTCTAAATGTCTGTCTGACCTCCGTTCCTCTTCCTTTCTTCTTTCACTTTCCTTTCCTTGTATGTCTTGCCTTTTTTAAATAGTCTGCCTAGCTCTTTATTGATGTATGCTGTTTTGGGAAGTCATCTGACAGAAAAAAGTGAAACATAAATGTTCTAAATAAATACATAAGAGATCCAGCCAGCTTTTCTACAGGAGATAAAAGGCAGGAGGGGCTTCCCTTTGACCACCCCCTTGAAGGGATTGTTGGTCCAGAATAGTAATGGGGGATGGTGGCTGTGATAAGGAGGGGAACTGGGGGTGAAGCGGTGTTGTGTAGTGGCTAGAGTGATGGATTAGGATCTGTGCGACCCAGGTTTGATTCCTCACTCTGCGATGGAAGCTCATTGGGTGACCTTGAGCCAGTCACAGCCTCTCAGTGTGACCTACTTGACAGAATTTGTTGTGAGGAAAAAATGAAGGAGTGGAGAATAATGTAAGCCGCTTTGGTCCCCATTGGGAAGAAAGGAGGAGGTATAAATGAAGTAAAACAAATAAAAAATGTAGTGAAAAAGCTGACTGGATTCAACCCCGAGATATAATAATTGAACCAATGGAGACTGAAGAATGGACAGAAGAGTGAGATCATGGAAGAAAAGAGCCAAATATGAGGAAGAAGGAAGGGACTATTTGTATTGGCTGCTGGATGGAAAGGGCAGTCACTGCTAAGAGCCATAAATAGGTTTGGCCTAAAGGCCTTTTCCCTGAATGAACTGAATGGCTTTCCACAAGGAAGATTTATGAAGGTGCACAAACCGTCAGAGAAACCTGTCTGACTTTCTAAAGAACCTCTGCTTAAAAGCTCTGGGTTTCCCTGGAAAGTTACAAGCATGGTTTGAAAACAGCATATAGAACAAATCTGTTCCTGGATCCTTTCTTATCATTTCCTTCCTGATAGGCAAACTGGTTTCCATGCAAGCTGCACAGTGGACAAGTGGCCTGTGTTTCAGCCTGAAAATTATTCCCTCCAGCAACCTGTAATCTTTGTCATTTGTTCCTTTCAATACATTAGAGTCACAAATCAACCTTTGAGGCAAATAACTGTCAGTGATTATCAGTGACAGCTAGCTAATCGAATTGGCTATACCGGGTCTCTGGCTGTAGGGACCATCTGTCCCAGTCAGCGTCTGCTTCTGGTTCCTCTGTCATATGAAAACACTGCAGCCTTCACCTTTTAAAGTTGGGGCTAGATATCCTTTGTTGGATGAACCTGCAAAGTAATTGCATTTTGTTGCTTAGCCAGGTTCCAGCAAGCACTCTACGTCTTGAGCTTACTTAGAAGAAATAACCGCAGCTTTTTCTGAGTCCTTGGATAGAAAATGAAAAGGTGATATTCATCATCATTCCAGCCTTGAGGCAGGTTTACGACCTGTTCCCTGGGCTACACATTTTTATTTTCCATACATTGGAATGCCCTTTCAGATGCTACCACACCCGCTTCTTTTAAATCTCTCCTTAAATACACCTTTTTCCTTGACGTCTTTGGCACATTCTGCTTAGCCCCTCTCCCCTCCTAAAGCTGAGCTTAAGAACAGGCCACTAGAATCGATAGGGGTAATTTCCAGCATGTTTATCCTAGCCTTCACCCTTCTCGTTTCCTCTCGTCGTTGGGTCACAGACAGATTTTAAATTGTAACCTCTTCAGGGCAGGGGCCTACCTTTTTGTACTGTTACAAAATGCCATATGGATTGACGATGCTTTATAAACAACAGTAATGATACATTTGGAGTGGGACAGTGCATGAACCTGAGATTTGTTCCTATACCATACTGGAGAGGCTGCTTGCTGAGAATTGGTGTGAATTTGTTTTCTAAAAAAGGACAAAGAAAGGGAGAGAATTGAATTAAGAACCAGAAAGGTTAAAGAAATGTCTGGTTCTTCAGTGAATTTGTTTTCTGAGGCTCAGGAATGCCAAAGCAAAGACAGCTGAGGTCACATTGATTTGCAATGCCTTTAAGCTGTTCCTATGAGGGCCCAGCAGATTTTGGGTGGCTAGAGGAACTCAGTGGACATTTTCTTCCAAACAAATGCCTTCACTTCGTCTCCAAGATACCAGTGGAACCTGCAACACTGCCTGATGGAAATACTGAAGAGATTTTGTTGCATCTTCTGAATTCTGCAAATATGAGTACTGTGTGTGGAAAGCCGTTCGTTGATCAAGTGTTTTAGTATGAAGATTTTCATTTCTTTTTTAGTTCAGCCTCCAATGTTGACACCAGGTTTTCTCATGCTAAATCTTGAGTAAAGGCCAAACTGGATGTAACAGCAATATGTAGACACCATTTTAAAGTGATTTCAAAATGCTGTGAGTTTTTATCCCCCCCGCCCAATCCTCTCTGGAATAAACTCAAAGTGACTTGAACTGTATACAATGCTTAAAAGTGCTAGTTTGGCATTTGTACGGGGAGGTGAGCACCTCCCCCCCCCCCATGCCCTCACACCATTTTAAAATCACTTTAAAATGGCAGCGGTGTCTACAGGTCGGACTTGTGGCTTCTGTCACGTCTCATTTGGCCCAAGTTACACATTCTTTATTGTAATTCACTATTCTTGGCCCCATATTTTTAGGACCATTTCTCTATTTACTTCAGAAACCTGTGATTCGATGCCCAGATTGTTTCAAGGTTATACAGGAAGAAAGATGTACACCAAGGCACGATAAAGACATTCTTTTAAAAAGACGGCTTCTGTACAGGAGTTACAGACATCTGCCCAAGTTTCTTCTTGTATATGTAATGCAAATAGTTAACAAAATTGGTTTTGACTTTACTACACTTTCATAAAGCTGCCATATAGGGAGTCCGACAATTGGTCTATCAGAGTTAGTGTTATCCAGGGTCTCAGGTGGAAGGCTTTCACATCACCTGTTACCTGAGCCTTGCTGGGATTGAACCTGGGAACTTCGGCACGCAAAGCAGATGCTCTGCCTCTAAACCCTGGCCCCTTCAAGGTACTATGCCTGGGCCAGGACCGTTATAAAAGATTTGGAGGGAAAGAAAGATGTTTGACAAGATAACCAAATGAGATGTTTGAACTGCATTTTCTTTCGATTGTTCAGTCTCCACCAGGGAAAGTAGCGGACGCAGTGAAGAAGGGCATCGATGTGGGATATCGCCACTTTGACTGCGCCTACGTGTACCAGAATGAAGACGAGGTTGGCAATGGAATCCAAGAGAAAATCAAGGCAGGAGTAGTGAAGCGTGAGGACTTGTTTGTTGTCAGCAAGGTATTTATTTGATATTATTTGAATCTGTGCCCCTTCACTATTCTAGTTTACTTACAGTGCAGTCCTAATCAGAGTTATGCAGAAATATCATTACCGCGATGAAGACAGCCCTCGCTGATCTACAGTCCCACTTACCTCCCCAACCAGGTAAAGATCTAATCCACATGGCGGAGAAGAACTTGTCCCACATTGAGAGTGTCCAGGGGTACACCTCCCACTCCCACATCTCCCCTACAGAGGTAGGAAATGGGGACACGGGCACCCTGACCCTATACCTGGCCCCACCCACCCCTGCCACATGTACATCCTCTGCCACATGTGCACCCACTCGTGGTCTGTGTTGGAGCCTGTGGGCATTGCCAAGTCCCTGTGGGTGCTCATGTGTCTCTATTCACATGTTGGTGTGCACAAGGTGCAGGTTCTGTGTCGATATGCATGATATGTATGGTTTGCTACATTTGGATGTGAGTTGTGGATCTGGGTGATGGTCTGATAAAATGGAGAACACTCTGGAAGTGTGTGGGTGTGCAAATAGGACTGGTTCAGTGGTAGATCATCTCCTTGCATGCAGAAGATCCCAGGTTCAATCCTAGATATTTCCAGTTAAAACAATTAATGACATTAACATTATAATAACATTTGATTTATATACCACCCTTCTGAACAACTTAACGCCCACTCAGAGTGGTTTACAAAGCGTGTTGTTATTACCCTCACGACAATCACTCTGTGAGGTGGGTGGGGCTGAGAGAGCTCTGAAAGAGCCGTGACTGACCCAAAGTCACTCAGCTGGCTTCAAGCAGAGGAGTCGGAAATCAAACCCGGCTCTCCAGATTCAAGTCCCGCCGCTCTTAACCACTACACCAAACTGGATTAGTTAATAGGTGATGTGAAGGACCCTTCCCTGAGACCCTGGAGAGGTGCTGCCAGACTGAGTGGACAATACTGACTTGGTAAGACAATGCTCTGGTCCAGTATAAGGCAACTTCATGTATTCATGTGAAGCTAGCAGCACCCTCTCTGGTATGCTTAGGAGCGCAGGATTGTTATTTGTGTGTGCACCAGTGTTTGCATACAGGGATGTGTGTATGTTTATGTGTAGCATATCTTTGTACAGCATATCTGTGTGTGCTTGTTCTAATGCAAAGAATGAGTCAGCTCAAGATAAGTCATCTTTGCAAAGGTGTTTGAGTTTCACGGTGTGAATGTACTGTGTGGGGAGCATGTGTGCACTGAGGATGTGTTCACTAGGCAGCTGCAGCCTACCAGAGCTTTCTAACATGTTTACATCCACAATGCTTGTGTTTGTCATACAGCATGTTATATGTGCTCAGTAAACCATTTTGCAGATTCTGATCTAAAAGTGCTTTTGGAAAGCAGTGTAGGTACTGAAACATGAAGTGTGTGTGGTTGGTGTCTGTCTGCTTCTGCTGTCTTGGAGAGAAAAACTTTGGCATCCAGAAGTGAGCACCAATGGTGTTGAAAGCAGGTGTGGCATCTGTATGCACAGAGGCATTTCAGAGCCGCTATGAGTGTTTGGGTGGGGAGTCTTTGGGCGCTGTGTTCTTGGGACATGGATGAGCATATTTTTCTTTATCTCATGATTTGGTGATACATTTGTGTGTATTGTTCCCTGCATTGCCCTGACCTGGATAGAGATGGGATTCTTTCCATCTCTAAAGAAGCCCAAGGTCACTATGCAGAGGCAGGCAATGGCAAACCACCTCTGTTAGCCTTTTGCCTTGAAAACCCCAGCAGGGATTGCCATACGTTAGCTATGACTTGACAGCACTTTCCAGCACCACCAAGTCCCTCAAACATAGAATGATATGAAGGATGTGACTCTGGTTTGGATTGCACCGTTAAATGCATTTATCCCATCTTTCAAAAACAAGATCTTCAGGGCAGCTCACAAAGGTCAAAAAGCACAATGCAAGATAAAAACTATCATAATAAAATTTTAAAAATCAGTAAAGATAAAAACTGTCTGTATCATAGCCAAATGAGCAAAATACCTAAACAGGAAAAGCCCTTGCAGCAGAAAGGATGTCAGACACAAAATCTTCTCTGGAACAAACTCAAAGTGACTTGCAATAATATACAATGCTTAAAAGTCGATGTGTTTGGAAACAGCAGCAGCGTTTTTAAAATCAACAAACTTGAAGACAACAGAAGGTGTGGTGGGAAAGTGAACTTCTACTTAGACATCTAAAAATGTCCAAAGCAGACCTGATCAATCTTGTTGCTGAAAAAAGAGGAAAGCCCTCCTAGGAATGACAACCAGTGATGTTGCTGCTTTTGGGTGGGTATGTGTGCATGGGCACATGGATGTCCAGGGTTTCTCTAAAGTGTAGCTCTGGAGGAAGGAAAGCAGCTGTGATAAACGTTATCAGGCCCTGGTTTGTAATGTAAGGACTGTCCTTTTCATTGCAGCAGTATGGTGCTTCACTTTAACCCTAAAATTAGGGAGTGCATGGGAGGGATCCCTTTAAGGTGTCTGTTGCTGTCAAAGAAGAGAATTAATTCCTACAACAAAGCAAAGGGGAAGCAAATATTTGGCTCATTGCAAGTGTCTACTACAGAAAATAAAATGTGAGAGCCAGCGTGGTGTAGTAGTTAGACCCAAGTTTGACTCCCCTCTCTGCTCTGCAAGCATGCTGGGTGACCTTAGGCCAGTCACACATTCTCAGCCTAGTCTACTTCACAGGTGTGTTGTGAGGATAAAATGGAGGAGAGGAGGATGGTAAGCTACTTTGAGTCCCCATTGGGGAGAAATGGGGGGTATAAAGAAAGTCAATAAAATAAAATCCAGGTTGACACTCGCCTGAAAGATCACTGAAAAGGGCAGCTGCTTCACAAATGGGCAAAAAAGAGAGAGAGCAAAGAGTGGTCTTGACAAAGTAGGTATAGCAGCAATGACCACATACTAGCCTTGCTAACAGTCACAATGTATTTACTAATACAATACATAAACTCAGTACACAGTAAAATGCATGTACAATGAACAATTATCAATACAATTAACAATACAATTAATTCTACACTTCACATGTGGAAAACCATTCATACAATCAGGTACCTCAAGATAATAAAGTGCTGGTGCTACCAATTGCTACATAAATTCATTGCACATATAACTATTAAAGTGCAAGTGCCTAGTAACAACCCAGCATATTTCTATTCCACAGGTCCTGGATAGCAATGAATTTATGTAGCAATTGGTAGCACCAGCACTTTATTATCTTGAGGTACCTGTATTTTAGCAATTGTATGAATGGTTTTCCACATGTGAAGGGTAGAATTAATTGCATTGTTAATTGTATTGATAATTGTTCATTGTACATGCATTTTACTGTGTATTGAGTTTATGTATTGTATTAGTAAATATATTGTGACTGTTAGCAAGGCTAGTATGTGGTCATTGCTGCTTCACAAACTGGGGCATTTGCTATACCTGTGACTTTTCTGAAGGTTTCTCTGAGTTGTCCATTATGAATCAGCTATCAGACCTTCTTGTTACGCTCTGGAGAAGGTCGTCAACCTTTCTAGACCTGGGACCCACCTTTAATCTCAAATGGCAGCATGGGGTCCACTGAATTGCTAGCACACATCAGGAACTTGCATGACATCACAGTCATGTGACAGGAAGAAGAGGAGCCAGAGTCTCTGAAGCTGCCTGTGCTAAAAAGGAATCTTCTCCACTGTCAGGTGAACTTGCCTTGCTGTGTACTGCTTTTCTTGGTGTGCATGCAGAAAGAGGCAGAGGTTATGGTGCCCTTGGTCTTGCCATACGCACACTAGCAGCAGGCCTTTCCAGAAGAAAGAAGCCGTGTAGGGGCTTGCCTCCCAGCAACCGAGGCTTTGTAATTCTCATGACAACAACAACAACAACCTTGTGCTCTTCTGGACAACTTAATCCAAGCACACTCAGAGTGGCTTACAAAGTCGATGTAATTATCACCACAAACAGACTCCCTGTGAGGTAGGTAGGGCTGAGAGAGCTCTGAGAGAGCTGCAGCTGACCCAAGGTCACCCAGCTGGCTTCAAGTGGAGGAGTGGGGAATCAAACCTGGCTCTCCAGATTAGAATCCTGCCGCTCTTAACCGCTATACCAAACTGGCTCATAAGGTCCTAAGCCATAGGCAGAAGTGTTGTGTGAATAAGGCAATGCACTCCAGTAACCTGTTCATATGCTAGACCTTTCACTCAGGAAAATACTGTGAAATAGACTTGTTATCTTTGGCGTGAATGGTGATGTCTCTTCTTCCTCTGCAGCTTTGGTGCACATTCCATGAGAAACACCTGGTGAAGGGTGCATGCAAGGCAACCCTGACAGCCCTGAAATTGGATTACCTGGACCTTTACCTTATTCACTGGCCTGTGGGATTCAAGGTAGAGTGAATGGCTTCCCTTCCCCACATAGCCCTTGTCCCTCATAGCAGCTGGCAGGCTGACCATCACTCCAGGGGAGGCTGCATTGGAACATTCCTTGCCTTTTCTCCTGGGACTCCTTCCATCAGTACCCCAAAGTTGATGACTGAGTTTACTTTTAGCCCGGGAAGCTGCAGAGCACAGAT
Organism: Eublepharis macularius; assembly: GCF_028583425.1. Lineage (NCBI taxonomy): Eukaryota > Metazoa > Chordata > Lepidosauria > Squamata > Eublepharidae > Eublepharis > Eublepharis macularius. Next base: position 19,565,674 of record NC_072798.1, read on the forward strand.
TTCAGTGGGCCCTGATGGCACCCGCAGTTTGGACTGGCTAGGGGCACTGGGTCTCCCTAGACTCAGGCAGAGTCTTGTCTATACTGTAAGCTTCTCTGGAGCTGAGCGATGCCCACCCTTTTCATCTCACAGGTCTCTTCCCCCAATTCTAGGATTTGCCCAAGCCCATAGTTGGCAGGTGGAGTTGCCCTAAGGAGAGCTTTGTGGACCACAGTTTTCCTGGACCCCACTGGGCACTGATAACATTACTGTAATGCTGAGAGGGAGAAAACAGACTGAGGTTGCCAGCATCTGCGTTGATCCAAAGCGGAGAACAAAAGCCATGTATTGCCACAATCTATCTACCTGTCTAGTATTTTAACCTGGCTTTCCTCCAAAGAGCTCACATTGGTTATTCAGATAGGAGAGATCTCATAGATCATGCTAGCTCTTTTCAAACAATACAGTTGTGTGTATCGAGAGTGCACACTACCCACAAATGTGTGGATTTTGCTCATTAACGTTTCTGTACATGCCACAAAACCCCCTGATCTTTCAGAGTTCACGTTTTTGTGTACCAAAGCCAAAAATCCACATATTTTCCCTTCTGAGCAATGTGGCAACTGCACATATCAGGAGGATCCTTACTCTTGTCATCCTTGCAATGTGCATAGACTGTAACATTTGAAAAGGGCTATGTAAGGATCCCATAAAGTTCACCTCTTGGAATAGTGTATTTAAGTGTCAAGCCTGTAGTTTGGTGGCCTTGTGGAGCACATCTATAAATTGGATAATGGCATGAACGCTCTACAAGGCCTTACTTGTCTGAACAGGATTAATGGAGGATAAACCTATAAATCGCCACTGGAAGTCAAAGCTAAAAATGGAGCTTCCATGTTCGCAAGCATTATGGCTGATTATCAGATAATGGAAACTGATAACAAAAGATGACCTGGGGGGATGTGGCTGACCACTCTCTGAACCAGAGCGCCAGATTTGTTCTGATCCAGCAACGAAGTTGTATGTATTTGAGGAGCCAGTTTACCCCCTTAGGTTATAACGAGTCTGCCTACTGCCATATCTGTAAAAATCTCCGCGATGGAGAAGAGCATCAAGAAATGAGTTAAGAGAGCATTCCATCTGCTAAACAGTCTGAAAGGGAAGGATCCTTTTAATTTCAAAAAATTCCCAGTTGTATTTAAACCACACATCAAGCAATAGGGCTTATTCCTCAACATGATGGAGACTCAGTGGAGTCGGAGGCTAGATTTTTTTCTATCAGGGAAAGGCTGGAAAACCACTGGGTAATTCTTTCTGCTCAAGTGGTAAAAATGAGGGCATCTGGTCGACTCTTCTGTTGGCCAATAATAACAATAGCAATAACATTGTGCTTATATACCACTCTTATAGATAGATTAGTGCCCACTCAGAGAAGTGAACAAAGTCACTGTTGTTATTATCCCCATGATACAGCTGGGGCTTGTCCAAGGCCACCTGCTGTGCTCATGGCAGTAGTGGGATAAGAACCAGCAGAGTGCTGATTCACAGTCCAACCACTTGACACAACTTCCAATTGCTGTTAGGGCTACCACATGGCTGACAGTTTAGCATTAAACTTCATGGCTTGTGCAAAGTATTACTGTTGTTGTCTAGCTCACATTCATGAATGCTTACCACTGAAGATTGGTAGTCTGGTGCCCATATCAGTTGCCTTCTGGATTTTCAGCCAAAAGGTTAAAATGGCTGGTTGGTTGACGAGTGGTCACTAGTTCTTTTTCTGTGTCTGGAAGATGTCAGGCAGATCTGTCTCCCTCTGTAAGGGCCATAGCATAAGCGTGCAGGATTAGTCCGTTGCATCTTTGGTCGATGGACCTTGCAAAGCAGGCACAAGGACAGAGTCCTGTTTTAATGGTAAAAATACACTTCCGTTTTTGCTTTGCACTGACAGGCTGGTGACAATCTGTTTCCTGCTGATGAAAAAGGCATGACTATACCCAGCAACACCAACATTCTAGACACCTGGGAGGTATGTTCACCTTCAATCAAAAGTTTCTTCTTTGTGTCACTGTTTGCATGCCAGTTTTTGGTGTAGCTTGCAACGGTTCATTGCAAATAATACAGTTGTGCTATGTACTCTGCTTTAGCAACCAGCCAACCCTGAAGTTTTTCGCTTCCCAGTAAGTCAAACTTAAGAATTAAGCTGGGGAGCAGAGTATCCTCTCTGGCGTATCTAGAACTACATATATGGAAAGAAATTCTCTTATTCATATTCATTCTGCACACTGGCCATGAACGGCTAGCTACCCTGTGAGATGAATCACTTCCACATGGGGATGGTTCCCCATTGTGCTGTCACTGGCGCCGTGCAGGTGAGTTCTTCGTAGTATCCCCTTATACCCATTCCTTCCACCATCATAATGACTGAGGACAGTTTTTCTGGAAAGATTGGGAAAGAAAGTTTTTTTGGGGGGATCACACTGAAGATGGAGGAAATCCATCCTCGGTTGCACAAGGAATTTGTGTGGAAGTGCAAAAAAAAAATCCTTGCTGCAGTTGGGGACAGGAAGGGATGTGGGGCTAAAAGTCAGTGTGGAAACAACCAAGGAGGCAGCTGAAGATGCCCTTTCATGCCTGCATCATCGCATGCTCCTGGAACAGTTAAGTGTTTCCGCTTTTCCTATTTCTTCGTCGTATGTTCAGAGAAAGTAATCATTCTCTGTTTGTGAAAGAGCTTGTTTTCTGTAATAAAATTCTGTTTCTTTTCCCTATTTTCCTCCCCCAGGCCTATTTTGTGTGTGCATGAGCCGTTGAGGTGCATAGACCTATACGCTCTATGTCCCTTATGGAAAAAAACTCAAGAAGAGCCCTGCTCTATCAGACCGGTGGTCCATCTAGTCCAGCATCAATAATAGTCTGTATTATTAGTCCAGTAGTCATATTGAAGTGTGGAGTGAGTTGGAAGGACAGGAGCTGCGATCTCACCAGGTGTTAAAGATTATGCAGCGCTCCCATGATTCTGCATTAAAAGAACACCCTTCCTGCAGTTAGAAATCTAGCATGTCACAGAAGTTGTAGACTAGCCTTCTCCCCAACGAGCTAGTTTTTGTGTGTGTGTCTGGTGGAGAATTTTCAAGCGTATGTTTCCCTGCTTCAGAAATCTTACAGTCCCCAAAAGGCTGTACTGCATGATATGTTTGAGCACGTAGCTTTTCTCTGGGATGCATCTTGTTAGTAGAGAGCACAGGTGACTTTTAAAGTGCCAAGACTTGCCTAGGCCAGCCAGAGTGGACGCAAATGCAGATAGCATGCTGATTTTAGCTGTGCATCTTCTGTATGTAATATTTGATCTTTGGTGTGCCCTTAGGCCATGGAGGAGCTGGTGGACGCTGGGTTAGTGAAAGCCATCGGCGTTTCCAATTTCAATCATGAACAGATTGAGAGAATCTTGAACAAGCCTGGATTAAAGTACAAACCAGCAAATAACCAGGTAAGGGGGATACAGCGCAGACCTAAATACTTAGGTGTATTCAATGAAGTCAATACAAGACTTAGAAGGGTGTAACTCTGCTTTGAAATGCATTGTTAATGTTACACTTCAGGTATACTTTGAGCATCATAAAGGATAGATCAAACTTAAATTTCCTGTTAATTGGATGGATACCAATGCCCGTAGGGAAGATCTGAAGATGCACGCCTACAGTGCTTATTTAGAACCGTTCTTCATCGTTTCTATAATAGTTTTCAGCATAGAAAGGGCTTTACATTTCTTATACTCAGCACTCTGTGAAGTTGTCTAGACTGACTTACACAAGAGCACATGAACTTGTGAAGCTGCCTTATATTGAATCAGGCCATCAATATTGTCTACTTGGATGGTCAGCAGCTCTTCAGGGTCTCAGGTTGAGACCTTTCACATCACCTGATCCTTTCAACTGGAGATGCCAGAGGTTGAACTGGGACTTTCTGCACCCAAAGCAGATGCTCTACTGCTGAGCCATGGCCTCTCCCTATAAAAGTCACTGCTTGGTGACTTTTCATAGCTGAACTGAGAGTCTCTCTACATGAGACGCCTCAGCACGTGTTCATCAAGTGTAGAGAGACGCAGTGTTAACTGGGAAGCGTAGTTTAAGAAGACAGCCGGTGGAGATCACTCCTCAGCGGGTTTGTCAATTTCAGCTTTGCCCCCCTGAAGCTCTGACAATTTCACCTCTCCAGTCTAAAACTGTGTAGGATCGCAACTAGAGGGCAGCGAGGAATGGAACTGGGCTGGAGCTTCCTTCCAAAGCCAGGCTCAGACCTGGAGACATTATAACAGGCTGAAGTTGCTTTTCTGGCATTTCACAGCTCCTTCACACAGCTTCAGTGTATAGCAAAGCCTTTGCCCTGCTGCCAGCTCTGTCTTTTTAAACTACTCTTCCTAGCTAACATTGCATATCCCACCATGTGTTCTTCATGTGTCAGATACCTTGTGTAGAGAGACTCTGAGATTTGCAATTCCCATGGAAAAGCACGTTGCTAGTTGCAGCTAGCAAATCCAGGTAGTCTTTCTGTGGCTAGCGATGCTGAGTCGATGGAGAAGAGAGTGCTTAGTTGCATCAGCAGGTGGATCTGTGTCCACTGCTTCTACAAACTATAATGTCTTTTCTAATTTATCATAGACAAATACCGGTGGAAAGATTTGTACTGAGGCAAAACAGTGTTCTTCGATGGGAGTCATAAAATATAACCAGATAGCCCACTTCTCAATTCACTAGACCTTAATGAGGAGTTAATCTCTCCAGCTTTATTACACACATCTATGGTTCCTTTTATTGCTGCTACCGCCAGAATAGGAATTAAGGAATTACCTGCATAGTTTATAGAGTCTTGACTCTTTTTTGTTTCTCTGTTTCTTAAAGGATTCATCTTCATATTAAGAACCCCAGACTTTTCTTATCCTCCCACTCCAAATTGTCCTGGACATAGGGAGAAGCCTTGGAAATGTTGCTTGTTAGAGTAATTCAGATCCAGGCAGGAATCTCCACGTCTTCCCTTTATACTTCGGAAAGTGTGGGCCACATTAGGCCCACAGACCACCATTACACCAGTCTCATAAAAGGAAAACATTACTTGTTTTTGCAGTCATTCTTTACAAAAAGGACGAAAAAAATAGCGGCGCACAAAAGAATGTAACAATTACCAAGCAAAGGAAAACAAAACAAGCAGTAAGCATAGTCCTTTCCCTGAGTCTTCAGGCTGTGTGATCAGGCAGACAGAATAATCTTTAAATGAACAAATTTCCAGTTTGGGCCCTATCTCTCTTTTCCAACCATTCCTCCAGTCTCCTTTGTTTATGAAGCTTTCCCATTCCAAAAGCACTTGTTCAGCCACTATCAACTCCAGGTTCTTCCAAACAAAACACTGAGAACTTCTATTAAATTCCATCAGACTCCTTCCCATCCTATTTGATGGAAAATTACTAGGCTCTAGGGCCTAGGCAGTTCCTTGAGACTGACATAATTACCTATGAGTCCTAGTGCCACATTAAAAGTTCTTTTGTTCTGTTGGCTACCCCATATTAACATATGAATTGGCTTCCTGTTAGCCTAGCAGACCAAAGGCTATGGTAAAAAAAAAACAACCTTGATTTGTGACCTTTTTTTTTTCTTGAGAAGGTGGCTTTCTGTTGATCTCAAAGCAAATTAAACATTTACCTGGCAAAGGTTTGTTTACACATATACCTGTGCATAGAAATTTCATTTCCTCATATACGCAACTAGGCTTAAGAGATTTTCTGTGTAGCCCATGATCAAAATTTTTGAGCCTTCCTATGTCCAGTGCAGGGTGCTGTTTCTCACATCAACCCATATTATCTGAGCATTGTGGTTTCTACTTTCCAAGAGTCTGTAAGCCACAAAGCACTAAGGAATTGCTTTGGAACGTGTTGTTGGCTCCACTTTGAAACTGGATCCACTGTAGTAAAAATATTATCTCTGCCTTCACCCTTAAACACAAATGGGATCCTTTCAGGCAGTGTAATTTCATGAGCTTTGAATGATAAAGGGGCTATAAAAATAACAGTAATGTGTAAAACCTGGCGCCTGAAATCAGTCTAAATATGTGATCAACAGGGGTGGTTGAAATGTATGAATGGGAAGGTAACATGCTTTAAGCAATCCCTTCTGTGCCTCATACTGAAATTAAAGTATGAAGTGAGAGAGACACTGAGGATGTTCCAAGAATAATGTTACAACCTAAATATAGCTTGTGAGACCAAGATTCACATCTGTGTACGGATGCCGCTCTACCTAACCCAGTTTATTTGGGTTTTTTGCCCAAGAAACTGACTTTCTCAGTGCTGCTGAAGCAAAGTATCCTACTGAATTAGTTCAGTCATGCCTGGCCATGAACTGGTGACTTAATTTTCAAAATGTGTATGTGGGAGTTCTGGGAAGCAGCCATAAAGCCCTCTCAGTGAGCCCCACACTGAGGCCTAGAAATAAACTCCAGCAACTGTGTAACTCTATCCAGTACAGTTCGGCCTCCTTGCTTGCTCGTTAGCCAGACCAGATAGAAGCTGAGTAAAGCCAGAGAATGGTGCTAGTTTTTTCCAGAGTATTGACGGAAGAACAAAAAGGGTATTATTGCCCCTGGAATTTGCACATCCTTCTAAGTATGAGGATGCCACTGCAAGAGGTGGCAGTGAGGCAAAATGTTTGTGTGTCGGTCAGAGTCTATGATCTTCAGTGTAAGAATCCCCAGATTCCTTTCATGGTATATTTTGGGCCACCATTGAGACAGGCCGTTTCTCTGTCAGCCATAAGGGAGACTATAATGAAATGTACAATGCTTACTCCTGAGGAGATGTAGAACCTGTGGGTGTGGGCATTACAGTTTTTTTAGTAGGGAATGTGGGCCTATTTTAAGTGCTGTCTAGAATTTTAATTCCTCTTCCAGCTGATTGTAGAAAAGCAGTGCCTCACAGCGCATGTACGGATGCAACCTCAGACACTGTTTCTTTCTGTCCTTAAGCCCTTAGCCACAGGAGTCCCCAACCTTGGTGAGCCTGTGGGCAGTTTTGGAATTACGAGAAAGGCTAGTAGTAAATGCTATCTCAAAATAACTGCTGGGATGGGGGGCAGTTAAGACTTTTAGTTTCTCTTGGGGTAGGTGAAATATTTTAAAGTATATTTGAGCACAGATATAATAATAATAATAACAACATTCCATTTACATACCACCCTTCAGGACAACTTAATACCACACTCAGAGCGGTTTACAAAGTGTGTTGTTATTATCCTCACAACAATCACCCTGTGAGGTAGGTGGGGTGAGAGAGCTCTGGAAGATCTGTTACTGACCCAAGGCCGCCCAGCTGGCTTCAAGCAGAGGAGCGGGGAATCAAACCCAGTTCTCCAGAACTGAGTCCTGCTGCTCTTAGCCATTACACCAAACTGACTCTCAGTGGGGGAGAGTGGGTGTTGGTTTTCACCCAGGCTCCCCCTGAATATTTTTTTTTAAGTTTGAAACATTCGGGGGAGGGAAAATGGAAGATTTCCATTTCCAAATGTAATCAAGAACATTTTCAAGTAATGATGTCATGAGTAAATTATAGAGGGTGGCCTTGGTTTGCCATCTAGAAGTCTCTGCGGGATCAGGGACTCTGGTAGGGGAATCGAGTTCTTTGGTGTTCATAAATCTGTGTCCAGTGGATTTCATTTGGGGTGTGAACAAGAAGGTAGTCTGGTGATGGAAGGGTGGGGTAGGCATCAACTGGCAGAAAGTCTATTCTCCGTTCTCCTCCTTTACCTCTTTCCTCATCTTTTTCTGGCTCTTATATTTTCATTCACTTTTTTTTAATGAGGGTTCCTCTGCTCACCCCGTCTTCCTTTTTGCTGGTGGTGGAGCTGTTATTGTGGCAAAGTATCCACAAGCAAGCACACCCCCTCAAAGAAAACTACAGGAGCTGAACTATACACTCAGGTACCTGTTACCCTTTCAACTACAGCTGTAACCCCAACATTGTAGGAGACAGCTGGAGCGCAGATCACCCCTCCACTGCTGATCCTGTCAGCACTGCCACAACCTCTCCATTTTCCCGCCTTTAGCACTTCTCAGAGATGGCTGGAGAAGTGCCACAGGGGAGGGGCAGGCAAGGGAAGGAAGGCGCGGGATGAAGGAGTAGGAAAGGACAGAGTAAGAACAGCGGGAAGGACAAAGAGAAAAGGGGAATGTGACAAGGAAGGGTTTAGGAAGTGGGCTTCAGGGAACACTTGGGCAAAAGGCGCCATAGCCATAACAAGTGCCACATTGGGGATCATTTTTAAAAACAGAATTTATTTGAAGTGTTAAGATTAGGAACAGTGAATACGCTGTCATGGGCAGACAATTCATGTCTGATGGTCTGTTCCATACCAAAATGGCTGCAGGAAAGTTTGAATTTTTTATGAGGCTACTCCGATTACAAGAACAAATGGCAGCTGCTTGGTCTGGGAACCCAGTGTAATGCTAAACTCTCAGAATAATAGCCCTTCTCTTAGGCTGCAGATAAAGTCTGTTACACAAAGAGATGGATTCCAACGTATGATGAATAGGGCATACTTTACTTTGTAAACTGCTCTGAGTGGGCATTAAGTTGTCCTGAAGGGCGGTATATAAATCGAATGTTGTTGTTGTTGTTGTTAGGGTTTATATGTGCTCAAAGTACCAGCTGGCATCTGTTTCCGGCACCAGCCTCTGGGTGTGACCCCAGCACCTAACTGGCAGTATTCATTTATACGTCTCTGTGGATGTTATAAAACCAAGTTAGCTGGGAATGTATGTTGAATTTTAAAATAGCTCTCTTCAGGTTTCTGTCCCACATTCACGTTTCTACACTAGCACACCAGGAGGTGCTTCTCAATGTGTAAAAATGCCCAGAGAACATTTGCCAGGTTGGTCCCAGAGGACTAAGCCCAACAGCTGGAACAAGTGCTTAAGAACTCTGGATACTATGTTAGGGATGGGATGTGAAAGCTGCACATTTGAAACCTGCTAAAAATGAAGCTGTGGGTGACCGTGGGCCGGATAGAAGCCTCAGGGGGTGGTGAAAAGGTTACATTTGTACTGCCAGATGAATTATCATTAATAAAGAAACAATTGGATGATGGTCTTTATTGAACAAGAGCAGATTACAGTCTGAAAATCTTGTTTAGATGCTGGCTGTGAGCTAGCAAAGCTTAATTTATTTATTCATTTATACCCCACCTTTCTCCCCAAAGGGAACCCAAAGTGGCTATATTCTCCTCTCCTCCATTTTATCTTCATTACAACCCTTTGAGGTAGGTTAGGCTGAGAGTGTATGATTTGCCCAAGGTCACCCAGCAAGCTTCCATGGCAGAACAAGGATTCACACCTAGGTCTTGCACAGCCTAGTCTGACACTAACTGCTACGCAACACTGGTTCTTAATTTTATTTATTCAAGTTTTATACTGCTTCTCTTCAGTTAAGATCTTGAAGTGATTCACAATTATAATGGTTAAAACAATACAAAAATATAATATTCAATAAAATCACAATAAAACAGCCTACTTTAGGCTCAACCCCAGCCTATAAAACCCTGCAAATAACGTAAAAATTGGAGGTAGATAAAAATGCACACAATTTGCTTTGCCTCACAAAAGAATATTAGATAGCAAAGGCACACCAGAATAGTTCTGCCTTACAGAGTTTCCGAAACATCAACAGGTCCTGCTGAGCACACGTGCGTTCCGACAGTGCATTCCAAGGGGAGGGTGCCACAGTTGTAAGGGCCTCTTCTTGCTGGAAGAAAGTCAAGCTACCCTGGAGGCAGGAACCACCAGCAAGCCCTGAAAAGTTAAATGAAGCAGGTGGGGCGGGGGGGATCATAATGGGAGAGACGGACCCAAAGATATGAACGTCCCAGACCATGAAGGGCTTTAAAGGTGAGGACCAACACTTGATTTGTATCTGGAGGCTAATTGGTAACCAGTGCAGCTGCTTCAGGATCGGTGTTATAGGAGCTGACCGTGTTGATTTGGTCAGCAACTTAGTGACTGCATTCTGCACCACCTGAAGTCTCCAGAGTGTCTTCAAGGATAGCCCTATGTAGAGCAAGTTGCAGTAGTCTAAACAAGAGGTGACCATCACATGTATCAGTGTGGCAAGGTTGGATGCAAGAGATACGGGGAAAGTTCTTGGACTTGGCAAAGATGGAAAAATGCTGTTCTAGCCACCATGGACACCTGTGCCGAAGGGGAGAACTATGAGCAGCCGGAGGATTCGGGGGAATTTTTCCCGTATAGTCATTTATACTCATGAAGAGGCAAAGCCATACTTGGTCTAGAAAGTGGCTTGTCTCTTGGATGACGTGCTGTCTTGCTTTTATTAGAACTTGCTGTTGGAGGCATGGCACGTTGTTCACCTGAATCCCATCTTCTTCTTTGTGCTTGCAGATTGAGTGCCACCCTTATCTCACCCAAGAAAAGCTGATCAATTACTGCCAGTCCAAAGGGATTTCCGTCACAGCGTACAGCCCCCTCGGCTCTCCTGACAGGCCGTGGTGAGAATGTTTAGAAGGCTTCTTTGAACATTTGGCAAAACCTACCTTGAGGTTGGGACTCCCTTGTTTTGATTTGCTGATCCTTACCCATCGCTGCAAAGTAGATAAACGGACAACAAAAACAAGTGAAGGGGTCACTTACCTGCATAAGTAAAGGCAAGGTTGTCTCTGTAAGTTGTGATGACAGGAGAGAGTTAAGCTGGTCTCAGTTGGGTGAATTGATGCACAATAGGACAGGGTGTCTGTACTTTGAATAACTAGATACAAGAAGGAATTTCAGCAAGGGCAGCTTTTCCCACACCAGAAGGAGGGGAGTCATATCACTGCAGTGATTTATATATTCCCCCACCTTGTTAAGCCTATAGGTGTTTTTGGATGTTGAGAACAGGGAATGGGTGCCACCATAAATTGACTACTAATTATGAGTGGGTGGGTTTGGGACCAGCCATAAAATAGCTGTTGTGGGAGCTGGGGCTAGTCACAAAACGTCGCAGGCTTTTCCCCCTGAGCGTCCTCTTATTCTGGAGGCCACTGTTTCCACACAGGCAGTGACACCTACTGGACTCTTGAGGCAATTGCTGCTCCAGGGACATGGCAGAAAGCCTTGGTTGGCTCTCAGCTTTAGGGAAGGGATGCTTCTGGGAGGAAGGAAGCGGGCTGCAGGAAAGCACATCAGCGGGCATTGTAGTACTTACTGACACCATGTCGGGGATGACTGTCTTGCTCCAGTACTGACGAAGGGAGCTTTGACTCTCAGAAGCACATACCCCAGAAATCTAGCTGGCCTCTAAGGTGCCTCTAATCTTGCTCTTCTCTCTGTTCCCTGTTAGGTATTCCATTCCTAATAAAAATAAGGCCGCCCTTCCCCCACCAAATTTCTTACTTTTAATTAGCTGCTGACTTTATTTTTTTTTTAGGGCCAAGCCAGAGGACCCAAACCTCCTGGATGATCCCAAAATCAAAGAGATTGCTGCTAAGCACAATAAAACTGCAGCTCAGGTGTGTTTCTTTGGAGTGTGCCTGTGTACACAAGCAAGGAAGATGGAAGATGGTTTCACGTGGGGAGGGAGGGCTGAAGACAGGTGGGAGGAAAAGGTCTGTAGTCCTTGTGGGCGAGGGGCTTTCTTTATCCCAGATGGCTTTGTCTCATGATAATACAGACCACCAAATGCAGTGCCATTTCAGACTGGGAGGAGAGGGGAATTCAGGGCCAGTGTAGTAGGTGGTGGTGGTAGTATTTTGGATTAGAAAAAATGGATTTCAGAGGTGCAACCTTGTTTATGTAACTGCAGATGCTTAGCAGGAAAATGGAGGATCTACTATGGGACCCAGGAAACAATCTCTGGTCAGGAGGTGGCAGCTGGGACATTAAAAAATAAGAGATCACACCAGCAGGGCTCATTTCGAGGGGGAACGCACAGGAACGCAGTTCCGGCAGTTCCCCAAAGAGGTCACATGTCAGGTGGCCCCGCCCACCTGACTCGGCCATTTTGGGCCCGTTTCAGCCTGGATTGGGGCAGAAACGGCCTGAATCGGGCCTCTGACAGGTGGCGGATCACTCTTCCACTCATCAGTAGCCCGATCCTGACCATTTTGGGCCCCTTTTCAGCCATTTTCAGCCCCTTTTGCCATTTTGGGCCCAATTTCGGCCCTGAATGGCCAGGATTGGGTCCAAAACAGCCAGAATAGGTGATGTCAGGGGGTGTGGCATATGCAAATCAGTTATACTAATGCCACACTTCTGGCAATGGCAAGAGGTGTGGCATATGCTAATGAGTTATGCTAATGAGTTCCTCCAGCTCTTTTTCTACGAAATGACCCCTGCACACCAGACTGTGTAGAAGGGCTACTGTTTTGTTAATCGGTCGTCTTGTGTATTTTTCCTTGCCTATTTGTACTTTTTGTAGCTCAAACAGGAAGGCATGTTCTGTTTCTGCTTAATAGGTCCTGATCAGATTTCATATTCAAAGAAACGTAATTGTGATTCCGAAATCTGTCACCCCAGGGCGTATTGAAGAAAACTTTAAGGTAAGAATGGAAGCCCTGACTGGATCAGTTGAGACGTGCATATATGTTTGTTGTCTTCTCCATGGAGAAATAGAAGATTGTGTTTGTCATCCTAGTCTAGTATTTAGTGAGCAGAACTGTTAACGTCTGTTACATCTTCAAGACTGTTTGTGCACATTCTCCTGGCTCGCTTTGCCAGTTTTGTGAAAACAGAGGGAAGGAAAAGTAATAGTCCCGTCAATTGAATTTTTCCTAATATTAAAACCCACACCCACACACACAAGCACTGCTCTTTAAAACATACTTTGGAACCTGTGCTAAGTTTAAAGAGAGCATAAGAGAGAAATGCTGTAAACAAATTTGTTTTCCATGATTGTTATGGAGTATTTGGAATAAATTAGATATTCTTCTTGGCAGGTGTTTGACTTTGAGTTGTCCAAGCAGGAGATGGAAACCATTCTTGGCTTTAACAGGAACTGGAGAGCATGTGCCCTGAGCTCGTAAGTAGCTGTGCTTGAAAAATGTTTAGCAGGGCAACACTTCAGCTCTCAGATTCTGAGATCTGGATTGACGGAGAAATGGGCCACAATAACTAGTCAATTAATTGGTGAGATTAATCTCAAAAAACCCTTTTTGATCGATTAAGTTGGATAACATTCTTTAATGCTTTACTGATAAAAGCACACCTGAAGAGGAATTTTCCCTCCACCCTCAGATAGGAATGTCTTTCCTGGGACAGTTTATTTTAGTTTTAAAAAATTTCCCTACCCTTCCTGCGTGGACCCGTGTATCCTCTAGAAACAAATTGTGTTCCCCCCCCCCTACACACACACACACTTTGGAAGTAGTTTTAACATATCCAGATTTTAATTAAGCTACATTCTAGATACCAAGATAGTAGAGTTTGAATAGAAGTAATACCAACCCCATGTTGGTTTTCTTCCTAGTAAGACTTTAGTAAAATTGCCTTTCTTTAACTGAGGGACAACCCTAATAAAAATATTTTAATTAATAGTATTTGCAAAGCTGTAGTTTTAACAAAGGTAAATATTTTGTATCACTACAACATAATTCTGGATTCCATTAACTGTGAAAGCCTTTGAAAAACATAATCCAATATCTAGATTAGGTAAACCTAATGATGGGTTTTAGGTTTTATACTTATGAATAAATGTCAAGATCAGACCCTTCAATACAATCAGAAAACTACTCTGGAGATTTGTACTGTATAGTGAATACCTTCATCAAAATGCTAAATACTTTCATGCTGTGTCCTGAAAGTCCACGTTATGTTTAATCGGACCCGCACAACTTGTGGCCTGCCAAGCTGTCTTTTACCAGGGGCATGAGAAGCCCCGTCTTTGCTGAGAAGGAAGGCAACAAAAGCCAGAAGTTCGTCGTGCCCCTTATAATCTGGCACTCACATCTAGAAAGCTGCGTTGGGTTTGATGGGGCCCCAGATTTGCAAGGCTGTTTTAAGATACTGCTGTGCAATTCGTTCTTTTTTTCTTTGGCATAAAGAATAAGTAAAGTTTGTAAAGCTTTAGCACTAGTAAACTACTGTATGTATAAGCATAATATTTTAGCAACTGTAAAGTTTTTGATTCAAGCTTCTGCTTGACTCTTTCCTTAGGTGTATCAATCTCAAAGAATATCCTTTCAAAGCTGAATATTAAAGCCCCATTCTGCAAGTCACAGACAACGGGATGTCCACCTGAACCCTCTTGTATTGTTCGTCTGTTCTCTTTTCACCGCATCTGGAAACCTCTGCTTTTCCAGCATAGGTTCAGTATGTTTTGAGTAACAATGGGGGAGTGTGAATTGTATTGTCCTCCTCATTAAACACAAACATCTTTCCCAGAATTCACAGCTGGACTGCTACAGAGGTGAACAGTAACTTTTTAAGCTTTTTGTCATCACTACTTTTGATTCAGCCTAAAAAAGAGGCTCGTTTCTAAAAAAAGAGGCATGCTTCATGTCTCGTAGAAATCAAAGTTCAGTGCTTTTGCGTTAAAATTACTGGATGGCATGCTACCGCTTTTCTGCTAATAGAAGAGGGATGATCTTCTCCAGTTCTCTTCCTCGCTGCTGCTATCCAACCCAGAAAGCTTTTTGTTCATAAACATCCTCCCCCGGGGAGGATGTGTATTTTTATACATCACAGGAAGAATGATGGAAAAGTTCCTCATCCGTCAGCAGAGTGGTTGCAGGATATAACTCGGTGTTTCTAGACTCTCCTCTGTGTTCAGATTGGGAATTTTTGTAGTTGTGTTATTTTGTGCTCAATTGGCTCATGGTTTGCTCTCCCCAAGGATTTTGAAATGTATGACAGTATTGCTTCTAATAAAATCTCTCTAGTTAGCAGTTGTTTGTTTGTTTTCCTGCTAATGAAAGGCGCTGTAGCTCTATGTTATTCCATAAATCTCTATCTAGCCAAAAATTCAATTTCCGGTGTATATTCAAATTCAGAAAGCTTACTTTGCTCACAGCCTCTCTCTAGACAGGGTTAATGTAGAACTTGCGCTCACTCAATCGTTTATCAAGCCAAGGTTCTTGGATGCCAAGTACTAAGACAGTCATTTTTCCTGTAAATCAGGGATGACTAGATTTAAACCTAGGCTATTCAAATCACTACAGAGAGAGAACGAGAGGCCAATTTAAATCAGGTATTTTCAAAACAGTATGTTTGGTGCTTGTTTAAGTACTGAAACATGTTACTTTACTTAGAGACTGTTATATGTTACACTGTTTATTTAATAGTGGGTGTTATTTATTATGCATTTCAGAACAACCTATAGTTTCTGAGTGGATCACTTGAAGAAAATAGAGGATTGGATCCAGCACAAAATTTCCATTTGCACTAAGGCTGTGTCGCAAACAAAAATGCAAGAGAGAGACTGGGGGCTGCTAGCAATAAGTCAAGCTTAGTGTATTCTCCCCCCCCCTCCCCCCGGGCACATGTTTCTGCAAGATCTTGTGCAACCAATTTCTGGGTGCTATAATATATAGGGAGGATAGCAGTAGATGTTGCACAGTATTTTATATAAGCAGAGCTGTGCAGAGTCTGTTTACATTTCTGCTTGTGCATTGCTGGATCCAAGCCAGAATGTCCCCCTTAGTAAGTAAATATTTTCATAATTTTGGAGCTAAGCAAATGATAGAACTCAGGGTAAATAAAGAGCATTAAAACTAGGTATTCCCCTTGGCACCACAGTCGACGTCCTTCCAAGTGATACATCAGAAGGCAGCTCCTGCAGCTATCTAGGTGTGGATCGTGATGTGGTGATGACTTACCGGTCTCTGGCTGCCACTATCAGGTCCATACTAAGAATATGATTCATGTCCTGACTTTCGTTCTAATAGTAAACTGGATACTTCCTCTTGCAATCATGAAGGCAGCAAAACTACAGGGGTTTTTTATGTGCCAAGGGGATTCCAATTTATACAGCAAAATATGACTTTGCAAATCCATCTAAGGGGGAAAACCCCCAAAATGCCCTGCTGAGCATTGGCTGTGCTCAAGAGGCATGGAATGGTGAGAACAGTGGAAAACTTCCGAAAAAGGGAGGAGGAGGGGAAGCTTATTTTATTTATTTATTTATTTATTTATTTATTTAGGACTTTTATTCTGCCCTCCCTGGGAGCAGGCTCAGGTCAGATCACAACATTTAAAACCATAATGAGAGCCAGTTTGGTGTAGTGGTTAAGAGTGTGGGACTCTAATCTGGAGAGCCGGGTTTGATTTCCCACTCCTCCACTTGAAGCCAGCTGGGTGACCTTGGGCGAGTCACAGCTTTCTGGAGCTCTCTCAGCCCCACCTACCTCACAAGGTGATTGTTGTGGGGTAATAATAACATACCTTGTAAACCACTCTGAGTGGGCATTAAGTTGTCCTGAAGGGTGGTATATAAATCATATTATTATAAATATCACGTTCCATAAAATCAATAAAATGTTTAAAATTCAGGGAACGTTCAGCATTTCGTACAGTATAACCAGCAACAGATGGTAGCAGTTAATATTATCTAATTTGAAGCAGATGGTGGACAAACCCAAATGGGAGGGTTTAAATCTTCCCCTCTTACAGAATTCTGTATAGGGAGTTTGGGGGGGATGGAACCCCCCCCCCCCGCAACTGATTTCTCATAGGTCCAAATTTATTGTTACTGACATCCATGCAGCCTTTAACTCCCTGTGTCTGAAAGAGGGCCATTGGTTCAGTTTAACTCTCTAATATTCAGGTTTAAATTTCATCAGGTTGTTTTAAAGAAGAGACGTGCATGGTCTTTTATTATCTAACTTTAAATGTCAACATACAGTTTTTAAACAGTTGATGTTAATCTGTCCTAGCAATGGGCGACTTCAGCATTCTTGGTGGCTGGGGCGGGGGGAGGTATTTCTTTTCTGCCAATGTGCCAGGCTCTAGTCCTGTGTGTCTTCCTCAGGGAATGGTAAGCTCTATAACAAAGTTGGCACCACCAAGAAGAATAACAGTTTTATTGTTCAGAACATGTTACAATGACAAAACACACAAAAAGATAAAATCACAAGAGAATAGTCCTAGCATGGCAGCCATTCTTCATGGTAGTCTTCCATGCTGTCTCTTCCAAAGATCGTTCTCATCTGTGCTTGACCAGCAGACAGGGCAGGGAGTTTTCCCCATCAAGTCACAGCTAATTTATGGCAACCCTGTGGGCTTGCCATTGCCTGCCTCTGCCCTATACTTCGTTGGTGGTCTCACATCCAAGTACTACCTAGGGCTGACCCTGCTTATCTTCCAAGATCTGATGAGACTGGGTTATCCAGGCGAGATATAGCCTACCCCTCCAGTCTTGATATCTGTTTCCTCCAATCCTTCACCTCTGCTGACCTCACCACTAGATCTAAGCAATGTCACCTGTGAGCTGACTGCATAAAACCATATAGTGAACAATAACATATATCTTCCCTAGCCCAAGTCCTTGTTTTTAATGAGATGGGGCACAGGAAAGCAGCAACTATTCCAAACAAATCCATCTGTTATTTTTTATTTATTTATAGTCTGTCTTTTCCACTCAGATCCAAGGTGGATTATAACAGTGCAAGTGAAAACTATAATCGACAGCTAGGACATTCGCTGAGCAAAGTTCAATAAAGAACAACAGTTAAGACATTCAGGGAAACGGATACAATAGGGAATGGTAGCAGATAAATTTTAAACAAGAATAAAGCCAAACACAAAGATGAAATCTATCTGAAACGAAGCATAACCAATTTGACTGTGACACTGAGAGATCTCTGTCTTTTGGTGCTACACCTCTGAAGATGCCAGCCACAGCTGCTGGCGAAACGTCAGGAACTACAATGCCAAGACCACGGCAATACAGCCCGGAAAACCCACAACAACCATCATAACCAATTTCTCTGGCATGTTTAGCAGCATGGTAACTTGCGAGTAGGCTTGCATGTACATCAGCAGACAGTACCCAATAGCATAGTGTTTAGTCCCCATCCCTAGCAAGACATCTTTCTGAGCAATTTCTTAATGACAGTCCAAAAAAGTGCTGCAGTTTGGATGGAACCAAAGACCAAGGGAAAACATCCATGTAGAAGTAGCCCTGGAGATTTTGGCCTTTTACCCTTACTCAGTTTAAACTATGATTTATTGGCTGATCTAGGTTATAACGTTACTGTAAAATAAAGACGACCTGTGTTTAAACCGGCAATGCTGTGTGTGTAAGATTAGTGCTAACTGCAAGATCTGCGTAGTCACCAATGAAAAACAGCCTTTCAGCGCTTACCTATTAAGAAGCATTGCATTGTTACACGATGTTTTCCTCCAAAGCCAGTTAGAGCACTATTGCTCCAAAGCAGTATGAAGCTCTGTATATAGCAACTGTCTTTGTTTGCCCTTGGCTTTCTGAAAGCTTGCTGGCTGCAACTGAAACTTTCCATGCCACACAGAGAGGCGTACTGTCCATTTCTAGAGGAGTTCTCCACTCAGCCTGGGTGTGTGAAAGACATGGGTACCTTGCAAATAAAAACCATTTATAGACTTTCGTAGGTTGAAGAATGTTTATCACAGCACACACTTGTTAATGTGTATTCATTGGAACCTATGAACCTACACATGAAAAATAGACCATATGTATGGTTCTTCTCATGGAGTCAAGAACTTTGCAATCCTGTTTCTCTCTCTCTCTCTCTCTCTCTCTCTCTCTCTCTCTCACACACACACACACACACACACACACACACAGGCATTCTCTCACTTTAATGTCTGAAAAGGGCTAAAATTGTGGAGAATATTCTAATTTATGAGACGCAATTCTCAAAATCAACAATAGGGGGACCTGAACGCACTACATTTACTCTCCATTGTTAATACAAGGACAATTCTATGACAGCTTTAAAATCTATCACACAGCAGCTCTTATTACATGACGATCATCTTCCATAACCTCTTCGCCTCCATGACTTATGATAAAATGAATACTATATCTTCCATGTTTTCTCCGTTTCAGGAGTATGTGAAGGTACCTCATCTTACAATGAGGTAATACATGCCTTGGGCTGCTGCTGCTTACAGATGTTTTCTTCTGCCTTTGCTTCCAAAGTGGAGTGATTGTTAGGGCAGTGGATCAACCACATGACATTGTTTCCTAAATGTTAATTTTCCAGGTTTTCCCCATCCTCAGCATGCTATTTTTCAAACCTGGGTTACGACTATCTTTTCTGAAACAATTCTGTCCAAATTCATATGCCATGTGGATGCGAAGTGTGTATTTTTTGGAGGTCCCATCCACATTGCACCATTTTCTTTCCATCAACCCAACAACCACTGTTTTCCCTGTCGTCCTACCAGGGGGCTTTTTAAAAAAATTGGTAATTGCTGTAGGGCTGTAGCAATTCCTTAATTTTTTAAAAACCTTCTAATTATACTCCAGCTCTCCAGCTGAGAAAAATTCAAGGAAATGGCTATTGATGGAGGAAAATTGAGAATCTTTGCCATGGGAATGCAGCTCAATACATTTGAAAGTGGCCATCCTATGACAAATAACCATTGGAAGCCCTAAAAGGGAGAGCAGTCAACCCACACTAACTATCCAGGGCTGGTGCCTCCACGTTTGTGCTCACCTACTTTAGAGGAGGCTTTGGAAGGGAGCAGCCTAGCTATGGTTGCCAGCTCCAGGTAGGGAAATTCCTGGAGATTTGGGGAGAGGAATCTGGAGAGGGCAGGGTTTGGGGAGGAGACGGACCTCAGCAGGATATAATGCCGTAGAGTCCACCCTCCATTTCACTGCATAACCATCTAATTATACATGAGCTTAAGGTAACCTTAAGGTCACGTATACCATTCATATGACATGCTAAAGTGCTAATGCCATTTAATATTTCATATAATAGAACCACACTCGTGATACTCTCATATCCTTAACACCTGGAGGCTGGCAACCCTAAGCCTGGCCCAAGCCCACAGAGGGCAGGCAACTCCACCAGGGGCTGTGGGGAGAGAAGGGGGTAGGCTATGCCCACAGGTGCAGCAGCAGCAGCTTCAAAGCCTTGGGGGCCCAGCACACACCTCTGAAGGGAGACAGGGCTCAGGCTGCAGATGGGAACAGGCCAGAGGATTAGGCAAGCAGCACCTGGGGGCTCCTGAGGCCCAGGCGGGCAGGCAGGTGGAACAGCCTCTTAAAACCTCTTGAGGGCGGAGCAGGAGAAGGGAGGGCCTAACCAAGGAGGTCATTGGCCCAGGTTCCCTTCACTCACCTTGGGCCTGCCCCGGAAGAGAGGGCATTGGAGACCTCCAGGGCCAGTCCACCCACCTCCAACAATCCTTTAATAGGCAAGCTCAGGGAGGGTCAAGTAAGAAGGGCCAGACTATTCCCAAGAATCTTTAGGACAGGGTGGGTGCTTGCATGATGCAAGAATCCTCTTCCTTTCCAGATTCTGAGGTACATCCACAGCCGAACTAAGGGGATGCTGGAAGGCACCCCAGCCCCAGACTTTGACCCAGGGAAGAAGTCTGACATTGGCAAAGTGGAAAATGTGAAATAAATATATGAAACCTATAAATGCTGGGCCCAACACTAACAGTATGTCACAATATCACAAAGGGGATAAAAATACATTCCGGACAAGATGTACATCCATCCATTCAGGGTAAATAATATCATTGTTGTAAATAATATTGTAGACAGATGCCTACAAAATAGCATGATTTACCTCAGTGGACTATGCTGTATTCCAGAGACTCTTTAAAAAAAAAAAACCTACCGGCAAGGTCAGCAGTTACTTGTGATTCATCTGGCATCCAAAAAATATGAACATATAAAGAGTTGCAGGTCCTCATTTCCTGTGGGGTGGAGTTGAGTTCTACAGACAAATGCAGTGACCTGTGAATGATGCGGGACAGGATGCATTCAGACATGACAGCAAACCCGTCTTGAGCATGACAGGCACAAATACAGAGTGTTGTCTTCCTCCCTCCTCCCCTTGCAGGTGGTGCTTGACTGAGAACTTCCTGGTTTGGGAAGCCTTGAGTCGTGTAGGCACTTGTTTCTTCCCCTCCGGGAATCAAAATTTGAAACTGGGATGAAATTGTGGTTTAAAAACCTGGTTGGTGGGTAGAAAACAAACTCTAGTTTGCCCAGGTACCTGCATGAACAGCAAAACGATGCCTGAGTCTAGCCTTCCCAAACCAGGAAGTTTCCGATCGCACTTCACATACAGGAGGAAGGAGAGAGCATGTGAGCATGGGAAACAAGTTATGTCTGTGCCTGTCACAACCAAAAGATTGCCCACGGTCAGAGTTTCCACTGGATTTCAACCTCCTGGAATCACCTGTTCATATTGACCGGTTCAGAGAATGACTTCGGACTCTCTGTAGTGTGCACACGTATAATTCTATACCTAAGTCCAGCCATTTTTACCAAAACCCTCGCTCTGGCTAGCAGTTCCTTACAAGGTCATTCTCCCAGCATCCAGCATAACATCCCCAAAGGGCAGGGACCGTGCCAGTGTGAATTCACCACCATGGGATTCTTACATAGTAAGGGGGTTCTTAACTGTTAACTTTACTCCTGGGAAAAATTTTTTCTTTCATCTGTCCCACTTAACATCCTCTTATTGTAATACAGTTATGTAAAGATCATCCACTCTAACCCTATTTTATAGGGATTTATGAAGAGTATTAAGAAATTTAACTTGGACACAATAACCATTATATCAGATTGCATTTCTGTATTTTTCATTAGTGCTAAACTTAATACTTACATATGTAAATGCATATTATACTAATATGCTATGTATTATTACTATTATACTAATACAAGCAGCCATTATTGGGCTCAAAAAGTCTTGGGGAAGACCTCCATCAAAGTTCTTAGTGTAACTACAAATAGGCAGAGTTTTTAGCTGCTACCAGCTGCAGCGGAGCTATCCATTTGTACTGCTGAGCACATGTCTGGCCAGGACTAACTGTTGAGTGTGCTGGTGGCAAGTATATGGGTAGTAGCCAGGGCTTTTTTTCAGGGGGAACACAGGGGAACAGAGTTCCGGAACCTCTTGAAAATGGTCACATGGCTGGTGGCCCCGCCCCCTGATCTCCAGACAGAGGGGAGTTTAGATTGCCCTCCGCGCCGCTCCAGCAGTGCGGAGGGCAATCTAAACTCCCCTCTGTCTGAAGATCAGGGGGCGGGGCCACCAGCCATGTGACCATTTTCTCTGAGGGCAACCCACTGAGTTCCACTACCTCTTTCCCCAGAAAAAAAGCCCTGGTAGTAATTATGTAATGGCAGGAATGATTGCAGAGATGAGCAGCCACAATAGATCATCTTCCTGGGCCAAGTGTCCCTTTCAGTAACCTTCCTTGAAAGGATAATCTTTATGATTTCGGCACCTGCAAGAAAAGAAGAACTTGGCTTTATCCATTTATATTTGTGCTAAGTAGTCAAGACAGAGAGAAATGCAACCTGTGTGGAAGCCTGTGTGTCTGAGAGCTTAAGTACAAGAGACGAATTACACAAGGACACGCATGTGAAGGGAGTCATAATGTTAGCCAGGAAGCTGAGTTTTAAAAGACAGATCGGAAGGCTTTGTCAATTTCCCCTCTCTACAGAGCCAGCAAAGATCCTTCTCAGAGGATTTGTTTATTTCCTCTTCACCTCCTAGAAGGGGAAGTGAACCTGACAGAACCTTCCAGAGGCAAAGAGGAAATTAGCAAACACTCTGAGGAGCCAACTTTTCTGGCTCTGTAGAGAGGGGAAATTGACAAAGCCTTCAGATCTGTCTTTTAAAACTTAGTTTCCCGGCTAACACTGCGACTCCCTTCACACGCCTCATGTAATTTGTCTCTTGTAGTTTAGCTCTGAGAGAAAACATTCTATCTAAAGCTGGCAAACTTCTCCTGATAGAGAAAGTCTATGTAATATTTGAGTGAGAGATTGATCTATCTGAAGCAGGTGTATGCGGCTTAGAGAGAAAGATATATATATCTGTGGAACTGAGCCTATGTAAGGAAACTCTAAGAATTGATAACTATCTTTGAAACCATCAATAAGTAATTGATCAGTTAAGTAATAGTATGAAACCAATATGCTTCTTGTAAAAATAAAAGGGTTTTTTTTTGTTCATCCCAGAGTATATGTTATTCCTATATCCCATTCCTATCCTCAGGGCCACGTAGTCCCACAAAGAAACCTGACACTTGGGCATGTAATTCAAGAGGAAATTGAAATTAACTAGTTTGGAATATAATTCCTAGTGGCAGCAATCTACCCAGAGGGTGTAAGAGAGTTTAAGGGAAAATCTAACTACATGACAGAAAAGAGGTCGTAACAGCAATCATTCAAAAAATATTCCAACCTGATTTGATTTTACAACAGATTCTCGATTTTTTTTGGAAGTGCCTAGATAGCCAAGGAGGCACTTACTCATTTAGTGCACAGATCCTGTTTCTCCTGTTGAAGCTGAGTAGAGTTTCCATTTCTTTTTGGCTTAGTTCAAAGTCAAATACCTGAAAAGTTCAAGGAGAAAGATGTGGCCCACAGCGAAGCGGTAACGGCAAGTGTGTCTCCACTCAGATTGTCAGTTAGGTATTGTTCTATCCTGGAATACATTCCTGTTTTTGAATTAAAGGAAGAATGCAAGCAACTCTTTCAAGAATGTAACTGGAGTCATAGAAGTAAATAACAGCTTGGGGCAAGGGGAAAATGTCCCAGTGAAAGGTAATTACTTACTTCTAAGTTCCAGTATAAAGTTTATTTTCAAATTGTTTTTAACAATGGGATAATTTCAATAAGACACTCATTTGGCCAAAATCAAATGATGACGGAGGAACAGACTGTGATTTGCTCATAGTTACTGGGTTAATATTGGGTTAATACTGGGTTAATAAGGTTTCTGCTGTTGCTCCAGAGTCAACTTGAGCACTTTACTATAAAGTTTGCCTGGTCATGATTGGGATGTGTGGTGGATCCCTTATGACTTTTTACAGGGCTTTTTTTCTGGGAAAAGAGGTGGTGGAACTCAGTGGGTTGCCCTCGGAGAAAATGGTCACATGGCTGGTGGCCCCACCCCCTGCACCGCTCAGTGGTGCGGAGGGCAATCTAAACTCCCCTCTGTCTGGAGATCAGGGGGCGGGGCCACTAGCCATGTGACCATTTTCAAGAGGTTCCGGAACTCTGTTCCACTGCATTCCACAAAGTACTATCCAATCTTGGAGGGATAGCTTTAGTAAGTATGTCAATCTGGCTAGGCCTTTTTTGCACAGGTGATTTTTGCCACTTTTGGCCCCATACCTCTTCAGATTTTCTTCCGAGTTCTGGATAATTAACCCCCCCTTCAGATTTCAATGCGTCATTTTAACACAGGCAGAAAACTTGGAAGAGAACCCTTGAAACATCGCATTGAAATCTGAAGGGGAAGTCAATCGTCTGGAATTAGAGAGAAAACCTGAAGAGGTATGGGGCCAAAAGTGGCAAAAATCACCCATGTAAAAAGGACCCTTCTTCCAAACAGTGCGGTGCTCTGAAATGTTTTCACTAACTTTTGCTAACTATGGTAATTATGTCCTGTAGTGTAAAATCAAGTAATATTTAAAATCATAATTGACTGTTTCAATAATACGGTCTGAACCGAAGAGGCAAGTATTGTTTGACTCAAGGGCAGGAATGGATTGGAGTCCTGCTCTCATCCAGCCCTAAGCAGAGTGTGCCAGGCCAAGCTGGGTGGCTAGCTGGTCCCTCTCTTGCTAGTTAAGGTGAGGCCAGCGTGGTTGCATCCCGTTGCTTGTTGCAGTGAGACTGTGCCAGGAGGGCATGTCCCTCACCTCAGTGAGCTCTCCTTCTCTGCGCCTCCAGCTTCTGCCTATCTGTCTCTTTGAGTCTGGGATAGTTCTAGTGTGGGTGGGTGGCCCAAGTGGGAGGACAACCCCACATGCCTTGGCCCATGAGGAGTCTTCATGGTGGCCTTAATGGGTAATCCGCCCCAGCTGAAAGGGTTTATTTCAGTTTCTCACAGTAAGATTACAGCAATGTTACTTCTGATGATTAAAAAGCATAAGAATAACTGAAGGCTTTAAAAAGTGGATTCGTTCAACTAGAAAAAAATATGGTTGGCAGGGCTTTTTTTCAGCAGGAATGTGGGGGAACAGAGTTCCGGAACCTCTTGAAAATGGTCACATGGCTGGAGGCTCTGCCCCCTGATCTCCAGCCAGAGGGGAGTTTAGATTGCCCAGTGGCACGGAGGGCAATCTAAACTCCCCTCTGTCTGGAGATCAGGGGGCGGGGCCACCAGCCATGTGACCATTTTCTGAGAGGGCAACCCACTGAGTTCCACCACCTCTTTTCCCAGAAAAAAGCCCTGATGGTTGGTAGTATCCAAAGAGAAAATTTAGAATATCTTTGGACTTCAAGGTTACTGGTTGAAAAAATTGAAGAAATCAATGGTTTCAGTAAATGTGTCTTGTGAATACCCCCTTCTGCAGTTAAAGCTGAATTATACGAAACTCTAACATTAAGGTACTGTTGCAATGTAATAAGTAAAAGATTATATGTTGGAATAACTTCAGTACAAGAAATATTATTTTACTTACTTGAAATATAAATAGTTCATTTTGTCAGGTGCCTTGGCACCTCAAGTAGAATTCTGGAGTGATAGCATAATTTTTTTTTAAATAAAAAGGAGGCTTGCATCCAAAAGTCTTTTAAAACCCAACAAGGATTAAATATAAAGCTAATAGGGGAGAGGCACTCTAAATGCACTTGTAGTATTTATAAGCTAAAATAATTTCCACCCAAAGTGACCAAAGATGGTGTTTTATTAGCACTCTTACCTCAAAATTCT
Organism: Eublepharis macularius; assembly: GCF_028583425.1. Classification (NCBI taxonomy): domain Eukaryota; kingdom Metazoa; phylum Chordata; class Lepidosauria; order Squamata; family Eublepharidae; genus Eublepharis; species Eublepharis macularius. The sequence goes on from NC_072798.1 coordinate 19,591,527, forward strand.
CTTTAAGGCGATGTGGAGTAATTGACTTGGGAATTACGGCCAAGTTCCTTTGAATCTGGAAGCGGAGCAAAACCTGAGGGAAACCGATCACTACGGTTAAAGGTAGAACTAGTTCTTCACCCAAATGGCTGCTTGGGGAAGCACAATGAAGAATATGCTGATGCAGCACCAGGTCTGTTTGATCTGCACCACTAGCATGGATGGCAGTGACAGGCATAGCTTTGTATGCCTATTAACATCTCCCAGGCAGTTCTGAGGTGAGCCTATGAACTACTGCCTGGGGTAACAAAAATAACTTGAACCAATCCAGATTAAAGGATACATTGAGAGGCAAAGGTACCCCCTTTCACTGATCTTTATATATGGCTCTATTGTCGACTCTAGTTAGAATATATTTGTAATTAAATACAAGACAGTGAGGAAATAATGTGGGCCTGAAAAAGGAATCAATCTACCTCAGATATAGTCTCAGAACTGAGCAAGCGGTTTGGACCTACATCTGTTGGAATTTTACATGTGAACACCCTATTGAAGTCTTATGCCCACAATGGAGGTCTTGTGCTCTGGAAGGTGGAATTAGGCTTGCCCTTTTCTTGACAGAAGACAGTAAATCCCAACTCTCATCCTCAATCCCCTGACTTCAATAAATTGAAGAATGGGCCCCCCAAGAATGATAGAAACATGGCCTCCTTAGTGACGCTCTAGGAATTGCCCTGTGTCTCTATGGTTTTTGCCACAGAGATTAGGGGAAATCCTAGCACATCACTGAGTAATGCTGGCTGAATCCACATGTACCAGCATAGCGCTAAACAGTCAGAATGTTAGCGTCTTCCTGGCGCTTTTTCTGACGTCATCGCGCCATGAGAACGGCATCGTGGCGTGATGACGTCATAAAATGTGCCAGGAAGACACTATCATTCCGACTGTTTAGCACTATGCCGGTCTCACACAAACACACTGGCAATCCTAGACAGGATAGGCACAGTTGATATCTCCTCACTTGCAAATCTTGTGTAAGGGGAAGATCAAGAATTTTGCTCTGATTCAAGCAATTTTTTTATCAAGAAAGCCAAAGTACACATCATATTGAGATTCTGTAAATGCATAATTTTAAGATCAAAGGCAGCCAAGAAAATTGGCTTAAATTACATATTCAAAGCTCCAGTCACTGACATTCTCTTAACCATGATACCGTGTAGACAAAAGGCATCTTACAATGCTGGTACAAGGAAATGCCTATCAATTTTAAAAATCACATTAAAAGAAGCTACCTGAGCAGAGGTTTTATTGTATTTGGCTCCAATTTCTTTGACCTTCAGATCTTCCAGGAGGGGAGGACCCTTCGGCTTATCCCTACAAAAGCAGAATACGGATTTTCATTTTTAGCTGCTGTTTAATTCTCCTGTGTGTGTGGGGGGGGGGGTCACTTTGAAATACTTACGAAGTCTATTTCTTGCTTATTTTGAGTTTTTGTTCTGTAAGAACCACACTGGAAAATGTGGCCAGTTAAAAAGAACAATTTATTTTGGAGGATACATCATTAGATAAAGAGGTTTAAGTTTCTGGCTACATGACTGACAGAAAGCAAAGAGTCAGTGGATGGAAGTGAGTCTGAGTGTTGCATTCTGAGGGCAAACAAGGTGACAACATTTAGCAGAGCATAAATAAATGCAGCACCCTCTCTGACTAGTTCTCCTATTTGTCTCCCCTCTCCCCCACAGGAGTTTCTTCTTTTGTATACTTGACGTTTATTAGATTAAAACGGGCGACTATGGGTTTATACAAGTATTACTGTTGGGTTAGCTTTTTTTTACCACCCCTATTCGTCACCTATTCATGTGATCAATATAACGAACACACCAAGAGCTCTTGAATATCCAGTGCAACAGCTTCGATCTACTCATCTTCAAGAAAGAAAAAACAAGAGTAGGGTTACCAGCCTCCGGGTGGGGCCTGCAGTCCATCATTGTTCTTCTGTGCAGTCCCCCATTGGGGGCAATGAGAACTGAGGGAACGGGGGGGGGGTTGCTCCTCTTGTATAGTCATGTGCCCATTTAGATGGGAAAATGAGTTTCTATGTGACTCTGGAGACACGACCTCAAATACAGCTTTAAGAAGCTGTAAAGAATCTTCTGAATGACAGTCCCCCACTATGTGCCTGCAGAGAAGAACTCGGTGAACAATACCTACAGTTATGTAAAACCCTGTTTTCCCTGGGTATTTGAACTGATCTCCAAACATCAGAGATTAGCTCCCATGGAGGAAATTACGGCTTTGGAAGGTTGTCTCTATGGCATCTCTTCCCTACTAAGCTACCTTCCATCTCCATAATCCACCCTCCCCAGGCACCTACTCCTGAAATCTCTGGGAATTTTCCAAGCTGGAATTGGTAAACCTAGTCTTGTAACTTGTACATTCTGAGGTGTTTTCCACATGGGGACTGGTTAGTGTAGTGTCCTATTTGCTGCTGCAGCTGTCGATACATTTTCCCTGATCCCTGGCAGTAGCCATTCCCCGTACACATACAACTAGGGTCTCGTTTATTGTTGCTATATATATTGTTACAGGCATTTGTTTTCTGGCTTTTGGTTTCAGAGTACAAGATACCTAGCTGCAAAGCATATAGATTCCATTATCTCAGAATCTCTTGAAGATTCTCTTCTGACTTCCACTCCTTGACCTCTAAACCAGACTGTAGACTGTTAGGAGTGACCAAAATTTCCCAAGTTCCTTTTTCCCATTTGTTCCAAATGTGCATCCGTAATAAATAGAAACACTACTTTAAAATAATATTTATTTACAAAGCATCCACACATACGAAGTTGTCTTCTCCTAAGTAGACCACTGGCCCATCAAGGTCAGTACTGCCTGCTCTGACTGCCAGCAACTCTCCAGGATGTTAGGCAGAGGTCTTTCACATCGCCTACTGCCTGGTCCTTTTAACTGATGCTGGGGATTGAACCTGGGACTTTCTGCATGCAAAGCAGAGGCTTTTTGACTGAGCCACAATTCGTCCCCTAACCATACCTTACCATATCCAGTTGGGAGCTCCAAGAGGACAGTATGCAGTGACAGAAATCTCTTTGGATTTGCAGAAATTCACCAGTTCTTCCTGAGGCAGGTATGGGTGACTCTCAATCTACAAACACAAAGGCCCTGTTCGCAAGAATATATGGGGGGGGGGCAATGTTGTAAAACACCCATTCCCAACAACTGCAACAGTATCCAGTATTTGAATGGAACCAGCTTTGTTGAATAACATCTTGATACCTGTATTGTCGAAGGCTTTCACGGCCGGAGAACGATGGTTGTCTTTGCTTACAACAACCATCTTGATACCTGCCTCTTTGAGTAGCTGAGGAAAGGCATCCTGGGTACATGACAGATATCAAGGACTTAATAATGTGGTCCTTACATGATTTCAGCAACCAAGATGGAACAGGATCTAGAACACAAATGGTGGCCTTCACAGATCCCAAGATCCTGTCACCATCTCACAGTGACTAGGTCAAAATGATCCATAAATGGACCAGGTGGTGAATAGCACTTTTCTTCGGTCTGAATTAGGTTATAACTAGCATCCAAATCAACATATACATGAGAGATTTTATCAGAAAAAAAACTTTGCAAAAGTGTCACAACCAATCGCCTGTTCCTGAGAAAAAGAAGGTTCCGTTTACTCTGTGTGCGCATAGTTTTTATACTTTGTCATTAAAAACACTATCACGGAGCCCACTGCAGGGTAAACAAAGACATACCCAGTGTCATATACTGGCTGCTGCTGCTTCATAGGGAACAAAGCCAGCCTTGTATGAATAAGGAAGCATATCTGTAGGACCATAACTATTTGAGTATTATAATGCGTATGTAATCTGTGTAATGTGGCCATGGACAGTTTAACACAGGTCAAAACTGTCTCTCAATACAGATGCAAATTGACATCTGTATCCTTACATGTTTTTCTTATGCAATACCAACTGTGTGCAGTATTTTGTTTGTATCTTTGTTTCTTTGTTTTGTGAACCTCTAGCTCTACATCTGGCATTTTATGTAGAGGAGTGAAGCCCCTACTTTCTTAGAGTTCTTTTCTATGTAGCTTTGTAGAGTGGGAAGGGGCTATGTGTTCTTTAGCCTGATAATATCCACTGGAACAAACAGAAATGTATGTTCCCTCCACACTTTTTGGCCAGGTTCACACAAACCATTCCAAGAAATCCTTAATACTCTCTAACACTGGCTCTGTTTTCAGGAAGAGTGGAGTTAAAGTATATTTGAAGCAGGGATAGTCAATATACTGCTATCAAAACACCCCCTGCCAATGCAGATACTCAGTAAAACAAGGTCTTTGGACAGTGGTATTATGGCTAAGTAGCCTACCTGGTTATTTACTGGCTTGTATTTTAACCCCGGTTTGTTCAACAGCCTCTGTATCTGTTCACAGTTGAAGTTAGAAATTCCAATGGATTTCACCAAACCCGCATCCATCACATCCTCCATAGCCTATGGGGACAAGAGGCATAGACAAACCAGGGCAGGCAAACATTTAGAGCAGAATGCAAAACAAATACATCAAACTTGCAACAATTTCGTTTCCATTCTGCAAAATAAGGGGCACGACAATTGTCTGGCACAATCTGCTGGAGTGTGTCCTCCTGAATACAACTCACTGAAAGAAATGCAATATATATATATATATATATATATATATATATATATATATATATATATATATATATATATAATAAATTATGTTCTTGCACAAATTCCTAAAATTTTAAGGCAGTGCAAAGAGATGTTCCTCACTGAATGTGCCATCCAAACTGAGGGTGCATACAACAGAGATACATAATATTAGCAATGTGCCTGCTCTCTGGATATGCACACATCGTATTTTGGGCATGCATACCATTTTCTGCTGATCAAGCTTAGTGGAAGCCTGCTGCTCTAGCTTTCAGTGCATGCTGGATTTGCACAGTGCTCACTCGCCAGAATTTGTGTCAGTTACAAAGCTAATCACCCCATTTCCCAGGATGGTTTTTAAAAGGGTAAATTTTTTTTTTAATGGCTGACTCCAGTAAACATTAAGCAAATAAACTTGCATGGTGCTTAGGAGGGGGGGAAAGCAGGACACAGTATAGTTGAAGGATGGGAGAGGTATTGGATCCAGAGGTTTTATATTTATTGGAGCAGAATTTACCTCACAGCAACAACCATCAACCTCCCCCCTCCAAAACAAACCCTCCTTCCACCCCAAACCACCCTTGTATCTACTCTTTTTTAAAGCTCATCTCTATGCTGGCTTCCAAGCATTTGGAAGTTCCTCAGAGTATTTGCTATCAAGATTAATGTAAATTTCCAGACTATAATCACAAATGACAAAGTAAAGCAGGGAAGCTGAAGGGAATCCCCAGACTTACCTCCCATGTGTCCAGAAAATCTGTATCACTAGGCAATATCATACCATTTTTATCTGTAGGAAATAATTCTCCTCCAGCCTGTCATGAGAAGCAAGAGAGGTTAACAATGCATCCTTTAACCTACCACTTCCCAGACATTTTGGGAAAGGGACTGCTGTTTCTCAAAAAGTTTCCCCAGGGCAGTTTTCTCTTTTTTCACAGCAACATGTAAGCAAGAAACCACAACTGGCCCTCCTTCTTAATGCCCAGCGGCCACTGCAGGAATGGATCTTTTGGAATTTTCGGCACCAGCCCCAATTTTTAGAAACTATTCCCTGCTGTGATTTGTTAAAAGCAGGGTCTTGACTTCAGAGGGCTTAAAGACCCGTTTATTGATCCAGGCTTTTCGTAACTAGGGCACCTGGTGCTTTTTTGCTGACTGCTGCTTTAGTATTTGAACTCTTGATTGTGTTTTTTTCTTTTTCTTTGAGTAAGCTATTGATGCTAGGGCCACACCCATGTTCCAAGGGAGATTGGGGGGGCCTAGGAGGGGAAAGCACTGCAGATGTTCCAAGGATATCTAGAAGAGCCAACATCAGCTGCAACATTGTCTCCTCCACCCCAATTTTCCTCCCATTGCTCACCAGAATGAAGGAGGGCATGCAATAGAGGACAGCGATGGAAGTTCCCTTGCCCTCATTAGGTACCTGGCCTAACCCTAACGTTGAACCCTACCGAATAACATTGGACTTACTTTTGAGTAAACCTATTTAGGATTGCTCCCATATTGCAGTCAATATTGACAACATTCTGGTCAAGGTATTTTGGTCCTTCCTCCTGTTTATACCCTACAACAAGGACTGCAATGGCAGCTGGTAGATCACACACTTGAACTCCATTGATGGCCACTTCCCCACCTGGATGCAGAGGGCATGCCTCTCATTGTCAGTGCAAAACAGCACTCTTCCTCTCCAGAATCTCCCTCATATCTTTTATTCCCCAGAACTATTCCACGTGGCCAGCTCTATTCAGCACATGCTGCTTCTACAGTTCTCTGCTGTTGCTGTACCTCACACTCACTTCTAGTTCAAGATGGCGTCACTTCCAGATTATAAACAATAACTGCACTTATATAAAGCTCTTCTAGAGAGTTTAGTTCCCCCTGCTCAGAGTGGTGAACAAAGTCCATGTTGTTATTATCCCCATAATACAGCTGGGGAGTTGGACATGAGAGGAGTGGTGTACCAAAGGCCATCCGCTAAACCCATGGCAATAGTGGGATTTGAACCAGCAGAGTGCTCATTCACAACCCTACCACTTAACCATTATGCTACAGCATGGCTAATCCTGAATTGCAAATTGTGTCATAACCTCCCATATGGGCCCACGTCCTCCTAGCACCATCAATAAAATTCCACAGAGTCACATAAAACCTAATTATGATTACAGGCATGCTGCCAACGGCCACTCATGGGCCAGGGCCTTATGGAACCAAAGAATTTGGTCCCATAGAACATCTGTTATAGCGTTTCTGAAGTAATGCTGTTAAGAACAACCACAAATGATATTACCGAACTCGTTGACTTCAAAAGCAAAGAAAAAGAAGTCTACTTGTCTCCAGAATCTACTTGTCTATAGAAGCCCACAACAAGCTGAGCAGAGCCTCTAAGAGCCAAACTACAAGTGACGTCTTACACAGGTTGGACACTAGTCGGCTTCCCTCAAGTTTTGATGGGAAATGTAGGCATCCTGGTCTTGCAGCTGTAATGGAGAGCCAAGCTGTAAAACCTGGGCGCCTACATTTCCCCTCAAAACTTGAGGGAAGCCGACTAGTGTCCAACCTGTGTAAGACGTCACTTGTAGTTTGGCTCTAAGTGGCTGAAGTTTTCACTCATGTTCTGGGGATCAGGAAAGGCGATAGAACTTTAAGAGGAAGAATCCAGGCCATACAATGAAAAGAAAGTGAAGTACCTTGAATCCCATGGGCCAGTGCATGAGGTAGAGGTCCACATAATCCAGTTTTAGAGAAGCAAGCGTTTTTTCACATGCTTCCTTCACCGTGGATTTCTCATGAAACGTATTCCACAGCTGCAAAATGACCAGCATATCGCTCCAATAAGTGCCTCAGAACGACTTGGGGTGGGGGTCATCCTATCAAACTCCACATGTGTGGAATTTTGCATAACACCAGCTGCCTGGTTCTGACTATTCTTGAGAAATTTAGGGCCTAAACAGATGCAATGCAGAAAATCCATGACTGGATTATCTTCTGCTTTACTTCAAAGTAAATGGAAGTGGAAATGATGTTGTGGGAAGAGACAATTAGAGCTTTCTTCCAATGTCTCCTCCCCAAAACTATTTGCCGCACTGAGGAAAAAGATAATTATATTTTCCCGCTTAGGCAAAGCAGTAATTTTAAGAGGCGATTTTAACGGGAGAAAAAACACAGTGGTAAATTGTAAAGTACTCCTTCCCCAGAGTCACTACCCTGATTCAGTTTGATGCACAGGCATCAAGAGATCTAGTGACAGACCTCCTGCATCGTGTCTGTTTTTACTTTCCACTTCCACTTTTTAAAAGAACTTTTCTATCTTAAAAAAATGCGCAGGCAGTCACAGGCAAACACATTCTCTGAGGCATGCTCAGAATTACAGCCAATCATTTTGCATAGAGGCAGCAGGTCTTCACGTGCAAAAGAATTTGCACAGACAAGTGTTTCCTGCTGAAATTACGGAGCATACCTGGGCCGTTTCCAGATGGCTTACCTGCCTCCAGAACGTTGCGCCATCTTGCGGGGAAAACGCGAAATATCGCGTTTTCTCGCATGAGTTTTGCACGATGTTGCATTTTCCCTGCAAGATGGCAAAACATTCCGGAGGCAGGTAAGCCGTCTGGAAACGGCCCTGGTGAAAGGGGAACTCCAAACACGCATTGGAGAATAGTATTCAGAGCGCAATGCTTAAAGCTTTTCCTCATCCCATTTCAATTTGCTCAGTAATGTACTTTGATGTAGCTCTACCTTACTGACAACAAACAGATCCTCTCGGGTCACCGCCTGTTCTTTTATCTTCTCTTGGATCGCATCTCCAATCTCCCCTTCATTCTGGTACACATAGGCACAGTCAAAATGCCGGTACCCAATGTCAATTGCAAGCTTGATTGCATCTCTCACTTTCCCTAAAGGAGACTGAGAGGAAAGATAAATTAATGCCAGGATTTCAAACATCTTTTCAATTTTCCACTAATACTGGACAAAAGAAGAAGCATGACCGTTCCACAAGGTTGTACAGTCCCTAAACCAAATATGTCTTAAGAGAGTTCTACTGATTTGCCCTTTTTTCACAAAAAGAAAACCCCCACCATCTGGCTGCCTCTGTGATGTCAAATGTGGCCCACAGAAATGAGCTAGGAATAAGCTGGGTGGGGCTGTGAAGGTCCCTGATTGAATCCCTGACATCTCCAGTTATAAGAATAGGCAGTAGGTGATGTGAGAGACCCTGCAATTCAGAGTAGACATATTTGATCTCAGCAAATCAAAGGTCTTCGCATAAGGCAGGTTCATTTGTTTACATGAACCACGTGGTTTGCCAACACTTGAAATTCTTGTTTTTCTTGAGCAGGGCTCCTAAAAAGCTGCCAGAGAGGAGGGTACCATATCAACCAGAGTCCTATTGACACTTCTTTTCTCAGCCAAGCTCCTGGTGGCTATAATTATGGTTCCTCTTTACATTCTTGGAGGGATTACCAACAGCCACAAAACAGAAAGCTGCTTGGCAACTTTATACTAAATCGTGTAGAAAGAGGAGAGACAGTTGAATTCCTTATACAAGAAAGCAGGAAGATGCTTCTGGCCAGTTAGAGCCTTGCTACAAGTGACATTTTACACGTGAAGGATAAAGGATCATTTTCGCAAGTCTTTCTGGGAACTGAAGTTCCTCTCCCCGACCCCTTTTCCTTTTGTTCCTTCCCCTCGCTGCCTGAAGAGACAGAGAGAGCCTACGTCAACATCAGCGTTTGCAAATCGTCTTGCTGGGGTGGGGGGGGAATGCTCCGGAGAAAGCTGAGAAAGTTGTAGCTGCCTGCCCCAAAGATCATTGAGAGCAGGCTTGTGACTGGAGGAACGATTTGCAAAAGTTGCTGTTGCCGCAGGCTTTCTCTGTCTCTTCAGGCAGCGAGGGGAAGGAACAGAAGGAAAAGAGGTAGGGGAGAGGAACTTCAGTTCCCAGAAAGACTTGCGAAAATGATTCTTTATCCTTCACGTGTAAAATGTCACTTGTAGCAAGGCTCTTAGTCAATAGCTCCGGTTAGACTCCCTAGCAGTGCTGTCTGCTGTTCCTTGCCTTGCTCTGTTTGACTTTCCCTTGTTTTTCTTGATTCTTGATTCCATCTGAACAGGTCTTACCCAGCCCCTGCACCTGGCTTGCTCCTTCCCCACAGCTTCTGATTCCTGATTCTGCCCGATCATAATATCCATGTCTATTTAGCTCCTCTGACAAAATCTTTCAAAGACTCTGCAGTCTAAGTGCATCTCTTATCTGTTCTGTTCCTAAAACAGAGGCGAGGAAAAGACTTTTCTAATGATGACTGTTTTACTGTAGAACTCATGTGGACTACGTTTCTTTGCACTTCTTTCCATTCATGTGGAAAGGTTTCTTTGCACTGCTGTTGAGAGAAGGCTATATGGGAGGGGACTGCAGTGAACAGTTATTACGCAACATTGGCTCAAAAAGAAATAATCCTTGGCATTGAATTACACCTTATTCTCTACTCAAGTGTTCCAAATTGTTGAGAACCAGGTGATGAAAACTCCTTTTGTCATGCATATATGCCAGGCAGGTAAAGGAAGTATTCTTATGGCTATAACTTTAACTGAATAATCCCTAAGCATACAGTCATAAAATACCAGCACCGCAACGCAAATACAAGAATTATACATAGGTACCGAATAGTGCAATCCTATGCAGTTGAACTCATAGTTTAGTCTGCAATAATTCTGCATAGAATTGCACTATGTGCTTAAACGTCTCATTATAGATCTCAGTGGGTCACACAACAGTTTTCCCCTTCTTTGCAATGGGCGCTAGTTTTCTGCCATAATACCAGAAGTTCCTGTCTTTCCCCACATCTATGGTGTGTGTGTCTCAAATTACTGCACCAGAGTAAGAAACAGAATGAAACTAGCAGAAGAAGCAAATACAGGGGTTTTACCAAGACCAGAAACTTTTCCCCACACCCTAAACCAAACTTTAACTTGTCAACTGTTGCAAAGCTCTGTCAAGAAATTAAAAGGAGCAATATCTAGGTGGTACCCCCTCTGTAACATCTGGAAGTTGCATAAAAAGGAAGAGAAACCGCATTGAGCTAAACTGTTCTTCCCGCAATGTTCTATCCAGTGAACATTCCACTCCAATACAAGTTCATGTGCAATGCCAGAAACCCTGCCAGTTACCTGCCATGTGCCTAATCCTAGGATAGGCATCTTTGCCTTGTTGATTAGCTTCAGGTAAGTCTGCATGTTGCATCTGATGTATACGCTTTGCAGAGAAAACCAAGACTGAAAGCGGTCCCCACCCATGTGACTTGTATTAAATAGCCTCCCATCCAAACTATCTGATGATTGGCTGCCAGTGACAAAAAAGCTAAGAAGGGGAAGTGCTTGAAAGTCACAGCTTCTCTTTGTCCCTCCTTTCCCTCTTCAGGTTTTCTTTCATGGACAGCAGGTACATTTATAATCTCTACAGAATTTTTAAAAACCTACAGCAACTCTGTGAAATGCGTATCATCAATGAAATCATTTTAATGGTATCATTAATGATATTAAAATGATACCATGAAATCATTAATGATATCATTTTACTGCATATTATTTTAATGAGAACGGGCTTGTCTTCTGTCTCAGGAACTTTTTTGTATACAGAAGGAAACCTGTAAGTGTTAATTGGCTATACTTTGGGGACAATGTTGTTTACTAAAGTCTGAAAAATTTTAGGTAAATTTATTGCGCTCTTCATTGTACGTTTGATTTTGTTTTTATTGCATTGTTTTCTAATTTTATCATCCAGTTTATTGCACGGTTTGTTGTCCGTATTATACTATTTTCAAGGCAATGTTATTCATTTTTAAATCTTTCCCGAGTCTCAGCAAGAAAAGGGGACAGTAAATTAAGTAAATAACTGAGGTATGGGCCCTGAAAGGGCAAAGTTGTAAAAAGTTGCCACTGCTGTGCATTCTGCCAGAGAAATGCAACTGGGGGTGGAATTTTTCTGCAATGGGAAAAATCAGTAGAATTTTAAGGTTGTGTTATGTTTATTTCTATTTACAGAAAGAAAAATGTAAATGGTGTGTAGCTGTACTTTAAAGATATTGCTTCCTAATGGGCAGGAGACAATGTCCTGCTGCAGTGATTTCTCTCCATTTTGTTTTTTGTGCAAAGGTGGAAGAATGATAGCACCAGCACTCTTTCCCATTCACCTCTCCTCCTCCTCCTCTACACATGCCCCTAGGGTTTCCAGGCTATTGCCTATCATCACATGAAGCTTTGGAGCCAATGCAAAGGACAGAAACAGTATTACCATAGAGTTTTGTGTGAATTCTAGAGCGTTGCCTGACATGCTAATATCACTTCCAGGATTTCATCTAGAAATGAAATTGGCGCATCACGCAACATCATTTCTGCCTCCTCCAGCCCCACTTTTCTCTCACTGGCCCTGTCAAAACTCCTGATCCAGGCTCTTCTCTTGTTATGGTATTTTATACCTGTTTTTCCCCACTAGCCTATCACTCAGGCTGGAGAGAGTTGCACACCACCCACCACCTACACCTTTCCTGGATTCATTAATACTAGGTTCACAGTGGATTTGTTTTTATTTAGTGTGTCTGTGTTGACATTTACACAAGATTAATTAATCTTGTATCACAATTCACATTGACTGTAACTTCAAGATGCCTTCTCAGATCATACAGTGAGCAAAGTGGGAACTCTGGGTTGAATATAACACAGGAGTCTTATAGAAAAAAACAGGCACGTTTATTTAGATGGTATGTGTGACATCATTCCTTTCTGTTCTCGTCTGTTAAGGGATCCAGTCCTAGAGCTGGGAGGTGCATATACTTAAGAGCTACAACATTTATTCTTTTCAGCAGGTTTTACTATAACAACAGTAACTAGACAACTTGGCACTTTTCGCTGTTTTCGTCTGTATAAAAAGGGTAGGGTTATAAAGGGTAGTTATTGGCTGGTCAGTATCTGTATCTTGATCTTCATTCATTGACTGCATGGCTGTGTAAGCGCAGGCGTTTTCTAGTATGAGTATTTACATTATTGTATAATTCAGAGCCATATGATGATGAGTGTGTGTAAGGTGAATATTGATGTATGTACTCCTTTAGTTCACCAGACGATTGCCCAAGAGGAAGACACACGAAACGGGTATTGGAGAAAGTTGCTTCACAGCATCCTGTCAGCAATTATGCTAATTGGCTTTACTACTCCCTATATGGGATTGGACTGGTGGTCTTTCTAAATTTTTAACTGCCGCGCTATCCTGCTGTTTAATGTATTTATCATAAACTCATTTGAGTGTGAAGGTTTTTGTATATGTATTAGTATTGATACAGATCACGAAGCTTGTATTAATTATTGTTGTATGAATTTTTCTACTGTATTGCTATTTATTGCACAAAGCACTTTGCACGAAAAATACAGTTTGAATTTGTGTATGTAGTTTCCGCCCAGTTGGTTGCTTACGGTAGTTCTTGTTGAACTGGGAGGCTCCGGTTGTTTGTAAATTTTGTACAAGCTGCCATTTTGTGACTGACTCAACCCACCAAGTCACCATTTTGTGACTGTTTAAGTGGGTAGCCATGTTGGTCTGTAGTAGAATGGCAGGATTTGAGTCCAGTGGCACCTTAGAGACCAACAAGATTTGCTATGTCAGCTTTCAAGAGTCAGAGCTCCCTTCTTCAGGTACCAAACACCAAGAAGGGAGCTCTGACTCTCGAAAGCTTACATTCTGAAAATCTTGTTGATCTCTAAGGTGCCACTGGACTCAATTCCTGTCATTCAGGGTATAAGCTTTTAAAAGATAAAGCTGGTAGATCCCAAGGCACTTGGGAAAAGAATTAAATAGTCCCTTGAAACACGAGAACCTAATTCTTATCATCTCTGCTCATACTCATTTTCTCTACTTGCATTTAGAATATTCAGCTTTCCTGGGCAAACTTAGGCCAGTGAATCAATTTGGGATATTTATATCTGAAGCAGTATCTTATAATCCTCAAATTTTTGCAAATGCCAAAAACCCTACACAATAAAATAGACTTTTAAGCGCTGTGAATTCAATTCTCAAGAAGGGACTTTGGCCTTCTCTCCCTATGCCATTTCTTGAATCTGAAATTACCACAGAGAGTCGCAGTTTGCTCTGCTGGGAAACTTCATGTAGCCATCAGTACACGTAATTTTCCTCAGTGGGCAAGAGTGGCTCACTTGAAACATTTCAGGTGGTGAAAAGGGCATGGGGAGAAGGTTGAAACCTTTGCTTCCTGAGTGCTGCAGTTCTGATTTGAATCAGCAATTAAGTTCCAGGCCAGAATATTTTAATACAAATCCACATAGAGGTACTCTGCAATGTGTGAACCTGCCATTTGGGTGCATACAAGTTTCCAAACCACATCAATGCACAGTCTGTTTTGCTTCCAGTATATTAAATCTTAGTCCACTAAGGGCTTTGCTTAGGCAACGTTTCTTGATCAGACAAGTATCTGCATTGCTTTACTAAGGTAGTTTTAAAAAATCAGTTAAACCATATTTGCATCTTTAATCTGTCATTCACCATGTGAAAACAATGTTAAGTCAGCAATCCAGTATGCTTCCAATATATTTGTTGTGGGCTGGTCCAGTACCGTGGTCAGAGTCCAGATAGTGAGGTCAGGCAGTCTAAAGATCAGTTACCATTACCAGCAAGTTGTGAGGGCTAGGCAAAGACAGAGTCAAGGAATGGACCAAATGTCACAAGGATAAGGCAAGGTTCAGTGGCGTGGTCGCAGCAGGAACAGGATTCCAACATGTTGCTTCCATGCTCCCTGGTTATTTGTGGCAGGGTTTTATAAATAGGCTGGGCTGTCAGCCAGCTGCTTGGGAGCTATCCTGTGCTTACTTCCTCATCGCTCTCAACAAGCAGCTGACGTCTAGCCAGGAGGCGTGCACTTTGCCGCCTCTCCTGCAGCTCCACCCATTGCTTTTGTCTACAGCACTCTCTGGGTGTAGCTGGAGGTTTGGGCGTCCTTGACAGTGTTTCACCAGCGGTGTTGGAACTGGAAGGCATTGGTGCCGCTGCCTCAGCTGCTGACTGAGGGCTTTGGGTAACTGCTGGCTGGGCTTCACCAGTGGTGTTGGGGCTTCTGGCTCAGCTGCTGGCCGTGGACTCTGATCTGCCAGCAGCTGTTCCTCCTAATTGCCGGCTTCAGCTGCATCAGGGCTGGCTTGGCTGGTTATACAAGGCTCCTCTTCTCCTGAGGAGTCCTCACCTTCACTGAGCCCCATGACAATATTAAATCTTAGTCCACTAAGGACTTTGCTTGGGCAACGTTTCTTGATCAGACAAGTATCTGCATTGCTTTACTGGGGTAGTTTTAAAAAATCGGTTAAACCTTGTTTGCATCTTTAATCTGTCATTCACCATGTGAAAACAATGTTATGTCAGCAATCCCTATGTCAGTGACCCCGGTTGCAAGCCTTGAAACATCTATAAAGCACATGCCCAAATGCATAAAACAACTCTTTGTTGGACTTTGTTCAAATACTGGTAATGTTTAATTGGCTTTTGGCAGAAGATAGATACTTTCCCCACCCATCTCACATGTTTCTGCAGAACATTTGCTTAGCCACTCTTGCTCCACACTTGCCGTTGCCTTAAGCTGCACCCTTTTCTTTCTGAAGTTTTTGTTTCACAAAAGTACAGTGAAGTTTCAGCATTCCCTGAAGTACCGAATAGGCATTCAAAGAGATGCCACTTAGCAAAGATCATTGCATTTTGATGAACGATGGGAACAAAATTCCTGTGCTTGGATTTGGTACCTTTGCTGCAGATGATGTAAGTACCTCATTTGTTTCTCATTACTGTAGCTATTTGTGTTTTTTATGATCACTAGAAAAATACCTGTTCTTATGATAGTTGGGGTGTGTGTCAAGAAAGGTTTGGTGACAAGACCCTTCTTTGTTTCCCCATGGTGTCACTGTGAACAGTTTTGATCTGCCTATTTGCATTGCTGGTATTGTGCAGTTTATATTGTATGTATAATGTACATCATTTATTCAGATAACATATAATGCATAATGTTGATTCACTGATGGACAATCACATCTAAATGTGTACATTTTGTAGGACGAACTGATGTGAAGAAACAGAAAATAGTACAAATATTTATTCTTTAGTCTCACAGGTTCAGTTTGCATAAAGGAGAAACAAAATGACAACAGGGATACAGTATATGAAGCAAACCAACAAGTTTATGAAATTCAATAGCATTCTTAGAGTTGCATAGCACAATAGATGATATACAGTATCCTATTTGTTACCTATGGCGTCATCAGGGTCAGTGGTGAAGGACTGGTTTTGCATAGAAGAGCATTTCCAGGTGCACTACCTTGCTCTTCTTCGTGGCTTATACTTCAACAGTTGTTATTTACCAGGGACAGTGGCTATTTTCAGGAATCTATCCTTAACAAATCACCCCTATTTTGACTCTGTTTTTGCTTTGGGGAAGATTTGGTGGTGGCTTTTATATGTATATTTTAGAGTACACAAACACGTACTATCTTGTTTTCTGTCACCATCAAAACTTACTATCCTGATAGTAAATATTGAATTGTTTAAGTTGCAGCCTTTCTATGAACTTCTAATAACAACCAGATCAATGTTGAGATTATATATTCCATTAACCATTCTTAATGACTTCAATCCCTGGTGGGCCCAGAAGCAAGGTTGCATTTTTCAGAAAAATAAGTATTTTTTTTAAAAAAAGAAATTATTATCATCAGTTTACTAAAGAGAAAACAACACAGCCACACAAACCACAAGAGAATATCCAACACTGCTTCAATTTGTTATAGAAATGTACTTGATAAGGTTACCAATCTCCAGCTGGGGCCTGGAAATTTCCCAGAATCACAACGGATTTCAAGACTACAGAGATCAGGTTCCCTGGAAAAAATGGCTACTCGACCTTTATCTGGGACAAAAAGGGAGAAAACTTGTTCTCTCTGACAACGCATATTGCCTCTTAATGGGTTGGGTGAATATTTACAATAACTTGATTGACCATGGCAGTTCACCAGCACACCTTTTTTCAGAAGTGAGTACAGCACAGCTGTGCTTATATAACATGTCACAGATGAAAAAGAGCTCTGAGGTTGCAGGACGCTTTGCAATTTAGTGCCAAAGCTTCAAAGAGGCAGCAAAGGAAATTCTCAGGCACGCATCAATGGATTCAACTGAGTTTACCTCTGGATTTAAGACCTTTTGGGGAAAGTGTCAGAAAAGTTCCAAAAATAGTATCTTTGGGGCATATTCACAAATTCCCCCCAACTTAAATGTCAGCTGTCAGCCAGCATGTCTCCTACCACTGTATGACCTGTATCTTACCCCTCTGCTCAGCAAAGCTTGAGACCTCCTTCCAACCTAAGAAGTGTTCTGCCCATTTAAATGGTTTACAGTGCAATCCTACCATTTACACAACATTTACTGGCAAGTTTACCTTTTTTAACTGGCAGGTTGAAAAAAGTAAATGTGAGGAAGCTACAAAGATAGCCATAGAAGTCGGCTTCCGGCATATTGATTGTGCTTATCTATACAACACTGAGGAACAGGTTGGGCGAGCTGTTCGTGAGAAGATTGCAGATGGCACAGTAAAAAGGGAGGACATTTTCTATACGGGAAAGGTAAGTGAATTTGAGTTAGCTCTTTAATTTTAATTTCTTTTCACATCATAAGAAGTACAGAACTTTGTCCAAAAGGTTTAAAGTGGAAAGACAGGTGATTATTCAGGGTGGCAAAAAGCCAAGCATTATCACTGAGAGTAAAGGGAATTTCATTTGGCTTGATTGGATAGCCCGACTCCCCACATTGGAAATTCTAATTCTTCTTCAGAATATAGATCCAGTTGACTTTCAGTGCTAAATTCTTCTTTGATGGGCTCCTCAGATTCTCTTGTAGCTGAGGTGAATGGAGAACCTGCTTCATTGCAGGCCTGAACTAGACGGACCACTGGAAGCCCTAAAAATCTGCTATGGAAATGAATGAATGTGTGTATATTTCTGACAGCTTTGGAGCACCTTCTACCGTCCTGAGTTGGTTCGGACATGCCTAGAACAATCACTGAAGAAACTCCAGTTTGAGTACATGGATCTGTTCATAATGCACAACCCTTATGCTTTTAAGGTAAATATTCCTTGAAGTTGTAATGCAAGCAATGAATGCAATATTTCAATGAGATAGATCAGACTGGCCACTGTATAGGAAAAAAACCCTATATTTACATTTCAAACATATATCTGTTTTATACTAGTTTAACTGTCACAGCTTCTCTCAAAGTATCTTGGAAACTTTAATTTGGTGAAGTTGCTAAATATTCTCTAAGAGAAATGTTTTCCCAGAACTACAATTCCCAGTGGTTCTTATGGCAAAGGCATGGTTGTTGAATCACTTTCAAATACACTCTGTAGGTGTACGTGGTACCTCTTTTGTTCTGCCGCCTCTGCAGGATGCTTGCTGTAAAACGTGCTTGCATCATCTAAAACCAAAAAAGCTTACTCTCTAGAACTGTTTTTCTCATAGGAAACTTCACAGAGATTTTATTGATTAGTCATATAATCAGGGCTTTTTTTCAGCTGGAACGTGGTGGAATGGAGTTCCGGAACCTCTTGAAAATGGTCACATGGCTGGTGGCCCCACCCCCTGATGTCCAGGCAGAGGGAGTTTAGATTGCCCTCCATGCCACTCATCTAGAGATCAGGGGGCGGGGCCACCAGCCATGTGACCATTTTCTCCAAGGGCAGCCCACTGAGTTCTACCACCTCTTTTCCCAGAAAAAAAGTTCTGCATATAATCAATCAATTTAAAGAACAATCCTAAGCAGCTTACTCAGAATCCTACTTAGATCTATTCAGTGGGGCTTACTCCCAGGAAAGTGTGCCTGGGATTGCACCGCTTTAACGGAAAGACGCTGCAAACAAGCATACGGGTATGTTTCTGGAGGCAATTAAGGTTCTCTGAATCCTAACAAAAACATTTCTCCTGTGCTTGGATTGAGAGGTGGGTTGTTTTAAGGACAGGAATTTTTTTTCCAGAATTCCCTTTTTTAGATATAGCCATTCATCCCTCTTACTCTCTTTTTCTGTCTTCTAAAAGAGGGATTTCTCTTTCATTTCTCTTTGAAGAAAAATAAAACAACTCCAACCTTTATGAGTTGTTTTGTGATACACACCACTTGAGCATAGGGTTGACAGGTCCCCTGAATCTCCTGGTGGAAGGGAAAGGGACCTGGCACTTACCTTCTTAATCTTCCTGCGCGTGTGTGAAGTGCAGGAGCACTCCCGGGGCAGTGCAGTGATGTCACTTCTGGGAGTGACGTCATCGCGGAGGCCCTGGGAGAGCTCCCACACTTTGCACCTGGCCGATTTGGGCCCAAACAGCGAAGAGTGGGAGCCCTTCTGGGGTCATCGTGCAGCGCTGGGCGCACTCCCAGGAGGTCTGTTCCCCTGCCTTTCCCCGCTGCTGGCAGGGTGAGTGGTGAAGGGGACAGAGGCTGGGAGCGGGGAAATTCCCGGCTCCCACTGGGGGACCAGCAAGTGTTGGGAAGTCATCGCCTGCCTCTGAGCATCTACAGAGTGGGATTTTGCAGAACCTCCCTTCCTGCCCTTCCTGTCTTTGAATTTCTCTGATTGAAATGGGATTGATTAGAAATAGGTTACAAATTCCTAAAAAGAAGGATTGTTTGATTTCAGGGAGAAACTGGGTAGAGAGGAATTATGAGAAATTCTCTTAACAATACTAATTCAGAGGTGCTTTGTATATGGACCAAGGAAAAACAGGGGAAACGTGGAAGAAGAAGAAAGGGGAAAGTCTTTAGGAAGATAATGGAAAAAATTAGGAACCAGAGAGGCCTGTAGGTGGAGGAAAGAATGGGGTACCTTCGATATGAGGTGCTGAGAGACCTGTGGAGTGCAGAAACTGAGAAACACTGGATAGCAGGGATGCAAGGAGGCCTATGGATGAAAAAGGGAACTGAGAGATGGAGGTGCAGTCCTCTGGAGAAGACAAGAAACTGCAGCAGGGAGGGAGGAAGATTACCAGAGAATAGATTAAAGAAAAATGCTGAGTTAATATTGTATGTAAGTAAATGCTTCTTTCAAGCAGAATGTGGAATTCTGGAAAGGCAAGAAATGAGTCCAGTGGCACCTTGAGACCAAGAAGATTCAAAAGCTTACACTCTGAAAATCTTGTTGGTATCTAAGGTGCCACACTGGACTCCTTTCCCGCTGGTCTCCTGCAGACCAACATTGCTACCCACCTAAACTGTCCTTGTAGAATTCTGGACCTCTTGAATTCATTTTTTTCAAAAGAATAAAGCCCTCAGAGTGACTGGAACTGAACGTCTCTCTGCTGTGGAATAAGCCCCTTCTCTGACCCCCCCGCCTTCTGTCTCTGTTCTTAAGTACCAAGTGCTAAAGAAGAACATAGCAAGAAATCACCTGTCCAGATCTTTTTTAGGTTCAGAGCTGCATCTTCCTTTTTCTTTTCAGCCTGGACCAGATCTCTTACCTACAGGAGAAAATGGAAAACCTATTTATGACAACGTAGATATTCGTCAGACATGGGAGGTAAGTGTTTGAAGTTACTATGCCCAAACTTTGATACGGCTCCTGTGACTTTAAAAACTGGCAAGGAAGGAACAATCTTGGCCCGGTTGCCTTTTTGCAGCGAAGTCCCCATTGGGAGAGTCTCCTTCTCCCTTTAAAGTTTACATGTACATTAATAGAAGTATGGCAAACATTCCAGCCGTTGTAAAACATAAATTATGCTTTAAGAATGTTATTGTATGCATTCTTCTTTCCTAATCTGTAAAATGGAAACATTAGCCTGACATGGCAAGCATTAATAAAAATAAGAATTATGGACCTACTTTGAAGAAGCTGCCTAACTGTTCTAGCTGTTCAGCCTTCCCTAGAGAAGTGGGTGATTTTGATTTTTTTTTTCATCCAAAGTGTTTGGAGCATTCAATGTAGACACACAGATTTGCCAGCCCTCTTGGGAGGTATGTCCAGAACAATGAGTGATGCATGGGCTGGGCACCTCTGGGCGATGTTAGTTCACTGTCTAAAATTAAATCTTTTTAGGTAATGGAGCAATCCAAAGCAGGTTCACTCAGTTGTAAACCCCATGTTATTAAAGGGGACTTACTGCCAGGTGAGTATTCTTAGGATTGCAACCAGAGTAACTGAAGCGTGTCTCCAGTTTTAACTGAGAAGAAAAGCAGGACCTGCCTACCCGAAATATGAAAGATGTTGCTATTATTTTGCAGGCAATGGAGGCATGTAAAGATGCCGGCTTAGTGAAGTCTATTGGAGTCTCCAACTTCAACCGCCAACAACTGGAAATGATCCTCAATAAGCCGGGATTGAAATACAAGCCCGTCCTAAACCAGGTGAAATGGATGAGACCGTTGTAGATTCTGCAAGCCTCTGTTAAATGTTTATTTATTGCTTGTCTGATCTGAAGACTAAGCACTAGAGCCACTGCCTGAAAAAAGTTGCTTGAGATTATAAACAAAAGGTTTTGTGGCACCTTAAAATGAAGAATTTTTTAACTTGGCATAAGCTTTTGTGGAGTTAAGTCCAATGCTTGAGGTGGGTCCTCCTCAATAGGCAGACAAGGTTACTAAGAAAAAATGTAAACATTAGGTTCAGGCCACAAAATGCAAAAAGTACAAATTTTGTAGCTTGATACAGGCAAGGAGATAGGATTAACATAACATTTTATTCTTCAGTCCTTTTTACAGCCACTGATCTACTTTTTCCTCCATCTTTCTTTCCTGCACTTACTCTGCTGTTCTTCTTCAGGAGGGAGGAGTCTAGTCTCCCAGCAACAGACTGCAATCTCCCTAATGGGACAAACTTCTAAACATCAACAATGAAATAAACTATAGCTATTAAAACACAGGAACATAATCTAAAAATAAAACACAAGACTCATCTATTTACAGTATTTTTTACATACCCTCATATGTGTGTGGGTATCTGCCCAACTGCAAAGAGAGGATCCAATCTGATGGAATGGATCTAGGCATGCCAGTTAGGGATCCCAGTCCTTCTGCTATGGGGGGAGGCCTCCCACTGATTACCTCCATTGCTCACCTCCCCTTGGAGTAGTGGCAGGAAACTAATAAAACAAAAAAATTCTGCCATCCTCTATGGAATTGCTGGAAACTCTATGGTAAATTCATAGTTTACCATAGACATTCTGGTGCATTTTTACAGCTGTTTTTGGTCATTAGCTGTGCTCACCTGACACTAGGCGTAAGGAGAAGGCTCCCAACAAAATCGAGTGATCTAATGATCCTGAAGAGATTCTTATGTGTAATCACACCTCATGTTGTTCCTGAAGAGTCAGAGGACAGCTTAACTCATTGTAATTTACTGTAAGTTGCTGCTCCATTAACTGGGTCTGTTTATCTTTATGGTTGCATGGGATTTATAGCAGTTGGTGTTCTCTTAATGCATCTTGCTAAGTCCAAGGACATCAGTAAATAAAAGAAGAGCTCAACTTTCTGCCTAGTAAAATCAAAAAGAGTCCAGTAGCACCTTTAAGACTAACCAATTTTATTGCAGCATAAGTCGAAAGCTTATGCTGCAATAAATTTGGTTAGTCTTAAAGGTGCTACTGGACTCTTTTTGATTTTGCTACTACAGACTAACGGCTAACTCCTCTGGATTTCTGCCTAGTATCTCACTGCTTTTAGTCAGTGGATTTATACTCCAAACAGAGCCGCACATAATTACCAGCAGGGCAAAACCAGAGGCAAAGAAATGGGAGCCTCTAAACGCTCTCGTGAGTTGGGGGATTCCACCTCTCCTTCTCCAGCCTCCAAGCAAAGCAAGATCAGTGACTATTTTGCCCCTGCTAATATCCCTCTGTATAACATTACTACTTCAAATCAATGTGCAGCCTTATTCCCTACTTCTGAGATGCTGTAAAATAATAATCTGCATGAGGAGCAACATGGAGGCTATAACTCTCCACTACCTGAAGATAGGGATAATGACAGGGAGACCAGAAATATACTGAATTCTCTTTACTGACTGATAAAACAATGGAAAGGATTTTTGAACAACTAAATGCAGTGCACTCTAAGCTTCACCATCTAACTTAGTTGGTAACCAAGTTAAACAATAGAGGCCCTATAAAGACAAGCTGTACTAAGTGGGCAAACAACTGGGCAATCTCCCCGATCATGCCTGGGAGAAATGCCAAAGAGCCATGTGGGTCTCCACTAGAGATGGGCAAGAACCAGAAAAAAAACGAACCGTGCAGTTCGTGGTTCGTCACATTTCACGAACCACGAACTTTCATGAACCTGCCCAGGTTCATGAACCCGTTCATTTGGTTCGTGAAAACGTCACGTCTAGGTCAGCAAATCGTCACTTCCGGGCCAGCAGAAGGTCTGCAGGAAGTCCATCCCCTGTTGCCTAGGAAACTGATTGATTGGCGCCAGGCTGTCTGCAGTGACACACCAAAAAACGAACTGAACAAACCAGGGGTTTGTTCTGACGGGGTTCGTCAGAAATGGGCTCTGACGAATTGTTGGTTCGCGAACCACGAACTGGCCTAGTTCATCACAAACTTTGGTTCGTATTTTGGTTCGTGCCCATCTTTAGACACCACTCCCTCCAATCTAGCCCAGCAGTTGATTCTTATCAGCTAGTTTTACAGCCCCACAAGATCTGCCTGAACATTTGCCACTATAATGGACATATTCCCCCCTGGAACACAAAGTTCCATGTGTTACAACATCTGAGAAGGCTAGTTGGCAACAGAATTAGCTCACTGGACTGAGATCAGTCAGTGATACTTACCAGGCACAAAAGCTGTTTTGACTGTCCATCTATTCCCTCGCTACTTCTTCAGCAGAAAATACTTTTTAACATTCAAAGGAATCTTCCCTACATGGGTCTTACTAATATAACACTAATTCCACTTTTCAGTATGAAAAACTCTCACCGCCTTGGCCCAGCAGCTGTGATTAATCCTTCTAAAGGAACTCCAGCTAGGGCCTTTCATCAAGATTTAATTAGTTGGGCATAGACATTCCGGCAATTCCTAGAGCTACTTATTGTCACCTCCAGGTTGTGCCCAGAAGTAGCATAGTGAGGTTGGCACTGATGTCACACGTCTGCCATGTTCCTACCCCAACCCTTCTGCTGGTTGCCTTACACGCAACCTTTTGAAGGAGCCGGACTGATGTTTGGGATATTACTGTAAAAAGAATATGTAACTACAATACAAACAGGATTGTCGTCGGTCCATTCATCTTGCTTTACCATCTTTGACAAAGACTGGAAACAGGACAGAAAAGAACTGGTCCACCTGTCAGATGGTCAGCTCTGACTGGGCATTTAAATTGTGCCCTCTACAACACCCTTGATTTGTACAATATACTGGACTTTTCATGAATTTAGCATTTGATGCATGATTTTTGAATGGCTATAGCAATTACTTCTATAGGATTTATTTATGTCTATGTACCTTAGTCAGGCTGTTGCAGTATTGAATATTGAATGCTACAATTTTGAGCCTCTAGGAATTGTTGTATTTACGCACCAGGACTTTTGTACAATCTTGGGCGTTGTTTTGTGTGTGTATAAGTTTCAGAGGCATATTATATTTAAGAGTACATGTCTCTTTAAGTGATCTAATTATAAGCTTGAGTAAAACTGTGAAGAAATGGATACATGAGTATATGTGTTAATTGTATTGCTTAGTTAGTTTTCACGACTATCTCAGTCAGTTGGTTAGGTTGCCAGACTCAGCCTGGCAATCCTATTGGCAGTAGGGATGCTTCCTACTAAAGCAAGAAGTCTCCCAGAAACTCTTTTTGATGCTAAAAATCATAACATTTTTGTACAATTATAGTGTCTCTGGTAATGCACTAACATCATTTTCAAGCACACAGGGAACAATGTCAGTGCATTGCTCCTAATATTAGCACATCGCCAACAAGCCCCCCCACCCCCCGCTCCCAGCAGTAAGACTTCTGCCAGTTGCCAGCCAGCAACTGGGATGGGGACATGGAAGATCCTGTTAAATTGACAACGTGATGTCATTTCCAGGGCAATCCCTAAAGTGATGTCAAGTCATTTTAACATTCAGAGGAAACTCTATAGTTTTTGCTGAGTCCTAGAGCAGTGTGAAGTCACTTCCGGGTTTGCCCTGGAAACTGTGTCATGCTATCAACAATTTTTGCCTTATTTTTTTCCTTACCAGCCTACTGAGTGGGAGTGGGAGTCGGGGGGGGGGGGGGAGGCAGCTGCTAGGTGGAGGTTTCCTGCTATAGCAGAATACCTAGCAACCCTAGTGACTAGCCTCATGTTTTTGTTTTCTTTTCATAGTTCTGTAACATGCTGTAATGTTTTGATATCGTGTTCCCAGCGCTCTTGTGTTCTAGTTTATTTAGTAAAACACACTGAAATTGTGTTTTACTAAATTAAACACGATAAATATCTTTTTCCTTCTAAAGATTTCAGACTGTGTCCACAGATCCTCACCCAGGGCACCCAGCTGCTTATGCATGCTTAGACGAGAAACTCCTGACTGGGCTAAAATCAGTTAGCAGGCAGGGAGGAAAAGGTGTGAAGTGGCACACACACGCACACCCATATCCTATATCTACGAAGGTTATGTTGGAATAAAAACATGTTAGTATTTAAGATGCCACAGTACTTCTGTCTATTGTTCCTGCCACAGACAAATAGGGTTATCCCTCTGAAATGGAAAGTGTACTTTCTGTATCCTATGAAAATACTCTGTTCTCTCTCACTGTGCTTTCATTCATATCACAAAGCATTGTTGCTTTTGGGTTGTCTGTTGATGGTGCAGGTTGAAAGCCACCCTTATCTGAACCAGAGCAAGCTGCTGGCCTTCTGCAAATCAAAGGACATTATTCTTGAAGCATATAGTGTCTTGGGGTCCCAAAGGGTACCTGCATGGTAAGAGAAGCTGGATTACGCTATATGGTTAGAAGGCACAGAGAGGGACAAAGGCGATAGTGCTATAGGGATAAAAGGAACCTAAAGCCATATCCCGATCAAAGCATATAACAATACATACTATTACATAATATCTATCCTAATTCCACTGGATCTATTGTCTCAGGGAGACAATTTGGGCTGCCACCCTCCAGGAGGGAATAATAATATACTAAAGTGCCACTGTGTACAATATACACTAACAATCATGGAGTAGTTGTTATCTGTTGTGGAAATAAACAAAAAGGAATCTCCAGGTATCTTGAAAGTCTAACAAGTTTATTGTAAACTTTCATGAGACAGAGCCCACCATCAGGTACATTAAGTGAAGTCCGTTCAACAGATACACAGACGGACATGAAGGTATTTATTTTATTTTACTTTATTTATAGTTTGCCTTTCTCGTTGAGATCCAAGGTGGATTACAGGATATTAAATAGTGTAGATGACATAAAACAGCCAAAGAACAATGCAGTAAGACTAGGATTAGAGAACAAAGGAAACAAATAACTATTTAAGGCAAGGTATATTATAATGAAACAAACAGGGGTTGAAAGACCATGAAATGCAAGTCCAGTTCATGAAGAATATGAACTTATTAATAGATTTAATTTGGACTATTCATTCCTCGTGGGGTACCCTTCAAGACAATTCAGAAACTTCAGTTGGTGAAAAATGCGGCATCTCTTTTCGTACTGGGAGCAAGGCGTTATTCATACATCTTGACTATTTTTATGTTGCTATGTTGGTTGCTTTCCATATGCAATTCAAGGTTCTTACCTTTACAGTCCTTGAAGTATTGCCTCTCCCAGTATGAACATCTGAGACAGCTGTTTTTCCCACAAACCCCCCTGTTGCATTGTTAGAATGGCCACTGCCCCCTAGTGGGCAGACTTGATGGTGGCTCCTGCACTGTGGAATGGCCATCCCGAGAAAATGTTATTTATTTATTTTATTTTACTTTTTAATTTAATTTTATTTATACCCCACCCTCCCCACAAATGGGTCAGGGCAGCTAACAACATTCATAAAACACAGTGAATTAATCACAAAACCATAAAATCATTAATAATAATCTTTTAAAAGTCATTAAAATAGTCCAGGCGCAGGCTATTTAAATAAATATTTGGGAGTCCGTATATGGGCCTTTTATTCAGGAGAGATTTTGCAGCTAGTTGTCAACGTTTAGAAGGGCTTTTGGAACCTGATAGTGTTACTTGACAATTTTTCAGGACATCTGGTGATAGTTTTGTTTTAAATTGCTTGTAATTTAATCACACGGTTAAACAGTGTTTGAGTCATTCATTATGAGTTAAAAATGCCTTACATGAAATAAATTAATGACGGCATCAATGAGACAATATATTTCTGACCCTCTACAGGGGTTAAAGCAGCATAGTGCAGCTAAGGAAAGTGCGTTTCCCCAGTGACAGCTGTTGTGAATGTGTGCTTATCTTGTATCATGCTGAGCTTTGCATGGAATTGTCTCAGATTAGACCTCTGCATTGCATGGCCTTCTACTGTTCAGAACTTTTTTCTTTCTATATCCAGTGCACATGAGTGGTGCACATGTATGCATTTATAATTTCCTGACTAATGGTTTATCTCAAGCATGAAGTGGGTACTGGCCCACTAATGCTTAAGAAGTGACAAATCTCTTAGCTTTCAAGAATCCTTTCTGATTTTGAATGTAACTTGTGGTTGTAATAATAATATTTGATTTATATACCACCTTTCAGGACAACTTAATGCCCACGCAGAGTGGTTTACAAAGTGTGTCATTATCATTCTCAGGACAATGACTCTGTGAGGTGGGTGGGGCTGAGAGAGCTCCGAGAAGCTGTGACTGACCAAAGGTCACCCAGCTGGCTTCAGGAGGTGGTGTGGGGAATCAAACCCAGTTCTCCAGATTAGAGTCCTGCCACCCTTAACCACTACACCAAACTGGTTCTATCGTCAAGACAAAATCAAAGGGTGCCATTTATGCCAGGGTCAGATAAGGGATGCAAATTCTTGAGCAGTGCATTCAAGTAGCTCTTCTGATGAGCCTTTGAAAGAGAAAATATTGAGGTTGTCTCCGTATAATGGGTTTGCAGCGCATCAGTTCAGGTGATTTTTCTTTTCTTGATCCTGGAAATGCTCTTGCAGGTTAAATAAAGAGATGCCCATTCTGCTTGAAGACCCTACACTGGCCGCTATCGCCAAGAAGTACAACCAAAGCCCGGCCCCTGTGATTTTACGCTACCTGCTGCAGCGTGGCCTAGTGGTTCTGGTGAAATCATTCAACAAAAAGCGGATAGAAGACAATATCCAGGTAGAGCAGTGAAGAAGATGCAGCTGAGGAGGTGTATATGCTGGAGCACTGGAATCTTAGGACCACATTTCTCATATTTGCTATATATAAAAATGTACAGTTAGACCATAAGTGGAGGCCAGGAGATACTCCTACAAGAGACCTACCATCCAAGGCCTATGAGAAAACTATACTTGTAAGGATGGACTGTAGCCCACTGGTGATACTTTATCTCACTTCTATTTCTGCTTTTTCTGCTGGAGGGTTGTGACCTTCTCCAAGTTCTGGAAATGATCTTGTTTAAAAACCCCACTATTCGAAAAAGAGCCCCTAATTGTTACCTCCCATTAATGAAACATCGCCCGCTTTGTTGGACAGTTGGCCAGCAGCCTGCCTAACAACAGATAGCCAGCAGATATAGCACCACAGCAAGAGAGGGAAGTCTGGATCCAAGGTGGTTGTTGTGGGTTTTCCGGGCTGTATTGCCGTGGTCTTGGCATTGTAGTTCCTGACGTTTCGCCAGCAGCTGTGGCTGGCATCTTCAGAGGTGTAGCACCAAAGCCTGGATCCAAGCCTTTAAATCTTTGAACTCTATACTTTATACCTCTGATATGCAGTAGGATACATGATGCCAGAACTCCATGACGATTCAACTTCTTCACTTCTTTCGGTCAGGTGTTCGATTTCCATCTTTCTCAGGAGGATATGGAGTCCATTGATGGCCTTAACAGAAACCAGAGCTGCTTTAAAGTGGATGTGTAAGTCTTTCTTTAAAAAAAAAATGATTTTCAGAAGCTGTCATGCTATGACTTGCACTTAACTAACGGGAAATATGGAGTCAACTCTTTTTCATATAGAATTAAGGGCAATTATAGGAAGGGATCTTGGGGTAACATTTCCCTACCCCTGTGCCTCCCGTGTCTACTGATACTGCAGGTACAGTGCCAAACAGTCACTTCTAAACTGAACAGGACTAGACAAGAGAGGTAATAGCCATCTTGAGCCAAGAGGAAATGTGGGGTATAAATATTTAAATAAATAATAATTCGTAACATGCTTTGCATACATACAAATGTCACATTAAAGGACATTTGGCACATTAAGTAGAAAAGTTCTAGCTCAGCCTTCTCAATATAGGGATGGTTTTCTACCTGCAGGGAATGGTTTTTAAAAACACACATGAAGAGAGAATAACTTTTAAAACTATGATCTTCCACCTGGTGTCAGAAATGGCACAGTTCATTCTATTGTCTTTCACTGCATCTGCAGATCAAATCTCTGATCTTATTTGTCTTTAAAGTAGGCTACATGCAAAAAAAATTGATGTTTTTTACCAATACTTATAACTGATATTCTGCTCCAAGTCCTGAGCACAATTAAATTGTTTTGCCTCTTGCTTTTAATAGTTGTTTAATTTACCCTGTGGTGGTTTGACTTCTTTATGCCATTCTTGAAATTATTCAGAAAACACAGTTGTCATGCCTCAGGTGGGGTGAGCCACCTTACACTGCCACCACTCTGGGATTTAGGGTCCCTTGGGAAGGCCCAGAGTACCCTCCCAACCCTTCTGACCTCCTAGCTCAGCCAATAAACAGGCGTGAGGACCCAGCAGAGTAACAACAAACAAAAGGGTTTATTTACAAGGTCAGTTAATATCAAGCAAACAAGGTGCCTTAGCAACAATAGATGGGTGAAAGCAAAATAAACAAAAGGCCCTAACGCGACTGAACTCACTGTCCCTCTGACTGCCAGGCCTGTCTTCTCACCCTATCTGGATGAGGGCTTTTTTCCCTCCCAGACTTATATAGCACTAGTCCCGTGTTCTGATTGGCCAAAAAGGGCACCAAAACGGCCCAGGGGCTCCTGGGAATTGTAGGCAGGCCTACTCCCACTGCTAACAGGCTTCTGAGGCCTTGCTAGGCCTTCCTGGCACAGCCAGATCATGACAACTGTTAATTTGGATGTTTTGTCTGTTAACTGACCCAGGTCTAAATTTGTCCCAGGACTCAGCCCAGGCATCTGCTTGCGAGCCCTAAAAAATAGGAAATAAAAATAGGTGAAAGTACCCTTGAGTATGTACAGAATGTATTTCCTTTACACAAAGATTAGGAGGGAACATTGTTTCAGATAGAAGAGAGATGTGAAAGATAACTTGTGTTACCTTAGCATCTTTTCTCCACCCTTTCCCTTTTTACATGTACACATGTAGCTACCTTTTACTGCTTCAGGATATTAGTCAGGCAAGGTCAGTATTGTCTACCTTGACTGGTGGCAGATCTGCAGGGTGTTGGGTAAAGGTCTTGTCATGTTACCCAGGCTCTCATCCTTTCACTGAAGGTGACAGGATTGAAGGCCCAGGGGGCCTTCTGCGTGCCAAGCAGATGCTCCTCCATTCAGCCATGACCTTTTCCTGTTTCGCATTTAAATGCTAAAGTGAAGTAAACCCTCACAGGTGTCATCCTGTTCTAGGGTGTGTGCTTGGTCCGTGTGCTATGTGCAGAGTTCTATGATGGAATTAGTGAGCTCAACAGCCAATTACATGCAAGTTTTTAATCCTGCTGACACCATGTGCTCCTGAGCTGATTCTAGCTTTGCCACCCTGTGAAGAGCTACCTGAAATCTAAAATCTGAACATGTCTAAGATGAAGTTCCAGAAGAGAAGGCACTCAATGGGAGAAATTGCCAGAAATCCATAGTCAGGTTGTCACATTTGCTCTGCACGTACTGAGAATTCAAAATTGGCCTTCAAGTGTCATGTAGATGAACCTTAGATTGCTGCTGTGAAACGTGGGAAACAGCCCTGGGAGCCAGTTTGGCAACAGGACAATTCGTAACGCATATCTCTTGATGTCCCACTGTACTATTTCTCTTTCTTTTAGATTTACTGGGCACCCACAGTATTTACCACCAATTGAAGACTAGGATGCCAATAAGCTGTAACATCCAAAATGAATCTTTAAACTCAGGAAAATATGAAAAGGTAAAGAGTGCTGTGTTGAAGTCAGAACACCTAAGCTGTAAAGTGAAATCTATGAAGAAACCTTGTTAAAGTAACCTAAGTCTGATACTACCAACCTCTCACTTTTAAGATCTGTGACTACAGATAGTAAGCTTTAAGAAGATTATTGTGCCTAATGCTTGTGAAGTAATCTGTTCTACGATCAAAATTTACCTCAGCTTTATTTTCCCTGCCTACCCATATATCAGCCCTGCCTGTTTTAATAAACTTGCTGTTTCCTTTTGAACTTTACTCAGCCTCTAGTGCCATTTCATTTGAAGAAGATGTGGGTTGTTGCTTCTCCCTTACCAAATATTTGGGTTGGGATATAAGCCATAAATATAGGGCAGCATTTCCAGTCCAGACAGAGCTGTACAAAGCAAGCAAGCAACAACTTGTGTGAAACTGTAGCAGAGCTTAGAGTCAGCTTACAGTTGTATGTTGGAAATTTTCCAGTATATGGTAGAGAGGCAAACAGATTCTTTCTGTATCTTGTTCTGTGGCACCCCTTCAAAACTAGTCCTCTGCACTGATGAACAATTTTTAAAAAAGCTTTCAGCATACAAACAGCTAGTTTGGAAAGGGTTGGAATGTTTTTAACTTCTAACAGCAGCTCATGTGTGCAATTTTCCTAGGATCCCTTTATTTTGTGATTACATCAGTGCAGATCTATGGGACTTTAAAGCCTTTTTTAAACTTTCCGGTGTTCACAATCTCTGTGGGCATGAGGGGAAAATTAAGGATAACTATGGGTCAGAAGTTGCCACTTGGGTTCTCCAAGCCAGACAAAGATAAGTGGGCAGCATTTCACCAGGGACAAGTCCCATTGGTAAAAAAAGATGGAGAAGGAACAGGCAGAAACAACTTCCCCCAAATGCTGAGCTGACTGAGCAACTCTTGCACAAGACAGCATTGGATTACTGAGTCCCTGGGCTAGCACTATATAAAAGGCAAGGGTGGCCCACCTACTCAGCAACCCTAGGCAATTGCCTTGGGCACCAAAGGGGCAGGAAGCACCAAGAGGAGCAAACTGCTATGACGAGTGGTGCCCCGAGCTCTAGTGCTGCCACTATGGCATGATTGTCATGCCTACCACCTCTGCCTCTGTGAAGAACAGAGGAAGGAAGAGCAGGCAGTCACCTGCTCTGCCAGTGTGGGCTTCTACTCATCCAGCTTACTTCATGGCCGTGCTTCCTTTCTCAACAAAGTCCAGGAACACCACAGCCGTTCAGCGTATGCCCAAGTCTGTGCTTGCCTGACTTGGGGAGCACCTGTGTCCATGAGTGCTTGGCTTTTGGGAGCAGAGGCTTGATCATGATGGGAGGGGATGCCTGGCTAGCAATGGGAAGATGCCTGGCTAACAGGGTGCTGAAGCCCCAGGGCTGGTCCTGTTAAAAAGGATTCAACTTGTGCCCACTCATCAGAGAATGCTAAACAGCCATCAATCCAGAGAGGCCAGGGGCTGCTTCACATTCCCTGTCATCCTGAACTCCGCACCACCAGGAGCATACTCTGAGGGCAGCCGCCTCTTTGTGTGGAATGCATGGAGGTAGACACTGAGACCACAGTGTGTTGAAGTTGCACATAGTGGTTTGAGGCAGAACTGTCTGCCAGCTTGTGTATTGGCTTAATAAAAGCTACAGACAAGGTGATTACCTGCAAGTCTTGAGTCCATCCCTTTTTAAAAGATTCTATGAAACAGAACTGCTTGTTATCTGTAGTATATTGGTTTTAGAGGGCTGTTCTCTAATTTTCTAATCCTTTTGCTGCATTGTTGATTGTATTATAGTGCTCTAATTGCATTGCTTTTTATTATGTAATCCACCTTGAGTGAAAAAAGTAGAATATAACCTTACCTACTTCCTAGGGTTTTGTGAGGATAAAATGGAGATGGGGAGAATAGGAGGAGGAGCTCCATCTTACAGTTAGCTTGTTTTGTAATCACACTAATGTGTTATTGTTGAAATGTTTACGAAAAGGTACTTAAAATCATAAACAAAGTAGAATTGCCACTTGTGCAAGTGCCACTTGCCACAATTATCTTTTGTGCAAATCAGTTCAACAGATAAATTTACCATTCGAATGTTATTGATTCCGGTGAGCTGATCCCAAGATTAGTTAGTGGGTGCAGGAAACATCTCAAACTGGTTGGCAGCTGCAGAGTAGAGGTGGGCACGAACCAGGAAAAAACGAACCATGCGGTTCATGATTCATCCCATTTCACGAACTTTCATGAACTTGCCTCAGTTCCTGAACTGGTTCGTGGTTCATGGGGTTTAAATGCTCCTTTCCATACTGCTGCAAAGCAGCACGGAAAGGGGCATTTCGCCCCACCTCTAGGATCAGCTGCTTGTCAGGGAGATCTCTGACAAGCAGCTGATTCAAGGGTTAAAATGCCCCTTTCCCTGCTGCTGTGTGCAGGCTGTTCTGCTTCCCATGTTTGCAGGTGTTTGCTTATTCCCTGCTAACTTCCCTACCACTTTGTTTCCAAAAGGCTGTGCAAAACACTTGGTTTTTATTCCCTTTGGCAAAGCCTGAAACACGCCTGGGAGGGAGGGGAAAGTAGCTACTTAATCCTTTCCTGGCTTTTAAAGCCAGGAAGAAAGTGCAGTAATGTTGCAATGTTACAACTTTGCAACACTTTCCTGCCTTAAAAAAAAAAGTGTGTGTGCATACCCCAAAAGGAGGAAGGGAAAACCAGCCATTTAGCCCTTTCCTGGCTTTTAAAGTCAGTAGGGAATAAGCAAACTCCTGCAAACATGGGAAGCAGAACAGCCCACATGCAGCTGCAGGGAAAGGGGCATTTAAACCCCAAATCAGCTGCTTGTTGGGATCTCCCTGACAAGCAGCTGATCCAAGTCCATCTCCGGTTGCCTAGGAAACTGATTTATCAGTGCAAGGCTTTCTGCAGTGACTAACCAAAAACAAACCAAACGGACCAGCCTAAAGTTCATCCTAGTTCATCAGAAATGGGTTCTGACAAACTGCTGGTTCGCGAACCAGGAACTAGCCCAGTTCATGACAAACTTTGGTTCGTATTTCAGTTTGTGCCCATCTCTACTGCAGAGTAGCTTCTGTGTGTACTAGCCATACTCATTACTTGATCTCTGTGCCTTATTAACAGATAGACCCGTTCTCCTTGTGAACCAGGTCATTCTGGTGATTTGGGCATTAATAGCAAAGGCAACTCCAGGGCTGTTTCCTTCTACCCTTCCTCAAGCTTAAGTACAGTAGTGCATTCTGAGCCAACTTGGAGGAATTCCCTTGCATAGCATTTCTCCAGCTATTTGTGTGGGCCAAGGTGCCAGAGGAAGCATGGGAAATCCCTCTGTCCTCCTGCCCACATGTATGTAAAAAATCAGAATGAATACTTTTCAAAACCAGTGAGCCCATTACTCTGCTGTGTTAGAAGAAGGGACTGGCAATGTCTCTTGCTCAAGCGTTCAGGACTGCCAGCAGAGGAAAAAGGTAGGCAACAACCATAGATTTAGATCAATAGGCTGCTATCAGTCTCCTTCCTGCCAGGGGAACTTCCTTCCTTCCCTTCTCTCCTCCTCTCTCTTCTTCCTTGCATGCACCAGGAGAGGCAGCATCGTGTCTCCTCCTGAGATAGGGTTGCCAGCCTCCAGGTAGTGGCTGGAGATCTCCCAGAATTACAACTAGTCTCCAGGCCACAGAGATCAGTTCATCTGGAGAAAATGGCTACTTTGGGGGTGGGGTCTATGGAATTATGCCATGCCAAGGTCTTTTCCCTCCCCAAACCCCACTTTCTCCAGGTTTCATGCCCCAATCTCCAGGAATTTCCTAAGTTGGAGCTGGCAACCCTAGAGAGAAATGGCCTTTCAATCTAAAGTCATCCTAGCTAGGTAAGTTATTAGTTCTTTCTCTCCACTAAACTTATGTAAATATATTTCTTTAGTTAAACAGTTGTTGGTTCTCAAACTTGGATGAGAGGCTTTCAGCGTGCAGTTTTAGTTAATGTGCCTTAACTAAAACCCAATACGCTGATGGTGGGACAGGTGCTGTTCCCCAGAGGGGAGAAATGTATCCTTGCTGGACATGGTTTTTCACACAACATGTATGGCAAAAACAGTTGCAGCTTTGTTCATATTGCTTCCTTTGCTTATTTTACTTGTATGTCCTGATGCATTTATTTTGCGTGTGTGCAGTAGGCTACCTGGCTTGCTTACTAATCTTTCGCCTGCTTTGGCATTTGCACAGTTCTGTACTATCTGCCTGCAATGTTACCTTTCAGGGTCGAACCATCAGTTTGACCAATGACTTTGAACTGTTTGTCATTTGCCCCATCTCAATGGCAGTCACAAATGGGGTTGGTGGAAGGGATAACAAAGTATGGCTAACAATTAAAGATAGTGGTGCAAGGCAAACATACCAGGCCCTTTAACTATGGGCTGGGCCAAGAGTGTCCTACAATAGTGGTGAAGCAAAGGGTTGTGTTGCACTGTTATGGTAGAATCAATGAATCCATGAATGAAGCAAACTTGCATGTGTTAGTATTTCAAAAAGTACACGGTGCCATCACATCACCCCTTTGGAACCACTGGAGAGTGATGGTTGGGAGGCGCAAACTACTAATATGGAGGGAAACAACTCCTACGTTTTTTTGCAAAACCAAGCACACATGAAGCTATGGAACAGCAAGAGGAGGAACTTGTTCATTTTGAAAGACATCCATGCTAATTTAAATTTGTGGCATAGTATTTTTCCTACGAAAAAGAGTTGTCAGGCTGCAAGAGATAACACACATGCATGGAAGCCAATTGTGGACGTCTGAATGCATTTGTTGTGCACTGGGTTGCCTGGCTCAGCCTGGCAACCATCAGGAGACCAGGATTCGGAGACCAAGGTCAGTGGTAGTAGTATATTGCTGTGGCACGATAGCTGTACCATGGTAGAGAATGTGAGTGAACAAGACCTTGATGTGGTGGATGCTGTTGTTGGATCCTATCAGTCTCCCTCAAATAACATGGGTATAGAGCTGACAGCATGGCTTTATTTGCAGTGGCTAGACCCCATTAATGCTGAATAGCTATTGAAGGGGGTGTCTGGAATCAATATACCTTGCCCCCTCCTCTCCCCTATTCTTGGTTGTGAGAGGGAAGGATCAATTTCAGTCCTGCTGTGTAGCTCAGAAATGCCTTCAGAAGGGCTGCCATTTTTCTCCCCCAGATGCAGTTTTAAAATTGTTGCAGAGACTGCTTGTAAATGACCGACGGGTCAGTTCTTCACGTTTCTTGGACCAAGGCCTGGTAACTTCATTGGGAAGCTACTTGCAAGTAAACTTGCACAGGACTACAACCTGGATCTACACAGACTATAATCCCCTGAGGCTGAGGAACAACTCTTAGAAAGATGAACCTGGAATAAGTAGACCCACTTTTTTTTTCTGGTAGTACCAGGAAAGGGGTATTTCCATAAAATGCTTTTGCTGCAGGTAAATTTGTATGAAAATAAGAGACCAGGCAGAAATAGGGTTGCTATTACAATAAATTACCATTTAATTTTTCAAGCAATATAATATAAATAGAACATCGTTGCCAAGATGACTCCATCTTGTCCACGCTCCAGGTACAGATAGGTGTCCAAGATCACACAGATCTGTTTCAAACATTGGCGTAGATAAAATATAATGAGCACATATGAAATTTCCTTCCATGCTGGCGATTAAGAATTTAACCATTATCTGGCTCAGCTAGATGTATGCCCTGGTCCTGTGCAATATTTTGCATCCTTAAAGGCAGAAGGGGATGGCTACAGGGATATGACACTACCTTCCAGGAGCAGAATATGGAACAATGACATTGGATACCTAATAGAACAGTTGGTTTTGACATCCATGAGTAGTATGCAACCTTGGTGTTCCTTGGTCCATTAAGTTCACTAACAATGGACAGTCCAGGGCTTAACAGAGACACTGGATTCTTCTCTCACTACAGATGCCGATTTTCTGCTTCTCACATCCCAACTCTATTAAGCTAATTATAGTATTGTTATACCTCACAACCTTACTTTAAAATACCCTTCCCACCTTCTAGCTGGATAAAAACCCTACATATTTCCACTTCTAAATGTATCAAGAAAGGAGCTCTGACTCTTGAAAGCTCACACACTGGGAATCTAGTTGTTTAAGATGCTACTGGATCCAAATCTTGCTCTTCTACTGCAGCCAACATGGCTACCCACCTGAAACTCTCTTAGCACGGGGTGCTGGTTGAACATCATGGGTATCTGTATTGTGGCTTTGGAAGAAGAGTTGTTCTATAAAAAGGTTGGTGTGGAGTTCATGTAGAGTTGGGATGCTGTGCTCGAGTTCTATGGTATCACTTAACTGGTTTAATTCTCCATTGCCTCTTCCCAGGAAATCCTGAAAACTACTCAGGAAAGGACAGTTAAAACCTCTTAAAATGAATTCTCATCCAACTAGAATTCCTAACATTCTCTAGTGAAAATCTATTTACTCTCAAGCAGAATAAAGCCCATACAAAGTTGTATTGTAGACGCACACTCCGGGAGAATGCCAGAAGGTATTGTTCAGAGAAGGCAAATGAGACATAGGACTCCCTCTTTCTAAATTGCTACGTATTGCTCCTTCTGCAGAAATGCCTTTTCCCCCAGGGAAAGTCGTGTGATGCTTCAGCAGTCAAGGAAGCCCTCCGGAAATGAAGATGGCACAGTTCTCCAAGACTGTAGGGAAAGATGCTTCATGTGTCAGCTCTGTCTCCTTCTGAGCACAGTCACATTATGACCAGTTAAAGATATCCATGCAGAATGAAACTTTGTGGATCAGACTGCAGCTGCCAACTCTTTTTTCAGGTAAACCAGAAGATAGGCTGTTTCACTCCTGTAGGCAGAAACAAAAGCAAGACCTAATCAGTTAGCACACAGATTATGCTGCAGCTAGTCCTCTGATTAGTATCCTACAGAGTGTGTGAAGTGGATGACTGACAAAGTCCACGCTGAAGCGGGGAGCTAATAATTCAGGCAGCTATTCAACACACTGCACAGCAAGAGTGTTTGTGGCTGAAAGTGACATGCAATGTAAACAGGGATACAGGAAGCCAGCCAATAAAGGATCCTAGGCTCACATCCACTGCTTGTCCCCCTCTGTTTGTTAAACGTGCACCTTTGCATCCTGCTTTCCGAGCTGTATTGCTGCAAACTTGCGTCAAAACACTGTTTGGGAAGTGATCAATCAGCCGTGAGCCTAGCTGCATAAGAAGGGAAGTTACTCAGTTTGCAGAAGGATTCTCCCGTATGACTTCCTGAATTGTGTGTTCTGCTGGCTCATAATAAATGAAGGTCAAAATAAAAATGAAATAATATGTTTTAAAGCCAGAGATGACCTCCCAAACCCTAGAATTTAAACAGCCATATTTTCCTAAATTCCTTGGCCCTCACACTAGGATTGACAGAGAGAGAGTATAATGGTACTTCTTACCAGCGGAGACCTGCATTGCCAAAGGTACACCTGACATCATCCCAGGACACCTAAAGAGCAGAAAGCACAAACAGCATGCACACTTAACAGGGATTATTTATACCACTGAAGTCATCCATGCTGAAAGCATGTCAATACGTGGAACAAATATTAAACTTTTTCTCACAAGAGGGATTTTTTCATACAGTTATACTGATAGCCCAGGCAAGCCCAATCTTGTCAGATCTCAGAAGCTAAGCAGGATCAGCCTTGGATATTAATTGGATGGGAGACCTTCAAAGAAGACCAGCGGCCTTGACTTGACAGCATTCTTCACCACCACCAAACGGATAATAGCCTGGATCTAGCAATTCACAATCCTTGCATAAGCAGAGCTTTCTCTTCCCACTAATACCTGTTTCCAACCCTAAGAAAGCGGGAAAGTTGTAGGACCCACATGGAGTAATAGCCACAAAGGCTGGTGGGCTGCAATAAGCGTAAAGGGGGCAAAACTGTTCTCTCTTCCATCCTCACCCCATTGACCTGTGTAGCTATTTTTTAAATTTTATTCTATTTTAAAAACTTTTTACCCTGCCTTTCTGCCCACCCCAAGATGGCTAACAAATTAAAAACATACATCATAAAACCACTTCTTAAAAACCATTAAAACCAACAAATACATACCATTAAAACCAGAACTGATATGCATACAAAAACATAAAAAGAACGGTTAAAACATTGGGAAGAAAGGATTGCTGAGGGAATGCCAAGCAAAACAAAGTCTTTGTTACCAAAGATGTACAGTAAGCACATAAACATGAGGCATGGGAGCCTGTGTTGCAGTGTGTGTGTGGGAGAGAGAAACAAACTTACACTCAGAACGTTGATTAAGCTTTAGAAAAGAAATGAGAGTTCTTTATTGTAGGAACTTCATAAAGGATAGGAAACATGAGAGACAGGTCCGTATCTAGCTACCTAGTTTAAGGATGCCATTGGATGGCAGGACAGGAGATCTTGCCTCCATGGTGCCAAGACAGAGAAGAGAGCATGAAGTGTGGCAAAGAGAAGAAAATGAGTGTCACAAAGAGAAAGTAATCTGTGCATCAAAGGATAGCACCAGAGTAGTGAAGAGCAAAAGGGCAAACAGATCTCAGACCTCTCTGACTCTGGTTTGTTCCCCTCTAAAACCTGAGTAAGGGACAGCGTTCAGTCCTCCTCCCTTTACAATCTTTACCTGCTGTATCACTCTACATGGGTCCCTCCATCCTGGGAATCAAATTTCCTAGGGCTAGAAAGAGCTGCTCCACATGGGGAGATCCATGACCACCAAAGCCTTCCACTGACAGATCTCTGGATCCAACCTCAGCACTGGAATGCAGGCTACTTTCTTGTATTTAAAATAAGCCAGGCTGACCCTTTTACCGGATACATGTTCCCTGCCCCATCAATTGAAGTCGACCCAGAGTAAAATTCCAAACATGCATGCCGCAGAGGATACAATCTAGCCGCACTGTTTGATACTGTGTTCTGGCATGTGTTTGAATGCTCATTTACCTTTTCATGCAATGAGCAATGTCTGCACATGTCTAGAACTGGATTGGGGGCACTGTCTGGTGTTTCTTGACTCATGGTATCCTTTTTGGTAGATCCTGGGTTGTAGGAAGGGAAGGGAAGGAGCAGCTGTAGATATGGGTCTGGTTTCCTCACCTGGCAGACACTGGAGTCATTGAAGCAATACCACTTGTGTTCTGTTAGACTCCAAATATACGCGCAGTAATGGCCAAAGTTGGCTGATCCCGAGTGTGCAACAACTGCAAAGAGATCATAAAGTCCACTGCCCTGCAAAAAGCCATTCAGAGATGTGGTCAACACAAGCCAAAACCAGATCCACAACTTTCCAAGCATGAAGAATTACACGCAGAGCAATTAAAACTCCGAATCAAAGGATGATGCGATACTGTATCAGTTCTTACTGAAATTTCCTCTCTATTCTACGCTTTAGTCCTGCTCTTTATGGGTTTGCATTATAGAGTGTAGAACATTTTACTAGATTAAGTAACTCTGATTGCTGAATCTAATGGCAGAGTGGGACACTTACTGAAGAGCAGATCAGCGGGGTAGGAGTTCTTCAGCCAGTTACATAAGAGGACATGCTGGAATTCTTCCAGACAAGCATATCATCTAGTTCATTTTGTTCCAAGAAGAAATCTTGTGGGGGATCATCAGAAGACACATGGGAGACCTCCTAAGTACAACCTCAGACTTCCAAGATGGGGGTGCATATGGGAGGCACAGATGTAATAAACAGGGAGGGGAAGATTGAGAAGAACATTTTGGGCAGCTGTACCATCTTGCTGAGTGCTTGCTTTTACTTTTCTGGGCCAGAGGCAAGAGTTGAGGGCAAAAACCTTTTGTGTTTTAGCCTGCAGTACGCCGCCTGTGCCTTCACCCATTGAAGGCAGATGTTGATTTTGTTTAAGTTTTTATTGACTTGTTTATATCGTGGTTTTTTACTGCACGAAGCTGCTTTGGGTCACTTTCGGGAGAAAAACATGGTACAAATATCAATACATTTCCCCCCAATGAGTGACGGTAGCTAGCCCATGCCCCACTGCTTATCACAGACAAACTAGGGTGGCCACTGTGGGCAGATTTATTCTCCAACATGCACTGCACCCAGACATCTCAAATGGCAACCTTCCCAGGACTAATATTCTACTTGCAGCCAGTTCTCCTTTTCCTGCTCACCCAAGTGAAATTTTAACAAGAAAGGACAGGACAGCCAGTTACAGAGCGCACCAGCAGCTCCTGGCTTATCTGGAAGACCCGAACCCTCAACCCTGCAGCCCTATGTCATTTCAGAAAGTCTATAACCAAGCAGTGCTCTTCAGTGCCTAAAACCTTGAGAGTTTGTGTGGAGTGGGAGGCCAAGATAGGAAATCCTCCGTTCAGGTCTCACCCCGTCCTTAAACTTACGGAGCAAATGGGGGCAAACTGAAATCCTCTCGCCCTCAGTTATTCCTAGGACAATATTCCAGGAACCGTAAGTTCTGAATGCTCACCACTATCGGAATGGAACTTTAATTTGGTTGCTGCTGCTGTGCTTTCAAATTATCAATGGTCTCCTAGGAAGCTACAAGGAAAGATGCATTCCAGCACTTCAGAATTCTATTTTGTAGTATTGGCATCAATAATATCTAGGAATGAAATACCCCCGTGTTGTCAGGGAACAGGCCACTCTGCTTCCTGGGTCCTTTGACCATTGTGTTTTTTGGGCTATGGCTCTGAGGAAGGGTAGCTCAGCAGCAGTGGAGCAGGGGAAAGGGGGAGAAAGGAAAGGAAAAATCCTCCAGAAACAAGCTGAAACTACATCCTCATTTATGCTGTAACTCTGAGAACGTAAATTAGAGGGTCCAGAGTAATAAGGATGGATCAAATAAGGACGTATTCTTGGATTTGAATCCTGGGTCTGAAGAAGAGAGCTCTGATGTTCAAAAGCTTACAATCTCAAAGTCTTGTTGGTCTCTAAAGTGCCACTGACTCTGACCTGGGTAGCCCAGGTGAGCCTGATCTCGTCATATTTCAGAAGCCAAGCAGGGTCGGCCTTGGTTAGTACTTAGATAGGAGACCTCCAATAAAGACCAGGGTTAAAGAGGCAGGCAATGGGAAACTTGTATTCTTGGGACTCTTCTCTATAAACAACTGTATAGTGGCAACTGAGCTGGACGTGGTAGACTGAGATCTAGCTTTCAGCCACGTGAAAAAATTAGCCCAACTCTTGTCAGTAAAACTGGAACCATACCAAGTCAATTTCAGAACACTTCCCCAAAATAAAACTGCCTATCAGTCGATATGCTTTACCCCACCCTTCCTCTATGCTGGCTTACGAAGTTCTCCTCTCCTCCATTTTTATTTCCCCAACATCCCTGTGAGGTAGGCAATGCTGAGAATGTGTATCTGCAGTTCATCCAGTGGGGGTTTCATGGCTAAACGGGGACTGGAGTCCAGGTCTCCCCAGTCTGAATCTAACTCCTGTACCACACTGGCTTTTCATTCCAAGCTGGAACTATGATGTGAATAAGTTCTCCACCTCCTCCAAAGCGCCTGGCTGATACTGTTCTGCTGTCAGAATCTCGTTGAAGTCTAGATTCCGAGGGAAGGACAAATAATGGCTGATCTTCTGAGTCCTGCCACTGTTCTTGGAACAGAAACGCTTCAGGTGCAGGGTCAAGATGTGAGGTAGGCAGGTTACTTTCATGCCCTGCAAGTCAGAGAACAGAATGCAGAGATCAGCAGGAGGGAGCCATATGGTAAAGGACAACTGATCTATGTCTGAAGATCTGGATCCTGTCTTAGTTGAATCAAAACTTCTGGTCTCCGCAATGAGCTTATCCTGAAAGGGGATAGCCCTGAAATGCCAAAGAGGAAGCCTCGAAAGACAGCTGCGGTCCTTCATGACACAACAGCACAGATACCCGCTTACCTGCAGACACGGAGTTCTCTTGCCACACCGCTCACAGTGGCATGTGCTGTCCCCCGTCAGGTGTTCTGGTGCGAAGAAGCAGCGCAGTGCATCTTCCTGCAAACACAGGGAGGATTTTATTAGGCAAAGAGCACAGCTAAGCCGCCACCCCCCACCCCCCTCCACTTTTCTTTCTCATTCATCTGCACTCGCAGAACCTACAATGGCTTTTAATGGAAGACAATGACGGGACTGAAGTGGATTATTCTGCCTTGCTTTGGAACAAGCATCCAAGCGCCCTTCTTTCCTGAGCCACTTGTTGCTGCCTCTGTTCCAGCAACAAGTACCTCCTATAACTTCTTGTTCATCACTCTGAGTGAGGTTCTCATCTGTCTAGAAGAGCGGTATATAAGCGGAGTTATTATTATAACTACCCCATAAGCCATCCGCCCCCATGAGAACCAGTGCGGTGTAGTGGTTAAGAGTACTGGGCTAAGATCTGGGACATTCAAGTTCAAATCCAAAACCTTCTATAAAACTTTATGGGTGACCCTGGCCCATGGTCTCTCAACCTAA
Organism: Eublepharis macularius; assembly: GCF_028583425.1. NCBI lineage: Eukaryota > Metazoa > Chordata > Lepidosauria > Squamata > Eublepharidae > Eublepharis > Eublepharis macularius. Next base: position 19,634,989 of record NC_072798.1, read on the forward strand.
TGCACCTCACAGGGTTGTTGCGAGAGTAACATGGACGAATGGAGAACCATGTATACAGCATACCTGACACAAGCAAGCGCCATTTTGAAGCCCCAAAAGTGGTAATGGCCAATAGGAAGACTACATGAGCAAGAGTCTCTGCATCTTGTAGTATTCCCATAAGTGCTCCTGACATACACACAGATGGACTTCCCCTTTCACAACAGAAGGGTCCCTATCTCCTACTATCCCCTAAATGCAGGCACGCCCTTTATGGCCTATGATAGAATGCCGGACGGAAAGCCCAGTTGAGGCATGAAGAGAACGATTCCCCGAATTTTAATATGTGTGTGTGTGTGTATATGTACGTATGTATATACAGGGCTTTTTTTCAGCTGGAACGTGGGGGAACGAAGTTCCGGAACCTTTTGAAAATGGTCACATGGCTGGTGGCCCCGCCCCCTGATCTCCAGACAGAGGGGAGTTTAGATTGCCCTCCGTGCCGCAAAACTCCCCTCTGTCTGGAGATCAGGAGGTGGGGCCACCAGCCATGTGACCATTTTCCCCGAGGGCAACCCACTGAGTTCCACCACCGCTTTTCCCAGAAAAAAAGCCCTGTATATATATGTGTGTGTGTGTGCGCGCGCGCGCGCGCGCGCGCACGCACACACGATAAAGCTCTCTTTGATGGCGCACTAAGCTTACCAAGGTCCTGATCGGAAGAGAATCATAAGCAAACACTGGGAGAGGGAGCATAAGCATGTTGCTGCTGTTCTTTGTCTCGAGCGAGCACTTCTGACACACCAAGCTCTCCTGCAACTGGATGGTGTATAGACCCGCCAGACTTTCAGCCTTAAAGGGAAAGATACAGGAGAGGGGAAACGGCCAAGAAGCGAGTAAATAATATTAGTGGTGGACAATAACAGCAGTTCTTTTATATGACTCCCACTATGATGGGAATTGCTGCTCTGAGACCCCCATCTGAGAGCCAAGCTACAAGTGATGAATGACAAGTGTCATTCATCACTTGTAGCTTGGCTCTCTGAAATGCCTTTAGACTCACCCAGTTCTGAGCTTTATAACGTTTTGGTGCTGTTTAGGTTTGCCAACATTTGGGGGAAATCTGTCCTGTCCCTTTAGTAGAGGCTTCACGTGTGGAAATTGGCAGCTGAAGCTTTTCATGACATGGACGTAAATCGCATCAGCCCACTTATGTCCTCAGCCCACCCACTGGTTGCCAAGCAGGACCTGGCAACCCAAACCCTTCCCCAGCATGGTTATAGGGAAAGCCCCCTTGGGGGACACTCTCCCTTCTATAGAACGTTTAAAGATATGCAAGTCTTCCCAGGATCTGGAGACCTTTGCTAACAAGTAATTGCCGGGGGAAAGAATCATTGCAACTGTATAGTATCCTTTATGGTTATAGACAAGTTGCTAGTAAAGCTGTAACATTCATGAAGTCTAGAAAATGGGTATCAAAATCAAACTACCAGTGCGGGGATGGGGGGAGCATGAGTGCAAATATTACATAAAAACTAGGCTGATTCCCAGACCTCTAAAAATGAAAACTGAGATTAACAACAGAATGTTTCTCTTTCCAAAACAAGCAACTTACCAGATCTAAATTTATGATTTGGCTCTTAATTAGGTTCCAGAGGATCAAGAAGAGTTCAGAAGCATCATAGAGAATGAACACTGGACAAACAGAAGAAATTACACTCAAGATTTAGTAGAACATCTTTAATTTCTTGTGCTCTTTGGAGCATCTCTCAAGTTCCAACATTCCACCCACTTCCTCCACCGGATCCTTCCCCAGCATCCCAGACTGACCCCTGAACATAAGCTCAACAGTTGTGTTCATCATCATTTCTTCTGTGCAGTACCACATGGGAACTGTGCATGCGCAGGCCAACTGCGCATGTGCTAAAGCTCCTAAAGGCACAAAATGTTCGCCTAGCCTTTTAGCATGCTTTTCACCCAGGCATGACTATAAAAGGCGGGGCAAGTGGCTCCCTCCCTCAGTTCTTCTTTAGCTGCCGCTGAAGAAGGACGTGTACTTTGCTCTGCTCCTTGATTTCAACAACAGATGCAGATTCGGGCCTTTGGATCCATGGTTTCGAAGACCCTATTCAAGAAGTGTTCACAGTGCAAAACCAAGATGGCCCGATCGTATGAGCATGCCAAATGCCTGCTTTGTCTGGGCGAGGGCCATGACAACTTGAAGTGTGCGGTCAGCAAACAATTTACATCAAAGCACACCATGAAAGGGCATCGTGACTTAAAGTGACTCTGTGGAAATCAGCCCTGAAGGGTTCTACCAACTCAGATTAAAACACCGCAGATATTGGACTGCAGTGCCCAGAAGGGGCCTCCTCAGTTCCTCCAGCATGTTCGGCAGCTATTACCGCTCAGAACCAGTTAGTTCCAGCCGTGCCTTCGACTGTCCTACCTCAGTGCCAATCAGAGATGCTTACTAAAAAGATTAAACTCGAAGCATGCTGATAATGCGTTGACTTCTAACTCGCCTAAGAGGAAAAAATCCTCGTCTTCATCCCCAACCCGCTAAACTGCGCTCCACTTTGGTTCCATCCCTTTCTGAGGGTGAGATTCCTAAAGTCGTGGAACTGTCTACAGCCATTTCTCCATTGCCGCTGTCACCAATACGGCCTATGGAAAGGCAAAGGGTCCCCTCAGATCCATCTGAGAGCAGAACCACAAGTGACAAAAGGCACAGATTGGACACTTATCAGCTTCCCTCAAGTTTTGATGGGAAATGTAGGCAGCTTGGTGGAATGTTGGACAAGTGACAGTTGAAAAGTCCATTGGACAGCAGTCAGAGAGCGAAGCTGCGAGACCAGGACGCCTACATTTCCCATCAAAACTTGAGGGAAGCAGACAAGTGTCCAATCTGTGCCTTTTGTCACTTGTGGTTCTGCTCTGAGAATGATAATTGACTAGAACTGGCTCCTCACCACAGACACCACTGGTTCCATTCTTCTCCATATGTCTACCATACCCTTGCTACACTTATGAGTTTGAAGCTTCACTGGGTATGTATCCAACCTCTCATTACTTCTTCCATGAAGAAGATCCTCATGTTTCAGTTCCCACAGAACCAAGAGGTAAATCAAAACTGGCATCGGTTCCGGCCACAGTTCCAGAAGATGCTGCTGCCCCAGAACTGACACTGAACCAAACGGTGCACTCTGGTGACAGTTCTGATGTCCAGTCTTATCTTGCACTGGAACCTTCTCCACCAGAATTTCCTTTGAAGGGGCAGGTCTATTTTCGTCCACAAAATGAAGAACTTAAAAAAATTAAAGATGATAAGGTAACAGCGAGGTCGTTGGGTATCACACCTCTCTAGACAGATTCCTTTAGGCAGATTTCTCCCCCAGGGGAATATGCACCTTACAACAGCAAATACAACTGGTCTTATCCGCAACCAACGGCACACTGTCCAGCACCTCTCAATAGCCGTCTCCCTCTACCTTTACTCAACCTTGGAGGAGGTATTTCTGAACCAAATTGAAGGATAATTCCCAATCCCCCAGGGATTAACCCTGATTCAGTAAACAAGACTTTTGATGCCACGCCTTCTTGGGCCATGTCGTTCAGCCACTCACTTCCTCTACAGGCTTGGGAGTCCATCATTCAGGAGGCTTGGTTGTTGTCCATAGTCAACCAAGATTACTACCTGGAGTTCAAAACAACGCCACCCAACATTCTCCCTCTGTCCAATCCTCCACCTCCTCTTCCCTTACTTTTAGAGGAAGTGCAGTCATTGCTGCAGAAACAAGCCACAGAACCGGTTCTATCCATGTTCCGACAGGGCATTTTCCTGGTATTTTGTTGGGGACAAAACAATCAGGGGGCTTCTGCTCCATTTTAGACCTCCGTTCCCTAAACAAGTTTATAGTTTCGAATGTTATTAAGAGACTTTGACCTCTGTTGGGGAGTCATGTTTGCTGTGTTACTGTTGATCTAAAAGATGTTTATTTCCATGTTCCAATAAATGTTCATTACAGAAACTTTATGAACAGAGGGGCACGGCTTTGTTGGTTCTTTCCTGAGAATCCTGACTGATATGGGAATGGGCTATCAAGCATCAAGTCACTCTCTCTGTCATACACATAGCAGGCAAGGACAATTTGCTAAAACAAAAAATCGTGACGACCTAAATAACAAGTACAATAATAATTACTCTCACAAACCAATTATTACAATATTTCAGCATGCATTTTATAAATAGTATCTTGAATACTATTAGTTATCTTGAATACTATTTATAAAATGCATGCTGAAATATTGTAATACTTGGTTTGTGAGAGTAATTATTATTGTACTTGTTAGTTAGGTCGTCACGATTTTTTGTTTTGGCTACTGTTTCTCTCGTGACTCTCTCCTTTGAAGGACAATTTGCTGGCAGATCCATTAAGTCGGTCAAAATCCCAGAACTAAGAATGGTCCATCCACATGGACTTCCTTCGTCTTGTTTTTGTAATGTGGGGACATCCTACTATATATCTGTTTGCCACAGACTTCACGGGCAGGCAAGGGGATGGCCTCTCTTGGGGATGCTTTTCAAATCCGTGGGTTGGGCACCCTCCTGTATGCATTTTCCCCTCTTCCTCTTATGACTTGACACTCAGCAGGATAATGAGGGAAGGTTCCTCGCCAATTGTCATAGCCCTTACTGGCCAAGGCAAGCCTAGTTTGCCACTCTATTACAAATGGCACAGAGCAGAATCCACCATTTCCCCCTGACATCACACCTGCTACAGGACAATGTGGTTCACCACCATGACCTGGCCACTCTGAAGCTAGCAGCCTGGTTCATATCCCCACCCACCCACCCCAGCTGAATTTCTCCTCCCCAGTCCAGAAGATTCTGTTGGAAGCTAGGAAACCACCCACCAGGAAATCATACCTAGCGAAATGGAAGAAGTTTTCTCATTGGGCTGCAGGCAACATCTTGAACCTCGTCTCAGCCCCACGGCCATCTGTTTTGCACTATCTGGGTCCATCTAAAGGACCAAGGTTTGGCTAACTCCTCCATTAAGGTTCACCTAGTGGCCATTTCAGCCTATCATAACATTATAAATGGGAAATCTCTCTCTGCCCAATTACAATGCAAATCTTTCTTCAGAGGTTTAGCAAATCTATATCCTCCAGCATCCAGACCAATTCCCCAGTGGAGTCCCTCACTGCACTCATGCATAAACCATTCAAGCCCCTAGCTACCTGCTCCCTGATGGTTCTGACAGCCAAAACAGCCCTTCTAGTGGTTATAACCTCAGTTACAAGGGTGAGTGAATTGCAATCCCTGAGATATGACCCTCCTTTCATTAAGATGTTTGCAGATAAGGTTTTCCTTCGTCCGAGCCTCTCCTTTCTGCTGAAAGTTGCCTCTGCTCTTCACTTAAACCAGGACACTGTCTTGCATGTATTTTCCCCTACTCCTTCAACTGACACAGAGAGACTTTTGCGCACACTTGGTGTTAAAACGTGCTTTGTGTTTCTACTTAGATAGGACAGCTCCTTTCCAAAAGGACCTTCATCTCATTTAAAGGGCCCACCAAAGGCCTGAAGGTCAATGCTAGGACCATTTTAAATCAGCTATTTTGGCTCATTAAGGATTCTTATCATCAGTCTAAACAACCACACCCTCTGCACATAAGAGTGCACTCTACAAGTGCTCAGTCCACTTCATCAGCCTTCATCGTGGGCATTCCTCTAGTGGAATTGTGTACGGTGGGCCACCTGTCCACTTTCATTAAGCATTATGCCATGATGTAGATTCCAGAAGGGATGCAGCCATCAGCAAGGCAGTCCTGAAGTCTTTTCCACTAAAGAGCCGCACGCCCACCTCCTGGGTAAGTTAGCTCACTAATCTACCACGTGGGATTGCACAGAAGACAATGAAAACAGGATTGCACTTATGTGTAACTGTTGTTCATCAAGTGTTCTTCGGTGCAGGCACACATCCCTTCCTCACTGTGTGCTCTTTTGTTTTCTTACATTCCTTCTACGCTAGCAGTTTAGAGAACTGAGGGAGGGAGCCGCTTGCCCTGCCTTTTATAGCTATGCCTCAGCAAAAAGCAAGCGAAAAGTCTAGGCATCTCACACCTTTAGGAGCTTTAGAACAAACATCCACGGCAGGATGTGCATGCACAGTTCCCCTGTCTGCCTGTGCAGAACACTTGATGAACAACAGTTACAGGTAAGTGTTCCTTTGTCATGATGCCCAGTTACTTGCATTTTTCTATTCTTCAGTTACATGGGGAATAAGATTAAAATCAACAGTGTCCCACTGGCAAAGAGTGAAACCCTTCAGTTGCTCCTTACGTCTGACTTCATGCTTTGAAAGGCATCTGGCAAGACCCACGGGGTGCACCGCTTCGTGTCTGCCCCGCTGCATCTCCTCTAAAAGCAAGAGCATTTGGTAAGGGACGCTCCATTTCTGATCTGCAGCTCCAAACGGCACCTTGATCCTGCAACAGAGAGGATGGAGGCCATAGTCAAACTTCATAGTCAAGCAAAAAATCAGGCCTCATTCTTGAAGGCTGTAATCCTAACCATTACTTACTTGGAAGTAACCCCAATGGAAAGTAATTGGACTTGCTTCCAAGTAAGCATACTTGTGCCCTGACCTGGATAGCCCGGGCAAGTCTGACCTCATCAGAGCTCACAAGTTAAGCAGGATCAGCCTTGGTGAACAACTGGATGGGACCTGGGCTGCAGAGGCAGGCAATGAAGACCTGGGCTGCAGAGGCAGGCAGTGGCAAACCATCTCTGTTAGTCTCTTGCCATGAAAACCCCAGCAGGGGTCACCATAAATCAGCCATGTTTCCACCATCACCAAGTACATTAAGCATCACACTGTTAAGTGGCACGACATTAATTAACATGCTCCCTTCTGATCTGTTCCACAATTTAAATAGATACAGTTATCTGCAAATTCTTTCTCGTCACCTCTAGAGGTGAGAGCCAGGATGGTGTAGTGGTTCCCACTCTGCCATAGAAGTTCTCTGGGTGACTTTCGGTCAATCACACATTCTCAGCCTAACCTGCCTCACAAGGTTGTTGTGAAGATAAAATAGAGGAAAAGAGAACGATGTACACCAACTGAGAATAATAGAATCATAGGGTTGGAAGGGACCTCTAGGGTCATCTAGTCCAACCCCCTGCACAATGCAGGAAATTCACAACTACTCCCCTACCCCACCCCCCGACCGGCCTGGTGACCTGCGCTCCATGCCTCCCCATCATGATCTGCCCAGGTTCACAGAATCGAAATAAACAAAGTAGAGCTCTACACGTGAAGGACAATCAGGGAATGTACATCACCACCAAAACAATGTGGAAATACACTGTGCCACAACTATGCAGTCACAATTTCCCCTTCATCAAACACATTCCAGAAATGAGTCACAACTCAAGATAATCATCAAAATATACCATCTATTGCAGTTAATTTAACATAACTAGACAAATTCCCTCTATAATGGTCATAAATATATACAATACATATGTCTTATTGAAATAAGCTGTGCACTCTTTCCCCACTAGTGTGCACTAAACCTCAGTCATACAATGATTCCAAGTTCATCAAAAAAAACCCATAATAGGTAAGTCTCTCAAGTAAATGTCCAAAACAATTATCTGAGATGTTTCTTCATAAATAATCAATGAGTAATATCCTTTCCAAGTATTGAAGAAAGCACTGTTGAACACCAAAGGGGCGTCCTTCGCCCTACATAATAATCATCCAAACATACCTGTGTGTCTTCTGCTCTGATTCTAATAAACCAGGGATCCCCAACCTTTTGGCACATGGGGGCCGCATTAGAGTGCCCAGTGCCTAAAGAGGGCCACAGCTTAACTCAAAATGCAACAAAATTGCAGGGTGATAGCAGCAAAAAAGCAGGTTGGAGGGCCGCACAGAAAGAGCTTGGGGGCTGCATGTGGCCCGCGGGCCGCGGGCTGGGGACCCCTGTATTGGTGCAGTAACAGCTGGGGAATGTGAAACCCCACAAATCACTTAGTCCTAAAAAGGCTGCTAATTGTTCACTCTTAAAGGAGCCATACGCTATTATAACTCCTTACAAAAAGCAAGTCAAATTAAACTCATGGTTCAGACCCTTGGGTTTCATAGACTTTAATTTATGGATCCAGAATGATTCTATCTGAAGCAACACCCTTTTTAATCTACGTTCAGAAATCCCTTGCCCTGAAAATAAGACAGTAAACTTGAAATCCTGTGCTTCATGATTATGTTGTAAAAAATGTTCCACAAGGGGAGCTTCCATCACTCTATTGTTTATACGTGATATGTGTTCTAATATCCGTGTCTTTAATGCCCTTGTAGTACTACCCACATAAAGCATATCACATTCACAAAAAATCAGGTACACCACTCCCACAGACTGGCAAGTGGTAAATTGTTGTAATTGTATTTGAGAGTCTAAGCCTGGGATGGTAATCCTCTCACCTGTGATTGCTTTAGGGCATAAACGGCATCGGCCACATTTAAAGTGCCCTACCGGGAAGTTAGAAGTATTACTGCCTCTCCCAAAGTCAGAGTGTACTAATAAATCTCTAAGATTCCTCGTTCTACGATGTCCAGTGATGGGAGGACACTCACAACCTTTGATATAGTCAATTAGGGACCAATGTTTATGTACAATGTTCCTGATACGGTGTGATAAAGAGGTAAAATCCACTGTCCATATCAGTTGTTTCTTATCCTCCCTATTCCTCTGTGTGAATAAATCCTCCATTTTGACATTCAAAGCCCGTCTTTGAGCACTATACAAAACTCCTTTAGGATAGCCCTTCTGTTGGAAAGCAAACATTAAACTCCCAGCTTCTCTAATGAAGTCCTGTTGATCAGTTGCATTTCGTTTGATCCGTAATAACTGACTATAAGGAATGTTGTTTTTTAAGCTCCTGGGATGATGGGAGTTAAATGTCAGATAAGAGTTCCTATCTGTTGTTTTGTGATATGGTCTGACTCCAAGAGTGTTGTTGTCTAAACATGAATACATCCAAAAAATGTATGCAATTGGAGTCCCCTTCCCAGGTAAAGCTAGTATTAGGATGTAATGAATTCATCCAGGCAGCAAAATCTTGCATACTGTCCCCTGCTTTTAAACTCAAAAAGCAGTCATCAATAAAATGACAATACAAGAGTATGTTTTCCAAAAAAAGGGTTTGATTCTCTCCTATATAAGAATTCCTCCTCTAAGTTGGACATAAATACATTTGCTACACTGGGAGCCATGGAACAACCCATGGCAACCCCCGATTTGAAAAAAGAATTGTTCTCCAAAGCGAAAAAAGTTCTTCTCTACCACTATGTCAAAGAGTTGTAATAAAAACTCTGTGGAGGGTCTTTGGGTGGTGCGGGCTCGCAAAGCTTGTTCTACCACTAGACGTGCCCCATCACGGGGTATCGATGTATACAAGGATGAAACATCCATTGTCACTAGGACTGAATCATCGGGTAACAGCATGCCTTCTACTTTCTGAATAAAATGACTGGTATCCCTTATATAAGCCCTAGAAGCTCTAACTATGGGCTGCAAAAAACCATCCAAATATATTGTTAAGGGCTCAAGGATCGAATTACTGCCCGACACTATCGGGCGTCCTGGTGGAGGAAAACACCCCTTGTGTATTTTGGGCAAGATGTAAAACACCGGGGTCCTGGGACTCGAATTTATAAGAGCTCTTTTGGTTAAGTCATCAATTTCCCCTTCCAAAAGAGCCTCATCCAGTACTATCCTGATCAAGGTCTCAATGTGCAGGGAAGGATCCTGTGGGATTTTAGTGTAACTCAAAGTGTCCGAGAGTTGCCTTTCGACTTCTTCCACGTACACTTCCGTGTCCAAAATTACAATTCCCCCTCCCTTATCAGCTGGTTTTATTATTATTTGGGGGTCTTCTTCCAACGTTTTTAATGTTTGCCAATCCCGTCTAGATAAATTGTGCCAACTGTTATGTGTTTGCTCCTCTAGTTTAGCCACATCTCTCAGCACCAAACATTCAAAGACCTCTATGTTAGGATCATTAACTGGAGGTAAGAGCCAGGATGGTGTAGTGGTTCCCACTCTGCCATCGAAGCTCTCTGGGTGACTTTCGGTCAATCACACATTCTCAGCCTAACCTGCCTCACAAGGTTGTTGTGAAGATAAAATAGAGGAAAAGAGAACGATGTACACCAACTTAGAATAATAGAATCATAGGGTTGGAAGGGACCTCTAGGGTCATCTAGTCCAACCCCCTGCACAATGCAAGAAATTCACAACTACTCCCCCACCCCACCCCCCGACTGGCCTGGTGACCTGCGCTCCATGCCTCCCCATCATGATCTGCCCAGGTTCACAGAATCAGCATTGCTGTCAGATGGCCATCTAGTCATCAGTGTTAGGACAACACTGAAAGAAAGGTGGGGTATAAACAAAGTAAGTAAATTTTAAAAGGGGAACATTCATGTGTTATGTCTCCCTATGAAAGCTCCAGGACACCATATAGGTCTATAGCAGCTGAGATCTGAAAAAAGCCTGTTCACAATGTAAACTGCATGGAGCATTTCCATCCCAGCTGCAAACCTCAATGCAACTAGAGCCCTGTTCACATGTTACAGTTACAGTCAAGGCACATCCATCCTGCATGTACATGAATAACATTGGTTAGAAAGAGCCACCAAACTTTCACTTGACAGGTAAAACTGGATAAATATTCGGTTTATGTCACACATTCAATTGCACATGAGTTGAATGTAACATTTGAATTACACAACGCACACATAAAGAAAAACAAGAGTACACTGTACGCAGATTGTACTGAGTTCACTGTAACTTGTCAACGGGGCTGGGATGACGCACAACACAGTGACTGGTTGTTCGATGCACATGCCACACATAGCCACACACCACCACTTGGAAACCTTTTCAGCAGTCCATGTGCCATTCAAAAGATAAGGAGGAGCCCATGGTGGACTGTACAAGAGCAAATGACATGAAGTGCACTTCTTAAACAGAACTCCATGTGACTATGGCTTGGGACAGTGAACATTTTATTCTCAGCTTTAGCCTGGGGAAAACAAAGCTGCCTCAGTGGTCCCCGGTGGGTGGGGATACAGACCCCCCCACCCTTGCTCACCTCCGGAGTATTGCAGTGAAATGTCTGTTCATGAAGAAAACCTGAAGCAAAGAGTTGAGGCAGCAGCTGAGTCCAATATTGTACAGGCCAACAGCTTCTGAAGGCAGAGACAAAATTGAAAAACAGGTTGTGCAAATGGAGAAAGAGAGATCCATTTATTTGGTTGTAATCCTATTTATGACAATACAAACTGGAGATGCTATTTAGATAGAGAATAATGAGACATGTTACCAACTACCTGTCCCAAAGTATCTGCACCTAACATATATCTGATCCCCACGCCCAATCTATCTACAAATCTCGAGTTATCTGCACAATGCTTAATACTGATTTGCTTAATTTAAGACCTGGAGAGCTTTGGAATGACAGAGTCTTATTAAGGTCTGCAGACAGAAGGACCCGACTTGGGGTTCCCTTAAGATAAGAAAACCCTTGTTTACTTCATTTATACTCTGCCTTTTTCCCCAATGGGGACCCAAAGCAGCTTAACATTGTTCTCCTCTCCTTAATTCATCCTCATGACAACCCTGTGAGGTAGGTTAGGCTAAAAGTGTGTGACTGGCCCAAGATCACCCAAGAAGTTTCCATGGCAGAACAGAGATTAGAACCTGGATCTCTGAGATCCTAGTCCGACATTCTAACCAGTACACCATGCAGAAGCCTGTAGCAAGGGAGGCCCTCAAGTCCACATCTGTTGACAAAGGAAAAGGCAAACATCTTTGAAGGGGTCCCAAAGCATCTCGCAATAAATAAGGCATTATGCAAAAGAAAACATCTCTGTCGTCAAGGCCTTCTGCTGATGAGTTTCACCTCCCAATGACTCTACCGCAAATTCATCACAAGCATCTACAAGGACAGAAACGAGGAATATGGAAAGGAGAGCATGACCAACTTAGGCATTTGACAAGTACCATTCTTTAAGTCAGCCAATCCACATATGGCTTTGAGCTGCTGACTGTGCTTCTCCACAGCATCCGCTCTACACTCCTCCTCCTCCTCCTCTTCCTCCTGCTCCTCCGCAGTCATTGTCTGATACTCTTCCAGCCTGATGCTCTTGCTTCTGTCTGGCCGTCCCACTCCCTGGCCCATCAACTGTATCTGTGCAACACAGGGAAACAAGAAGCCACTTACTATATTCCATGCAACAATTAATTTTATCACCTGAAAGTTTATGGTTCAGTGGCAGAGCATCTGCTTTGCATACAGAAGTTCCCAGGTTCAGTCCCCGGCATCTCCAGATAAAAGGATCAGGTAGGAAGTGGCGTGAAAGACCTCGGATACAAAAGACCTCTGCCTGAGATCCTGGAGAGCCATTGTCATTCCGAAGAGCAAGACTTTGGTCCAACAGCATCTTAAAGACCAACTGGATTTCCAAGGTGTGAGCTTTGGAGAGTCAAGGGAGCGCTGAGTCTCAAAAGCTCATACCTTGAAACTCCAGCTGATCTTTAAAGTACTGTTGGACCCAGATCTTGCTCTTCAATTGCAGACAAAGACTGCTACCCACCTGAAACGGTCACTCCAAGTAGACAATACTGACCTTGATAGACCAACGGCCTAACTCCATCACCCTGTCCATTTTTTATATTGAACATATGTCTAACTTGCATGTATGTGAGTATATCTGTTAGCAAGAAAGAACTAACATGAATTCCCTTGACAAATGAAACCGGGGGCCAGTACCTGGATAAATACGGGGTTTAAATTTCACTTGCAGCAGTGTATGTATTGAATGGAACGTGAGAATTACTCAACGCATGAAAGAAGAAAAAACAAGGGTACACTAAACATGGATTGTATGTGCATTCTCTGTAGTTTGTGAACGGCACTTGTATAAGGCTGCTACAGGTGAAAGAACAGCTTTCATTAAAAGTTTATCATTCAGCCATAAAAACAAGCAAGTAACCACCTAAGTGCATACTCGTTTATGGCTGCCCTATTAGAGAAGCAGTGCCCCACCCCCCACAACCAACAAGAACTAAACCTAGATATAGATTTGTGTTTTTACTATCTTAGAAACAGTTGAATAAAATGTTTATTTTAGTTGAATTTAAACAGTGTTACTTTATTTTTCAAATGAGTTGTAAGAAACTTTTTCTTTTTTATTTCTTTTTATTTCACTTCATTTATAACTCAACTTTTTCACCAAATGGGAACCCAAAGTGGCTTATTCTCTTCTCTATTTTTCCTCACAGTAACCCCATGAGGTAGGTTAGGCTGAGCACAAGGGACTGGCCCAAGGTCACCCAGCAGCTTCCATGGCAGAGCAAGGAATGAAATCTTAATCTATCAGTCTGGCCACCACACCACACTGGCTCTCATAACCATTTATAACAAACAAGTGCCTTAAATTACAGCCCTTCCCCTTAAGCATCTTTCTGTGGTAATAATTACACTATCTTGAAATAAGCATAGTTTTTTTCCCCAAGGACATTGCTTTATCATGTAAAGCCAAACAGGGAGGGTGGAAAGTACCTTTTCTTCCCAGTTAACTGCGCATTCAGCATCTCCCCAACTTTTTATGTTTTCTTCCGGAGAAGTAAAAAAGATTTAGGACCCCATGAAATCAAATATTATTGTTAGATTGTTCAGGCAGTAGAAATGATAGCTCTCTCAGAAAAAGGCATCTGGATTTTCCATGCTGAATCAGTATCAGACGCACATTATACTTATTTTACATTATCTGCACAAAGGCCGAAGAGACTGTGCTAACTGTGGTAGTAGTTGGCAGGGGATGGTTGGGCGGATGACACACCATCTTTATCAGCAGCCACCAGCCGAAAACTGCCTATAAAATGGCCCATACTTGAGAAAGGGGCAAAAGCCATCCTGACTGTTATTGGGGAATATGAAGTTCAAATTAGTCTACCTTGGTAGCTGGGACCTTTTAGCCGTACAAAGAAGCGCATCAAAATCATACACATTTATATTTCAGTGATGCAAGTACAATTTGAAACAAATCTACTGCGTCAAATTTAACGCAAATGGAACTCCCGGATTATTTACTACTTTCTAAGTGCCTCTCCATGTGAAGGCAATTGCAAAAAGAATTATCAAACTTCTAGAAAGACTGAAGCCATATGGGGTGGTCTTTTCCACAAAAAATGGAAATTTGGAGAAAGTTAAAATATATCCAATACTTACTGTCTTACCAGCCCTAAGCTTACTTTACTGTTTTATGCACCATGGAGAACCTACTATCTGGCATTGTTTATTAAATTTAGAAGTCTAAGAGCCAAAACACACGTTAAGAAATACCTAGGTTCAGCACGTGTTCTCTTACCTCAAGGTTTGCCGGGATCTGTAGGCGTCCTGGAAGCTTAAAGTTTAGCATTTACAGAGTGCCTGTATTTTAAGCTTTAAGCTTCCAGGACGCCTTTAAGCTTCCAGGACGCCTACAGATCTTTAAGCTTCCAGGACGCCTACAGATCCCGGCAAACCTTGAGGTAAGAGAACACGTGCTGAACCTAGGTATTTCTTAACGTGTATTTTGGCTCTAAATGCTTTGTGGTGTAATCCTAAGGACACTTTCCTAGGAGTAAGACTCATTGAATAGACCACAGTAGGATTCCGAGGAGGCCTGCTTAGGATTGCTTTTTTAATTTTCTGAAAACTAAACTGAATATACCCAGGAGTGTGTGTTTATTTATCAAAATGTATATCCCATCTCTTGGCCCTAATAAGGGCCACCAAGGCTGCTAACAAATTAAAATACAATATAATAAAATCACATTCTAAAAACTATTAAAACCAATCAAAATCATTAAAACCACAGCTAAAATACATACAAAACATAAAAACAACAATTTTTAAAACTGGGCACAAAGAGGGATTGCTGAGGGAATGCCAAATGAAACAAAAAAAGTCTTCACCCACTGGTGGAGGAACAAGAACACCCTCTCCCAGATGGCCACCCACCTAAACCCAGAAGGTGGGGGCACATGAAACGCAGCTCTGAAGATAACTGTAGTGGTTGGATAGTATAAAGGAACAGGTATACGGGAGAGGATGGGTCTTTTAGACATACTGGTTCCAAACTGTAAAGGGCTTTAAAAAGGTCAAGAGCAGCACCTTGAACTGTGCCTGGAAACAGACTGGAAGCCAGTGTAGAGGGGCTAAGAATGGAGCAATATGGTCCCTTATGATTCACTCCAGGCCACATCTGGGCTCCAACATTCTGCACCAATTGAGGTTTTCAAACACTCTTCAAAGGGTAGCCGTACACAGCACACTGCAATTATCTAATCTAGATGTAACCAGGGCGTGTACCACAGAGGCCAGATCTTTCTTGCCCAATAAAGGCCACAGCTGGCTAACCAGACAAAGGTAGTAAAAAGCACCCCTGACTGCAGCTGCCACCTGCTTATCAAGCAGTAGGCTTGAGTCCAAGAGCACCCCCAAACTACAGACCTGTTTGTTTGAGTGGAGTGCAACCTCATTCAGAATGGGTGGCATCTTAAATCCCAGGTCAGACCTTCCAGTCACCAGTAGCATTTCCATGTTGTCAGGATTAAGCTTCATCCAAAACTGCCTCCAGGCACTGGTTCGGGATTTCTACAACCTTCCTGGGATGAGCCAGGAGTGCAAGATAGAGCTGAGTGTCATCTGTCTATTGCAGAAAATCCAGCTTAAATCTCTGGATGACCTCACTCAGAGATTTCATGTAGATATTAAAGAGCGTAGAGGACAAGATGGAACCTTGCAGGACCCCACAAGTGAAGGGGCTGAACAGCATCCCCTTAGTCCCACCTTCTGAGAATCTTGGTGTACGCTGCAAATGGCTGCTCCCTAAACCACACATGCGTCTTAGTTTTTGTCATCTGAGAGGTATGAAAAAATAGAAATACACATTTCATAATAAACCAAAGAAAATGTACTGCTCGGATAGGAAGCGTCATGGAATCACAATAGGACTAGCAGCATATATGGATGTCAAGTTACACTTCATAACATTAAAACCACTGAGTTCTTCATGGTGTATTATTATCATCATACAAAGCCCTTCATGGCTTCGGATGCTGATACCTGTGGGGACTGCTTCCCCAGGTGTGTTCTGCCAAGACAAATTAGCTTATCTGAGCAGGGCCTTCTGCAGGTGCCATCACTGAAGAAAGTTAGGAAATTTGTTACTGAACAGACAGTATTCCATCCATTTTGTGTGCTGAACAAATATACTTGAAATTTGGATATAAATCTCCATGACTGTACTTAGGAACACAGCCGTGTGCGTCAATCCTAAATTCACCCTTTATGTTTAAACCATCAATGCTATCTATCTACAGGTCCTTCGGAGCAAGGCTGTAATTACAGGTTGCCAGGTAATGCCAAATACCTGGCGATTAGGCTTGCAAACCTCCCTCCAGGTGGTTGGCTGGAGATCTTCCAGAGTTACAGCTTATCTCTAGGTCAGAAAAATCATTTCCCTCAGAGAAAATGTCTGCTCTACAGGGTGGACTCTATGATATTATACCACATGGAGGCCCCTCCCCTCCCCAAACCCCACCTTCTCCATGATCCATTCCCCAAATTTCCAGGAATTTCCCAACCTGGAGCTGGCAATCCTACGGCCGAAAATCTAGTTGATCTTTAAGATGCTACTCGGCCCGAATCTTGCTCTCGTACTAGCAATGGTATCTCTGCTGCACAACTGCATAAGGGAGGGGCCATTTGGGCAGGGAAAGCTGTGGGAGGAGCTTATTAGCTCTGCCCCCCCCCGCAACCTCAGAAGTTTCTCGCCTTGCTAGGGGGGTTCCAGACTATAACTACTGAATTAAACAGTTTCTTTCCCAGCAGGAAGAGACAGAGGCAGTCCCATTTATAACAATGTGTCTCAAACGACACGGAAGGTGACTCCCCCTCCCACCGACCTGGACTGGCTCCAAATTGGATGGGAGGGAGCCTAAAGCACCATAATCTCCTGTGGCCACCCCTCCCACATTCATGCAGGGGCTCAGGGGCTTACGAATGCACTCCCCATCAGCAGGAGCAACGCCTATCTGACAACTGCTTTGGGTTGAGGCGGGACTTGAAGGAGGGTGGGAGAGCCACATTCCTCCACATTTGGCGCTGCATCTTTGCATCCCGACTTTGCACAGTAATCTTTGCACCACTGTCCCACCTTCTGACAGAGCTGTAAGGGTTCAGGGATCTCCATTCCTACTTGTATCTGATCAAAGGAACCTGACTCTCAAAAGCTTACACTGGGGGAAATTATGTTGGTCTTTAAGGTGCTCAAATTTGGCCCCAGTGCTCTTCCCAGCCTGAAATTGCCCCAGAGGCCTTTGCAACGCCCCAGGCTAGCTTCCTTTTCTGCCTGGGAGCAGCAGCAGAACCTGCGCTTCTTAAATCCCCACTATCAGCTCCTTCCTCTTCAGGCAGGCTTTGAGGCGGCGGCAGAGGGCCAAACCAAATGCAATGCAGATGTGGGAACCACTGGCTGATGGCTGTGGGGGTTTCCTTTACCAAAATGCAGCTGCGGTGGGGGCTGTGGGTCCTTTCTCTGCTCCAAGTCACTCCCCTCAGCGGCTTTACGGGCGAAATTGTTTTATCCCCTTATCCCCGAGTCAGACCACTGATCCACCGAGGTCAGTAGTATCTATTCTGACTGGTCGTGGCTCTCCAGGGTCTCCGGTCAAGATCTTTCGCGTCATCTGCTACTAAATCCTCCTAGCTGGATTGAACCTGGGACCTTCTATATGCAAAGCAGATGCCCTACCAGTGAGTCAAAGCCCTCTTACGAGGGCTTTCATACTCAGAAAGAGAAATGTCAGAGGATCCTCATACCTTTGTAGAGAAAAAGCAGCTCAAGCAATGGTTTTTGAGCAGAAGAGAAAAAATTCTGCATGGAAATGGAATGGCGCACACATCCTGCATGACTGCTCCTCGCAGCCATCAGTGGCTGTATCTCAGTATAGATAAAACCAGGGGGACTGTTCCTGCATCTGACCCAGAAATCCGATGCCCACCTTAGCCAGTGGCCCCTCGACAGAGTCTTCTATCCTCAACAGTGAGTTATGTCCATGAAACTGTGTGATGGCTTTAGCCGCTAAAGGACTGCAGGCAAAGAAAATACCGATTTACAAGAGGCACGCAGTGCAATACTCTGGATGGTGATTCAGATGCAAATCCTACTGACCTGTTGCATAGGATTGCAGCCTTATGGGCTTTCGTGCACAACTCTTTAAACACAGTTGCCTTCTTGTATGTTTTGGCCCTGATCCAACAAGGAAAATCACACGTTCAAACATGTGCTGCACATTTCCTGGGGCTGAAAAGTCTAATACAAGAGCCAGAGCTGTGGGCATGATTCGGGTGAGGGAGGGAAGAGTAGAGAGCTAGATCCATACTTCTCCCAAACAGATGATTTTTATTTATTTACATTATTTTTATAGTGCTCCTTTTTCACTGCTGTATTTGAACAGGGGTTAATGCAAGATGGTATGGCGTCCTGGTAGGAAAGCAGCTGACGTGGAACCTCCCATCTTCTGCTTTGTACCCCACCCCCCTCCACAAGAGATGCAGTACCTGTAAGAAAATGTAAGTTATTTTTACCCCTACATAGAACTCTGAATCCCGGATCAGACTTTTTTCATGCTAGGAAGGACGTGTACAGTATCCTTTGGCATGCTGGATCAGGACTGAAAAGAGAACCAATTTAAAACTGCAACCCAATTTTCTACAAAAATACAGAAACAATGTGCAGTAACACCTCTATGGGTGGTTTCACCAGTGAAGCACAAATCACTGTACAGCCAATAAAAATTATCGTGCAACCTGGTGCTTCTCAATCAATGCCTCTAGAAAGCCCCCACCAAGCTCAATGTGGCTTTGGTCAGGTTTGCTGCCTAACAATCCTCTCCCATGTGTGTGCCTGTATGTTCCAAAGATGGGGAAAAGCCAGGATGTGAGCATCACAAATAATCCTATGCAAATATCTTCAGACTCGCTGAAGTCATAGGGGCTTAATAACGTACAGAACCAGACTACATATTTCTTTATATCTACGTCAGGATATTCAGCACATTTACTGGCTGGTACGTG
Organism: Eublepharis macularius; assembly: GCF_028583425.1. Lineage (NCBI taxonomy): Eukaryota > Metazoa > Chordata > Lepidosauria > Squamata > Eublepharidae > Eublepharis > Eublepharis macularius. Next base: position 19,654,174 of record NC_072798.1, read on the forward strand.
CAGCAGGCTTACTTGTGAGTAAGTGTTCAGATGCTCAGCATCAAATCCAAATGACTAGCTTTGTTAAGTCTGTTGCTGGAAAAGTGGCCTTTAAATAGCACCAAAATTTTATTCCAGCATAAACTTTGATGGACTAGAGGGCTCTTTAGAAGCGTTTTGATTGCAATCCAAAGACCCTTTCCTAGGAGTATGACCCACTGACTAACATGGGGCTTAGTTCTAAGTAGACCTGATTAGGATTGCTCCCATAGTGTTTCCTAGGGAGGACCCACCTCATGCTCTAGTCCACAAAAATATGATGGAACAAATTTGACTCAGTCTTCCGCACAAGACACCTTTTTATCCAGAATTAAATCACCTTTAAGGATGGCTCTAATGCCATTCACACGAAGGGAAAAAAACAACAAACTATTGTTTCCAAAGCCAGCAAAAGTCGGATCTCAGTATTTCTTACATGGGGTAAAAGACAAACATTTTAATGAGTTAATTTAATATTCTATACAAGAACATCCTCATTTTTGATTTAGCAAAAACCAGGGCGTGTTTACCTTACGAGGAAAGAACCCACCGCGCTTATGCCCTATAAGTTGCCGGGAGAGAAGTGTCTTTGAAAAAGCACAGAATTCCACTGAATCTCTTTTTTACCATCCTTATATACCTCGTGAGTTGCCTTTGAAAGTTGCCCTAAAGGCAGAAAATCATCAGGAGAAGCCTGCTAGGAAGCGCAGTCATGCAACCCCCCTTAACCCATTTCGCTTACCTAGGTGTGCAATCTTCCGCACGCTTGCTCGAAAGTAAGCTGCACTTAGATAGTCTGTTCTATTGCGCTGTCAGTATTTTGTGAACGTCTGATACAGGCGAGCAAACTTTCCCGATCTCAAAAAGACATCCCCAACTGGTCCATAAAACACAACTCTCAAACGGTCCACAACGAGAATGCCTTCTGCAGACCGGAGGAAAGGCAACAAGTGGCCGGGGGGGGGGCTTGCAGGACAACTCCAATCTTTCCAACTTTTGCGGGAAATAAAATCAGAAAGTGCAAGCCCCAGAGAACGGGACTTACTCCGAGCGAAGGCGACCAGAGCCTGTCACCCCACCTCCCGTCCTCTTTCTTCCACGAGCCCGGAAAGCTGCGCTTCTGCAGCACGTCTCTTCTAGAGGGCAGAGCTGCGCAGCCCAAAGACTCCTTCGCCTGAGTTTTGCTTCCCCGCCGCCCAGGCAGCGAGAATCGAAAGCGAAACTTAACACGCGAGCCGCAGCGCCAGCTTCTGAGACGCCGGAGGTTTTCCAATATCCAGCCCGTTTGCGCGACTCTTAACCGGGGAGGACCAGGAGAGAGAGAGAAGGTGGCCTTCTCCCCTCGATAGGTATGGGTCTACTTGGAGCACGCACTTACTGCATCCCCAGCTTAGATTTGCTTGGGTGCGTTTAATTTAAGAGGAGGGCACCCGCTGAGTTCAACAACCGCGCTTACTTTCATGCAAATATTCCTCCCCCTCCCTCTTTCTAATGTAAACTGCTGGAAGAGAAGAGGGTCTCTGAACACGCACAGAATTCCATCGAATCCCTTTGTGACCGTCCATAGCCTGAAGTTCCCTTTGAACGTTGCATGAAAGGTAGAAAATCCACACGAGAAGCCTGAGAGGAAGAACGCAGGCATGCATAACCCAAACTCATTCACAGCACAGGTGGGTTTTGTCTCTCCCGGAGAAAGGTGAGAAGCCCAACCCACAACGTGTTAAGATAATAAAAGGGAACTTTCTACAGGCTCAGAGATTCTCTATACTGGCTTTAAAGAAGAAACGTTCAGTCTTAGTTGATGCATAGGTTCCAGGACAGCAAGACAGGTAGACAAAGTAAATAGATCCAGAGGAGTTAGTCGTGTTAGTCTGTAGTAGCAAAATCAAAAAGAGTCCAGTAGCACCTTTAAGACTAACCAACTTTAATGTAGCATAAGCTTTCGAGAATCACAGTTCTCTTCGTCAGATGCAAAGTAAATAGAGTAATTACATTTTTTAAAATCCGGGTACTGGAGTTGCTAGGTGATAATCTTTATTACCATATTGTAAAAAGCTTTTATCTCTTGATTTCTGCAGTGGAAGTGGCTGATAGGAGCACGGGAGCAGGCTAAACCAGATTTTTGGGCAATTGGCAAGCCTTCTGCTTATTTTACAACCTGCTGTAGTCTTTGTATTCAAAATGCTATGATCCCGTGCACACATATCCAGTGGGAAGCCTTGCTTCCAGACGTGTTTAGGATTAAGGTTGAGGGAGACCAGTAAATAGTTTTTCAAAGCGGGACTTACTCTGCAACTCTGTCTAGGATCATCCTACAATCTCTGCAAGTTTGCTGGGTTCATTAGCATCACGCCATTGGTTCCACGTGGAGATTTTGCTCCATTTTTTATCTCCAAGATAAAGCATCCACATTCCATCACCCCCCAATTGTCCGCATTCTGAGTTTTAATGATGTTTCCAAATGAGGGGGGGCAATGCCATATGGATGCTCCAGTGTGGAGAACCAGGAGAGCTACACAGGGACAATCTTCTTGCATCCTGGATATTGCTGTGATCTTGTTTTCTGCCGTATCTGGATCTTGCTTATGGTGACGGAGTTTATCGTGTGCAAATGTTAGTGGACTCTATGTAAAAATTTGATCCCACACAAGGATAAATTGGTCCTCTAATCTAATGGTCTTCATAAAGGGGACGGTTTATGATATGAAACTGACATAAGACAGCCCCACCTACTGTTTCCTTGCTGCTGAGGATTCTCATGGAATCAGTGGAAATGAAAGTTTGAAAAAGCTGTACAAGGGAGGGGAGAGAAAAGAAACCTCAAGTGGCCCTTGGGCTGTTTTGCATCTAAATCCCACTGTTGACCAGAAAGATAATAAAATTCAAAGCACTCCTCTAGATTGAAGAAGTTATGTTTAAGGTCTCGAAAAGCAGAAGAGAACTATTATCAAATCCATTCTTCTCCCAGAAGAATTCACTAGCACCCATGGAGTTGAATGAGACTTTGAATATAGTATTTTAAGTTTTATGATGATATGATTTTTAATGGTTCAGGAAATGTAAGAAATTCAGTCTGTACCTTTCTATGAGAAGATAAAAGTTTGCATTAAAATGGTTGCTTCTATTCTGGAATCTCCCTACTCATATGCAGGAAGCCCCCCGCCCTCAATTTCAATGGAAACATCCAGGCGGCATCATGCTTACTCATGGGGCATTTTGTCTCTATTTTTCTCCTTTATTCATGGGGCATTTTTCTCTCCACTCATTTAAGCATCTCCTTCTCTTGCCTTCATGATATCTGTATGATTTACCCTCATATCGATGTTTCTAGGATGCAGGGCATGTTGGCTGCCTCACCATCAGGTTCTAGTGTGCAGAGTTATAGTGCCTCTGATCATGGAAGCTTCATTTACCTTTCATCATTAACAGCTAAAGGGGATGCCAGTCCACGGGAGAAACTGATGCGAAAAGCAATGGACATGCACTAGGACTGCCAACTGATCGGAAAACATGGCTTGTCCTGTTCCTGTGCCTTTTCAGCTATTTGAACTGGATAAATCAGCAAGTGAAACTTTTCAGAGCATGGGGACAAGCAGTATCACCTACTTACATACACTGCCCAAGTAGCAGTTTAGGACATAAGACCAGCAGTTTAACTCTAGCTGCAATCATATGCACACTCCCTTGATAACTCCTGTTGAGCCTAGTAGGACTTTGCTTCCAAGTAAATGTGCATAAAAATTGGACTTGTGGTTGACAACAAGCCCAAAGAAAAATATCCTATCCCTTTAATAATGTCTTAATAATGACAGCCAAAGTCACCCATTGGTCTGAAGGTAAATAACATCAACCAGGAAATAACATTCCATTAAACCTTTATTAAAGAGTGGGATATTTTTTTCTCCAGGTTGTTGGTGACCCTAATTGGGCTGTACAACCACTTTTGAGGGGTTTCTGCCTTTCACCTTCTTTAACATGTTGTTTTAAAGCTTGGAGGTAGAGTGCCATCAAGTTGTAGCTGACTTACGGACTGGGGTTTTCAAGGTGAGAGATGAACAGAGGTTTACCATTGCCTGCCTCTGGATAGCGACTGTGGTCTTCTTTGGAGGTCTCTTCTTTGGAGGTCTCCCTCCCATCCAATTACTAACTAAGGCCAACACTGCTTAATCTTCCAAGATCTGATGAGATTGGGCTTGCCTGGGCAGGTCCAGGTACTTTAAAGTTTATACCCTGGGAAATCTCATTGGTCTTTAAGGCGCTACTGGACTCAAATCTTGCTCTTTTAGCTCTTGTGTAACAAAGAGGTTGATACCATCGCTGCTAAAAATCTGGATTGGATTTTTAAATTTTTGAACCAGTCCTTATATAACTGTCTCCTAAACAGAGTTGTCAACAGTAGGGGTGTGCAAGCCAAACTTTTTCGGCTTTCTTGTTTCGGCTTTACCTGAAACAAGAATCTATTTCGGATAATGCCGAAAGCCGAAACGGCTGGCCGTTTTGGCTTTCGGCTTTCGGCTTTGTTTCGGCTTTCGGCTTTTTTCAATGGGAAAATGCCTCCGTTTTCCCGGATGCCTGGGGGAGGCATTTTCCCACCGAATCATCCCAAAATTGGTGAGGACCTTCCACTAACCCCTCTCTAACAACCCCCCAAGTTTCAGACCAATTGGACTTTGGGGGGGCCATGTTATGGCCCCTCAAACCAGGTCCCCCTATCCTCGCCTAAGTAAGGGAAAAGTGAGCGTCTTTTTAGCTTGCTGCTGCTAATCTTCTTCATTATTTCCTATGGGAAAAAATGAAGAGGCAGGCTTCCTTTGCCAGGGGTGGCATTTTGCATGCAAAATGCCCCCCAACCCTCTGGGGCCCTTCTCCCACCCTTCCTCCCACCCCCCACCAAGGCTCAGCCTGCTCCCACTTGGAGGGGCCATTTCATGGCCTCCCCAAGTAGGTGCTCTCAGCCCCCAAAGTCCACCCCTTACAGCCCCACACAAACCCAATTCCCCCCCAGCTGCCACACACAGGCCCAAATCCCAACATTAGCCCCTCACAGACCCAAATCCACCCCCAGCAGCCCCACACCCATAACCCCAGGAACAGGCTGGCAAAGGCCAGCCCTCTCCCTTTGTTCCCTATGATGGGAACCAACTGCACAAGAAAGAATAAAACACGAACAACACAAAATAAAGTTTTTAAAAAATTATTTTCTCCCTTTCAAAGTACAAGAAGGCAAAGCATTATGACACATTACACCAGCAGTCCCCCACACAGAAAAATAACATAACTCACTTAACATCAGAGAATCACAAAAGCACAATTCCTGTCAAAAACACTTTTATTTCTTGAACAGCTTTAGGTTACACAGTAGGAGGGCACAACAGGGCATGATAGCAATGTACTACACAAAATAATACAACCCACTTCACCGTTTTTGACAGCAATTGTGTTTGGGTGATTCTCTGATGTGAAGTGAGTTGTGTTATTTTTGTGTAGTACACTGCTTTCATGCGCTGTTGTGCCTTCCTACTGTGTAACCTAAAGCAGTTAAAGAAATAAAGTGCTTTTGACAGCAATTTTTGGGGGTGATTCTTTAATGTGAAGTGAGTTGTGTTATTTTTGTGTAAGATGCTGCTGCCATGCCCTTTGGTGTTCCCCCCTGCTGTGTAACCTAAAGCTGTTCAAGAAATAAAGTGTTTTTGACAGGAATTGTGCTTTTGTGATTCTCTGATGTTAAGTGAGTTGTGTTATTTTTGTGTAAGATACTGCTGCCATGCCCTTTGGTGTGCCCCCCTGCTGTGTAACCTAAAGCTGTTCAAGAAATAAAGTGTTTTTGACAGGAATTGCACTTTTGTGATTCTCTGATGTTAAGTGAGTTGTGTTATTTTTGTGAGGTGGAATGCTGGAATGCCCTTTGGTGTGCCCCCTGCTGTGTAACCTAAAGCTGTTCAAGAAATAAAGTGTTTTTGACATGAATTGTGTTTTTGTGATTCTCTGATGTTAAGTGAGTTGTGTTATTTTTCTGTGTGGGGGACTGCTGGTGTAATGTGTCATAATGCTTTGCCTACTTGTACTTTGAAAGGGAGAAAATAATTTTAAAAAAACTTTATTTTGTGTTGTTCGTGTTTTATTCTTTGTTGTGCAGTTGGTTCCCATCATAGGGAACAATGGGGCTGGCTGGCCAGCCATCTCTGTAGGTGGTGGGGGAATTTGAGGGAGGGTGTCTGTGGTTTAGGTGCTCTTTCACAGGGACCAGCTGGCACTCAGAAGTGTGCCCACCATTGTGGCACCCCTGGGCTGTGCAGAATTGCCCAGGGAAAGAGAGTTTAGAAGTTCCCAGCATAGGGAACAAAGAGAGAGGGCTGGCCTTTGCCAGCCTGTTCCTGGGGTTATGGTGGGTGTGGGGCTGCTGGGTGTGGATTTGGGTCTGTGAGGGGCTAATGTTGGGATTTGGGCCTGTGTGTGGCAGCTGGGGGGGGAATTGGGTTTGTGTGGGGCTTTAAGGGGTGGACTTTGGGGGCTGAGAGCACCTACTTGGGGAGGCCATGAAATGGCCCCCCCAAGTGGGAGAAGGCTGAGCCTTGGTGGGGGGTGGGAGGAAAGGTGGGAGAAGGGCCCCAGAGGGTTGGGGGGCATTTTGCATGCAAAATGCCACCCCTGGCAAGACAAGCCTCCCCCAGGTGGAATTGGTGGAGAAAAGAGCACCTACTTGGGGAGGCCATGAAATGGCCCCCCCAAGTGGGAGCAGGCTGAGCCTTGGTGGGGGGTGGGAGTAGAGGTGGGAGAAGGGCCCCAGAAGGGCCACCCCTGGCAAAGGAAGCGTGCCTCTTCATTTTTTCCCATAGGAAATAATGAAGAAGATTAGCAGCAGCAAGCTAAAAAGGCGCTCACTTTTCCCTTACTTAGGCTAGGATAGGGGGACCTGGTTTGGGGGGCCATAACATGGCCCCCCAAAGTCCAATCGGTCTGAAACTTGGGGGCTTGTTAGAGAGGGGTTAGTGGAAGGTCCTCACCAATTTTGGGATGATTCGGTGGGAAAATGCCTCCCCCAGGCGTCCGGGAAGACGGAGGCATTTTCCCATTGAAAAAAGCCGAAACAACCCGAAAAACCCGAAACGTTTCGGGTTATTTTGTTTCTGATAACCCGAAACGTTTCGGCTTTCCCCGAAACATTTCGGATAACCCGAAAAAAGCCGAAAGACATTTCTTTCGGCTTTCTTTCGGCATTCGGAAAGCCGAAATGCACATCCCTAGTCAACAGTCCTGGGAGAAAACTGTAATGTGGCTTTAACAGAGGCTTAAAATATAGGAAATGTACAGCTAGCATGGAGGTAAGTAATGGCATAGAAGTAAGTCACATCACCTGGTAAATAACAGCCTATTAAACCTCTATTAAAGGGACGGCATTTTTTTTCTCCATGCAGTTGGCAATGCTAGGGAGAGTCACTCCTGCTGCTGCCCCAGGACAGACTATCAGCTGAGCAGCTTTTTATCACCAGCCTTGAAGACTCTTTGATGAAAGAATAAGTCTTTAAAATAAATGTCTGGCTGCATGCTCTGATGAGTTTCTCTAGCTGATTTCTGCAAAGAGGCCTCTGCATAATGCAAAGGAACAAACAGGGTGTTTGCTGGGGAGGGGGGGTCCCCCCTAGGTTACATTGCCAGGTAGCAGGCAAGCTATTAAAAAACTCTTTAGCATGTGCATTAGTTGACTTGTCATAAGTTTCGTTTCAGCACTGGGATGTGGTGTAAAATGAGAGCTGTTTTGGCTCTGCATTTTGAGGTGGGGTTACTTTCATGTAGCTATTTCAGTCACAGTATACATAGATGCACAGGTTGGTCCAAAGAAAATCTGCAGGAACTGTAATTAAACTAGTATTTCTTGAGGGGTAGTTGTATTGGGCTGCTGCAGCAAAAAATAAACGGGCCCCGTGGAATCTTAAAAACTAGCAAAATTGGGGAGAGGGCACAGCATGCAGAAGTTCCCAGGTTCAATCTGCAGCATCTATAATTCAGAGATACAGGTAGCAGGTGGGAAATCTCCACCTGAGACTTTGGACATTTGTAGCCTGTAAGAGCAGATGGTGCAGACCTTGCTAGATCCAAAGTCTGACTTCGGACACAGCTTCATGTGTAATTCAACATTTATTCCAATGTAAGCTTTTGTGGACTCCACCAGCTTCTTTAGATGCAGTGAGTGGATCCTCATTAGACTATCAGGTTTTGCTAGAATAGACAACACCTGCAATGAGTGACAAATCTAAGGTAGAAAGGTAGGGTTGCCTGCAGCCTGGAGAAAAAGTGTCGTGGCCCGTTAAAAGAGGCTTAATGGGTTGTTATTTTCCAGGTGCGGTTATTTACCCCCATGCGGGGGGGGGGGGGGGATTTCCCACTGCCAATTTCCACATATTAATCAGGGGTTCCCAACCTTTTTGTGCCTGCAGGCACCTTTGGAATTCTGAAATGAGCAGTAGGCACAACCACTAATTGTCTGCCACAGAAGGTGGACCTAACCACAAAATGACTGCTGTGGGAAGTGGAGCCACACATTCAGAGGAAGCCCAAGTGCAGAGGAGAAGAGGAGGCATTTTAAAAATGTGCTGGGAAACGGGAGAGAGAATAAAGCTAACATGGTGGCAGCTACTGCTGCAGTGTTATTTTAACCCACACAGATCTCCAAGCCTATCAGAAGCCCTGCTGGGAAAGAGCAGCATGTGGCCCCACCCACTTTCTAGAAACCCTTTGGTGGGCACCAGGATGCCCAAGGGTGCCTCATTGAGGACCCTTGGATTTAATCTTCTGTTAAAGGGACAGACCATTTCTCCCCATGTCTGTTTGTAGCTCTAGTCCTCATGTGTGTGGAAAAAAACTTGTCAAGCTGGCTATCTTTGCTGAGGACTCCATGCTGTGGAAAGCTTCACATACTGATGCCTGCTTATCCAGCTGCTGTTAAAGTTACAAGAGCAAGTTTTCACTAGCCAGTTGGCAACCTTAATGGCAAAGTGCCACACCTTCCATTTCTGTACAGCGTGGTTCTGGGATCATTTTTAAAGCTTATGTTGTTTGTTTTCCATTGTGGGTGCTGCAGCTCTTTTTGAAGATGAGGAGGGGGGACATTTAACCCCTTCCTATTCTACCATTTTCCTGTTGGAAAACAGCACTGATTCCCCCCCGCCCCCGCTGAGTGTTCTCCCATCCAAATGGAACCAAGCCAGGTTGCGCTACCCATAGAACATTTCACTGCTTGGGGAAATAGGGAGAAGGTAATAATATGGAGCTTGCTGAGGTATAGCCTCTAGCCTTTGAAGCCAGAGAGCAGCACAAAGCTGGCTTGATTGTACAACAGGACAGACAGATCCTGAGCAATACCTCAGACCAGCTGGGTTGCAAGATAACTATAGCGCGTCCATTCCCCCCCCCAACACATACACTTGTATTTTGGAAGGCCTGTTGTTAGTGTGCATGCATAGAGAACAAGGGTGCTATGCTGAGATGAGCAGTAGAACAACGAGGCAAGTTTGCGCAGTATTGGAGGGAATTAATTCCACAGGAAAGCACATCTCCTGGGGTGCAGCTTGTGTCCCCCTCCTAGTTCTCTTGCTCTGCTGTCCATCCTCCTAGCCTTCACACCGCTGAAATCTTAACTCTGCTCCCACTCTTCCTGTCGCATGAATGTGATGTCACAAAACTTCCTGTCAAGTGCTCAGTGGTTCCTGGATCTCAGATGGTGGAAGACCATTGCAATGGACCGTTGCTGTTCCCGTCGAAGCTTCTGACATTTTGCAGTTAAAAATAAGAATGCCCTTTTGGACTGTTATACTTCTGCCCTGACACCAAATATCACCTGAGCGTGTGTGCCCAAGCCCTGCCTGTCAACAGTGTGGAAGGTTCTTCTCCACCTATGTTGTCTGTGCAGTCACTTGCCCTGTAGTGGTTTTTGAAGCAGCGTGTATTAATAAACGTCATATATTTTTTTTAAAACTGAGAATATTTAATCGTATACCAAGTCAAGTTGTACTTGCAGAATAGCTGCCCATCAGACATATTCAACAACGTTGTCTTTCTGGCGGGACGGTGACAGAGGGATACAAAGGAAGCAGGTGTTGGCTTTTTAGGCCCACGCAAGCAGTCATCTGTACTAGAGCTGAGATGCCTCCACTCGCTAGTCACACAGAGTCTTGGGGAAAGAGCTTGAACCCTGAAGAACTCTGGTGCACATTACAAGGCATCCTCAACAACTCCCCCAAGTTCCAAATGGTAAGAATGTTTTACTAGGGACTGTCATTATTACTAAGGACCATTGCTAGAACATAGGGATAATATGGACTATAAATCCCTTCCAGAATCTCCGTACAGTCCTGCTTTTGTGCTGACAGGCTGGGCTACTAAGCCATAGAGCATCCTGGTTCAGTTGTGGGAGTAAGCAACCTTGTTGGCCCAAGTGCCAGAAAACCCATACTTCCTACCTGTGATGATGGTGATGTGTGCTGGAAGACAAAAGGAGGGCAATGGGTTATGCTTGCCCTAAGCCAGACATGTTGGGAGCAAGCTGGGCCCCCAGGACTCTGCCAACGCATTGGGGGCTTGCCTTGGGCAGAAGCAAAATAGCTTGGCTTGCCTTGGTTTGGCGTGCGTAGTTGGAGGTTGCTTTACCTCTCTTGTGTTGCCTGCTATGCTTTCCCTTGGACTACTGAGTGTGGGGAGGACTCATGTCTTAGTGATATATAAGACAGGAAGAGGAAGATTCAAGTCCAGGAGCACCTTAAAGACCAACAAGATTTCCAGGGTATAAGCTTTCGAAAGTCAAATTCTTTCATCAGATACCTGATGTCAGATATCTGATAAAGGCAGCTTGACTCTTGAAAGCTTATTCCCTGGAAACCTGGTTGGTCTTTAAAGTGCTACCTGGACTCGAATATTGTTCTGTTGTAGACCAACCTGGCTACCCACCTGAAACTATAAGACAGGAAGTAGTTAAAATTGCTTCTCACACCGACCGTCCTACTGCAAGAGTGGAGCCAGGGTGTCGCTCCCCCAATGTTCCTACTGTGCACCTGCCATTCCTTTCAAGGGGCCTTGTGTGGGAGCTCCGTGGAACGAATGGAAGCTGCACAGCAGAGAAACTGGTGAGTTACACCCCAGTGCAGTGAAGAGCTACCAAGATGCCTTCAGGCTCAGCCAAGGACAAACTGTATTTTAAAATTCTTCCCCATCGTTTTCCTCTTCAACGGAGTCCATTCCGACTTCCTCATAGTCCTTCTCCAGTGCAGCTAAATCTTCTCGGGCCTCCGCAAACTCACCTTCCTCCATGCCTTCGCCAACATACCAGTGGACAAAAGCACGCTTGGCATACATCAGGTCAAACTTGTGGTCCAGCCGTGCCCAGGCCTCAGCAATGGCTGTGGTATTGCTGAGCATACAAACGGCTCTCTGCACTTGGGCCAGGTCACCCCCAGGGACTGCGGTGGGAGGCTGGTAGTTGATGCCAACCTGGAAATGCAGAGGAGGGGAGGGAGAGATTGAACAAATAACAGGAAGAGCGCAAAGAACAGATGAATGAAAGGTTTCATAAGCAGCAGAGGACAGCTGAAAGATCCAGGACATTGGCCTTTTTACTTACTATAGTCACTGTCCTTGCTCCAAGAATTGTCATCTTTTGAATTAGATTTTTAAACTAAATCATTCTGGATTTTCTCTCCAAGCCTGCAAGTTATACTCACGCTTATCTGGATATAAGTAATCCCACTGAACTTAGTGGTGCTATTAGGATCAACCTCTCTTTTGAATAGTAATAAAAAAGCAGGAGCCAATATATTTCCTGTACAGATTCTTGCATGTTTCTTGGAGTGGAAGAAAATCCACTGAACACAACTGAGGGTCAAGCTAGACATGCAAGTTTTCAAAAGAGTTGGGCTCCCTGCAGCCACACAGCGGGGAACCCCTAGTTAAAACAGGGAAACAAACCTCCCCCTGTGTTATTTCGACATGGAAAACAGCTTGGGCTGGAGGAAGGCAGGAGTTCTTCTTTCCCCCATGGCAGCATCCTGAGGCCATTTGGGCTCTCCTTTATTTTTTATCAACCATTCCCCAAAGGGGAACCCAAATTGGGTCTAGGGAAGCTGAACCCAACTCTTTAAAAACCTGCATGTCAGGCTGCACAAGATAACACTGTTGGAGGAGAGGTGGCTTCCTCCAAATATCTCCTACTCTAGTATAGGTCAAAAAAGAGAAAAAGTTCCCTAAGCAGCAAACATCTGCAGAGTTCAAGCTTTTCCAACTCGTTACTTTGAAGGATTTACTAACCTTGTTGCTAGTCCCAAAGCTCCCCTGCTTGCATTCAATTACTGACTGATTGATTTTCCCTCCCCTTCTTGACTAATTCTCTGCCACAGAATTAAAACAAGATCAAAAGTTCAACACTTAATTTACAGCAACATTTTCTGCACTATCGTATGTTGTGCATTAATGCAGAATGGTGGAGGGGAGCTGCTCTGCCCCCCACCCAGTCTATAGGGTTCCCCTGCTTCTTTTTATTGGTTGACCCCCCCCACACACACACACACACCACCACCACCACCTAGAGTTGCCAGCAACCCTGGAAGAAAATGTCCTGTCCTTTTAATAGAAGCGTAATGTGATGTTACTTGCTAAGTGATATTATGTATCTCCATGCCATAAAAAAATTTACCTTCCCATTTCCACATATTAAGTCTCTATTAAAGAGACATTGTTCTTCAGGCCTGTTGGCAACCCTTACCCTCCCTCCACTTCTGTACATTCAATAGAGATGCTCCTTTAAGGATTCAACTTACAGAGCACCAATTCTTAAGAGATGAAGGGGTGGGAACAGCCTGTCTGCCACAACAGAAGCCAGACTTTTATAACTTTTCTTGGAAATGGTTGGTGAAGGTGCAAAGACTGAGTAGTGCTGGGAAGATGTGAGAATGTAGGAGGAACCATTCAGCAGAGGTCTGATGCATGAGGACTCAGTTGTGGAGTGGCAGGGAAGCAAACGGGCAGCAGGAAATACATCTGTGGCATATGCTGCTGTAGGTCAGTATCTTCCATGCCATCTTGGGAATTGCACACATTAGCCTTGAAACCTTGTCCTTTATCTTCGGTCCTAAGCACTTCTTTTTTTAGACCAAATGAGAGGGACCAGCAAGGACTTACTGGGGGCATCTCATTTTCCTCTTTCCCTTCCTTGAAAATCCCCATAGCCTCTAATCCTTTTCCTGGTTGCTTCTCTCCTTCTAGCCCACCAGGCAATCTATCTCCACCCCACCCCCTTCAGCATTCTTTCCTTCCATTTCCCTGGCAGCCTCTGCCCTGGAAAACTGGCCCAGTTGCATGGTGCTGGCTGCCACTCCAGGCCCAGTTGTGCTCTGCTGGCTGCTGGACTGGGTCCAGTTGTGCAGTGGGGAACCTACAAGGACTTGTGGAGGGGCTCTTCACTTTCTCCTGTATTCTCCTCAGCCTACACTATTTCCTTTTCTCTCCCCCTGTCAACTCTAATATCGTTACCTTTCCTTGCTTACTTCTCTCTTTCCCACTTGCCAATTGACCTACCTTTTATCTGCCCCGCATCTTCACCTATATGTTTTATTTACTTAATTTTTATTCTCCCTTATATTCCACAATGGGGACCCAAAACAACTTAAACCATTCTTCTCCATTTTCTCCTCACAACAACCCTATAAAGGAAAGCAAACATCCCTCCTCACCTTGAATCCAGTTGGGCACCAATCAACAAATTGGATTGTCCTCTTGGTCTTGATAGAAGCGATGGCCACATTGACATCTTTGGGCACAACATCACCACGGTATAGCATGCAGCAGGCCATGTACTTCCCATGGCGGGGGTCACATTTCACCATCTGGTTGTTGGGCTCAAAGCAAGAGCTGGTGATTTCTGCCACAGACAGCTGCTCATGGTAGGCCCTCTCAGAGGAGATGATGGGTGCGTAGGTCACCAATGGGAAGTGGATGCGCGGGTAGGGCACCAGGTTGGTCTGGAACTCGGTCAGGTCCACATTGAGGGCACCATCGAAGCGCAGGGAAGCAGTGATGGAGGAGACAATCTGGCTGATGAGACGGTTGAGGTTGGTGTAGGTGGGGCGCTCAATATCCAGATTGCGACGGCAGATGTCGTAGATGGCCTCGTTGTCCACCATGAAGGCACAGTCGGAATGCTCTAGAGTGGTGTGAGTCGTCAGGATCGAGTTGTAGGGCTCCACCACTGCAGTAGAAACTTGGGGGGCTGGATAGATGGCAAACTCCAGCTTGGACTTCTTGCCGTAATCTACGGACAGGCGTTCCATCAGCAAGGAGGTAAAGCCAGAACCTGTGCCACCACCAAAACTGTGGAAAATCAGGAATCCTTGTAGGCCACAGCAAGAGTCAGTCTGAAAAGAAAACCACAACTATATGTAATCTGTTCAGATTTCAAGGACTCCTTTGACTTCATTCTCACTTCTGCCATATTCAGAGATCATTTTGTCAATTCTAGCCAAGTCTGTTTAATTAGTTAAAACTCCAACTTTTATTTTTTACCACCCTTTCAATGCCATTTTTAAGTTCTTTTTGGGTGTGGTTTCAGTAGCATCATTTTTTTCTTTTAAACCCTCTCTTCTGATCCAACCAATCAGGGATCACATAGCCCCCAGGTTGACATCACAACACTGTGTAGGGGGGAAAAGGCAACGTGTTGTCCCCATTTTGTATGGGTGTCTGGGAGCAAGGTAGGACAGCAAATAATTATTTTCATCTGCATCCCACTCAGTTGCCGAATGGGTAGAAATATTTCCAAATATCATCCCCCTTCAGTCTAACTCTAGGATCAATGGGGCCAGCCAGTGGTCCATATGAATGGAATGGCTGATCTAGAATATCCAGAAAAAGAAACAAAATCATGTAATACCTTTTACTGAGGCCAACCCAAATGACACAAAACATTGTAGAAGCTTTCAAATGCTTTAGAACCCTTCATCAGGCTAATCTTACCAAAATTAAAAAATGGCGGCGAAAAGCAAAAATTCCCAGTCTGGAATATGTTCCAGGATATTCTGTATAACAAAGGGTCTCTGGTGGGAATGGAAGCATCCCTTGGCAGACAAGATGATATGG
This sequence comes from Eublepharis macularius, assembly GCF_028583425.1. Taxonomy (NCBI): domain Eukaryota; kingdom Metazoa; phylum Chordata; class Lepidosauria; order Squamata; family Eublepharidae; genus Eublepharis; species Eublepharis macularius. The sequence continues at coordinate 19,669,309 of NC_072798.1, forward strand.
AAACAGTTCCCACTAAGGCAGAAAGTTAGAAAAATGCTGGCTTAAACAATTACATGGTATACCTCAAACCCATCATGGCCTGAACAGGTGTGAATGGAATGAAAATTTCTGGCAGTCCAGGCTCCTGTCTTTTCCTGCTGTCTGTGGCCCTTTTCACACTACTTACCTGCTCCCAGAACATTGTAAAATATTGCACAAAAAATGCGGAAGATAGCGTCTTCTTGCGAGAGTTTTGCATGATGTCGCGCAAAACTCTCATGAGAAGACGCTATCTTCCGCGTTTTTTGCACGATATTTTGTAACTTTCCGGGAGCAGGTGAGTAGTGTGAAAGGGGCCTGTGTCACTTTTAATGAAATAATTTGTACTTACCAGTTTGCGAATGCGATCAAGGACCATATCAATGCTCTCCTTGCCAATTGTGTAGTGACCCCGGGCATAATTATTAGCTGCATCTTCCTTGCCAGCAATCAGCTGTTCCGGATGGAAAAGATGGCGGTATGTGCCTGCCCGCACTTCATCTGTTAGCAACAAAAATGCACCATGATGGAAGTTTGGCTGGGGGAAATGTCTTTTTAGTCATGTTGAAGACATATGACTTGGCAGCATTTCTATGCACTAATAAACTTTTTGTGTGTGTAAAGTACCATCAAGTTGCAGCCTATTTATGGTGACCCTGTAAGGTTTTCAGAATGAGACACACAGAGGTGGTTTGCCATTGCCTTGTTCAAGCTACAGGCCAGGGAATAGAAGAATCGGAGTAGGAGTACACTACCAAAGAGTCATTGTTGCTTTGTCCTGGTTGGTTCTTCCTTCTTGCAGTACCTTCCCCACACATCTGCAAGGCTAGAGCTGTTTAACATGTGGGAATTTATAAATGTATGAACCCAGGGGTGTCCAAAAGGATACTCAGTGAACTTGCCCTATTCAAAACAGCAATGCAACTTCCCCAGCTTTGCCAAAGAGCATCACCTCCACCTTGTCTGGTTTAAGCTTCTACATCCCCAGCTTTGCCAAAGAGCATCACCTCCACCTTGTCTGGTTTAAGCTTCTACATCCCCAGCTTTGCCAAAGAGCATCACCTCCACCTTGTCTGGTTTAAGCTTCTACATCCCCAGCTTTGCCAAAGAGCATCACCTCCACCTTGTCTGGTTTAAGCTTCTACATCCCCAGCTTTGCCAAAGAGCATCACCTCCACCTTGTCTGGTTTAAGCTTCTACGTATCCTGCCTCATGTACTTAAGCACAGCGTCCAGACATTGGCCCAGCAGGTAGTTTCTGGAGGTTTACTTAATGAAATACAGAACTGGGTGTGATGCACATACTGATGATGCCAAACCCCAAAACTACAGACGATCTCAGTTAATGGTCCTTCCATATATTTTGAGCAGCTTCAGGGATATTATCAAAACCAATGGGACTCCACAGAAGACATCCCACCAAGCACATTAAGCTTTTCCCACAACACCCTTTGGTCGCTAGCCCAACAAAAAGGGTGTAAACCATTTTTGAGATAACCTCCTTGTGGTGGAGATGGGTTGACCCCCCCTCCACACCCACACACAAGCCTTTCACCTTCCTTGCCACTCGGGCAGAAAAAAAGGCCAGGAATCCACTGCCACACACCATCACTTGTCTAGCCTCCACTATAGCAGACAAGGAGCCCTGACACAAATCCTCAACGAGTCCCCTCTCTCCTCTCCCAGAGACTCTGCCAGACAGGCATCCCGTATTTTCCTGCCCTCACCCAGCTACAGCCCAGGGCTACTGGGGAACTCAAGAGGTTACTTTCCCTCAATGTATACTGCCACCATTTAGACTAGGCCTATTTAAGGTGACCAGAGTGTTTGTGTGTGTCAGATATTTCACCTCAGCTAACAACTTCAGGCCAGCCAGGGTTAAACAAAATAAAAATAAAGTTTATTTACAAGAAGGAAGATAGGAGTGAACGGATTTTAAACTAAAAACCATACTGGGATTAAACAGGGAAGGTTTCAAAATAAGAAAAGAGATTTATAGCCAGATATCTTTCTGTTGCGTCATATAGCAGCATCTCAAACACTTCTGTCTCTCTGTCTCTCAAAAGCCACCTTTTCCCTCCAATGGACTGTGATTGGCCCAGCATTCCACCCACTCCCATTGGAGGATCTGGAGTCAGTCCTGTCTGTCTCACCCCTTTACTCCCATATTATTCTCTTTTTAAAAATTTTATTGGATTAGAAACATTTAATATCCATTACAATCAATTTCCTTTAAATTCTAATATTCCAATTCTAACCCCCTCCCTCCCCCCCCTTTTATTGACTTCCAACAGTTTTCCAACCCTTTGTCTATTTTCCGCTCCCATATTATTCTCCAGGGCCAAATCCACACTTCCCTACATTCCGCTTTTCATGTGCATTAATCGCGCTGGATTCTATTCCGCAATGTCCCAGTCTGTGTTCACATCCCTTCTCTTACTGCCGCTGCCTCGCACTATACTTCATCCACATCCCTGGTAGAATTGCGCAATATGGGGCGGTTTTAGATCCGACGTCGCCGATGACGACATCGCATTCATTTTTTTTTCATTTTTTCATCAGATTTCCGCTATAGCGTTTTTTTGCTAAATTGCTATAGCGAGGCCACACCTCTATGATGCCTGTGATTGGTTAATGTTATTCTGTGCCTTCTTCTTTGAAATCCATTGGACTATTATTCTGGCGGGCTAATTTGAAGTGATATCGAGGGTGTGGGGGTGCTCCAAACTCTCCAAATGGGCAGACTAATTGTTTGACGCTTGAATGTAATGTTAGAATGATGGATTTCTGCTATAACGGTAATTTCAACAGTTAAAAAAATTAATTTTAACAGCCACCGATATTTCCGACCGTTCGGCATCCTAAAATGACACGGAAATGGAAATGACGCCACCCCTTGATGTCTCCGCAGGGATTTTGGAGCACCCCGATTAAGATTTATGGCTGGGATTGTGCAACAGCGCTGGGAAAGTCCTCTTTTTTATTTTTTTTAAAAAAGGGAAAGGACGGGCAGGCAGGCATGCTGCAGAGAGAGTGGAAAAGCTTGATAATTGCACGGCAAAGAGGGATGGTGTTCCGGAAAGGCTGCAAACACGGAAGTAGGGTGGTTTGAAGGGGGCAATCTCCTTGGGAAACGCTTCTATTTGTCCACATCTACGGTGAGAACCACGCAAGAGAAGCATTCGAATGCATGACAAATCCGTCTGAGGTGCAATGTGAAAGATGCGAGAGAATGGCAGGATTGAGGTAAGAGTATGTGAACAGCCCTCTGAGAAATGAATAATGGGTGGGGAAAAAGCAGAAAACTTGAGATGTGTGGATTCGGCCCAGGTGTCATAATAAAATGATATTGTAACAGTGTCAAACGCTACTGACAGATCTAACAGAAGAAGGAGGGAGGCAGGCAAGCATTCCCACCAGGGATTGTGGCAGGTACGGCTTATCTTACCCTTGCATGGCACCTTTCAAAACTCCCTCTTCTGTATAATTATTAAAGGTACAGCCGCCTTGTCTGCCTTCGCATCTGGTTACTGCACTTCCATCCTCACCACCAATGTGCATGCAAACAGTCTCCTTGGCATTTGCTAATGTTCACACTGACCTACTACTGTAGGTTCTAGGTCCGCCATGACAGCCCGTGGCACATGTTTCCCTGCGCGTGTTTCACTGAAGAAGGTAGTAAAAGAGTCGTCATTGTTAAACTGGTTGGGATGGTTCTGAAAGGTACCGTCCGGCTGGATGCCATGTTCCAAGCAGAAAAGCTCCCAGCATGCATTGCCAATCTGAACTCCAGCTTGTCCGACATGAACAGAAATGCATTCACGCTATGGGAGAACAGAGAAAAGTCAGAAGAAACAACAGCTATCATGTCCATTTGTCCATCCATCCCGCCGTTCTTCTCACGCATCATCTTTGGAGGAGCATCATCAGTAAGAAATCTGAAACCTGTTTTGCTACAGTCTTATTGAGAAAAACAGAGTTCAAGCCATCTGGACAGCAACGTGTATATTTTCAAAAGTCCTACCTACACTGATGCCATTTTTCTTCTATTATTACCTAGAGGCTCCTGTTTTTCCTATTGCATCACTGGAGGGCTTTTTGGGAAAAAAAGTACTTTCTGTAATGCTAGACTGATATACAATTTGAAATGAAATCCTGCCCTTGAGTCATAGTTGACTTATTGCACACCCTAGTGGGGTTTTTATGGCAAGAGACTAACAGGTGGTTTTGCCATTGCCTACCTCTGCAACCCGAGTCTTTGTTGGTCTCCCATCCAGTTGCTAAACCAAGGCTGAACCTGCTTAGCTTCTAAACTCTGACGAGCTTAGGCACTCCTGGGCTATCTAGGTCAGGGCTGATACAGCCTTTACCAGTGTTTTAAAAGCCCTCTAGTGGCGTAGTAAGGAAAAATGCAGAGGGAAAGGAGGCTGATGGAGAAAAGTGTGCAGAAAACTCCCATTTCAAAGTTTCTGTACTGGTGTGAATGACTCTGCACCCCCAGTGATGATTAAAGCAAAATGGAGATTCTTCCCCATGTGGACGCAGCCACTGTTGCCCTGCTCTGATGGTGCGCCCTATTAAAAACCCAAGATTGGTAAAGGTAGAAAAGTTACGAAGCAAGCTTGGCATCATTACTGAACTTTTCACTAAGAAACACCAGGGGTTGCCCAGAACACAGCTTAAAAACAATTAGCAAATAAGGACTGTATATTCCCTAGCATAACAGCTTATTAATTACTATTTTCTCACTATATACACAGTTGCTATCAAGTTGTCAATGACAATTGATGATATCCTCCAAATGTATTTGTTTAGGAGACACGCTTTCGTGTTCCCAATAAAGTAGCGGCTGAGTATTATTATTTAGTGTAGTGCGGCAGTTATAGAGTCAGAACGGGATCTTGGAGAGCAAGTTTCAAATCCCATAAAATGCTGTGAAGCTCATTGGGTGATCTTGGGCCAGTCACACGTCTCAACCTAATCTACCTCACAGAGTTGTTGAGAGGATAAAATAGAGGAGGAGCAACATAGGCTTCCCTTCGCTCCTTGGAGGTTCTGTAGGCTAAAAATGTCCAAGTCAGATAGCCACCAAGCCAAAGAGTTTGCTGTAAATGCAATCGTCGATATAATTATAAAGTGAAAGTTTTCAATCTTGAATAAAAATCCGCTTTGTGTTCCCGGGGTTGCCTCCAAAAATATGCAGAGATGGGCAAAGAACAGTCATGCCCTGTGATAGATCATGGAAAGGAGACCGTATGCCTAATGAGTTTATTTTTATTTCTGACTGGGACCTGGCCCAGCTGAACAGTATTTCTTCACCTCAGTGTAACTCAAGAAGGCCAGAGTCTCTTTTCTGGTTGCAGGGCTGAGTACAGGCCCTCCAAAAACATTTATTTCTATCTTTTCTAACCATAAAAGCAGCTTAGCTTCATGAATCACAGGAGATTAATAGTCAAACGATTACAGTTGTTTAGTGTACAAGTCGAAATTAAAGTTTTTAAAAGCTTGCAGATGGTTTTAAATGGGTCATTTCGTAGAAAAAGAGCTGGAGGATCTCAGTAGCATATGCCACGCCCCTTGACAGCACTGGAAGGGTGTCATTATTAGCATAACTGATTTGCATATGCCATGCCCCCTGACTTCACCTATCCTGGCCATTTTGGACCCAATCCTGGCCATTTAGGGCCGAAATAGCAAGAAGGGGCTGAAAATGGCCGAAAAGGGGCCCAAAATAGTCAGGATCGGGCTGCTGCTGAGTGGGAGAGTGATCCACCACCCATCAGAGGCCCAAGCTGGGCCATTTTGGCCCCAATCCTCCTCTTGCCTGGCAAAACTTCTTATAAATAGGAGCCAGGGGAATTACTGAGAGGGACACAAGTTTATTGTCAACAGGCCTGAAGACAGTCTACTCTAGGGTTGCCAGCCTCCAGGTAGTGGCTGGAGATCCCCCGGAATTACAACTGATCTCCAGGCCATAGAGATCAGCTCACCTGGAGAAAATGGCTACTTTGGGGAGTGGACAATATGGAATTATGCCATGCCAAGGTCCTTGACACAGAAATCCATCAAGCAGAAGCAGTTGCACGTAGACTGATCCCAGGACGGCATAGGGTAGTTTAAAATAGATAATAAGGTACAATTATTTATACTTCAGTAGGTTTTTTTAATCCCCTTGGTCTAATTTAGGTTGCTTTCCATCATTTGCACTGAGCCACTAGAATGATACCAGTTTTATTTTTAAAGCCTAATGAACACACAAAGCTGCCTTATGTGCAGCCAGATCCTTCATCTGTCAAGGTCAACATTGTCTTTGCTGACTGGCAACAGCTCTCCAGGGTCTACTGCCTGCCCCATTTAAGTAGAGGTGCTGGGGATTGAACCCTAGACTTTCTTTATGCTAAACAGAGGCCCCTTCTCCACAGATACTGTAGTTCTGATCTGAACTGGCAACCACACGTGCAGAAACAGATCCCACCGCTCATGTGGGATCATGTTTGTTTAACACAGAACAGGGACCTGGATCCAACCTGTGTACTCCGTAATGTGTGAAGAGGGGACTCCAGGCTAGCCGGTGCCTGATGCAATGGTTCTCAAATGGTGGCTTGAGGAAATATTGTACAAGGCAAACAGGATGCCAGCAGCGAGAGAAGAAGCTGAGGGAAGACGCTGTAGCCTTTCTTAAGAGAATCATTTAAGAAACATTGCGCTAATATCTTGTCTTGAGTGGGTTACTTGACAACTGTTAAAGGCTTGTGCCTGCTGAACACAGGTTGAGCCATTCACAAGAAAAGGATGCCTTTGGAATATCACTGGTGTTATAGCTAAATCATTACATAGCAAAGACGACATTTGAGTAAATTCATCTTTAAGTTACCTGTGGTATTCACAGAAAAGAGAATACCAAAACACTGCAATTTTTCTCCATGACTGGCAGATCTAGGGTTGCCAGCTCCAAGCTGGGAAATTCCTGGAGATCTGGGGGGTGAAACCTGGAAAAAGTGCGGTTTGGGGAGGGAAAGGACCTTGGCATGGCATAATTCCATAGAGTCCACACCCAAAAGTAGCCATTTTCTCCAGGTGAACTGATCCCTGTGGCCCGGAGACCAGTTGTAATTCCAGGAGATCTCCCGCCACTACCTGGAGGCTGGCAACCCTAGGCAAATCTGCAGTGAAACTTGCAGCCAATTTATGGTGACCCTGTAGGGTTTCCGAGGCAAGACATGTTCCTAGGTGGTTTGTCATTGCCTGCCTCTGCATAGGAACTCTGGACTTCCTTCATGGTCTCCCATCCAGGTACTAATCAGGGCTGACTCTGCTTCGTTTCCAAGTTCTGACAAGATCAGGCTAACCTGGGCCATCCACAGATCAGGTCTGTGTTTTGATTCTCTCATATGATCTTTTGGGGTAGCAGAATCGGCTAAGAGAGGAATATATTAATAAAAAGCCACAATTCATCTTCAGTACTTGTGTTGCTAATTAGAAGCAGTAAAGATGAAAAAATGATTTTGAGAGCCTTTCCTCACCTCTGAGGAAAGGCTTTGAGCAACTAGTCTATTCACAAATCCAGACAGGGATGCACTCTCCCAACCAGTAACTCTTGTTTTCAGAAATGAAACTTGGCTAAACTCTTGTCAGATTAAACTGCATTATCTAGATTTGCTTGTATTTGGCAGAGCCATGGTTCTTACCACTGAAGCCCTAAGCAGTCTGAGATCAGTGTATCTGGAGGATCTGATTGCTACAAGCTTACTCAGAAGGCTGGTTTCGAGTGCCACTTCAGTGGACAGTTGAGTGGCTACCAGAGATAGAGCCTTCTCTGTGGTGGTACCTCTCTGCACCCATTTTCCAGGGAACCTCCTTTTGAGTTTTAGTGTCAGATGCTGGCTGGGGTTGCCAGCCTCCTGGTGGCACATGGAGATATCCTGGAATTGCAACATCTCCAGGTGACAGAGATCAGTTCCCTTACAGAAAATGGCTTCTTTGGAGGATGGAATCTATGGCTACAGCCCCTTCTAAGTTCACACCCCTTCTAAAACCTCACCCTCCCCGGGCTTCATCCACCCACCCTCAAAACACCAGGAATTCTCAACCAGTAGTTGACAGCCTTATAGCTGCCATATTTATAAGCTGTTTTTATTCTACCGTCTGTTTCATTTTTCTTCTGAAGGACTTTATTGCTTTGTATTTGTTTTACGGTTACCACCAGCCTTCAGGTGTGAGGCTGAAGTTCTCCTGGAATTCCATCTGATCTCCAGATTACAGAGATAAGTTTCCCTTGACAAAGTAGCTGCTTTGGAGGGTGGACTCTATGGTATTATACATGCTGAGCCTCCTCTCTTCAAACAACATCCTCCAGACTTCACCCCCAAATCTTCAGGAATTTCCCAGCTTGGAGATGGCAATCCTAATTTGTTTATTTTATTTTTGTGCTCTATTGTACTGTTTTTTAAATCTGTGTAAATCACCTCAAGAACCTCCCTAGTTAGTTGATATACATATAAATAATGATTTAACAATAGTCTTAAAATGAGTCTTGAGGGGAGTAACAGTACTATCACTAATAATAATAAATAATTTGATCAATATTAAGTAATGCTTTTTTAAAATTTTCACCTTTTTTACAAATTACACTAAAGACATGTCTAGATTACAAATGTAAACTGATTCAGAACCACTTGAATTGCCATGACTTCTGTTCAAGATACCTTAGACTGTTTATTTTCTAATGGATTTGAAAATCTTAATCTGAAACTAGCAATCCATAGCACCTTCATGAAATTACTATTTTCAGTTTTGCTGACTTGGTTCAAGTGCTGTGGCCACTCAACTGCATCAGAAATTGGGTAAAATGTATAGAATAGATGTTTCTTAGTTCAAAGCCTGGCTTTGCCTGAGGAAAGGGGTGAAGTTTCAAAATCAGAATATAGGTCTGCAGGTAAGGAATTAACCTGGAAGACTAAAACTTAAAATTCGGCCTAACTTCTAGACTATGACCCAGCAAATTATGGATGGTGCAGTCCTGAACAGAGTCGCACCCTTCTATTGAGGTCAATGGGCTTAGAAAGCTATTACTCTTTTCAGGATTGTACACTGCACCACTCTGCAGGAGAATAAAATACAACATTGTACCTGCCCTGGCCCCAAACCTAAACATTGGTGTGGGGGTGTTGTACATCTTTCAATATACAAATATTTAAAATGTTTATTTAACTTATTTTATATGCCCATCTTTCCCCTGAGTATCTCAAGACAGGTACATTAGGAAGAATTCCCCAGGTTTTACTTTGGGGAATAAAAGTTAACAGCCCAGTCACTTTAATAATTTCACTATAGGCGGACTGCGTCAGAAAAAAAGGGAAAAAATCTAGCCAAGGAAGTGGGGAAAATGACTCAATCTGATATAATGATCACTCAAGTATCAAAAAAGAGCCAGTGGTTGAGAAACACCCCCAACACTTCAGTCTCTTTCTGTTTCCCATATTCCCCCTTACCATAGTGTTGCGGCTGATTCTCGCTTCCCTTCTTGGTCAGCAGTTAGGCAGCAAAAGTTCTGTTTCGTCTTTCTGCTGTTCTCCTGAACAGCTTTGAGCTGCAATGCAAGCCCAGAGCTGGGACTGGCAGCAGACACCTGCTAGTGCCCTTCAGTGTCATAGAGCAGAGGAGGACAGAGGTCATAATTCCTACCCTAGACACACTCACACCCTTGTCTACTTACATCACTAATAGCCCTTTGCATGAATCTGTCTACACTGGTAAGCTAACCCCTGTTACATGGGACACATGGGCAAGGCTTGCCACCCCTGTCTTTAGGAACACTGTACTCTTGTTAACACCAACTTTGTTTTTCAACTTTGTACTACCCTGATGAGAGAGGACACATTGGGCATAACTGGCATAGTTTCCAATGGGGATCATCTAGGGCTGCCATCCTCCAGGGGGTGGCTGGAGATCTCCCGGAATTACAACTGATCTCCAGGTGACAGAGATATGTTCTCCTGGAGAAAACAGCTGCCTTAGAGGGGCGTTTCTATGGCATCATACCCTACTGAGCTCCCTCCCTTCCCCAAAACCCACTGTCTCCAAGCTCTGTCCTTAAAATCTCCAGAAATTTCACAACCTGGAGCTGGCAACCCTAGGGCCATCCAATTTGCTTGTTGTTGCTTATTTCCTAGATAGCTGGGTGATTCTGTAGGCCACCTAGTTGCTCGTAATTCCCCAAATTCTGTATTTTAAATTGCTCTTTCAACCTCGCTTTGTTTCCTATTTTCCCTTGTTCTTTTTCTGTGTTTAATAAAGATTAATACACAGGTACTGTGTCCTCCTAACACAGTCTGCTGTTCCAAATCTTTTCCTGAGGCATTGCCCAAGTTGGTGCCCATTTAAGCCCCCCTTGTCCCAGGAATCTGGAAGTGTTCCAGGTACCACTGTTGGCGTCCCGAGTAGTAAAGCAAGTTAAGCTAAAGAACAGTATTAGCTGTTCAAAGAAAACAAAATATAAAGCTTGCTCCCAGAGGATGGTTTCACCTTTGCATTAGGCAGCAGTGACTTCTCCCTTCACATCCTGGCTGGAGCCTTCCTAAGAAATCTGCTTTTGCAGGTGGCTGCTAGTAGTTGGTTACCAACGGTTGCTTCCACCTTTGAACATAGAAACTTTCCCTATGTGGAATGCAGAGAGGCCTCCTATTTAAATGTCATGCTCCTTCTAAGCACAATTCATGGGTCTCCTTGGCCTGACCAGATTAAGAAATGTAGAAGCCCTAAGACGTATTAAGCTTAAGAGGCCCCCTAGAATGACCAAAATAATGTTATTTAGTAATGTTTAGTATATTTTTCCTGCATTTAAAGGCCACTCATAATTTGTGGCCCTAAACTGTAGTTTAGTTAGTTTGTACATAAATCCAGGTCGGCTCCAAGGGTTTTCTCATAGCATAAAAACTTAAGAAGAACCCTGCTAGATCAGAGCAGTGGTCCATCTTGTTGTAATAGAGATGACTCAGGGTGCCTGGACACTGGGGGCACAGTGTTTTCCGCCTTTATTTTAGAAACAGACTACGTAGTTGTGTGATAACTCTTTTTATCTGAGCTAAGAGCTTCTATCTGACTCCTCTTTCCATGTCTTTTGTTCTCTCTTCCCTTGAGTTGTTGCAAAAAGATGCTTCTGGAGAGCCCTCCTGTGATCCCAGACTCCCACTAACGTGCAACCAGATTAGCTGGCCACTTGTAATAGGGAATAGTGTTATTCAAGTTAGATTTCTATTTTTCTTCTGCTACTACAAAAAACTGCAAGTGAACGTGAATCAACTTCAGTTAAAGTAAGTTTCATCTGTTGCAGTATACTGGCTTACAGAGTGTTTCACCACGTTTCCGTACTTTTCCTGACAGTGCAATTCTGCATTACCTAATATCCCCAATACATCTAGGTCAGCATACTGTCTCACATAGCGACCAACCAGTTATTCTGGAGAGCCAATAACATGGCATAGAGGCTGAGACCATCCTCAGATGTTGCCTCCTGGCATTGGTAGTCAGAGGTTTACTGCCTCTGAACATGAAGGTTCGCCTTTAGTCAACCTGGAAGTCCCCTTTGAACCAGATTTTTTTAAAAAAAACATTTTTGAAATGATTTAAAAGATGAATTGCAAGGGGCGTGTCCATGGAGACATTCCACAAACAGTCACTTCAGAGAGGGGTTGCAGAACTAAGATCTGTCTTCAAAATGGTAAGCTCCACATTTTTACCGTCTCCATTCTGGCCCTATAAAAAGCTTTCCCCCTTTTTTCAGATGAGCAGTGTTGTAGCTTTGTAATTTTTTTAGTTTTTAAACCTTCAACCTTTGTCTTTGGACCTTCAGCTTCAGCTCCAGCTCCTCCCTTATGTTAAAGTTTTACCTCAGGAGGCCCCTGGTCCCAATCAACGCTCCTTATATTTCCACACCCACAGAGCTTCAGGTGTTCTTTACCCAGGCTTATACCTCAAGAACACCTCCCCTTTTTTGTTTGTGTGACCTGTATATTGCTACCTTCCTAACTCCCTTAAAAAGTTCTCTCTGCCTTAGACCTCCTCAGTTTAAACAGACGGTAGTTTGACAGAACAGTCAGCGCGTGAGAATGATCGTAAGGTGAAAAAAGGGATATTTTTTCTTGAACAGAAGTAGAATTTATTTCTAAGTACATAAGTGCGATGGCTGTAGAGTTTTGATAAGCGTACTGGTTTCAGAATAGTTCTTAAGCTTGGGAGTTTCAAAAATTGAAAAGGGGAGGGAGCAGAAAGGTTTCTGAGCCATGGAGGGGCACCATCGTCTCCATCACACGGGTGCTTTTGTGCAGATATGATGGAGGAAAGGGGGAAGGGGTAGCAGGAGCAGCAACAAGCAGCAGAGGATGTAGTTCCAGCCCATCTGCACGCTGTTTGCTGCTGCTGCTGCTGCGATGGTGAGGCCATGCTTTCAAGACAGCAGCCAAAGGATGGCTGCTTCCACACACGTTGGATATTCCACTTTCAATACGCTTTAGTGAACATTTATAACTGATTTTCCATGTGTGGAACAAAAAACTCACTTCTAAAGGATAACTAAAGTGCATTGGAAGTGCATTATTCAACGTGTGTGGAAACGGCCGATGTGTCCTCCTGGCTATGTGGTGTCCATGGCAGGATGGCTGATCCATACAGAAAGCCAGTTCACACACAGCAGATCATTGTGCAGCCCTGGTAAATTTTTTTTTGTTTGCTTGCCAACACAAGTCACAAAACAAAGAGAGAGGGGGTGGGGGTGATCATTGGCTCTGTTTGTCAAACTCCTAAAAAAACTACAAAGACAGAAGAAAATGTTGCCTTAGTAACATTCTGAAGTCCAGTAGGAAGTGGTGGGAAGCTTGGAGAAGGTTTCCACATGCGGCTTCAAAGAAAGAAATTCAGACATGTATTAGAGTGAAAGGTACAATGTAATAGATATGTAATTTCTTTTTTTTGTTGTTCTTTCTTCTCTTTCTATCCCTCCTCCTTTACTTTCTATTCCCTATTTTCTATCTAAAAAAATTAAAATTTTATATAATAAAGAGATTCAGCAGAGGTCTGGTTCACACTTTAGCCTCAGATGTCCTTTGTATACTCATAGGGTTATCAGGCTTGCACTGACAATTGAATTGGGGGGGGGGGCGTGCATGAGGAGGGTAGTTTCAGGCAGTGTGACAACACATTCTCCGTAACATTCTAGGAATTTCCCCAAAGAAAAGGTAAAGACCATAGAGATTGTAGGGACTCCTAGAGCGTCACCTGTAATTGATGTCACATTATCCAGTCCTCCATGCAGAACTGACATCACTTCCAGGTAACGCTTTAGCGAACTGTGCATTCTCTATGGTCTTCACCATACAGACTGAGGAAATATACCTTCAACGCTATCCCCCCTTTTTTCTTCTGCCCCTCATATCACAGAAAGCAGAGAACTGGGGCCAAGGGTGGGGGTTTTGCCCACCACAAGCAAGCAAATGGCAAGCCTATATACTCAGTGGACAGCAAGTTTGCAGGCCTTCCCTACCCAGTACATACAGAAGGTCGGACTCTGTGTATTTGTTCCAATAGCAGAGGTGCTTTCCCCCGAGGCAAGGGTCTCTGAAAACCTATCCCAGTTTTTTCTGTACTGTGAATATTTCTCACATGCCTGAACACAGGTAGCATATGAGCAGGCTCTTCTCTCCTGGATGGTTATGTGCATAAGATCACACTGAAGACTGTAGGTGTTGTGCAATAATGCCAGTGAGTATGACATTCACTCCCATGCCCCATCACATGCAGCTGCATGTGTGAATTGTACCAGAGAACCAGTCTAGTTCCCAAATTAGCCCTCCTTTATATGCAGCGGAAAAGCCAGCTCTAGGGATACGCTTCATGTCACCAGTGAATGACTCTCCCATTTCATCACTGTTTTTTGGTCAAGAAAATTGGCGAATAGGATTTTGTCCCTACTGCTTATGAACAGTGCCTGCTCATTTAAAAGGGGCTGCTGGAGAATTTTCTGGTGGACATGTACCTTCTTTGCCAGGAGACCAGGCTGTCATAGCCAGTCCCTGTACAATTGAGCGCAAGATGGAGCAAGGGTGGAAACATGTTTGCATTCATTAAAAACAATCTCCTGAATTGCTCATACTGGAAAGCAAGTCCAATTCACAAGATTTTATAGGAGTCAGGGAGTATCAGTATCCATCTATTGAACACATTTTCCACTTCACCTGTACTTCAAGGAGTTCTGGATGGTAAACAAGGTTTCCCCTCCCCCACTTTATCCTCACAACAACCCTGTGAGGTAGGTTAAGCAATTTGTGAGCAACTTATCCAACGTTGCCAAGCAAACTTCAGAGATGGAGGAAGATTTCCCCTAACTATAGTTTTGCATTCCATCCACAGTGTCACACTGGCTCTCACCAAGGCTTACCAGTTGCTGACTGTAGCAGAAAACCTTCCAGCCTTGCACGCCATACCTTGTGCTCATTTGATGGAGCAACAGAAGAAAAATGGGGGCAGGAGGAATAAAGGACAGCATCCACAACACTAGGAACTTCCCCATATCTCTATGATCTTTTCCATAGATATTGTGGGGGAATTGCTAGAGCATCATGAGTGCTGTGATATCACTTCTGGATGCTCACTTGGAAATGACATCATGGCTTCAAAGGTGCTCCCCAAACAACTCTGCACTGACAGCCCCATTCTCACCTGACTTACTTTGACCTGTTGGGACAAGGAACCTTCCTTGGCTGTTCTTCTTTCATTTTCCCCTTTGGGCAGAATTCAGTAGTGGCGCTTGGTCCCTACCCAGCATATTTCAGGGCACTTGGTCACGACTTGCTAGAGACCTCAGTCACAGATCTGATAGCTCACAAACAAAGTGAAAAACAGAGAGAGAGAAAGAGAGAGACTGCTTGATGCACAGAGAGGAGCAAACTGTATTTTAAATGTCCTCGCCATCAATTACTGACTCAAATGAGTCAGTTGCCACTTCCTCATAGTCCTTCTCCAATGCAGACAGGTCTTCTCGAGCTTCTACAAACTCTCCTTCTTCCATGCCTTCACCAACATACCAATGCACAAATGCTCTCTTGGCAAACATCAGGTCAAACTTGTGGTTTAGTCGAGCCCAGGCTTCGGCTATGGCTGTGGTATTGCTCAGCATGCAGACAGCACGTTGGACCTGTGCCAAGTCTCCTCCTGGAGTGACTGTAGGGGGCTGGTAATTGATGCCAACCTGGTTGGGATGGAAGAAGCAAGCAAGCAAATAAACAAACAAAAATAATGACACTTTAAACCACAATGCTTAAGTGTATCTGTAGAGAGAGGGGAAAAACTAGTGATTCTCCAATGTAGTATCCATGGGCACCAGGGTGCCTTTAGATGCGTTTCCTGGCACCCACTTGCTTCTTCCCCAAAACAAAGAGCCATTCTTGGCTTTCTTCCACCTTACTGTAGCAGGAGGGGCTTCAAAAGACTCATCAGAAGACGATGTTTGGCTTGGAACCTCCAACATTTTGCTGTGGACATCTATGGCAGCCATTTTCTGATATCCAACTTCCCATGGCAGCCATTTTGTAATGGCAGCTGGTACCCTTTTTCAAAATTCCAGTAATGTTCACATGCTTAACAAAGTTAACAAATCCCTGGCCTTGAGTGACATACAGCTTAAACTTCAGGTAACAGTTGAAAGCTATTTGCCAGGATTTTAAAAAAAAATTGTACAGATTGATAGTGTATGGTAAAAGTTCTTTATATTTTGCATAGGAAGACAGAGTGGGTTAGGCCCCAGAACCATCCTCAGAAAAGGGGAAGTTCAGTATACTGGCTGGCAGACCATATAAGGCCTTCAAATTGGCTGGGCCAAATATTAGTGCTTGGGGGTTGATGTGCTGCCCTTCCCTGGTCAACAGAATCAAATGCGCTCTGTCTAATGCTTTCAACTGCAGTTACTGACTGCAGCTGAAGAAAATTTAAGGGCCTAATTGCTCATTACAATTTTCATGTTTCCTCACATGTATGCCCTTGGTCCTATTAAACCAGACATACTGTTAGAGTTTCATGCTCAGTGGCTCAGAACTGAATTCTCACGTGTCTGGGAGCCTGATTTGGATTGAGAGCCCAACAGGAGAGGAGAGGTGGTGTAAGCCTTCCCCTCTGTGCTGCTTTCCCATGCTGAATCAGTCCCAGAGAGCCACAATTTACTTCAGTGGGGAAATGTATGCGTACTGATGGGTAACATATAAGTTTCCCAAGAGAGGCAAATATAAGTTCCCTGGGGCCATTTAAGCCTGGGAAATGGCATGGAGGGGAAGGCTTATGTCCCTCATCTCTGCATGCTTGGTCCTCCTGATCCAAATCAGGCCTCTGTACACCTTGGAAGTAAACTCTGAGCAAGGAGCTCGTAAAGCATATCTATTGACAGGGCCAGGCGGGACGTAGGGGACACAAAGACTATACAGATATGAGGTAACCCTAGTCTCAGATAATCAGATGTTAGATGACAGCACACAGCAGAAAAGAAAATGAAAGCGTTTCTCTCCTTTTTGTAGTTAGCTGAAAGAGGAAGAAATAACACTTCGGCTTCCTCTTTATCCTCATATAGTCCAAGCCTTCCGAGGAAGCCAAAAACAGGTGCAGAGAAAAATTGCAATACACACTTCTTTTTCCAATATCAGTATTTACCCCTTTCTTACTAATATTGTCTAGGACATGGCTTTCAGCCTTACAGAAATTAACTGTGATCACAAATATTTCTGACGTCTGTGGTGATTTCAGGCCATGCTAAATTACACAACTTGGGGTCGCGCCACAATCATTCAGCCTGAATTTCATTCCTGGCATGCCACAGAAATGCACACCAAGAGCCAAAACCAAACCATGAAAAGCACAAGTCGCGTGCTTTTGTGTTCATTAGGCTTTAAAAATAAAACTTGTATCATTCTAGTGGCTCAGCGCAAATGACGGAAAGCAACCTAAATTAGACCAAGGGGATTAAAAAAACCCTACTGAAGTATAAATAATTGTACCTTATTATCTATTTTAAACTACCCTGTGCCATCCATGCGACTGCTTCTGCTTGATGGATTGCTGTGTCAAGGCTGTAAAAAGTAGCACCAGCCATTCCATCATGTATGGCTTTACCAAGAAAAGTTGGATCCAGACTTAGGTGAATGGAAGGAGGTTCTGCAAACAGATCTCATTCACCTGCTCCTTTGCAGAGGAGACCCCACCCCATCCCACCTCAAATTAATGTGCTTAGGATCAGATGCCCCTTGTAAACAGAAACACCACAGCACCAAAGTTTGCAATGAAGAGGGGGAACCAGGCAAAGTTGCCGTCCATAGTTCTTTCAACAGCAGAAAAGTGGAAAAGCACCCGGGAAGTGAGAAAATATATCTGTATTGTAGGACAAGAGCAATGTAATATATTCAATAATAGTACAGTGTGCAAAAGTGCATTCATACGTTCATAATAACATTCCTAATATGTCCAAAATCCTTTGAATCTGTCCAAACAGGGGACTCAATTATACAAATTGAACGCAGAACGCAGTTAATTATACAAATTGATCCACCCATTGGACAATTGCCCTGTTCCTGAAACTGCTGGAGTGGGGCATTGAGTCCCCTGTTTGGACAGATTCAAAGGATTTTGGACATATTAGGAATGTTATTATGAACGTATGAATGCACTTTTGCACACTGTACTATTATTGAATATATTACATCGCTATTGTCCTACAATACAGATATATTTTCTCACTTCCCGGGTGCTTTTCCACTTTTCTGCTGTTGATCTTTACCGGGGATTGCCTTGTTGTTTTGCCGTCCATTGCTCTTTGGCATGAGCTCAGCAAATTTGGGTCGAGGCTCGCTGCCAGACAAAGGAGAGGAGATTTCAGTTTGAGTCCTTCCTCTTCACCGCAGCCTGTAGTGTCAATGTGCCTTTTCTTTAAAAGTACTCTCCCCACACAGTGCATGAGAGCAGCAGTGAGAAGGGGAAGATGAACAAAATCTGCGTTTGCAAATTCCTCCAGCTTGCATAAGTCTGGATCCACTGAACGCTTGCATTCATAGCTACCAAACCGCTTTATGAAGAAGGCCACAGATGTAAGAAACTGGCAATAAAAGATACCGTTCCAAAAAAAGGGAGAAAAGCTAGCAAGTATGACAAGGCTAAGCACGGTAAAGGTAACTTCTATTTATACAGTGAAGCCTGAGCAGACAAATGCAAGCACAGATCTAATCGGCAGACCTGATTTAACCTTAATGTTGACTTGGGGTTAGATCCAGCCAGCTTTTTTCACTCAGTCCTGTCCAATTTCCCTTTTTCTTACAGCCCCAGTTTCACATGGCTGTACATGTAGATCCCAAGATCGGCAACATAGCCTTGGGGGCAGCGGGTGTCAATAGGGATAGCATTTTTTCACCAGAAGAAAAGCTGATTGGATGTAACCCCTGCCACTGAATGTCAATATTCCTTGAAGACAAAAGAAAATTCATCCCTCCTCACCTTGAATCCAGTTGGGCACCAATCAACAAATTGGATTGTCCTCTTGGTCTTGATAGCAGCGATGGCCACATTGACATCTTTGGGCACAACATCACCACGGTATAGCATGCAGCAGGCCATGTACTTCCCATGGCGGGGGTCACATTTCACCATCTGGTTGTTGGGCTCAAAGCAAGAGCTGGTGATTTCTGCCACAGACAGCTGCTCATGGTAGGCCCTCTCAGAGGAGATGATGGGTGCGTAGGTCACCAATGGGAAGTGGATGCGAGGGTAGGGCACCAGGTTGGTCTGGAACTCGGTCAGGTCCACATTGAGAGCACCGTCGAAGCGCAGGGAAGCGGTGATGGAGGAGACAATCTGGCTGATGAGACGGTTGAGGTTGGTGTAGGTGGGGCGCTCAATATCCAGATTGCGACGGCAGATGTCATAGATGGCCTCGTTGTCCACCATGAAGGCACAGTCAGAATGCTCTAAAGTGGTGTGAGTTGTCAGGATCGAGTTGTAGGGCTCCACCACTGCAGTGGAAACTTGGGGGGCTGGATAGATGGCAAACTCCAGCTTGGACTTCTTGCCGTAATCTACGGACAGGCGTTCCATCAGCAAGGAGGTAAAGCCAGAACCTGTGCCACCACCAAAGCTGTGGAAAATCAGGAATCCTTGTAGGCCAGAGCATGTGTCCGCCTGAAAAGAAAACCATAATGAAATGCTAGCTTTTTACATGCAGGGTTTATCTGTTTGCTTTTTTAAAAACTTCAGGAGAGACTTCAGACATGAGCTACTCCAATTTCATTTATTGTTTTCCTATAACTTATTATTTCCTGGCTCTTTAGAGTCAAACAGTACACAATAAACAATACATAAAGAAATAAAAACAAAATACACATCACAGTACTTAAACTACATATTTCTCCTCTCCATACTCATACTTACTTAAAATATTTTACATTCAACATTTTAAATTAAACATTTTATGTTCAGCATTATATTCAAGCTTATTATGTTTGGCATATTATATTACTAATTTAACTATTTAACTTAGCACTTAATCTATTTCACTATTAATTCCTCTTCGTTTTCCTTAGTTTACAGCTACATAATAAAAAAAAAAGCTTACCATTTTATCTGAAACTCTTCAATGCTTTATTATGTACAGAATAACATCAACAACAACATTTGATTTATATACCATCCTTCAGGACAACTTAACACCACTCAGAGCGGTTTACAAAGTATGTTATTATTATCCCCACAACAATCACCCTGTGAGGTAGGTGGGTTTGAGAGAGCTCTGAAAGAGCTGTGATTGACCCAAGGTCACCCAGCTGGCTTCAAGTGGAGGAGTGGGGAATCAAACCTGGTTCTCCATATCAGAGGAGTCCCACCGCTCTTAACCACTACAGCAAACTAAGAAGTTAATTTTGCCATTGACACACATTCATACCATTTGTTCATCTAATCTGTCATATCTGGATAGGATTCCGCCTTCCATTTTGTTGCATATACTACTCTTGCCAGTGTCACCATATATTTAAAAAGTTTGCTGTGTTCTTTTATTATATTACTTGGTAAAATATGTAATAACATTCTTATCCAGCACAAAGTGGAACTTCAATATTTTTTGCATCTCATCATGTATTTTTATCTAATATCTTTTTGTTCTCTTACGTGTCCACCACATATAATAGAAAGTTGCATCCGTACATTAACATTTCCAACACATTCCACTATCATCCTTACTAGTTTTTGCAATATCCTTAGGACTAATATACCATCTAAAAAAATTATACCAATTTTCTCTTAACATTTGATAGTCTTTAAATTTAATTTCTTTAGTCCATAAATTTTCCCATTGACTCATTGAAATATTTTCACCAAAGTTTTGCATCCATTTAATCATACAATTTTGACCTATTCTGATACTGTTTCATGTTGCAATAAAGTTTATATACTTTTCCTAACAGGTGTTTTGGATCTCCGCTGATTAATTGTTCAAATACTGTTTTCTCTTGAGTCATATATCTTCATAAATATATTTATAACCAGTTTTTCTCCCCAATAGGGACTCAAATCAGCTTACAACATCATTCACCCTTCCCGTATGTTATCCTCAAAACAACCATCCAGTGAGGAATGTTAGGCTGAGAAATACTGACTTGCCAAAATCACCCATAGAACTTTTATTGCAGAGACACAATTCGAACCTGAGTCTTGCAGATCCTAGTTCGACATTAACTACTACACCAGGTTAGTGAGGCTGATGATGAATATTCCCCTTTCACAGATGATGTGGTGAAAGTGAAAAGGTTCAAGCACATACAGAGGACTGGCATGATGTTGACTAACGGTTGAGAAATGAACTCTGCCAAAAACTACATTATATGTTGAATGCCTTGGGCTCTTACCAGTTTTCGAATGCGATCCAAGGCCATCTCGATCCTGTCTTTGCCAATTGTGTAGTGGCCACGGGCGTAATTGTTTGCTGCATCCTCTTTGCCAGTGATCAACTGTTCTGGATGGAAAAGCTGCCGGTATGTCCCAGCCCTCACTTCATCTGTAAAAGGAGAAGAAGGGTGAACTCTGAGACCACCAGCAAAAGCTCCACTTAAAAGCAAGGATGGCCAACTTCTTGATGATCAAAAGATATATTTTGCTCCATTCTATCAGGCTCTGTAATAAACCTTCCCAAGTATCGATGGTTGTTGTGGATTTTCCGGGCTGTATAGCCGTGCTCTTTGAATTGTAGTTCCTTTTTTTTTTTTTGAAAAGTTTTTTATTGGGTTAGAACATTATTATTTTTGCATTACAATCAATTTTCCCCTAATTTTTCGTTTCTAACCCCCTCCCTTTCCCCCCCTTTTGTTGACTTCCAACAGCTTTCCCACCCTCTGTCCCTTTTCCCTTACTTCTGTTAAATTCCTCTATCTAAAACAGATATACATTCTCCATTATATTAAGCAGTGCATCTTTAACTCCCTTACTTATTATAAACCCAAACTATACGTCTTTAGATAAACAATTTATCCGATTTTCCAGTTTTGAATATTTCTATATAAACCTATATATCATAAACCATAAAAATTTCCCACATTTAAATCAAACAATTTGATTTGTTCTTTATGTATTACTCATTTCATCTTTTTATGGTAATTCTATATAACTCCTCAGATACTCAATCAATTTAACTCTTCTATACATTCAGTTTGGTGCATATAAATCTTGTCAAAGAAAGAAAATATTGTTAGTTACTCAATCCTCATGTTTAAACCTTATCATTAATTATTCTCTATCAGTTAACCTATACATATCTATATATATCTCAATCAATTAATCTAACTGCTTATAAATTCACATTTCTCTTCCTCCCCCGGTAAAGTCACCCCTCTCTTTTATACTTTTATTATACTTCAGTAGTTCTCAAACTGCCACAGTTTTCCTCCCACCTCCCATTTCTTCTCCAGATATTGTTTCAGCTTCTCCCAGTCTGTGTTAAACTGCCCTGAGTCCAGATCTCTCAGTTTTCTTGTCATCTTGTCCATTTCAGCCATATACAGCAATTTGTAGATCCAATCTTCAATAGTTGGCACTTCTTGTACTTTCCATTTCTGCGCATACAAAAGTCTAGCTGCTGCAGTCATATAAAAGATCAACGTCCTATGATGGGCTGGAATTCCCTCCATTCCCAAGTTTAGCAGCAGGAGTTCTGGGTTCTTATTTATTTGAAACTGTAAAATTTCACTCATTTCTCTTATTATTTCCCCCCAGAACTGCCTAGCTACCTCACACGACCACCACATATGATAGAGGGAGCCCTCATGTTTCTTACATTTCCAGCATTTATTAGAAGTATTCAAGTTCCCTAGCGCAATCTTCTTTGGTGTCATGTACCAACGATAGATCATTTTGAAAATGTTCTCTTTAATATTGATACATGTCGTTGTCTTCATTGTAGTTTTCCACAAGTATTCCCATGCCTCCATTGTTATTTCTTTATTAAAATTTATAGCCCATTTCACCATCTGTGTTTTAACTATCTCATCCTCAGTATACCATTTCAACAATACTTGGTATACCTTGGATATTCTTTTCTTGTCTTCTTTAAGAAGGGTCTGCTCTAGTTCCGAGTTCTCTGTTCGTATGCCCCCTTTTACAGAGTCCGAATTGTATAAATCTCTAATCTGTCTGTACTGGAACCAATCGTAGTTAGGTGATAGTTCCTCTTGTGTCTTTATTCTAAGTTTAGATACTTCAATTTTAGTTATTTCTTTGTATGTTAAACATTGTTGTTCATTATCAACCGCTCTCGGATCTATCACCTCGTATGGAACCACCCACAAGGGGGTTCCTTCTTGTAAGTAGATTCTGTACTTCTTCCAGATTGTATATAAACTTCTCCTTAC
Source organism: Eublepharis macularius (assembly GCF_028583425.1). Lineage (NCBI taxonomy): Eukaryota > Metazoa > Chordata > Lepidosauria > Squamata > Eublepharidae > Eublepharis > Eublepharis macularius. The sequence goes on from NC_072798.1 coordinate 19,692,242, forward strand.
AAAATGATGTAGGAACATCGAGTTGACCTTTACTTTGTCGTGCCATAGGTATGCGTGCCATCCAAACATTTTTTTATATCCCTCAAGGGCTAATAGTTTCTTATTCTTTAACGTCATCCACTCTTTTAACCAAACTAGGCAGATTGCATCATGATAAAGTCTCAGGTTGGGCAGTTGCATTCCGCCTCTTTCCTTTGCATCTTGTAGAACTTTTACTTTCACTCGAGGCTTCTTGCCTGCCCAGACAAAATCTGATATTTTCCTCTGCCATTTTTCAAATTGTTTAGAGTCTCTGATGATTGGTATTGTCTGTAGCAAAAACATTACTCTTGGTAACACATTCATCTTAACTGCTGCAATCCTGCCCAACCATGACAGATTCAATCTATTCCATTTGATCAAGTCTCTCTCTATCTGAGTCCATAATTTTTCATAATTATTCTTGAACAAATCTATATTTTTTGCAGTCAGCTCAACTCCCAAATATTTCACCTTACTAGTTACTTCACAATCCGTTGTTTCCATTAACAATTGTTGTTTCTGCTTAGTCATGTTTTTGCATAATATCTTTGACTTCTTTTTGTTAATGAAGAAACCTGCCAAGTCACCAAACTCCTTGATCTTATCTATCACTTTTGGCATGTTCTCCAATGGATCTTCTACAATTAACATTATGTCATCAGCAAATGCTCTAACCTTGTATGAATAGTCCTTTATTTTCATTCCTCGTATTTCCTCATCTTGTCGTATTTGTATCATCAGAATCTCCAATACTAAAATGAACAACAATGGAGATAACGGGCAACCTTGTCTTGTTCCTTTACTAATCGTCAATTTCTTGGTCAATTCATCATTCACTACAATTGCTGCAGTCTGGTCTCTATAGATTTCTTTAATTGCTCTGATGAATCTTTCTCCCAGTTGTAGCTTTTCCATAGTGGCAAACAAAAAATCCCAGTTTAAATTGTCAAACGCTTTTTCAGCGTCTACAAAGAAGAAACCAACCTCTTTATCACAACGCTTATCATAGTATTCAATAGCATTGATCACTGTCCTTAAATTGTCTCTTATTTGTCTGTCTGGCAAAAAGCCTGCTTGTTCTTCCTCTATGACTTCCGAGAGCCACCCCTTCAGTCTCTCCGCCAGTATCTTCGCAAAAATTTTATAATCATTGTTAAGTAGTGATATAGGTCTGTAATTTTTCACGTTAGTCAAATCTTGGCCCTCTTTAGGGATCAATGATATATTCGCTTCGCTCCAGGTGTCTGGAATTCTTTGATCCCTAAAAACTCCATTCATCACCTCTTTTAGGAATGGTGCCAGTTCATTGGCCATTGTCTTATAAAATTTAGCCGTAAGTCCATCTGGCCCTGGCGCCTTTCCTAGATTTGCAGATTGTATTGCCTTACTTATTTCCTCATCGGTTACTTCACTATTCAACTTATTTCTCCAAGCTTCCGAGATCTCTGGAAGTTTAGTTTTCTCCAAATATGATGCTATTGATTCTTTGGTTACTTCTTTTTTATTATACAGCTTAGCATAAAATTTATAAAAGGCTCTACTAATGGTAGTCTGTTCCAGATACGTTTTGTTTTCTTCACAGATTTTATTTATTATTTTCTTTTCCCTTTTCTTCTTCAATTGCCATGCCAAATATTTCCCAGGTTTATTAGCACCCTCAAAAGCTTTTTGATTCAGTCTTTTAAGGTTCCACTCCAATTCTTTATTACTCATTGCTGTTAACTGTTCTTGAAAAATTTTGATTTCCTGATATACCTTCTTTTTCCCTGGTCTCTTTTTTAGCTGTATTTCTTTGGCTTTTATTTTCTCCTCAATCTCTTGTCTTTTCTCCTCTTTCTTCTTTCTTGCTCTACCATTTAAGTCCATTAGTATGCCCCTTACAACCGCCTTGTAAGCATCCCAAACTTTATTGGTTGGTACTTCTTTATTCACGTTGTATTGTATAAAAAACTTTGTCTCTCTTCTCAGTATTTCCATATTCTCTCTTTCCTGTAACAAATCCTCATTTATTCTCCATGGTTTCCTTTTTCTCTTTTTTCCAAATTTCCACATAATTGGGTTGTGATCTGAGCCTACCATCGGCATTATTTCTACCTCCTTAGTCCATAACGCTAAGTCCTTTGAGGCCCAGATCATATCGATTCTTGATAATGTAAGATGCCTTGCAGAATAAAAAGTAAACTGTTTGGTTTTAGGATATTCTCTCCTCCATACGTCTTCGAGAGTCTCTTGTTGAATCAACTCAAAAAAAAGCTTTGGCAATAGTCCTCTTTTCTTTTATGCTGTTGTAGTCTTTTTGTCTAGTTCCAAATCTGTCACTCCATTGAAATCTCCAGCAAGAATTATCTGGTCATATACAAGATCGTCTAAATGCTTCCTTAAATCCTCAAAGAAGCTTTCCTTTGCACCATTAGGTGCATAAAGTCCGACTACCAACACTCTCTTTAAATTCCAATTACATTCCACTGCTACAAATCTAGCTTCCACATCTCTCATAACAAATTTTAGCTGCAGCTCCTCTTTTATGTACAACACCACTCCTCTTTTTTTCTTGTTAGAGGCCGCTACAAATTCTTTGCCCAATTTTCCAGATTTTAAATATTTTACATCCTGTTTTCTAATATGGGTCTCCTGCAAACAAACAATATCACATTTTTGTTTTAGTAGCCAATGAAAAATATTTTTCCTCTTATTCGGTGAGTTTAGTCCATTTACATTCCAAGATAATACTTTACACTCCATATTCATGGTTTTGTTGGTAAGTCTTTTTCATTGTCCTTGATAAATCTCTCCATCTCCCGCTCAGATCTGATACGTTTTTTTGCCCCTCCAAACTCAAAGGACACTCCTTCCGGTAACTCCCATCTGTACCTGATATTCATGTCCTTCAAAGTCTGAATTAGCACTCTATATTTTTTCCTGTCCAGTAACACTGATCTGGGCAGTTCCTTCATTATGATAATCGTCTTGCCATCAATCTCCAATGGATCTTGAAATTGTTTTGTCACAATCCTCTCTTTCATGTTTCTAGTTGTAAACTGCACAATCACATCCCTTGGTAGTTTCCTCTGGGTTGCAATTCTCGAGTTCACACGGTACGCCACATCTAGGATAGCCACAATTTCCTCCTCCTCCTTCCCCAGGTAATCAGCCAACACCTCAGTCATCTGTTCTTGCGCTGACTTCCCTTCCACTTCCGGCAGACCACGAAAACGAAGCTGCTTCTCCATGTGTTTAGTTTCTGCAACTGACATCCTCCCCTTCACCAATCTCATCTCTGTTTGTTGCGTGTCTATTAAATTCTCCATCACGTCTTCTACTGTTTTAACTCTCTGCTGCGTTCCTTGTAATTCACTACTAATCGTTTCCACGCCTTTTTTCACTTCTGACAGCTCCGACTTTACTGTCTGTGTAACTTCTTTGACCTCTTTAATAAGCTCCAGTTTCGTGTCCTTAAGTTCTTTCATCATGTCTATAAGTTTTTTGTCCAAATTTTCTATCGCCGATTGCCACTCTTTTTTCGACATCGTGGGGCTTGCTTTAGCTCGCTCCCACGAATCTGCTCTCTTCCTTAGCTCCGTGGCGTATATTTAAACGTTTTCCTTTTTTTCAAATGTCCCAATCTTTGCCAAAATTAATTTTTTTTGTATCCAAAATGTCGGGCGTCTTTTCTCTATGGTTTCTCTATGTTATTGTAATCCAAGATGGCCTACTTCCTCTTCCGCTGAAGCCGCGACCCTTCCCCTTTCAAAAATGGCGATTCCCTGCTTCCTGTCCGTCGGCAAGGGCCGCTTCCCTCCAGCCACTCTATTGTTGTTACGCACTTCCTGTCTCCCGTCTTCCCACAGCAGGTCTCGCGATGGTGTCTTTTTCCCACAGCTCCGAAACCACAGGTATTCAAAACAATAGTCCAATTTTTGCAATAACTTCTTTAAATTTAGTCTCTTTTAAAATACCACTCCTGCCGAGTCTTCGCCTCCTTTTCACTAGTCTGTTGCAGTTTAAAAATCTACTTTCTTTCTTCTCTGTTTTTATCAATCTGTCCCGTTTCAAGAGATAGCGATCTTTACCTTCTCTTCAGCTTTCTCGGGTTGTAATCGCTGTTTCGATCTTAAATTCTCCTCTCGACTTCCCTCCCCGATCAAAGCTTGGGTATGTAGGTCTTATGCCAGCCGAATTGGCCCCAAAACTGCCGCAGAGATTATAGCCGACCCGTCGCAAGGTGGGACCTCAAGGATCAAGGGGGAGACTCCTTGTGTAGAGCCCCCCCTCGTCCGAGATCTAACTCACCCTAGGGTCTTGAGCGTTCTTTGCCTGCTCCCCGCCTGAGAGCAGTCGGCCGCGGGTTATTTTCACCCCTCCGGCCGGTTAAAACGGCAGTCCGGTCAGCTCCGCAAATGGAGCTGCGTTAGACCTCCATGAATCCCAAACCGGAAGTCGAATTGTAGTTCCTGACGTTTCGCCAGCAGCTGTGACTGGCATCTTCAGAGGTGTATCACGAAAAGAAGTATCTGTTGTGTAAGGCTGCTATTGCTTATAAATCATTTGATATTTTATTGTTTTGTCTTGTTGCTGCTAAGTTAGTGCTTTTCTGCTGCTTAATAGTTTGTTTGTTTTATAACATTTGCTATATGCTGCTGTTGGTTTTTGTGTCTTTTATCCTATTTTCATAGATCAATGTTCCTAGATTCATTATTCATTATGCTCCTAGATTCATTATTTTAATATAACAGTTTACATTTTCTGCTAATAATTTTAAATGTTTAATGTTGTTGTTTTTTTAATTGTAAAATATCTCAGGAGCCTCCTGGAGGAAAGACCAAAGAAAATGTTAACATTAGAATGTGAGACATCTCCATTTCTTGCAGGGCTTGAAAACACCACAAGTGAAAATGCAGGCAAAATTCTTACCAAAACACTAACAGCTGGAGATCAAGCCCTGGAAAACCTAGGTTCAAATCTCCACTCTACCATGGGAGCTTGCTGGGTGACCTTGGGCCAGTCACACACGCTCAGCCTAACCTGCCTCACAGCAGGGCTTTTTTTCAGCAGGAACGCAATGGAACAGAGTTCTGGCACCTCTTGAAAATGGTCACATGGCTGGTGGCCCCGCTCCCTGATAGCCAGACAGAGGGGTGTTTAGATCGCCCTCTGCACTGCTGGCCAGCCATGTGACCATTTTCGCCGAGGGCAATTTAAACTTTAAAAAACTCCCCCCTTCTTCCAGCTGACCCAAAGTGATGTCATTGCGCAGTCCCGGGTACGTGCGCACACTTTGCGCATGTGGTACCAGGGGCACCATCTCCTGCCAGGAGTTGCTCCCTGTGCTGGCAACCTACTGAGTTCCACCACCTCTTTTCCTAGAAAAAAGCCCTGCCTCACAGGATTGTTGTGCGGATAAAAAAGGAGGAGAGGATAACAAAGTAAGCCATTTTGGGTCCCCATTAAGAAGAAAGGTGAGCTATAGATGAAGTAAGTAAGCAAGCAAGCAAATAAGTAGGTAAATAAAATATTGCCCTGCTCTCTGCAAATCACACTGTAAGTCAACACTGGTGGCCATGCTGTCTGTCCAATCACAGTCCATTTTAAAAATAATATTTGGGTTTTCAAGAAGGTATTTTTGGGCTCTTGCAAAGTGCTGTTGGGATTTTTTAAAGGGAGTTCTCCACAGAATGGAAAAAGAGGCCTACAGTGTTCTATAAGGCTTCTGAGAGCTATCCCCAGTCAACTTCTTATACAAAGTGTGCAGCACACCATGTCCTGATTGCAACAGCTAGGAAGCACAATATTGACAATTTTGTGTTTGCCTCATTTTCACCACACAGGAGATCTGTGCTTTAACAACTGCATAACCTGTAGAAAACCAATAAAAGGATGATGCTTCCATGGTCAATGCCAGGAAGAGTTCTATTTGTTAAATTTCTAGTTGCCCCACAACAATGAAAGTCAAAGTTGTCTTGCAAACATGTGCCGTCATTACTGACACAGAGTAGGGCTGCCAACAGGCCTGGAGAAAGGTTCTATCCCTTTAATAGATGCTTAAAGTGAGGAAATGGGTACCTGCAGGTCTTTTTTTCTGGGAAAAGAGGTGGTGGAACTCAGTGGGTTGCCCTTGGAGAAAATGGTCACATGGCTGGTGGCCCCACCCCCTGGTCTCCAGACAGAGGGGAGTTTAGATTGCCCAGCGGTGCGGAGGGCAATCTAAACTCCCCTCTGTCTGGAGATCAGGGGGTGGGGCCACCAGCCATGTGACCATTTTCAAGAGGTTCTGGAACTCTGTTCCACCGCGTTCCAGATGAAAAAAAGCCCTGGGTACCTGATGATTTTCATGGCATGGAAGTAAATAAAATCACCCTGTAAATTACATTCTATTAGACCACTAATAAAGGGACAAGACATCTTTAGTTTCCCAGGCAGCAGTTGTCAGAAGGCTGGTCAGTTTAAAAACCACAGAGTGACCTTGAACTAGGCATTCTCTCATGCTGACCTGTCCACACTAGGCTGTGAGGATAAAATAGAGGCAAGAACCAAGTATGCCAGCTTGGGTTCCTTGAAGGAAGGATCAGATTTGAACATGTAATAAGGATTGTGTTTCCTGGTTCAATCAAGACAGATACTGAAATTTGGCATCAAAAAGCCCCACATCTTTTTTCTCAATGGGTCCCAATTTCTCTTGGAGTTTCACCCCACACTTCAAAGAGAAATGCTGTCCTAATAATCTTGCAACACATTTTGAGTAGCATTTTCATCTGAATTCTGCACTGAGAGGTATAACTTTGCAAATTGTACTCACTTTTTTGATAGGGTGGACTTCCATCTAACAGGCTGTGCATGTTTTTGAAATTATACAAAAACTTGCAAGTCCTGTTTGCCAGAAATGAAAATTGAGAGTTACACACTGTAAGCAGCAACCTCTCTTTTAAAGGGACTTAACTTCTCTGGTGGTGGGGGACGGGGGAATGCTGTACAGAGGATACTATCCAATCTTTGTTCAACATTCATATAATTTCCATCAGCAATTTCTTGCCAAAGAAATGGCCTTGTATCTCTCAGGAAAATTCTCATTTATCCCAGTTACCAAATCAAATCATGACATACAACTGTAATGTCAGTAAGAGTATTAATCAATAATATTACTTATTATTATTAAACAAATACTAATTAGTACTAATTCATAACTATGCTAATCAGTAGAATGTATTAGAAGAGCAATCCCCTGTCCTTTTTCCTGCCCTAAACCTAGGCCAATAATCCCCCAGTGTAGTGCCCATGAACATGATGGCAGTCACCAATGTGGTTTCCAGCACTCACTTCCTGCATCCCACAAGTGACATCACTGACACTCTAGGATTTCACCAGACACCAGTGAAATCCTAGAGCGTTGATGATGTCACTTCCAGGTTTTAACCAGAAGTGATGCTGATGCCTCAATGATGTCTCCCCCACCCCATTCCTTCCAACCTGCTCACTCAAGCAGCGACAGTGACCAGAAGATGGCAGTAGAAGATGGTGCATCATAATAGGTAAGTTGGCAACCATAGATGAATCTTCCAACATTCATAACGGGCCCCAGCTCCTATGGAAGAAATCAGTGGTGGTGCCCACTCCCTACTTTCAGCAAAGTTGGGATCAGTCTTCTAGACTCACCAACTACAGTTTGTTCCAAATCCACCATGATGGCCCGTGGCACGTGCTTCCCAGTGCCTGTCTCTCTGAAGAACGTTGCGAAGGAGTCATCATTGTTGATCTTGTTCATTTCACCAAAGGTGCCATCTGGCTGAATTCCATGCTCCAGGCAGAAGAGTTCCCAGCATGCATTGCCAATCTGAACTCCCGCCTGGCCGACGTGAACAGAGATGCACTCGCGCTAGGGGACGAAAAACAAGGTAGAGTCAGAAGAAACGGCGCACACTGCTCCTGGTACCCCCCAGACAATTCCATTTATCTTCGTTAAGAAACCACACAGAACCTTGGATTCATCCAAATGAACCTGCCATCATCCAGTCAAACTAAGTAAAAACTGGATGTAATAGTAGTGGCTGAGATGACCGATTCAGGGTTTGAAGTAAGCATTTCTGAAAAATGGCCCCATTGCTACATTGTAATTTGTGGGGGGAAAAGAAATGTGTTATTTCCAAGGAGTATCTTAACACGTGACCCAAAAGTAAGGTTGCCAGTTGCTTGGAGAAAAAATTGTCTGAAAGCAATGTGATGTTACCAGGACCATCTCCTCCTGTACTATCCAGCTTACCAGTTAAGATCTGACTCTCAAATCCTATTCGCTGTGCCCCCACCTTAAAGGCGGAGGTGGGTGATAACCAGTGATAGGGCATTTTCCATGGCGGCACCTTGCCTTTGGAAAGCTTTTCCCCTCAGGCTTGCCCAGTGCCTACTTTACTTTCTTTTAGGCACCAGGCTAAAAACGCATCTTTTTACCCAGGTTTTCAATCAGAGGTTTGTCTTAGCTTTTAAATGGTCTGTTCTGTTTTATGAACAGTTTTTATGCTGCTAAGGTCTAACAACTTGTGTTTTTTAACAGCTTGTGTTTTGTACTTTCTTTTATTCTAGACCACCTTGAGCAGGACTATGAAGAGATGGTATAGAAATATGCTATCTATATAAATTTACCTCCACCATGACATGAAAACTTCAGCTGCCCAATTCAATGCATTAAGGCTCTACCAAAGGGATAGGCCTGTTAGCAATCCTACCCCAAGTGTTTTATATATTTATTCACAGGGCTTTTTTTCTGGGAAAAGAGGTGGTGGAACTCAGTGGGTTGCCCTCAGAGAAAATGGTCACATGGCTGGTGGCCCCGCCCCCTGATCTCCAGACAGAGGGGAGTTTAGAGCGCCGTGGCACGGAGGGCAATCTAAACTCCCCTCTGTCTGGAGATCAGGGGGCGGGGCCACCAGCCATGTGACCATTTTCAAGCGATTCCAGAACTCCGTTCCACCGTGTTCCAGCTGAAAAAAAGCCCTGTTTATCCAAATAGATTTAGGTATTTTCATGCGGAGTCACCCCAAAACATATTACAGGGAATATGTCTGAATTTCCACAAATCTGCAGCTCAGCAGGGCACCAAATGCTCCCTGAGAAGAAAACAAACGTGCTGTGTTCCTTGTAAAGATATTGACAGATGTGTGGGTGAATTTTAACAAAGTGCACACACTTCTGCCTGCTTAAATCAAAGCAGCCTTGAGAAACTGTGAAGGAACAGTTGCAGCAGGAATAGGCAAGGCCCCATTCACCACCCCCATGCTGCCCTTGGTTCTGCTCTAAACCATCTTGGTAGAAGAAAAGAGGTGGATACCCGTACCTTTTTCTTTGCAGGACCTATTACGGTTGCCAACAGGCCTGGAGAAAAAAAAATGTCCTGTTCTTTTAGTAGCAGCTTAACGTGTGGAACGAGGCAACAGAAACTTTTCATAGGTAAACGGTATCACCTATGAAATGACACCCCATGAAGCCTCTGTTAAAATGGCAGGCCCCTTTTTCTCCAGGCAGTCTGCAACCCTAGTATCAATTTGTAGTACAATACCAAAATTACACTCTTCTAAACCCAATGACTTCTATGGATTTCAAAGGGTGTGATTCTATTTAGAACTGCATAGATGGACTTTGTTTCAAGTGATAACGTCAGATGAGGAAGAGGTCAGAAAAAGGGATGCTGAAGTTTTATGTTCTTGCACTGAGCAGGGGGAAGATAACCTCCAAAGTCCCTTCCAGTTCTAGCACTCTTCTGATTCTGAGAGTCTCTCTACACGAGACCTCTTGCATGAGAACGCTTAAGTGTAGGAAGACGCAATGTTAGCTGGGAAGCATAGTTTAAAAAAGAGCTGAAGCTCTGTCAATTTCACCTCACTATAGGAGGGTAGTTTAAAAAGAGCCAGCAAAGATAGCTCTTCAGAGGGTTTGTTAATTTCATCTTTGAGGGGAGGGGAAATTGACAGAGCCTTTGGGGAGGTGAAGATGAAATTAACAAACCCTCTGAGGAAGGATCTCTGCCAGCTCTGTCTTTTTAAACTACACTTCCCAGCTAACATTGTCTCCCTACACTTGAGCGTCCTCATGTAAGAGGTCTCGTGTAGAAAAATGATACAAATAAAGTGTGTGTGGGGGGAGGGGTGGTAATTTTGGGGATAAGAATTAGAACCAAAGCGCTGGATGTAAGTTCTCCCCATGTCTTTCGGCTTCTGCAGAACAAGCCAGGCATTCTGGGGGAGGAAGGAGAGTCTCCATGTCTGTTTAAAACTAGATGGCCATTTTGTTTGCTTTTCAATTAGTTACTTTACCAAGTCACATTTTATTGCAGTGCTGGGGTATGATTATGTAAAAACTTCTCCTTTGAGCAAGTTGTTTTTGATGTCTTTGTTATCAGTGCAGTGTCAGGCTCTTCACTATAAGTTATAGTCATGATAATAGGTAACGTGATGCCATAGATAAATGTAGTACTTTGCAGAGTTTCTTAAGCAGAAGAAACAGGTCCCCAGTCTTCAAAGAGTTTAAACTTTGGCATTAAGGGATACAACAGAAAGAAAGTGGGATGGAAAGCAGAAGTGGAGTAAAAAAGGATTGAGTGGAAACATAGGCTTTGATTCGGTTGCGGATAATGGGGTTAAACTGGGACACACAGCCAAAGTCCACTTGAATCCCATTTTTGCCTGTTGGCAGTGCATCGGTTGAAACAAAATCTGCAGGTCCCACCAGAGCTTACGTGGGAAGATATTGAATCCACGGCTACAGCTGTGAGCTGGTTAGTGTTGGGAGTGGTGCCTGCCAAGTTTGACTCAAAGCACTATGGCTGTTCCTAGTAAGTTGCTTTTGCTACCCCTGCCTCCTATTGTATGCCATGAAGGTGGGACAATCATGTTTTTCCTTTTAGGGCTGTACCGATTGCAGCCTGTTTTCTTAATCGTGTAGAAGTCAAGGGAGTGATAGGAAAGGATATATCCAGTACACAGAAGGGAATTTACGGCATTCCCTTGAGTATGCTGGGAGTAGCCTTTCCTCTAGCATGAGTGGGTTGAGGGGAAGGTTCCCATCAGGAAAAGAGGGTGCAGTCATCCCACATCTCTTGGCTTCTTGTCCCAAGGATTGTGTTTTCTCCTGAAGGATTTTCCTAGCAAGCTCGGAATCCTAGTCCAGGAGCTGGGATCCACATCTACTGCAGAGGCACACCAGTAACCTGAAAGCCTTGTCCCCTAATCTCAGCTGCAGAGATGTGGCTCAGGTTACCCACAGTATCAGCCCTGTAAATCTGCTGCAGATGAAGCCAGAACGTATCTTGCAACATCTTAAAAACGAATGACTCTATTGTAGCATACGCTTTCCTAAGCCGAAGCCCACGCCTTCACTTGCGTCAGCAGAGACAGACATCATTTGAGCAAGCTCGGGAACACTATTTTTCACGCATTCCAGAGAAAAGGCCATTCCGTTTCTAAAAAGCTGAGCATCTCAGCCCTGGCTCCAATTCAGCCCAGTAAAAAATGAAGTTTGAAATCAAGCCCATGTTTTGATAGCTTAGCATGCTATCAGCATCCCTCTTTAAATGACACGGTTACAACAGAATTAAGCCCACTACAAACTTCCGTACAAGCTTGTTTGCCAGGCAAATATGCCTTCCTCCAGGATCACTTCCTACTCACGAGGTGAGACCTCACCTGTCTCACCCACAGTTTGATTCAAGCATTGAGCCAGGCTGTAGTATAGCCACCGTAGCTTACTTTAGCATCTTTATGACTGGCAATCGTTGTTGATGCTTGTGCAGTATGGGGGCATGGTTGCCAACAGGTCCAAAGAAAAGTGTCCTAGACCTTTAATAGAGGCTTTGTGGGATATTATTTCCTCCATGTGATGAAAAACTTCAGCTGCCTCTATTAAAGGGGCAGGACACTTTATTCCGGGCCTGTTTGCCCGGGGACATCAATCTAGGACATGTCATTAAAGCACACAGATCAGTTTGTCATCTCTTGTGCATATGCAGTAGGAAACATCATTTGAACAGATTAAATACACATTCCCCATCGTAGTCATATGTTGTTGTTAGCCAAACACCAAACAGATTTTTTTCCTCTTAGAACTTTTAAATTTCTTCATGACTGGACTGATTGTATTTTGATGCTGCCCTAGCCTATGTGTAATCTTTTCCTCCCTTCTCCCACACTGGCAGGATTTTTCAAGTATTTTCCTGCCCACGGCCTCAACCCGCCCATTAGAGATGTGAATAGACCCTTCCAAGGCTTAATATGCAAACATCTGGATTATCTCCATTCTGTGGCCATTCTTGTAGCTGCTGGCCTGAAACAGCAGGCTATTGTGACATCACACTCTCTCACCCCACATTCTATCCATCGCCAACCATTCTAGAAGCTCAGGCTTCCTTGGTTCTCTTTACTTTGCCCCAGATCCACAGCAGAACAGTGGCCAAAAGGAGCGTTCTGCTTCCTTGGACCTGCTTCCTCAGAACCAAGGCTCCTTCTTCACCCTCCTTACCATGGTGCCTGCACTGGTGCTCCTTCCTCCCCTTCCTGATCTGCCACAGCAGGTTCTGGTGTAGATGTTCTCCACTGCTGTCTCACTCTCAGCAGCTTGCTGCCAAGGAGTCTCACCCGTGCATGTTATCCCAGGGGACTGCCCTTGAGCATCACAGTACGAGGGACGAAGGAGGTCACAATCAACCTTGGCAACCTCCACTTCCCTCCTCCTGGCCCCCTTTGCATCACTCAACCACACTCAAGAGGTGGGCTCAGCAGGAGCCATGGGCATACACTCCAAAAAGGGTGGAATCTTCTTTGCGGGGGCCTTTCGTACTCGCAGCAGAAGCGAGTGAAGAAGCTTTCCTGGACTTTTATGTCATGCTGCCAGCCGGGGATCGAATGACTCTCCCCCATGAAAAGCAAATAACATCCAGCATATAGGAAAATAGCAATCAAGATGGCTAAGGCTGAACCCTTCTGTCATTTTAGTTTTTGATGTGCAGGGTGATTCTCCCCTCAAACACACCTGGGAGTTGTCCTGAAAGGGGGGGGTATATAAATTGAATGTTGTTCTTGTTATTATTATTAAGCATGCAAATGCAACTCGTTCTGTGCAGTTGCACATTCCCAGAACTCCAGGGACCACTTTGGCACACCAGATGTGTGGTACTACAACTAAACAGGATTTGAGTCCAGTGGCACCTTAGAGACCAACAAGATTTTCAGAGTGTATGAGTGTCTGAAGACATAAGCTCTGACTTTCAAAAGCGCACACTGTGAAAATCCTGTTGGACTTTACGGTGCCACTGGACGCAAATCCTGCTGTTCTACTGCAGACCAGCACGGCTACCCACCTAAAACGACAACAAAGCAGACACACAATACAGAACACTGATTGAAATTATTAAAAGGCCTAAGTATACAAAGAAGCATAACAATGAACTAAAAATTAATATATAACAACCACCCTTCAGCAACCATTTTGAAATTCTGCAGACAATACTTCTTCACAGAGAAATCCAACTCTGGAAGCTTTAACTGGATGTCTTTGGGGAAATGGGCGCCACATTTTGGCCATTCTATTGTGGAAGTACCTTAGCAATACAATCTTGACACGCTACGGCCACTGCTCAGTTACTACACTTGCACCGTTTACTTTTTCTCCCGTTGGCAAAGATGTCCTTCCACTAACCCATGCAAGTCACTTCATATATCTCCTCCAAACCCTCCAAACCACTTAGTGCTGAACACAAAATTAGTAGTCTTCAAAAATGAAATAGTTTTAATGTATGAATTAAATGGAGGGCAACAATAACTACTTTAAAATGCCTGTTTAAAAATCGTAAAAATCTTTACTATGCCTCCCCCCCAAATGGAAAATAGTTCCTCTTTACCAAGCTGTTTCTTTTAAACTAAGCAAAAGACATGCTAATATGAAGGTTATAGCACTCCCACATATGAAAAAAAAACCATTGTTATTAATTCGTGGAGGGCCACAGAGGTGCCACCTTTTCTTCCTGGCAAGGCTCCTATGCTTTTAAATTACCTTGTGTCCCAAACAGGAAAAATTAAGCAGGTAAAGTCGTTCTCTTCATTTTATCAGCTCCATGCCATGAAAATAACTAGGTGTTGAATTCCTGCTTAACACACATAGCTTGTTAAAGGCACAGGAGCTCTGGCAGAATTTGTTTTGGGTTTTTTGCAACCTTAATAATCACGTTGAAAGGATGGCTATCAAAGGGTCTGCTTGCTGTGTTAACCCAAAGCGAGAGAGAGAAAATATACGACAGTTCCAGGCCTTGTTCCCCTGAGAGCTAAACAGGTCATAACTCTTGAAAGGACAACACAGGTTTCCTAGGGCACGCCGTGAGAAGCCACAGAACTGAGCAGCAACAGAGATCTCTCTCTTAAGAGATGGGCTTGAACCAAACATCGAGGGCTGGAAGAGGAAACTTAATCCCAATCTTAAACACATTCATTTGGAGGAAAGCTCAACTGGTCTCAACAGAGCGTTCTTTTCAACAGAGTCCAACCAAGTCTAGCAGGACAAAAATGAACTCGTGTGTAATTGCACAGTCTCCTCAAGAGATGCACAGCTGAGGTGAGGAAAAAAGCGAAGATGGCCTTCCAAGCCCAGTGCGTCATCACATTAAGCACTTGATAAATCTTCCACAGTGCTTGTACCCTTCTCTCTCTCTCTCCCCTCACAACAACAGGATCGCTCAAACTGGCTTACAGAGTCTCTTCAATGGCTCTCCAATGAGTAGAATGTCATTACTGAGGAAAACGGCCCAGTTCAGCCCTGAACAGGAGGCCTGTAGTTTGTGGAAAATACAGCCGAGCGGACTTGATGAAAAAGCTGGATGAGCCTGTAGAGGAAGGGCAGGGAGGTGGGAGACGCTGTGGGAGAGGAGAGGGGAGGAAAGCACTTTTAATGTTTCAGCTATATTTTTTTCAGCTCTCTAGTTTTTTTTTTCTTTTAAGCTCTCTAGTCCACCAACGTTAAGTGTTCTTAATGAAATCTGTCAACTATTCCTCTTCCAAATCCTCGTATCTAAAATAAACCCTTAACACAGCTGGAATTCCCCACTGTGACAAAAACGTATTTCCAGCAATCAAACTTCATTTTCTTCACCGGCCTATGAGGAGCCACGAGGTTGGACTCATCAAGCCCCTATTGAACCTTCACTCCCCCCTACTGGCTATCATTGAAAAAACATTCTGGAGCAACACCGAGCATCCAAGGTGGACTAGCTCGGCAGGCAGATGGGAGAATATCTAGGTCAGGGGTCTCCAACCCCGGTTAGCTTGTGAGCAGCCTTGGAATTCTGAGGACAGGGAGTGGGTGCCGCCACAAAATGGCTTCCATGGGGTGCTGGGCCCAACTGCGAAATGTTTGGAGGTTACAAGCATCCTCCTGTGATGAAGGCAGCTCTTTCCGAACTGGCGCTGCCTGCAGAGATAAATGGACAACATGCTAAGCTCAAAGGCCCCGTAGTTCTAAACACACACACAGATCCCCATGTCCTGGTGTCTGTGTGTCCCATCTTGTCCTACTAATACTGAACAGGGAAGCAGAAATACATGGGGAGAAGGCCCTAAACTTGCATCCTAGGCTTTGTTTCTAGTTGCGGTCCCCCAGATTGAGCCTCCTCTTCCCTTACTCCTGGAACTCAGCATCACAGAGTTGGAAGGAACCTTGTAGATCAAGCAGTCAAATTTATTTACTTAGATATTTATACCTGGTTTTTCTCTCCAGTGAGGTTTACCACTATCTTCTCCCTTCCTCCATTTTATCCTCACAACAACCCTTTACCCTGCGAGGTCAGTTGAGCTGAGAGACAGTGACTGACCAAAAGTCACCCATCAAACTTTCATGGCAGAGCAGGGGTTTGAACTCGAGTCTCCCAGATCCTGGCCTGGCACTCTAACCACTACGCACAGTGGCTCCAACCCTCAGCTCACTGCAGGCATACTCAGCTACAACGTCCCTGACAGATGGCCACATAGCTTCTGCATAAAGATGTGGCGCCTTTATTCAGGCTTCTCCAGACCCCCCTCCCAGCCGAACATGATCACCCATTACCTGCGTTGCTTGAACCACTCTGAACAGTCCCACAGTCCCAATCCTTGCCAAACGCCCCTGTCCTAGACTAGGCTGCCTAATAACCCAGCCCCTTTTCCTAAATCCAGCTTTGCCAATTCTTTCTGTAAATTAGAAGTTAAAAATCAGTAACAATCTGAATGAATCTCTCCTTCTCATACCTGGATCAAGTTTCACAACAATGAGAAACAGCATGAAAATGGCCAAGAGAGTTTTCTTGTAGGGAATGGAGCTGAACTGGCCTGCTAAGGACCCCAGCGCTCTGCCCAGCTGCACCAAGACGGTCAAAACCTTTTGGGACATCGAGCCTACAATACAAGAAGAAAGAGTCACAGAGGAAAGTGGCGAAGACTCGCGGGGGAAAGTGAAGGGAGACATTTTCCCCAAAGGTAACTTGAGGCAGTCTTTCAAGACAATATCCCACGGAAAATATTATTAGAAGAGGTTGTGTGTGCTTTTTCTTGCATAACCATATTTTGGAAAGTCATTTATGCATGTCCTCATTGCCTAGAAATATTATTTACCTGTCTAAATACTGGAACAATTCCAGCACAAGAGAAATAATACTAACTGGGAGGCGGGTAGGAATTGTTGGAGCACATACATGAGAAATGAACGATGGCAAGGCAATCCACACAAGACCCTCACCAAAGGTCTCTCAGAAGTCTGGCTGCCTGTCTCCTAGCAGGACGAAGAATGTGTAAAAGCCAGATTTGGTCACATATACCAAATGATTAGCAATCAGGGCAAAGAAAAAAATGTACGTATAAATGGGAAAAGATATTATTGGGAGTTCCATCCCACAACAAGGAATGGATCTGGGAAAACGCCTCCAGGAATATAGATAACATCAGGGCTTTTTTCTGGGAAAAGAGGTGGTGGAACTCAGTGGGTTAACCTTCGGAGAAAATGGTCACATGGCTGGTGGGCCCCACCCCCTGATCTCCAGACAGAGGGGAGTTTAGATTGCCCTCCGCGCTGCTCAGCAGCGCGGAGGGCAATCTCAACTCCCCTCT
The DNA here is from genome assembly GCF_028583425.1 of Eublepharis macularius. Lineage (NCBI taxonomy): Eukaryota > Metazoa > Chordata > Lepidosauria > Squamata > Eublepharidae > Eublepharis > Eublepharis macularius. The sequence continues at coordinate 19,709,362 of NC_072798.1, forward strand.
GTCTGGAGATCCGGGGGCGGGGCCACCGGCCATGTGACCATTTTCAAGAGGTTCCGGAACTCCGTTCCACCGCATTCCAGCTGAAAAAAAGCCCTGGTTAACATGAACTACATTTAACCATTGTTTAATTGTGCACAGTTAAGACAGTATCTGACGCTATCATGGTAGAAACATATGCATGCAACAACTTCCTTGAAGAATCACGAGCGTATTCAGACAGCAACAGTTTCTGTGACAAAATGAGAAGGTTAAAAAGAAAGCTCACCCAGCTGCGTCTTCCATGCCATTTCTGCCTTCTTCTCAGGATCTGGGTGCTCCTTTGCCTGCTGCAACCACTGATGCCTCTTCTCCTTAATGATTCCACGTGCCTCCAGGCGCTGCTCCTTGCTTAATGCCTTACAGCCTTCCACCAGCTCTTGTGCTTCTTCAAAGTGCCCAAGTGGCAACAGAACATGGAAGATGTGCAGCTGAACCAATAGGCTGTAAGTTGGCAGGTGCTGATTGGCTGAGGCGTGTAACCAATCACATCCAACATCCAGCATCACATGAGGCTCTTTCACTTTGCTATGGAGGAGGATGCTGGGGGAAGGGGATAACAAAACACTGCTTTAATGGTGTAATAGGCAGCTTACATAGGCAGAATTCTACTACTGGACTTCATTACCCTTGGTGTGATCTAGCAAAGCCCTTTTCATATTCTTAAACACAAGTGCAAGCTGAGCCAGGATTACTTCACTTGTGCCTTGGTAAGCATACATGAGTGTGCACTTTTGCTTTGCAAATTAAAGAATATTTATCATTGGATTTTGGGCTCTGGGAGGAATAAAATCAGTCAGCCCATCCCCAATTTAAGTAACATTCATTTGGAAGATGTAAGCATACTCAGATAGTAAGTTTGTGTCTAGGCCACACAGATCACAACTTGGCTTGCACGAGCCATACAAAAATTCCCTGCATGAAGAAAGCTAAGATTTCAGGGAGATCAGCAGTATTTGAGTCCAGTCACACCTTAAAGACCAACAAGGTTTTCATGGTGTAGGCTGTCAAAAGTCAGAGCTCCATTCTCTTTGACACATGAAAGCTAACACCTGAAAATCTGGTTGTCGCTAAGGAGCCGCTGGACTCAAATCCTGATGTTCTACTGCAGACCAACATAGCTACCCACCTAAAACTGTTTCAGGGAGAAGACTGTCCTAGAATACTTGTTCCTGACATCTACTTTTCACCATGCATGGAATCATTTAAAGGAACATTCTATCATATCAGCCCTGGACCTGCAGTCTGAATGGTACAGCCCAGATGTGAGTTTTCCACTTTAGTAAGAACTAGACCGACTTTGAAGAGGGGAACCCACCACAGCTCCAAAACTTTGGGAGGTAAACATGCAGGATCTTGGTAGTATTGGAGAACCCAAGGGAGGACTTCTCTCCATCGGTTCATTTCAGCCAGGGCCTGGATACCCACGATGCATAAGGAGCATCTCAGTTCTTCAGAGCTGGTTCATCAAGGAAGACAATAAATAACAACAGGGGTGGGAAGAAACGTTATTGTTGCAAGCAGCATCCCAACCTCGAGGGCAGTTTGGCCAGATGCCCATCCCCTCCAATGACCATAAATAAAATTAAGTCTTCCTGTCTATAGCTCTCAGGATGTTCTAAAATTCTATTTCATTTTTATGAAAGTGCAGAAACTCCAATCCCTCTCACGCTCCAGGTAGCATTAAAAAAAGATTAAGATCTGCAAAAAAGATACGTCCTGGATGGCATCAGAACATTTCACTGTAATAGTAGTCCTAAGATAGCATTAAGCATCGGAAAAGTATCAAAGGATTTGGGTTCCCACAGCACCAAATTTCTACACATGGAAAGGCACATGAGTATTGGAGTGCCACTATACACTATAAGGAAAATGTTACATGGATGCACTCATGTCCTCTGCTTAGGCAGGCAATCTGTCCCATATGCACCATATCACAAGTGACATTCATTAGAAGGGTGTGCTAGAAGGTTCAGTCCCAAAAGTTTAGAGTGCCAAGGCCTAGCCCGAATACACAAACTATTAAGACAACAGCACAATGCCCTTTTCTGACCACAGGATAATCACAGCTCAACATCTTGCTCTCTAAGATTTGAGAAGAGAACTCATGCAAATAGGACTGAGTATCCAGTACCTCTTCATTCTGGAAACCAACCTTCCATATCAAACCTTGTGGCATTATCCCAACTTGTAATTTGGAGGTTCATTTGTGGGGGAAGGCCTATACCTCAAAAAAGCACCATCTCTCACTTCTCTGCCATGCATACAATTCCCCAAGGGTCCAGGAAATGACCCTTCTGTTGACACCTTTTCAAGCAACTACAGGTCACCTCTGCCCAGACTGGCTGGAGATCTCCAAGAATTACAACTGATTTCCAGGTCACTGAGATCCATTCTCCTGGAGAAAATGGCTGCTTTGGAGGGTGTACTGTATGCCATTTTAGTTCTTTGGGTGAAGCTCACCAGTCATCATTACATTCACAACACATACCTGCCTGAGTCTTCACTCTCTGGATCATTCAGGAGGCTCTCACAGCCCTTCTCGCATCTGTCTACAGCAGCAGCAAAGTCCAGGTGCACCACCAACAGATCTGCAGCTTCCTCCAAGAAGGAGGCTGCCTGAGAAGCCACTGGAGACAGAGACGCAGGCTCACTGCTCCGCAAGACACTGCCGGCCCCGCTGACTCCAGCAAAGGCCACGGACAGGTCGTTCCTCATGGTCCCAGGATGGTTGTGCCCCTGAACCCCAATCAACACTCCAGCTCTGCTCTGCCAGTGACGTCGTTAACCCTTTCCTCAATAACAAATTCAATGCACAACATCCAACTCATCAGCTCTGGAGTTTGCTGGGGGAGGGTGGATTGTATTATATACTTTTCTCTCCTTCAGAGACTGAATCTTGTCTTTGCAGTTGGGCACCAGCTAGAAAGGAAAAGAAAGGAAAAGGAATGTAAATCCTGCAATAAAGAATGGTTTAGACTTTGCAATGCCTAGGATGCCAACCTCCAGCTGGTGGCTGGAGACCTCCCAGAATTACAACTGATCTCCAGATAACGTAGATCAGTTCCCAGAGAGAAAATAACTTGTTTTGGGAGTTGGACTCTATGGTATTATACACCGCTGAGGTCCCTCCTCTGTCCTTCCCAAGCTCCACCCCTGAAATCTCCAGGAATTTCCCAACCCAGAGCTGGCAACACTACCTAGATGAAAGAACCGTCCCCAAACAGTTGTACGCAAGCAGGCGTTTACAATCCACCAACAACAGTACATGAGGCAAGCAGGAAGGAGCAATTTTATATGGCCCTAAATCCTATAACGTGCACCCAAATCAGCCCTTCCTTTTTAAGTTCCCAAAGACTCCCTATGCCGCCTGCAAAAAAAACAAACCCACCAAACTGCTCCTTTCTGCCGCAGAGTCTTTCCGGCTTTTCCTACTGTGAGGAAAAGCATTCTGGGGATTGTAGTTTCGCTCCCTAACGGAAAAAAGGATGATGTGGGAACGCTAGACTACAACCCCCAGAATGCATCATTCTACAGGAAGTCACGTGAGAAGTTCTACCAGGGCGCTTTGTCGATGACCTAAGTTATCGTTAGGCAGCAGCAGAACTTCCCAAAGTGAGTGTAGGTAACTTTTAGGTTACCAATCTCCAGGCGGGAGCTGGAGATCTTGATTTAAAACAGCTCTCCAGACGGCATAGATCATTTCCTCTGGAGAAAATGACTGCTTTGGTGGGTGGACTCTATGGCATTACATCCTACTGAGCTCCCACCCCTCCATAACCCTGCAATCCCAAATCTCCAGGAATTGTTCAACGCTGAGTTGGCAACCCTACTTCCAGTGAGGGCTTACCAGGAGCTCTTAAATTTCTCTCCCATACTACAGGGGTTAGGTTGGCAAGTTTAGTAAGATTGTCTTCTTATCTGGTGTGGTGGTGGAACGTGCTGCCAAGTTGTAGCCAGCTTATTGGTGAGCCCTGCTGGTGTTTTCATGGCAAGAAACTAACAGGTGATTTGCCATTGCTTGCCTCTGCATAGCAACCCTGGTCGTCTTTGGAGGCCTCCCATCCAATTACTAACCAAAGCCAACCCTACTTAGCTTCTGATAATCGGGCTAGCCTGAGCTAGCCCGGTCAGGTTTCATCTGATATTGTTGTGATTGGCTGTGCTTATCTTGTACACAGTTACGCTTAGTATAGAAATGTCACAGACTCGTGCTTTCATCACATTTTGCCTCCTCTGTTAGTCCTTGTTTGTATGCCCACATATGTATTTATATCTGCTAACTGATGACATACTTCATGCACCTACCCCATGAAAACTTATGCCACAATAAATCTGTTAGACCAGATTTGCCTGAGCTTATTAAAGTGTTTTTCAGCCCCTCTCGGGCTGTTGGCATGTCATGTGAAAAATGAACAGTGCAGTACTGCTTAGTACAAGTATACACACACTTCAGAGAGGGTAACAGAACTAAAAAGATCCAGAGGAGTTAGCCGTGTTAGCCTGTAGTAGCAAAATCAAAAAGAGTCCAGTAGCACCTTTAAGACTAACCAATTTTATTGTAGTACCTTGCATCTGACGAAGAGAACTTGATTCTCGAAAGCTTATGCTACAATAAAATTGGTTAGTCTTAAAGGTGCTACAGAACTAAAAAGAGCAGTCAAGATTCTATACTTTTTTTTACTTTGATCTGCTCTGCTGCTCTCCCTTTGACCTTAGACTGCTGTTCTCAGGGAACCTCCTTCCCTCTGGCTGATCATCCTTCTTCCCTGTCTTACTCTCATAGGAGCAAGATGTTTCCACTCGATCCATCATAGCATGGGCAGACGGTTAGAATGTCATCTCCACTCTTTCCTGGCCAGTATGTATAATAAAGGACTACTTTTTATTGTTCTGAAGCAGCCAGTCTCATGAGAACTTAATTCTTAAGCAGCAATGCAGTTCTGCTGTACAAAAAGGTACAGGGTCATTAACAAATGAACAAAAAAGACTATAACAAGTTTCCAGATTGACTGATGATCTTGTATGAAGGTTAATTAAAAGTTTCATTTTAGCCTGCCTGTGCTTTACAGTATACACCTGAGATTTCAGCCTTAACCATTAAGATGCCACATGGCTCTTCGGGTATGTCGCAACAAGCCTTCTTGTCAGAAACTACTCTGCCATGGGAAGAGTTGCATTCGTTATCTGGAGGTAAAGTTTCAGTGTTGGGTCTTTACTTGATTCAGATGTTGGATTGCAGCCTGGATGAAGATTTAGTTGCTCCAAATAGCCTGCTGACTACCTCCGATCACATGTCCAGACTACCAGAAGGCTTGATCCAAAAGTCTATTTGTGCCAAAGCATCCTCAAGGGAACACCTTCATTTATCCGACTGGAAACTAAATACAAATAAGGTACTGATGGGTTTAGACTTGTGCCCCCCAAATAGCTTTTGGACCACCCCCAAATCAGGAGAATGTCCCCTGGATGCTCCAGTATGCTTGATGATGGGTCCCAAAGTTTACTTTCATAGATGTCTCTGCCCAGCATAGTGGCCCCTTCACTCCTAGTAGAAACACACATACAAATTCAACACTAAGATTTAAATAGCCGGTAAAAAGCAATTGATATCTAGTTTCTCTAGGCCTGGAGTATAGAGCAGACTGATACAGGGGCAAGAGTTCCTGACAGGTAACACTTTCTGACAGTCTGTGCAACAGTGAGATCTATCCAGTGCCTTTTTTGGGTACCCATTTCACCAATTCTCCCTGCAGGACTTGGGAGAGCCCTGAAAAAGGTGTTGGTACTCAGTACTGATAAGTGTATATACACAGATACACACAGAGAGAGTAGCTCATTATAGTTGGAGATGAAGAAGCAATTTCTGACAATTAGTTTGCCACAAGGGCCAGAAGAACCAAATAGTCCTACCACCAGGAGAGGAAATTTTGTTCCCTTAATTTCTATGTTTTGTAAGGCATTCTACCATTACAGAGGTTGTAGCAAAATAGTAAAGTGTCCAGTAGTACATTTAAGACTAACCAACTTTACTGTAGCATAAGCTTTCGAGAACCACCGTTCTCTTCGTCAGATGCATGGAGGGTAAGAAGAAACTGGCCAGATATATATAGGAGGAGAGGGGGGAGTCGCCAGATATATATAGGACGGGAGGGGAAGTAGCTCCCCCTCTAACACAGACTAACACGGCTAACTCCTCTGGATCTATGAGAGGTGTGTAGGAGACACTTTGTTTCCTCAGGGCCTTTATAATTACCAGAAACATAAGAAAAGCCCTGCTGGATCAGACCAATGGTCAATTTACTTTAGCATCCTATTTCATAACAGTGGCCAACTAGTTGACCTGGAAGGCCAACAGGCCACAGAGGCCTGATGTTGTCTGGTATCCAGATGTTTACTGGCTCCAGCAGGGTATTAGCTGCAGCTTAAGAAGGGAAAAAAACATACTTTCCCCCTCAGACAGGAAATTGCAGCTCTGGATAAGAGCATATGCTTAGACAGGATTTTTATTTGTCATTTAGTTAGGATTTGGGGTCAGGTTAGGGAAGAAAAATAGTTTTAAGGAAATAAACAAGCTCCCTATTAAGGGCCCGTCAAATCTAAATTTGTGTTCTACGATTAGGAGCTATGTGAGTTAAAGGAGAGACCTGGGACCTGAACAGTAGTCCTGTCAGTTGTGAAAATAGGTTCTAGTTGAACCTTGAATTGCTGAGGAACCCTTTCTGGAGAAACAGGAATCAAATCTCCCCTCAGTAGTTGTATATATTAGCTGAGGCTCAGTTTCAACTTAACTCCCATTAGGAAAATGTATAATTTCTGGACAGTGAAGCTGAATGCCTATTTCACATTCAATACTGAAGTATTCCACACAAACCCTTTACCTTATTATGCACCTTACTTTCTGTAAATAAATCTTTGTTGTTCATCACCACTGGTGTCTTGTCTGCCCAACCAAAAGAGCTGTGAAAGTACATTATACTAGTAGGGTCCCAAATGAGACCCCTTTGGGAAGCACAAAGCTTAGATACTGCCAACTAGTTAATCAGAGCTTATATCCCCTCTTTTTTTTTTACTGACTGTGGATGGCTGAGGTTTAAACAAATAAAAGGAGAGACCAGGGAGTATGAGAGTGGACAGCCATAAGCCCAGAGTGCAGTTAAGTCAGAAGTGTCTTTCTCATTGCCTGTCCTTGTCACCACAGCCACCCTGGCTAAAGGACGGTCTACTGAGCTGCTATCTGTAGCCTTCTATTCCAAAGGCAGGCAATCGCCCCAGGGCTCTGGCCTGATCCCCTTTTTCTGGTCTTGGTGAAAACATGTTTCTTTAATAGGGGCTTAATATGTGGAAATGAGCTGCTGACTTATGGTGACCCTGGCAGGCTTTTCATGGCAAGAGACTAACAGGTAACCACCTGCCATTGCCTTCCTGTGCACAGCAACCCTGGTCTTCGTTGGAGGTCTCCCATCCAATTACTAACCAAGGTGAATCCTGCTTAGCTTCTGAGATCTGATGAGGTCAGGCTCATGTGGGCTAATCAAGCTGCAAATGGAGGGGAAAAACCAGTCCTAAAATACAAAAATCAATTCTGTTATGAAAGTCAACAGCTATATACAAGAAATACTACAACAGCATTGAATCTCAATTAAATGAATAAATCCAAAGCAGGCAAGCCACTCCAAAATACATCAATATAGTCCAACAGGTGAAGTCCACCAAATGACTGGACTCCACGAGATAAGGAACCTTGTATATAGCTGCTGACTTTCATAATAGAATTGATTTTTGTATTTTAGGACTGGTTTTTCCCCTCCATTTGCAGCTTGTTCTGCCTGTTAGTAGTTCTCTGGTTGGTGGAGGAGCCTCTTTCTATTTATGTTTTCATCTGGGATAATAACATCCCCTCAATTAAAGGGACAGGATAGTTTTCTCAAGGCCAGTTGGCAACCCTAGTTATGAGAAAACTAGGGAAACTATTTCCCTAGTTATGGGAAATACTGAGTTTGATGACTGGGGGAAAAACGCTTTCTCTGATTTGTATGTGTACAACTACAGAAGGTGCAACCAGGCAGGGCAGGACACATCAGTGCCAGATAGATCTAGTACTGGAATTTCTTTGGCAACCATTCTTTGCCTGTCCTCAGAAGCACAAAGGAAATAACCTGATTAGGAGATGCAGTTCTTTGTCTAGTCACAAGAGGATGCTCAAATTGTGCATATTTTCTAGCCCAAGTTATAGGGCATGGTCAGGGCACCATTCAAAACAACAACAGACAAAACTGAGGAAAGAGAACAGTTAAGGCTAGCATTTGTCCTACTGATGCAACACTTAGCAAGCTACTTTTCAAGGAGGTGAACTGAGTAACAGTACAAATCCCCCCTCCTTTTTTTTTTTGCTATCTAGATCTTCAGGTGGAAATACCTAGCTGGCACGGCAGAAGGAGGAGCATTTCCTTCAAAATCAGTAAAGAATGCAAGTTACTATAGAAGTTACATCCCTAAACCAACATTCCCTATCCTCCTCTACTGAGGTAATGATCCAATCTGACCTAGACAACATGCTTATTTGATCCCAAATATTGCAAGCAATTAGACCCCCAATTATTAGTAAAATTAATGCACCAAGCTTTTCAAAAGAGAATTGGGAGTTGCTAACCTTCAAAGAAATAGACCACCTTGCCCCCACCTATTCACTGCGGAACAAGAATTTATAATAGCCAACGCACAGCTATAAAAAACAGAATTTTTAAAAAAAACTTGCTTAACAGAAGTATCAAAAACATGGAAAGAAAATGAGGCGAACTACAGACTTAAAACATTATTTAAAAAATTGCACTGCTACTCGGGTCATTTTGTAGAAAAAGAGCTGGAGGAACTCATTAGCATATGCCACACCTTTTGCCATCACCAGAAATGTGTCATTAGTATAACTGATTTGCATATGCCACACCCCCTGACATCACCTATTCTAGCTGTTTTGGACTCAATCCTGGCCATTCAGGGCCAAAATTGGGCCCAAAATGGCAGATAAGGGCTGAAAATGGCCGAAAAGGGGCCCAAAATGGTTAGGATCAGGCTGCTGATGAGCAGGAGAGTGATCCACCACCCATCAGAGGCCCGATCCGGGCTGTTTCGGCCCCAATCCAGGCCGAAACAGGCCCAAAATGGCTGAGAATCAGGTGGGTGGGGCCACCTGACGTGACCTCTTTGGGGCACTGCCGGAACTGCGTTCCTGTGCGTTCCCCCTCTAAATGAGCCCTGCTGCTACGTTTTTTAAAAGATGCAAGCAAGATCTTTTAATGAGAACTACAATTCCCAGTATGCACTAAGAGAGAAGCGTTTGAGTTATACCAGCCTGTACCCAACACAAATTCCCAAATATGGAAAAGGATTAAATTTTGACAGTTCCTAACTGTTGAAGAATGGTCCTCTACTGTGAAGAAGAGGCAAAGTTTGAGAGAAGCCAAATGTGAGGCAAGTAAGAGTCTGCAAACGTTTCCGTCATACATGTTTCTTTCTGGAAGATAGCCAAAGATGTTTGTTCGTGGGAAGGAAGGAGAGGCGCATTGGGGATTGGTTGCTGTGGAAATTGGTCTGAATTTTGAAACAGGGCTGGTTGTTTCAGATGGAATACAGTCTCAGGAAACAGATTTGCTCCTAAAATGAATCATGTTCCTACTTTTCAGCCGTGTGGCTTCCAGTAAGGAACAAGGGAATGAAATACTACTCAGGAGCATATTTCTGCTAGAGAAAGGCTGCACAGTTGCTACATAACCAAGGCATGATCCAGCCATAAATTTCAATGGGGGAGTGCCTCAAGCTGCAAATTTATGTGTATTTACTAGGGAGTAAGACACGGGCCTGAACTCAGTGGGATTTACTTCCAAATGTACAGGATTGGACTACAAATCTGTCCCACTTAGGGTTGCTGACAACTTGATGGAAAAAGTCCCCTACCCCTTTAATAGAAGCTTAATATGTAAAAATTAGTAGCTGAAACTTTCTGTAGCATGGAAGTATATAACATCCCATTAAACCTCTGTTAGAGGGACACGGTATTTTTCTCCATGACTGTTGGAAGCCCTAGCTAAGTCAGGTCCTAACATAGATCCTGTTTCTTAAAATCAGAAGCCTGCCTCCTACATATAATGGGGGGTGGGAGCAGCTAACAGTTGAGTTTGTGTTGAGAGCACAATGGCTTCATACAGTAACTGTAGTAAGAAAGCCTAATGAGTTGACCCCTGTGGATATGTTCTGTTTTCACAAAAGAAACAATTGTTTGAAAATACAAATTCACAACTGAACTGAAAGGATATGCAATCATTGTCACTATTATTTGTTATATGTACTAGCTACTGATGTGGACTGAATACTGACACTTCTTTTCCAACAGTCCTTTGACTGGTGACAGGCTATTTCAGTGATTAAATCTCAGACAACTATGCTACAATAAAATCTCTACCAAAACACATGTACATTTATCCGACAGTGAGCTTTAACTCATAACAGCTTATACCCTGGAAAATCATGTCAGTCTTTACAAAGCTACTGGATTTTAATTTGTTCTACTACTACTATAGAGTAATACGCCTGCCCCCCTGAAACCTCATACACATTTATAACTGTAAAGTCAAACAGGGGCATGATCCAGGCAAAGTTATGCACTTTCAAGCCTTATTGCTTAGAGTGGGAGAGAGAGTTGCATTCCACACTCTCTCCTGGTAACCCACCCATGCCCGAAGGAGACGTCTGCATAATTTAAAAGCTTGCATTCAACATCTTGAACATCGGATGTTTTTTTTTTCGCCATTGTCTTGTTTCTTTCTCAGAAAACTGCCTGGTAAAAGGTGCTAGTAGCCACAATCCACCCCAATCAAGCATTCTCAGTAGGAAAGAATAAACACAAGCTTAACAATGCAGTCCTAAGAACTTTCCTGGGAATAGTGTTGCCAACCTCCAGGTGGGCCTGGAGCACTCCCAGAATTACAGCTGCTCTCCAGGTGACAGGGATCCGTTCTGCTGGATGAAATTGCTTTGGAGGGTAGATCCTCTATGGCTTTATACCCCGCTGCAGTTCCTCCCCTCCCCCAATACCCTCCCTACCCAGGCTTCATCCCCAATCTTCATGAATTTCTCAGTCTGGAGATGGCATCCCTACCAAAGCCCCGCTGAGTAGACCTTAAGTCTGCTCTCTCAAAGCAGAGCAATCCTAAGCAGATCTCACTGAATCCAGTGGAGTTAGAAGGGTGCAACTCAGCGTAATCCATGGAACCCTGCTCTAACATAAGAGATGCCGGAGCGGATTGTTTTTGTATTTCCCCATAGAGGCCTCTAGGGGGCAATGTGGAGCTATCAAGAACCAATCTCAACTCAATTTCCCTCAGTGCCACTCACAGTAACGAGATAGTAATGAGGTCTGTAATGTGATTGGTAAATGTGTTTCAGGCACAAATACATGTTCTGAGGGGATAGGACAGGCTTTTACTTTTGAATCAAATCAACCTGCCATACAAACAGAAGCAACTGCTGAAATGTCAATGTTCCGATTTTGGAGGGTGTGGGCGGATTAGAACGATTTACAGGAATGGCTTTCAGTCTGAAATGTGTCACTTGTTAATGCCAATATGCCATACGGTAGGATAGATAGAAAACGGACTCTATAAACTATATGCACATTTATCAAACCAAATCAGATAATGCAGAAATGCCTAATGCTTATAACATCAAGTGTTATAAGAGGCCCCGGGGAAATGATCTCAAGAAACAGAAATTCTGGAAAGCTTTTTGCTTTATGAAGCACATGTTTGCGTTTTATTTATTTTATTTATTTACTTCACTTATAGCCCACCTTTCTCACTGAGACTCCAGGAAGATCACAAAATATAAAAGCAATTTAATCAGGCAACGTAAGGTGCGCCCAATAAACAAAGTAACGGCTAGAATTACAGTATTTAAAAATAAACTGACGAAGACATGGCATACTGGAATACAGAGAGTGGCCTTTCTCTCGCTGATTGTGCTGTGTAGTAATACTTACCAGGTCTACAGTGCACTTCTAGGCAGAGTTACTCCTAGGGTTGCCAGCTCCAAGTTGGGAAATTCCTGGAGATCTGGGGGGTGAAACCTGAAGAAATCTGGAGAAAGTGGGGTTTGGGGAGGGAAAGGACCTTGGAATGGCATAATTCCATAGAGTCCACCCCCCAAAGTATCCATTTTCACCAGGTGAACTGATCTCTGTGGCCTGGAGACCAGTTGTAATTCCGGGAGATCTCCAGCCACCACCTGGAAGCTGACAACCCTAGTTACTCCAGTCTGAGCCCACTGGGTTCAGACTAGGATTGCACTGTTACAGAGCTTTAGAATACTCAAAACACATCACATACATGATTTTGTTGTAATATTACAACAACCCTGTAAGGTATGCCCATATTTTAGCTTGGTCGAGAGATTGCAGCTTGACTAAGGGGTGAAATTCCTGACTTGTAGCTCTATTTTGTAGTCTTTACCTGGTCTTGGCTTTGAGAATGTATGTAGAAGTTGATATTGCAGGTTGCTGTGCAGAAGTGTCACAGAATTGTTCCCTTTTAGTCTGAGAAATCATGAGCAATCCGGTCCCTCATTTGCAAACTAAGGAGGGTTCCTATGAGTTGCACTACAAACACAATATAATCGCAATATCTTGTTGCATTGGTCTGTGAATATATGTAATAAAGGTCTTGGAAGAGGAACAGGAAGAGATTCATGCATGTTTGTGATTTATGAGTAAATTGGAATGTTGTTTTAACATAAGAGGTCTAAATAACTATAAAAAGACATACAAATCCCTCCGTTTGGCTATCACTTTGACCAAAGGCATGCTTTACATGCGGAAGGCCCCAGATACATGCCCCAGTACCTCCAACAGAAGGGTCTCTCAGTTACCAAGGCCACAGAAGCAGCGCTGTTGAAGAACGTGGTGAATTGCAGTCTGTCAGGATGGACTTGAACAACGAAGAAAGATGTGGTAGAGATGTTTTCATGAATAAAATAAATTAATAATAGACAAATGGAGCTACCTTATACTGAGCCACTGGTTCTTATATCTCAGAACTATCTACTTTGTCTGGGAACAGCATTTTGGGAAGATGTCTGTCCTAGCCCAACTCTGCAGAATCTTTTTAATTGGAAAAATCAGGGACTTAAACTGTGACATTCAGTATACAATCTGGATGCTCTGCCATTGAACCAAGCATTGGGCTAGATGGAACATCATCTTACTCAGTATAAGAGTTTTTTCTATGTATACTGTCATTCAGTTTGTTCAGAGTGGGTATGGCAAGCAAAATATCATCATGCATTATATTTCCACAAAACAACATTCCCTTATTAGGTTTCGAATTCTGGCTTGGTTTATCCTGCGTCAAGATACCACCCCCGTTTCACTCAGTCCCATTTTTTAAACTGAAGGCAAAATAAAGTTCGCTTGTACACATGATTTCTTTCTTCTTGAAAAAACGACAACTTTATTCATAAAGTATTTTTCGACTTACTCTGGACAAAATTCCTGAAATGTGAACAAACTTATGTAAGTTATGAGCTGGTAAATGTAATGTGTAGTTGGGGCTCCCACTGAACAGTGCTTTTTGATCACTCCTAATTTTGGTCAAGTGGATCATCAGGGTGTATACTTTGGTTGTTAGGCCTAGTGACTGAGGAGGTAAACTGCAAATGTGGGGTCACTTCATTGGATGCTCCTCTGACCATACCACCCAAAACACCTCACACAGAAAACTAGTGTGTCAAGGAGTAGGCCAAACCCTTCTCCCTGATATTTTCTATATGCAGTGTTGTTGGGTTTGGGTTTTTTTTCAAATAGAGGAATGTTCTGTCATGAAGCTCCCCATGTATTCTGAAGTTGAACATATTGGGCACGGGTTTGATACCACAGAGAGAAGGAAGAGGACAATATTTGTTTGTTTATAATTAAATACAACACATGAAGAGCTTTGCTGGGTCAGACCAAAGAGCCATCTAGTTCGACATCTTGTTCAGGACTGGCTCAACAACGATGTGAGGCGGTGGCCTCAGACAGTAGATTTTGAGATGCAGCATTCTCTGCCATCTTGCCTTCACCTCTTTTGTTCCTGCCCCTGTCACTTCTGCTCCTTCCATTCTCACAAGATTTTGGGAAGCCCTATTGGGCATGTGCAGCTTTCCATGCTGCATTGAAGATGCCTGTGGGGGGGTGAGGAGGAAAGGGGCACACACTGGCTGCTTTGGCTCCTGGGCAGGGAGAGGCAGTGGGATGCAATGAAGGCAGCACTAGGTAGTAGGGTGGGGGTAGTGTCCTCAGGTGGAACTAGGGTTACCAGCCCTCTGGTGGGCATGGAGGTCCCCCACTCCCAGCTTCCACCCCCCTGCCACCTCTCACCTGACTGGTGTGAAGGGGAAATGTGTGGGAACAAGGCTGGAAATGCTGGAGCGCACCCTTGGATGCCCCTGCATTCTGCCGGGAATGACATCATTCCTGGTGCGAAACAGAAGTAAAAATCAGCCCCAAGCCCCCCCCAGTGCAACCCCCCTCCCAGTTCCCCACTTTAAGTCCCCTGCTGTGCTTCCATTGAATCTGTTTTCCATAGTGGCCAGCCCACAAACATCATTAGAAGGCAATAGCTCTCCTTTGCTGTTTCTCCACCAAGCAAGAGGCATTCAGCAGCATGCTACTTCTGATCACAGAAGTTCCCTTTAATCATCATGGATATAGCCATTGATGGACATCGTGAATTTCTCTAATCTCCTTTTAAAATCACCTAAGCTTGTGGCCCTGACAGTCTTGTGACAGTCGATTCATTTGGTTTGCTTTTAACTCAGGCTGTTCACTAACACAAGATACTGTAGGTGGCAGTGAGTTCCAGTGGCTGGCTTGTTGATAGCATGGAGAAATGTTGCCTGAATTGCAAATAAAAGTTTGTTTACACTCACCCTGAAGCTATTTATTTTCCACCTCCTTGTCATATTTCCTCTGCACTTTTTTTCAGCAGAAGAAAACTTAAGGGAGGGGCTGTGGCTCAGTGGAAGACCCTCTGCTTTGCATGAAGAAGGTCCTACATTCAATCCCTGGTGCCTCCGTTTAAAAAGACAAGGCTGTACATGATGTGAAAGACGTCTGCCTGAGACCCTGGAGAGCTGCCAGTTTGATTAGACAATATTGATCTTGGTGGACCGATGGTCTGGTTCAGTATACAGCAGCTTCATCTGTGTCCAAGTGTATTCATCTTGCTAGGTATAGAGGACAGTCTATTCTCCCTGTACATTTTGGGTGGGCAAGTGTACTCATCTTGCCATGTTCAGAAGGCATCCTATGCTCCTCGTACATTTTTAGTGGGCATTTGCTGCTCCTTTTGCATTTGTGAAATCCTTTTTTGCAGGGGAGGGATAGTTAAGTGCAATAACAGAAGGACATGGAGAGTAGAAAGATGATCTGGGATCTTAATCATCGTTGTATACGTGGTGCAGTGCAAGGGATGGTGACGTTTTGAATGCCACCTGGTGCATCTCAAAGGGCATTAGAAAAGGCCAGCGCTTGAAATGAGGCCTCTGGGGCAAATCGCCTCTCGCATTAATCCTGATCAGAACAGTGCCTGGTCACAGGGCCACAGGGCAGGGTGCGGGCAGTCTCTCTAGCTCCAAGCCTCTTCTGTGTTAGTGGGCTGTTAAGTGGAGATTAGCGGCACTAAGACGTTGAGCTGGAAGGAGCAAGGCCACACAGTGGAGTTGGAAGAAAAGCAGGCCGTCTTGCTTCCTCGTGTTGAAGAGGAGACTGAGGGCAGCGCGCAGGGCAAGTACCTGGAATGGTACAATGAGGTTTGTGGGGCATGCTCCTCTTCCGGTCTCTTGGACAGACTGGGGATATACTGCCCTGTGTTGATTGGTTGCAGTATTATGGCCGCTTGGCCTCTTGTACCTCAATGAGAGAAGATTATAACATGCATTTAGTTCATATGTGGCAGATATTGTACCAGCTATGGTTTTCAGCAAGCTCATTAAACCCAGGGGGCACTGGCAGCCCTTCTCTGCTACTGATGAGGAGTGCAACCTTCAGAACAGGAACAGAGGGTCCCCAATGTGGCACCTGTGAGCACTGTGGCACCTGCTGACACCTTTCTTGGTGCCCACTAAGCATTTTTAGAAAGTGGGTGGGGCCACATGGGGCTCTTTCCCAGCAGGTCTTTGGATTGGCACTGGAGATGTTATTGGCTCTACAGATTTGAACAACATTGTTTCAGAGGCATCTGCCACTGCAGTGTTGGTTTTATCCTCTGTCACTTCTTTCCTTGTATGTGCATGTCTACCACCAAGAGCAGCCATTTTGTTGTTGGCTTGACTAGGGTTGCCAACCTCCAGGTGTTAGCTGGAGATCCCCTGGAATTACAACTGATCTCCAGGCCACATAGATAATTTCCCCTGGAGAAAATGGCTGCTTTGAAGGACAAACTGTATGGAATTATACCCTGCTGAATTTCCTCTCCTCCCCAAACTCCACCTTCTCCAGGCTCCACCCCCAAATCTCCAGGAATTTCTCAGCTTGGAGCTGGCAACCCTAGCTTGACTTACTGAGGCAGCCATTTTGTGATTGCACCCACCACCTGGTGACAGAATTCCAAAGTGCACAGAGGCTCAAAAAATTTGGAGACCCCTGATTTAGTGTGTTATTTTTGCCATATTTTGGATACCTCCTCCCATTGGCTCTGTGTTTTAGATGCCAGTAAAGAGCTTGGAGCGAGGAGGCCTTAGTCTCTCTTCAGTTACCCTGTTAATAAATTACTGCATTTGGCTGCTTTAACAAAAGGCATCTGAGTTTCTATTTGGTTACTAGGTATTGGTCAATAAAATAGTACAGTTAGCTTGAAATCTCCTCTGTCGATTTACAAATACTACACCTGCCCCTGATGTATGTCTGCCAGTTTTGGTGGCTATTTTATCTTAAGCTGGACTTAATCAAAGACTCGGCTTTATTACAAAGGAAGGAAAAGTAACAGAAGAGAAACACTGACACCAAAGTCTGGCAGGTAAATACATTAAAATGGGGGTGTGGGCAGAGGGCAGACTGAGGTCCACGTGACAGCCAGTCAGTTTCTGGTGGTTCCTCTGGCACCTGCTGGTTGCTGGGAATTTTGCAAAGAATGCTGGACCTTTCTCTGATGCCAGCAAACGCTGCTTCATATGGAAATCCTAACAACAACAACAATAATGATAATAATACAAAAGAATAAACCAAGACTGAAATCATCCCATTCCTGCATTATTTATTTATTTTTTATATTTATAGTCCACCTTTCTCACTGGGACTCAAGGTGGATTACACAGAGTAAGTCAATACAATCAACAGGATGAGACATCCAGTAAAAAATGTGATAGGATTTGTGTCATAATACTCTTTTCTGTGCCATTGTTGAGCTACTGTGGTTCAAGAGACCACGTTATATATTAATAGTCAGACAACATATTGACATTGGAACGGACCATTTAAACTTCATAGATGTCATAGGTGTAGTGGTTAAGAGCGTGGGACTCTAATCTGGAGAACCGGCTTTGATTCCCCACTCCTCCGCTTGAAGCCAGCTGGGTGACCTTGGGCTAGTCACAGCTTCTAGGAGCTCTCTCAGCCTTACCACCTCACAGGGTGTTTGTAGTGGGGATAATAATAGCATATTATTATTATAATAGCAATAGAACCGCCTCAGGATACAGTGAAGCCTCCCGCCATTAGCATTCCACACCCTGGGAAACTCTTACAGAATGACTCAGCTCAACTCCACCCCTCCTGAGTAGATACAAATGACCTACATCTTTTCCACACTGTGACACTGAGAGATCTCTGTCTTTTGGTGCTACACCTCTGAAGATGCCAGCCACAGCTGCTGGCGAAACGTCAGGAACTACAATGCCAAGACCACGGCAAGACAGCCCGGAAAACCCCCAACAACCATCAATAATAGCATACTTTGTAAACCACTCTGAGTGGGTGTTAAGGGCGGTATATAAATTGAATGTTGTTGTTGTTATTCCTGTGCTGCATTTTGAATGGTATGCCATTCTAGGAGGGAGCACTTAGACTGAACTACAAGAGTAAGATAATGCTTTATTTGATATGGCTTTTTTTCTTCTAATAAATGGGACATTAATTATTTCTAGATGTTTGGTACAGGGGATGGTTTCTTTAATTCCGGTAACAGCCAGAGAATCAAAGAGTAAGTAGCCATGTTGGTCTATAGCAAAATCCAAAAACAAAAACCATGGAATACATTTGATTAAGGCCAACCAAAATAACACAACCCATTATGCAAGCTTCCAATATCTTGTGTTTCTCTCCCTTCCTCCTCCTCTAAAAAAAATCCGGTCTGATGAAGAGTTCTGGAGAACTCAAAAGCTTGCACATTCTTTAGGGTTGCTACCAGACCTGGAGAAAACTGAAATGCTGCTTTAATAGAGGCTTATTGTTGGAAATGTATAGCTGAAACTTTTCATGGCATGGACGTAAGTTATGTCAGCAGATAAATAACATCTCTCATGATGGGAAGCGATCAAGCAAGGCAAATGGTTAGGCAAAGGATTGATGATATTGAACGACAATCTGACTTACAAGGCACTCCTGCTTTTATAGCTCCTCCTAGTAACAGATATATTTCTGCACCTGCTCCCTACTTATCCATTCTGGAGGCAAACAAACTCAGGAGAGCGTTTACCTTGGCCAGATGTTCTGCCTTACCCTCTGCTGTTCTGGATGGCAAATTTAACAAGATTCCTTGGGATGAGAGGCTATGTCCTTGCATACTTGGGGAGGTTGAAACCCAGGAACATGTTTTCCTGAGATGCCCTTTCTATAAGGAAACATGTATGAGATTTATTATTCCCTTTCTGGATGGTATCTCAGAACATTCGGATAAGAAAAAATTAGAGAAACTGCTGTCAAACTCAGATTTTACTGCATTACACCAGATAGTGAAATTTTGTGCTCTGGTCGTTAAAGCCCATTAGAGTGTAGGCCTCCATTTCGGTTGCTTGCTTAGAACTATGCTGACTTCCTGGTTTTTACAAATTTTGATAGATATTAGGAAATTATGTTTTTAAATTGTATATACTTATATGCTTCGTGTTTCAAATGGTTGTAAAATGTGCACTTAAATTTTATGGTTAACGTACTGGCTGAGTGCTGTAATAATAAAGAGAATAAAGATAAATAACATCCCACTAAGTCTCTGTTCAGGGAACAGGGCATTTTTTTTCTATGGGCAGCCCTAACACTGTGTTGTGTTATTTTAGTTGGTCTTAATAATAGGTATAACATGGCTTTGTTTATTTGTGTGTGGAGAACTGATTCACATAAGCATATGCATCACTTGGGTTGCTGCAACCCTTTTCTGGGAGTATGCCCCATTGAACAAAAAACTTATTCCTGAGTAGACCTGGGCCATCTCCACATGCCTTTAAAATAGTACAACACTCACCGAATGCTGGCAGCTTCGTCTTGTGATTTCTGACATCACCCTGCCATGATTCCATTTTAGTGGCGCCATCGTAACTGCCTGCATCTGAATGATGCTTAGGATTGCTCCCTTGATCTCAAGTGACTTGATTATTCAGAACCTGGTGAGTCTCAGCCAAAGATGTGAACTGACCCCTCTCAAGAGCATTGCCTGGTGAAGCAATGTGAGACCTGTGTATAAGCTCTTGTGTGTCTGTCTCTCTTTTTTTCTGGGGTGGGGTCTATGACAGCTCATTCACAATGCAAGTCACCACTTGATGCTGCTGTCACCTAGTGTTCCACTTGCATGGACTTCTTTACTTACTAATCCTGTCTGCCCAAAAGCAGGAATATCCACCCACTAGCCCACCCCACCTCTCATTTATTTTTGCAGTCCAAAATACAGAGTAGAGCAAGCAGAAAGCAGGTGCCAGATAGAAAGATAGCTGCAGAACAGCTACATCCTGTTGGCTAAAGCTGAGCTAACTGTGGCAGGGGGAACAAGAACAAAAGGCAAAGTCTCCAGAGTTTCTAGTCCATGTGATATGGGAGAAAGCTAACCCTCTGCAAAGAAATTTTGATTGAGCTAATCTCCACACAGCGTCCTGCCTTTCGTTGTGACAGTCTCTGGTACCTCAAAGAAAATGGGGTGTGTTAGCGTTCTTAACCCTAAATATGCCACAGTATATTTAAACAGTTTTCCATAAACAGATCACCACCCATTGGCTCTCTGATCTGAAATTAAATCTGGTGCTCTTCTGTATCCCTGCCTTGATAGCCTGTGTGAATTAGCACTGATATTTTTTGCTGTTGTTACATAGTCTGAAGAATGGAACAGTTTAAGAACTAATAAAGGGAAGGTATATCTATCCCTCATAGCCTTCTGAGCTTTTTCTTTTCTTTTGCTGCCAGTCATTCTTGAGACAGTTAAGGAAAGACTGTTTTGCACACACTGGCAGTTCTTGGCAGTTGCTAGGCTACAATGCCCTGTGCTCGAGAAAGGATCAGCTGATTAAAGATTGTTCTGATGATGGAAAGCGTCGGTCTTGGTGCTTCATTGGTTGGTGGCCTTGTCACTCCAGTGTCTGCCTGGGGATTCTCTGGGCGGAATTCTGGAGCCAGCCAGATGCTTCTGCTTTGTCTTGCTCAGGCTGGTGGATTTTTGTCTGTACAGTTTATTCAAAAGTGCATGGAAAAGTAAATCCCAGTGGTTTGAGTTCTGAAGGAATAAAATGAGGTTTTCTAAATTTTCAACTCCTTGGTACTGATACACCAACAAGCTTGGAGTATTTACTCTCTGTTTTGCTTTTGTTAAGTTATATTTTGCATTTGGACTTTGGTCGTTTGAGAGAGAGAGAGTGAGAGAGAGAGATGTACTCCATATATATATATATATTTAAGTGGTGGATTTGGTGCTCCCTCACTGCCTGAATCTTCAGCCTCAAGACATTGTTGGATCAAACTGGATGCAGATGACTCTGGGATTAGATTTCTCATTAGTTAATGAACTCTGGGCATGGTTGTTTACCACTTGGCGCAAGGGGAAGGGCAGCCCAGAGAAATCTAACCCTCATCTTCTCCCCCCTCCCCTTTCATCCTCTGAAATCTTAGCTCTGAAGTACAGGAGTTTCTAGATCCTTTAGGCAGAGCTGTGTATATGCATCTGATTCTGCAAGAAAATCCTATACTCTGTGTCAGGAGAAGCTGAATTCCGTGACATGTCTCAGTTATACAAGTGAAGGTCACTTGCATATATGCACTTATTTTGCATAATTTAGACCACTTCTGTGTGGGTCGAACACAGACAAGAGCAAAAAGGATGGACAGCAAGTGTTAGTCAAACTTTTCCAGCCCTACTTTTGAGTTTGGGTTTTTAAAAGCAGCAGTGACGGGGAGTTCCTCAGGATGACTCCATTATTGCTTTCTGTGCTTTCAAGAAGTTTTTACAATGCCTGGTTTTGGAATACAACCTTAAATACTTGAGTTAACTTGGAGACAGAGTACAGAAAACTAGCAGGTCATTTGGTTGATCTGCTTTGCCCATGCTCCTAAGTAATGGAAATGATGCTTTGTCTAGTCTGAAGGTGTTGGTTCCCTTTTGGAAAGCTTGCTGGTACTCCTGGTCAATGTCTGCCTCACTCCAAGTCAAGTGACACTTAACATATCTGCATGCATGGGGTTTCTTTATCAGCAAGACTCATAACACCTCTTTTTGCAACCCGTTAGGTGACAGCAGGCATGCTCCCTCACCAAAACTCTGGTACCGTTAATAAGGTCAGGGCAACCTGGAAGCCATAGAAGCAGGCCCAGGGAAACGCTGGCACATGAGATTTCTCTCCGCTGTATGGCTCATATAACCTATACACTTGGCTGTTACTTGAGCCAGGGCTTAAACCCAGAGAAAATTAGTTCTATCAACGGTGGACAGGTGCATCCTGGCGTGGCTCAGGGACTGCTCTAGTAATACAAATAATTGAAAATTAGAAATAGGTACCCTTTCTAAAAAGGTGTCCAGGCTCCATATGCTTTTTCTCTCTTTATTTTTTTCCTCAGCTTGGTGAAAACAGTCTTAAAATGTTTGGAGAAACACTGTGATGGGTTGAAATATCCTCTCAGCCATAGAACTCACTGGGCGACCTTATGCCAAGGTCCCCAACCTTTTTGAGCCTGTGAGCACCTTTGGAATTCTAATACAAGGTGGTGGACACAACTTATAAAATGGCTCACACGGGAGTGGAGCCAACCACAAAATGGCTGCTATGGGAGGCAGAGCCACAACGCAAACACACACAGAGGAAGTCCAAGTGCAGGGAAGAAGAGGAATAATTTTTAAAATACACTGGAAAATAGGATTGTTGTGGCAGCTGCTGCTGAAGCAACATTATTTTAATCTGCATAGCCAATCAGATCTCCAATGGCCAATCAGAAGCAGTGCTGGGAAAGAATACCACCTGGCATTATGTACTTTCTGAAAACACTTAGTGAGCTCCAGGAAAGGTGTTGGCAGGCACCATGGAACTCCAGGAAGCCACGTTGGGGACCTGTTTTACATCATCCACTTTTTCTTGGCCTGACCTGCCTTGGGGCGGTGGTATTAGGATGAAATGGAGAAGAAATGAATAATATAATAATAATAAAAACAGGGTTTCTCACCTGTAACTGTTGATCGTCGAGTCTCTTCTGTGCAGACACACATTGGGACTGCGCAGGCGCAGGCCAGCCGCGGAAAAGATTTTTCTAGCTTCCAGAGATGTGAAGGGGACGTTCGGATCCACCGCGCATGCGCGTCGGTGTTCCCGCCAATTTTGAATGCATATATATCCGAACGTCCCCGGCATTCCCTCAGTTCACCTGAGCCGCCGGAGAAACTAAGTTAACGAAACACTCACAGCGGGGCAGGCGGGAGGGAATGTGTGTCTGCACAGAAGAGACTCGACGATCAACAGTTACAGGTGAGAAACCCTGTTTATCGTCTTCGTCCTTCTGTGCAGCCCCACATTGGGAGAGTAACTAGCATCTCACCAATGGGGGCGGGTGTGAGTGTCTACTTGAACAAGGACTGTAGGACAGCTGTGCCAACAGCCGAGTCACGTCGTGCATGCACATCCACAGAGTAATGCCGGATGAAAGTGTCTGCAGAGGACCATGTCGCAGCTTGGCAGACGTCCTGGAGTGGCACTCCTCGCAGGAAGGCAGCAGAAGCAGCTTGCGCTCGAGTGGAATGAGCGGTAACCAACAAGGGACACTGGACTCCAGCATGCCGATAGCAAAGTTTAATCGTAGACACAATCCAGCGAGAGATGGACTGGGCAGAAGCAGGTGAGCCCTTGCGAGGGCCAGAGTAACACACAAACAGGGCAGGAGACTTCCTGAAACATTTGGTGCGGTGCAAATAAAACAATAAAGCACGCTTTACATCCAACGTGTGTAGTGCCCGTTCCCCTGGGGATGAGGGCGTTGGAAAAAAGGAAGGGAGGAACACCTTTTGCTGTAGGTGAAATCTTGAGACTACCTTAGGCAGAAACTCCATGCTAGTGTGGAGCATGACAGTACCAGGGAAAAACTGCAGAAAGGGAGGGTCCCACCGCAGGGCAGACAGCTCCCCAACACGCCTAGAGGACGTGATTGCCACCAGGAAAGCCACCTTCTGAGTGAGCAAAGGCAGGGGGCAGGAAGATAGAGGCTCAAAGGGCTGGAGCATCAGTTGGGAGAGAACCAGGGAGAGACTCCATTGTGGAATGGGATGGGCCCTAGGAGGGAAGGTCTTGAACAGGCCCTTCAGAAACTGCTTAGAAAGCCAGTGAGTAAAAACGGTCTTCCCATCAATCTGCTCATGGAAGGCAGAGATTGCAGCCATGTGGACCTTAATACTGGAAAACGCAAGGCCCTGGGAGCAGAGATCCAGGAGGTAGTCCAGGATGACAGGGAGCGGGCAACTAAAGGGAGAAACCCCCTTTGGGGCCAACCACCGGGAAAAACGTGACCACTTCCTCTGGTAGGACAACCTGGTGGACGGTTTCCAGGCATTCAAGATTACTCCAAGCACCCCAGAAGAGAGGTTCATTCCCGGTTGCCCAGAAGCCAGGCAGCCAGATTCAGTACAGCCACATCGTGATGCCACACCCCGTCCCTGGTTAAGAGGTCCGGGGCGTGAGGCAGGGGGAGGCATCGCCCCTGGGACAGGGAGAGCAAAAGGGGGAACCAATCTTGGCGAGGCCACCGAGGGGCAACGAGGATACAGCGGGTTCGGTAGGCCCTGACCCTGGAAAGAACCCTGTACAGGAGCGGAAAGGGCGGGAAGGCATAAAAGAGCCCTGGGGACCAAGGTATTTGGAAGGCATCCCCTAGGGAGTGGCGGCCAATGCCGGCCCGGGAGCAGAACAGCGGGGCCTGTTTGTTGTGGGCAGTGGCGAAGAGGTCGACCAAAGGCGTGCCCCATGTGCGGAAAACCTGGTCGAGGTAGACCCTGTTTAGGGACCACTCGTGCTGAGGCAGAAACACCCTGCTCAGCGCATCTGCCGAGGTGTTGAGCTCCCCGGCAATGTGTACGGCCCTGGGAAGGACGTTGTTGGCCACGGCCCAATTCCATAGAGTCGTTGCCTCCTTGCAGAGCTTGAGCGAGACCGTTCCCCCCTGCTTGTTGAGATAGTAGCAGGCCGTGGTATTGTCCGACAGGACCTGAATCTTCCTGTTCCGAACGGCATCTGCAAAAGAAGCGAGGGAGTAACGGATCGCCCTAAGCTCAAGAAGGTTGATATGCATGGATGCCTCAGATGGGGACCAGACGCCCTGAGCCGAAAGCTGTCCACAGCGCCCCCCCATCCCAAGTTGGAGGCATCGGTATAAACTGTGACCTCAGCTAGGAAGGGGCCGAAAGGACAACCCTCAGACAGGTTTCCAGGGACAGTCCACCAGGCCAGAGAGCGCAGCACCACCCTGGGAATGGAGAACTTCTGATGCTGGCCCATAGTGAGGGGGTTGTACCTCCGGACGAACCAGTTTTGCAGAGGCCTCATATGCAGGCGTGCAAAGAAAACCACCCCAGTGGAGGAGGCCATAAGGCCCAATAACGTTTGGATCAAAAGGGCAGTTTGGTAACGGTTATGCAGGAAATGACGGGCTAAGGAAGAAAGCCTGGTCAGGCGATCTGGAGGCAGGTAGGCTCTGCCCCGTGGTGAGTCTAGATGAACCCCAATAAACCTAATGGCTGTGCCCGGAGTAAGGATGGACTTATCCCTATTAACCACCAAGCCCAACTCAGCCAGTACAGACAAAGTGAGGGCAATATGGTCCTGGAGAGAGTCAGCTGAGGGTCCCAATAGGAGCCAATCATCCAGGTACGGGTAGATAAAGCACCCCCTGGACCGTAGGTATGCCACCACAGTGGCCATGCACTTTGTAAAGACCCTGGGCGCAGAGGCCAGCCCAAAAGGCAACACCGTATATTCATATACAGAATCCCCATAGGCAAACCGCAGATACTTCCTGTGGCCCTCAAAGATGGAGATGTGGAAGTAGGCGTCTTTCAAGTCTAGGATAGCTAACCAGACGCCCACCTCTAGGAGCTCCATGACCCGTACCAGGGTCAGCATCCGAAACTTCTCAACCTTTAAATAGCTGTTGAGGCCTCTAAGGTCCAAAATGGGCCGGGAACCTCCATCCTTCTTATCCACAAGGAAGTACCTCGAGTAAAATCCCCACGGGGAAGCAGCGACATTGACCACCCGGACAGCACCTTTGTTAACCAACTCTATAACATTATTGTGCAACATAACATCACAACATGGAGAACAACGGGGAGGGAGAGAGAGAGGAGGTGCATCTGTAAACATTAACTTGTAACCATGGGCCACAATGGACAGGACCCAAGTGTCAGAAGTAACACGTTGCCAACAGGGCAAAAAAGGCCGAAGCCTGTCCAGAAACTGGGCAGCAGAGGAGGCGTCCTTGGAGGCCAACAGGGGAGCGTTCAGGCTTAGTCAGAAGACCGAGGGCTTCTGCACCGAGGTCGAAGGCTTGGGTGAAGAAGGCTGTTGCCTGCCCTTGGACCGGCCGGAGCGCCGGGAAGAATGACGCTGCTGGGCTGAATAGGATCGGTGACCGTAGGACTGGCCCGAGAAGAAGCGCCCTTGACGCTGCTGGTAAGGTTGGTAAGGGGCCTGGTAGGATCGGAACCGACCATAACGATACCTCGGACCCGATGACTGAACCGAGGGGGTGACTCCGAGGGACTTGGCCGTCTGCTGATTCTTTTTCATCAGGGAGAGGGATTCATCCGTCTTCTCCGAGAAGAGCTGGGGCCCCTCGAAGGGGAAATCCTCCACTTTCGCCTTCTTTTCAGGCGGCAGGGCAGTGGACCGGAGCCAGGCGTGTCGACGCAGGACCACCGAAGTCGCCATCGAGCGCGCCGCGGAGTCGGCAGCATCCTTGCCCGCTGTCATTTGCTGTTTTGACAGCCGTATGGCCTCTGCTTGAAGGGCCTTCACCAACTGGCGGCGATCCTCGGGGAGATCGGAGAGGTAAGAGGACAGCCGTTTCCAGAGGAACAGATTGTAGGACCCCATAATGGCCTGGAAGTTGGCAATACGGAACCCCAAAGACGCGGACGAGTAGAGTTTCCTGCCCATGCCATCCAGCTTCCTGCCTTCTCGGTCCGCCGGGGCCGACGAGGAACCGGAACGGAACCGAGCCTGACCCTCCTCAGCCACGATAGAGGAGGGTTTCGGATGACTGAAGAGGTACGGGCAATCATCCTGCTTTAAACGGTAGTACCTCTCTACCTTCTTTGCCGTCGCGGACACGGACGCCGGTGTTTGCCAGAGCGCGAGAGCGCTGTCAACAAAATCCTCCACAGGGGGAAACGCCACCGACGCGGGGGACCCGGAATACAGAGCCTCCAGTAGCTTACTCTTGGGCTTGGAGGTCGTGGAGGAGACGTCTATCTCCAGCGCGGCAGCCATCCGCACCATCTGCTCGGAGAACAGCCTGTAGTCGTCATTCGGAGACGATGAACGGGGCCCACCCACGGTGTCATCCGGGGAAGGATCAGAGGCCGCATCTGAAGAACACTCCGACGGTGACGCCAGACCTTCCTCATCCTCGGAATCTGAAAACTCCGGCGAGGTTTGTGTCGGAACCGAGGACCGGTGAGCGCTCGGGGCCGACGGACAAGTCGCCGGAACCGACGGACGCAGAGGCAAGCCAGGAGGTGGAGGAGCGGATGCCGGGAGCCCGACTGGCTGAGCCGGAACGGAAACCACCGGAACCGAAGGGTGCTGCAGGAAGGGCAGCGACTGCTGGAACCACGCCACAAAATCCTGCCAGGAGGTCATGTTCCCAATCCCCGCGACAGGCTGGCAAGGGGGCAGAGGAGCAGGCACCGGGGCGGGCCAGCGAAGAGGCATCGGAACCGACGAGGTAGACGGCAATGGAACGGAGGCCTCCGAAGGCGCCGGGGCGGAAGGCAGGGAGCGTTCGAATGACTGGAACGGTTCCGTGAAAGATGGGAACGACACGAATTCCTCGGGAACCGACGGAGGAGGCGTGCAGGGAGGAGACGGGGTGTGGAGACTCACCACATCGTCAGGGATCAGGACCGGTCCAGATGGAGTACCAGGTCGCACAGTCGGAGCCGGGGATAAAGCACGGCCCTTGGCCCTCGATTTCGCCTTGGCCTTCTTGGGCTGGGGTTCCGAAGCAGCCTCTGCGGCCGAGGGCTTGGAGGAGGACCTCGGCTTGGATGCGGAACGCTTCTTGGCCTTCCGGTCGGAAGGACGATCCCCGGAACCGGAGTCAGGTCGGGCCTCCGGAACGGGTTGCCCCGTCGGTTCCGCGGGGAGCTGCTCTGGCGACTTACGAGACGGCGCCGGCGACGGAGCGGCGGAGCGGGGTCTATCTCCCGAAGAGCCGGATGGCTTGGGGGGGAGAAGGTTAGCATCCCACAAAAAGGCACGGAGCCTGGCCTTCCGATCACTCCTTGCCTTCGGGGTGAAGGACATACAGATGGAGCAGCGCTCGACAACATGCCCCTCGCCCAGGCAGATGAGGCAGAGCTCATGGCCGTCCGAGTGCGTCATTTTAGTGCCGCACTTAAGACACTTCTTAAACAAGGAAGTTTGGGACATAATGAACGGTATCTCCCACCGACAAGGGGAAAAAATACCGACCAGAAGATCACAATCCAAAACTCCGAAGAGACGCTGAGAGGATAAACGCTAGACAATAGAACCTTTTCGAACGGCGGCGAAAAAGGAACTGAGGGAATGCCGGGGACGTTCGGATATATATGCATTCAAAATTGGCGGGAACACCGACGCGCATGCGCGGTGGATCCGAACGTCCCGTTCACATCTCTGGAAGCTAGAAAAATCTTTTCCGCGGCTGGCCTGCGCCTGCGCAGTCCCAATGTGGGGCTGCACAGAAGGACGAAGACGATCATTTGATTTATATACTGCCCTTCAGGACAACTTAAATGCCCACTCAGAGTGGTTTACAAAGTATGTTATTATTATTATCCCCACAACAAACACCCTGTGAGGTGGGTGGGGCTGAGAGAGCTCCAGAGAGCTGTGACTAGCCCAAGGTCACCCAGCTGGCTTCAAGTGGATGAGTGGGGAATCAAACCCAGCTCTCCAGATTAGAGTCCCGCGCTCTTAACCACTACACCAAACTGAACTATTATGTTTCTCTTCCCTTTAGAAGAAGGGCCAGCTAAAAATACTAGAGGGAGATAAATATAGGTCTGTTAAGTTATACTAATTGTATGAACGTAGACAGTGTGTGTGGCTGCTCTGCTGTGTATAAGGATGTTGGCAACCATCCTTATGCAGTCCCCTAAATCAGAACTGCACAGTTTGTGTGAATCACCATGCAGAATTTCAAAGTCATCGTTGCGGCCTAGTGTGACTTGTCAAGTTTTGAAGTGCTGAGACCTGTCATGGAGATTATGTTATTTGGGAATTTCCTTCTGTCAGTGACCTGCCCCCTTTCCGTGAGGTATACCATATTAGGAATTCTGTGCCCACACACTGGCCACTCTGTACTTCAAAAGCGTGAGAGATGACAGCTCCAGTTCATTCCTTTCCCTTCTGATTTCCCAGCTCAGAAATAATCTCATGGTTAATGGCTGTGGGCCAGACAGGGAGGAAAGCAGCTTTAAGAGGCTTTATCCTGTCTGGAGTTGCCATTTGCTACTTCAGTGCCTTGGAGACACTCTTGACAAGACTCTCCCAGAAAAGAATGAACAGAATTCGGACCACGGTTTTCATTGTGCCTTTTTAATCATGAAAACATACTGTGACAGCGATGGGGTAAAAATAATATCTTCATGCGTGTGGAAATAAACACTATATTAAAATAGTTTATATGTGATCCTTCTGAGAGGAGAATTTACCTCTCTCGTTTCTTTTTCCATATTTGACACAGTCCCTGTGTGCCTCTTGATCAGCCAGGGAACTTCATAGACCAAACAGGGATTCAAACTCAAGTCAGTGGCAGCATGCCATTTCAATAGGTCTTGGAGAGACCAACATTTATGATGAGATAATTGATCAAGCCCTAATTTAAAAATATGGTCTATAATCCATTGTTCTCTATAATACTCAGAAAGAGAAGATGTGTGGCACATAACCATTCATGGAAAGAGCGGAGATTCAATCCCAGGTCTTCTCAGTTGTAGTCTGACACTCTACCCACTACACAACACTACCTCTTATTCTATAGCAAAACATTTGGCTGCTAGTTTGCAGTACTATAAGAAGTCCTCTTCATCTCTGTTCATCACTCCCTACCAAGCTACATAGCCACACCTGTCTTTGGGCTGGGTATGAGGTTTCAATCTCACACAAACCAACCTCATACTTCCTTTTCAGAAGTTGTGGTGGTTTTATATTCCATGACTGATACTTCACACTTAGTAGTCAGAATATTTGAGGATATTCTGTGACATCTTTGGCTCAGATGCGAGGGCAGGGGATAGAAAGATAGAAAGATAGTGAACAGTACCCTATTGATCCAAAATGAAGACTACTCTGAATGTAAGATGACTCCTGCTCAAACAAAGGTTATGGACAGTTTTTTAAATCATGCATATCAGTAACGTACATGAATGTAAGATAATCCCCAGTTTTTCTTGACATCACCCTTGGGGGGAAAAACTACTCTTCCTTTCAGATAAATATAGTAATTTTAAGAATCCTTTTTTATATATACAGAGTAAAACGTTTCACATAAGTTGGTTCTAGTATTGATTCCCAACAAAGGTGCTTAAACCTTATTTTTGAATGGAATTGGATACCACAGCTACTCTGAGCCAAGGGAATTTAGCCATGCCTGCTTTTTGTTATTACACCATGGCGGTCAGTTTGCCACCTGCTATGGGTCACACAAGTGCAAAAGGAAAACAGATACCTACAATTAAAACAGGAACCTGAGATGGTTGGAGATGTGACTAAACAATACTGTGCCAGAGACTCTGTGGAAAGAGAGTTTACCAAGGCCTCAAAATCATCACCATCAAAAGATCAGTAGGCTTTAACAGCTTAGAGCAGAACCACAAGTGACAAAAGGCACAGGTTGGACACTTGTCAGCTCTCCTCAAGTTTTGATGGGAAATGTAGGCAGCTTGGCGGAATGTTGGACAAGTGACAGTTGAAAAGTCCATTGGACAGCAGTAAGAGAGCGAAGCTGCGAGACTAGGATGCCTACATTTCCCATCAAAACTTGAGGGCAGCTGACAAGTGTCCAATCCGTGCCTTTTGTCACTTGTGGTTCTGCTCTTAGTGGGAATAAATATTACACCTTCTGAGGGACTAGAATCTGGATCACCCAGTCTGACATGAAAGCTTGGTGGGTGACCTTGAGCCAGTCACATAATCAAAGCCTAACCTACCTCACAGGGTTGTTGTGAGATAAAATGAAGCAGAGGAGAGCAATGTAAGCCACTTGGGGTCCCTACTGGGAAGGAAGGCAGGGTATAAATGAAGTAAATAAATAATACAAAATCATGCTCAAGCCCTCACAGCAATGAAGGATCAACTCTACTGGCTTTATGGTGTATTTATTTTCTTGGAAACAGTGATTTAAAAGTCAAGAGGATGACTTTTGTTCTATGGGTTAAATGCTAGAAAAGCAAAGCTGGCCTTCAGTATGTTCATTTATAGTTCAAAGTGTACGTCTGTAGCTGCAAGGTGCGAAATGGCTGGCTGTGTGATATATGGTGCTTTAGTGTTCATACGCATGGGGTGAGCATTACAGACAAGGTGCCTCCAGCCTTGGCTCACAGCTTCTAGAGATTCTGGGGAGGAAGCTGAACTCTGCTCTGAAGAAAGGCAATGCAAGCAGCTCAGGATAAAAACAGCTCCAAGAGGCAAGAAATAAGGACAGTAGTTTACGGGACAGTAGTAAAAAATACGGACAGGGACAGCTGAAACACACAAAATTGCTGGGTGCTGGGATCTTAGGTTCCTTTTTGTTTGTTGTCTTTAGGATGTGAAGTAAGCCAAGAGAGGGCAGGTCCTATTGTTTGTTGTTTGCATAGCACATTACTTGCTATAGCGCTTGATTAAAAAGGATCCTAGCAATAAATGCCATTCATATGAATTGTTATTATTAAGGCTGAGCAATCTTGCCTTGTGTTTGGTGATGACTGCATACAATCAAATGGTCTTTGGTCACACTCCTGTGCCTACTTCCAAGGTAGTAATTCCTACTGGGTGTAATAGGGTTTACTTCTGAGTAGACCTGCTTAGGCTGGCTCCTTCTGTTTATCAGGGCAGTCCTGATTTTATGGTGTTTCTGAGAAATCGCTAAATGGGAGGGGGGGGTTCTGTCAGATGATGTGTGAGTTTATGAGTAGAGATGGGCACGAACTAAAATACGAATGAAAGTTCATGACGAACCAGGCCGGTTCGTGGTTCACAAACTGGCAGTTCGTCAGAGCCCATTTCTGACGAACCGCCACGAACTTTAGGCTGGTTCATTTGGTTTGTTTTTTGGTTTGTCACTGCAGACAGCCTGGCGCCAATCAATCAGTTTCCTAGGCAATAGGGGATGGACTTCCTGCAGACCTTCTGCTGATTCAGAAGTGGCCTGCTGGCCCAGAAGTGACCTGCTGACTCGGAAGTGACAATTTGCTGACCTGGATGTATGTTTTCACAAACCAAACAAACTGGTTCACTAACCGGGACAGGTTTGTGAAAGTTCATGGTTTATAGTTTGTGAAATGCGACGAACCATGAACTGCACGGTTTGTTTTTTTTCTGGTTTGTGCTCATCTCTATTCATGAGAATCTAGGTGTAAAATTTTTGCATAGGGGAGAGAGATGATTCTTCTTTCATTAATATTCATATAAATGCACACACCAATGTTTTTTTAAAAAATTAGAATAAATATGAATGCAATTAGTATAAAAATGAATGCAACAAAAATACCTATTTTACATTGACAAGAGCACTTTCAGGGACAAAAATATTAGAAAATTCATAGAACTACGACAGAATCTATCAATCTGAAGTTATTTTTTAAAAGTTAAATACATTCTAATGTATTCAGTCATAATCAAATGATTATTAAAACTCCAAAATGAAACACTTGAGTGTCTGGGTTTTTAAAAAATGAAAAATAGCCTTGGAAGGCTGGGATTGGCAGTGGAAGGTCAGCTGAGGAAAGAGTTCGCAACACTTTTCTCCACTGGTTGTTTTCCCACTCAAAATCACCCTCCCACCTACTTTTCCTTCCCTGGGGGAATAATTGTGTTTTCTCTTGTATGGAGGGTGAGGGAAGCAACAATTTTAAGCAGACAAATGTCCTGTGGGACATTTCAAAGGCTGTTTTAAATTTATTTATTTTTTAATCTGGCCAGGGTAACACCTAGCGGTATATAGTTTAAATGGTTTTTGGTGTAAGGACAGAGGTGCTACAAATATATTGGAGTGTCCTTATTTTCAGGTGTGAAACACTGAAGGATATATTATCAATCTCCTACCATGGACGAGACCAGGGCTTTTTTTCTGGGAAAAGAGGTGGTGGAACTCAGTGGGTTGCCCTCGGAGAAAATGGTCACATGGCTGGTGGCCCCGCCCCCTGATCTCCAGACAGAGGGGAGCTTAGATTGCCCTCCGTGCCATCGAGCGGCGCAGAGGGCAATCTAATCTCCCCTCTGTCTGGAGACCAGGGGGCGGGGCCACCAGCCATGTGACCATTTTCAAGAGGTTCCAGAACTCCATTCCACCGCATTCCTGCTGAAAAAAAGCACACGAGACTATCTTGGACTGCCCGTATGAATCTGCCTGTAGTTTAAGGTCATCTTCTGGGGTATCTTCTGTTTTGGAGGCTAAGTCAGCAAAGGCCAAGGATAGGGCCTTTTCTGGGGTAGTGCCTTCCCTAATGACTCACTCCAGGCACCAGCTTCACCTTCTTTTAAGTGCCAGGTTAAGAGCATTTGATTCTCCTGAACGTTTGGATGAATGTTGCTTCTTGATCTGTTTAAAGCATTTTTGCTGGTTTTTCCTCTTGTGTTTATCTATTCTTTGTGTTGCTTGCTTTTATGTTTGATCGTTTGCTTCTTTGTAAGGCTTCTTGAAGGCTTTTTAAAAGTGAAAATGCAGAGTATAATTCTCTTCAACCAATTCCTGCCCTTGCCCTAGTTCTAAGAAATCCTGAGATTCCTAGAAGTTATGGTGGTTCAAATTGGCCCTTCCAGGAAAAGACTTTTCAAGTAGGCCCAGCACAAGATGATGGCGATACAAACAGCATCCATTTTCCTGGATAACACAGCAACAAAGAGTCAAGTGTTCTGCCTGTCTCTGCTTATTCTCTCTTTGGAGTGGGTGAGGGTCGCTCCATCCCTCAACTGTCATTGCCCTGCAGTAAGAGCAAGGGACACTTTCAGGGCAGCCCCCCACAGCCACGCACGCCAAGCAGCTCATTCCTCCCCTCCCCCAAAGGTCTGCTGGCGACGGAGGTTCCTGGCAGCTGGGTCTGCTCCAGGCTGGTCTTTTGTTTCAGGGCATCTTCCCATTAGCACAGTTCAGGGGCTCTCTCTGTTGTTTGCTTCAGCTATCACATGATAAAATATTTGTATTGCTGTACGATGCCAGAGACACACAGGGCAAGAATGCTCGTCTCCTATTATTTTCCTTCTATCCATCAGCCTTAACCATAAGCAGAGTTTGTCAGCAAGTTGCTTCTCTGTGCATTTCAAAGAATGTTCAGCACCCGTGTCTCCACCCTGCTTGCCTGGCAAGCCATCTCACTGGTTCCAAGCTGTTTCCAGCGGAGGAGTAGGTGGGACAACATCTTCTTGCTGCCCTCCAGAGTCATCAAAAGTGGGAGCTGCAAATAGATGCCTGAAAAATTATGTTGCCTCATTCAGAAGATGCAGCTGTCTGGAAGCATGAAAACTATCCCTAGCAGAAAGCATCTGTATTGTGTGGAATGGGAGAATGGTAACCCCAAGCAGACATCATATGATGAGCTTGCCTAGCTTGCTATACAGCCACACAGCAGTGGTACACATTACATAACCTCCATCAACAGAAATAACAGCATGGATACTTGTACAGGTGAAGACACAGTATATATGGGTCGCCTTTAAAAACACCATGCCCTCCATTATGTGTTAACCTCAAGTAGATGATACTTTTAACATGTATTTTTCCAAATATCTTTTTGTGGTTTCCCCCTTGCATTTACGGTGCAATCCTAAATAGACTTTCTCCAGTCTAAGTCAGTTGATTTCAATGGGCTTAGACTGGAGTAACTCTGCTTAGGATTTCACCCTTAGAGTTATACTGATATTTGGTATCAACAAAGACATTTGGAGGTTTAAAAAATAAATTGAATACAGGGCAAAGGGGACATCAGTGCAAAATACAATATTGTTGTGTTTGCCCTCTAAAAGCACCCAGTACAGAGCGTGCCAGGGATCATATTGTGATATAGCAGTCCTCCCTGATGAGCGAGTTTTCTACTTGCAGAGAATATTTCTTTTTTAAATGTGAGAGAGCATTATAAAAATTTAATTCTTCACTTGCACTCTGCAAATAGTCCAGTCCAAGAAGGACTTCCTTGTGATTTTGTTGACCATCTTGCTTGACAAGCTTGCCTAGTTCAAACCCATTTAAATTTTGTTTTAATCAGCAGCACTCTACAGTCATATCAGCTACAAGGACCAATGTGATATCATATGCTACTTCCTTCCTCGGGAAATAGAAAAGCACTTGCGCCTTCACTTGGTTTTTGGTCAGAGCACATATGTGCATCACATAGATGGCAATTAGGGGAAGGCCCCCTCCCCTAATATTCTGATGTCACGTACTGGTAAAAGTTTAGGTTGGGACTAGGAAGCCTTCCTCTTTAGGCACTAAGCTCACACACATATACCAAAATGGGGACATTCTAATGGGCTCCCTGTGGAGTATGTTGGAAGAGCGTGTGAAAAACTTTGAACACTCCAGAAAACTGCTATATAATTGCTAAAGTATTAATGCTATCATCTGACGTGGTTTCAGTCAGTGTGATGGGAAACATGGCCCTTGGCAAAATTCTACTGCTGTGTAAACCATTCAACATATCGGAGCATACTAATTTATTTGAGAAAACATTTATAGTTTACTCTTTCCACATAAATGCACCCCCAGGGCAGGTTAAACACAATATAAAACCACAACTATTAAAGGGATCACACACAGCCCCCTCAATTTACAGCTCATTAACGGTAGCATGTTAAGATATTACCAGGGCTTTTTTTCTGAGAAAAGAGGTGGTGGAACTCAGTGGGTTGCCCTCGGAGAAAATGGTCACATGGCTGGTGGCCCCGCCCCCTGATCTCCAGACAGAAGGGAGTTGAGATTGCCCTCCTTACCACATGGCGCAGAGGGCAATCTCAACTCCTCTCTGTCTGGAGATCCGGGGGCGGGGCCACCAGCCATGTGACCATTTTCAAGAGGTTCCGGAAATCCGTTCCACCGCGTTCCACCTGAAAAAAAGCCTTGAATATTACTGAGCTTCCTAAGCTAGTTATGGGAAGCAATCCACAATTCATCAGCCAAACAAGAAATAGGAGAGCTTGCAAAATACTGCCATCCCAAGTAGAATCCCCTCCTCAGCCCATTGACTTATTGACCCTCCAACAGGAATTTAATTGAGATGTGCCTAGCACTGCGGCCTAGTTCACTTAAGGCCAGTGGTGAGTTTCCATTATGTAAGCAGAAGCCAGAAAGATTCATAGAAGGCCTAAAGAACAAAAGAAGTTTGAGGGATCCCTGCTTTCCTGGTCTACGGCTGCAGGAGCAAAATGTATATGTATACACAGCACTGTGCATTCTCTTCAATGGCCTCGCCATTACCTCAGTGGCATTGCCCTTCCTTCAGCCATCACAACCTTTTGCTTGGAAAATCGTGCTGATGAGGCAGTTGATGAGAACGAGCCAGCCATTAGCCGCTGTCACATTTATGTCTTCCTTCCTGAGCGATGGAGCAGACGAGGCCTCCTGATCTCATTAGCCACCTCCGCATGTTCCTCGGGCCTAGTAAGCAGCCGCCGCCGCCAAAGAGAATGTCCCTAGAGAACAACCAGCAGATTGGACCCACAAGTGCAAACCACCTGCTGAAGAACTGGGGGCACTTCTGACAGCTGAGTTATTTTTTTGGAACCACCATGTCACAACAACAAAACCTACGTTTGTACACGTAGGTTTGTGTACACACACACACACACACACACACACACACACACAGAGAGAGAGAGAGAGAGAGAGAGAGAGAGAGAGAGAGAGAGAGAGAGAGAGAGAGAGAGAGAGAGAGAGAGAGAGAGCTCTGTAATATGCAGTTATATGATCAAAAACACATCTTTTTCTACTTGTAGCATCTACTTATTACCTTTTAGGTGTACCTTTAAAAATAATGTGTGAATGTGACCAATGCCAGGTACATTTGTGCAGGAGCCCTCTGCCTGGTTGAATATAGCTATTTCCCACAATAACTCCCTGCAGTTTTACTCTTGGTGGGGTGGGGCGGGGTTAAGGAACAAGCTGTTTACCTTCACAAACAGTGCTATCTGATTGGCACGGTGAGTGCACATTTATTAGATCTACGATTGGACTTAGATGATCTGGGTTCAAAATCCCTATATCAGTGTGAAACTTACAGCAAGATCTTGAGTAAGTGTCGGTCTCTTAAGATAACCTGCCTTACAGGGTTATTGTGAATATAAGAGTGTACTGAGAACTCTAAAGCAGCTTGTTATACCAAACAGCAGTTCATTCCAACTGCTGTGGAGGCAAGAAGTTTGGTAGGCCCTTGAGATATATGGGCTTGTAACTTTGGAAACGAACAATATTTATTCGCTCTCCAAAATGTTGCTTTCTAATAACTCTCACAAGTCCTAAATTATTTTCCATGCTCTTCGGGGCCAAGTCAATAGTTCTACCTCTTGATATCATACCTTCTATGAACATTTCCTGTTGCTAGGCTGAAAAGACTCCCCAATGTGCAATTCTAAGGAGAGTTATACCCTTCTAAACTCATTTCCTTCAGTGAACATAGAACAGTATAATTCTGCTTAGAGTTGCGCTGTTATAGAACTAAAGCATGCTTAACAAAATGCCGCTTTAAGATAAAATTACATAATATCATTGAAATCTTATTCTCACAAGCTTAACCCTCACCTTTGAAAGGCAGCTTGATGAGAAGAATACTTAGCATTTATGTAATACCAAAGCACTTCACGTATTACCTCTTCGTGTACAAGGTACCTTGTCACTCCAAGCAAAGTCTATCCAACTCATCCTGGACCCAGCCAAGAGTGGTACAGGCCTCGGAGGGATGACCATCATCTGAGCTGCATCAACAGTTGTTTGGGTGGTTTGGCTGAAGAACTGGCCCTGACCGCAACCCTGTAAGGTGAGTCAGCATACAAGGGAGATGGTGAACTGAAACCATAGTGGCTTGCCTTTGCTAGCCGGTGAGTGCATGGCAGGTGGAATAAGATTGGAACCAGGGGCGTCAAAGCTTACTCTTTTAGCTGCTACACTTGCCTAGATACCTGAGCATTTGTCTTATTTATTTACTTTACTCACAACTGGCCTTTCTCGCTGAGGCTTCAGGCAGATGACAAAATATAAAAAGCAATGCAATTAGCATAAAACATCCAATGAACAATGGAATAGGACAATGAATAATGGAATTGGACTAGGATTACAGAATTAGAAAACAATGCACACACAAAAAACTGTCTAAGTTATGGTATAGAGTAAACAAGGCAGGAAGGTAAAGAGTAAATGACAATGCAGTACACACAAGAGGAGCCATCCTGTTCCCTTATGACAGCGCAGTTCTGAACTATTCCATTATACCACAGATCTAATCTCTTTATAAAAATGCCCTCCTGAACATTTCCGTTTTGCACAGTCTGTGAAATAATAAAAGTGTGGAGCCTTCCTGACCTCCTCAGGCAGGCTGTTCCGCCATGTGGGAGCCACCACAGAGAAAGTGAGTGAATAGATAGCTGCTGATTTCTTACTAGAGATGGGCACGAACCGGAAAAAGACCTAACCGTGCGGTTCGTGGTTCGTCGCATTTCACGAACCATGAACTTTCACAAACCTGCCCCAGTTCACGAACCAGTTCGTTTGGTTAGTGAAAATGTCACATCCAGGCCAGCAAATCATCACTTCTGGATCAGCAGAAGGTCTGCAGGAAGTCCATCCCCTGTTGCCTAGGAAACTGATTGATCGGTGCCAGGCTGTCTGCAGTGATGAACCAAAAAACGAACCAAATGAATCAGCCTAAAATTTGTGGCGTTCGTCAGAAATGGGCTCTGACGAACTACCAGTTCGCGAACCACGAACTGGCCTGGTTCATCACGAACTTTGGTTTGTATTTCGGTTCATGCCCATCTCTTACCCATTTGCAGGGTGGCACCTTCAGAAGGTTTTGCTCAGGTGAGCAAAGCTGTCACAATGGTGCAGAACAGGAGAGGCAGTCTCAGAGGTATGTAGGCTTGTGTCTTCAGAGGACGGTGCTCCACTGGTATCAGAGTGTCCCAGCACTGTGCCCCCCTATAGACTAAACTTCTGTTTAAATGTTTTTAAAAGCATTATCATCTGTTAATGTGAGCAGATGAAGCTGCTTTTAAAGGCATAGGAGGTGTTATTAAGTTGACAATTCTAGTATTGAAAAACAGTTATTATTATTTGGTTGCCATCTATCCAAAAGAAAGTGGCCTGGCCTGCCATTCCCAGGGGTTTCTTTTCCATTCCTGACCCCCAGCATAAACAAACAGAGAAACATCAAGGGGAGATTACAGTGTGAGATTGCTGAAATAGAGTTCATTCACAAATTCAGAACAATGGAAACCACCACCCCAGGCTGAACTGGGACTTAGTATTCTTATCTCACTACAGATGCTAATTTCTGCTCTAATCAAATTGCACTGTACCTTTACATGCTGATGCCCTCTCTTGTAACACCCACCCACCTTTGGCTGGGATATAAAGGCTCAGGAATCTCCATTCCTGCTCATGTCTGAAGAAGGGAGCTCTGACTTTCAAAAGCTTACACTCTGAAAATCTTGTTGGTTTCAAAGGTGTCACTGGACTCAAATTCAGAATAAACAAGAAAGCTTTTCATTTATTTTGGACAGGAAGGATTACCAACTGGCCTAGAGAAAAAAATGTCCTGGGGAAAGGGCAGCTGAAGGTTTTCAGGGCATGGAGGCATCCCTTTAATTCTCTACAAACAGGCAGGATATTTTTCCAGGCATTTGGCATCACTGGCTCCATAGTCATAAGCAGAACTCTGACTTGGTTCTTCTAGCTCCTGGCTACCTACAACCTTCCAGGGCAGTAGCTAAGTTTGCCAACAGGTCTTAAGGGGAAAAATGTCCTGTAATAGAGGCTTAGTGGCATGTTATTTACCTGCATGCTTTGAAAAGCTGCAGCTGCTCTTTTCCACGCATTAAGCTCTCTGTTAAAGAGATGAAGCACTGTTTCCTGTATATGTCACCTTCAAATGTGTGGGGGATAGGTCAGTGGGTGGCTATTACCTGCGAGGGCTACATAGGGTTACTATTGAGCAAGCATGTGCATAGAATTACAATGTGACAGCTTAGTACTATGTGTACTTTCTGAGAAGTGAGTCTTACTGAGCTCCCAAGAAGGCAACAATAATAATAACTGCGCTTATATCCCGCTCTTCTAGACAGATTAGTGCCTCACCCAAAGTGGTGAACAAGTTAGTGTTATTATTATCCCTACAATACAGCTGGGGAGCTGGGGCTGAGAGGAGTGGCTTACCCAAGGCCACCTACTGAGGTCAAGGCAGTAGTGGGATTTGAACCAATAGAGCGCTGATTCGCAGCCAAACCACTTAACCACTGTGCTACAGCACAGTGCATAAGATTGTTACCTTATTTGCAAGTGAAAGCTTTGTCCTCCTGCTCTGAAGGGAATTTCCCCCACCCCAACAATTTAAATTTCTGTTTTCAGATGCTTGCAATATTCTTACAAAGTAAATGTTAAAGTATGCCAGGCTCAGACTGGCTTTCTGTATCATAGCAAACAGAATTACACTGGAGAGTCCAAAGCCTCAAAATCAAGCAATTAGATTTTAAAAAGCAAGTCATTTTCTACCATGGTATTAAAAATATATATCTGTGCCGACTGAAAAGTCTCCAATGGTTTTCCCAGAAGGCTCAGAACATAATTTCTTTCCTATCTTTGCCTCTATGTTATTTTACCACAGGGGACCATGTCTTAGTTTCCATGACAACAGTGACGAATGGGCAGCCTGCTG
Organism: Eublepharis macularius; assembly: GCF_028583425.1. Lineage (NCBI taxonomy): Eukaryota > Metazoa > Chordata > Lepidosauria > Squamata > Eublepharidae > Eublepharis > Eublepharis macularius. The sequence continues at coordinate 19,750,194 of NC_072798.1, forward strand.
CATCATCGCCCCATATCCTCCAAACCCTGATGAGCTGGTATGAGTAGAGTTGGCACAAGGATATGTGCATATGAAATAGCCTTTTCTTTTCCACCTTGGCTTTCAGCATCCTCTGCAATCACAATCTGGGAGAAGGAAGAAAATGGGACCAAGGGGGAAACCAGTGCAAGAACAGAACCTGAGAACAAAAGCAGAGGATGAGACAATTACTTTGGAGCTTTGCCATAGCAGAGGGTATTAAAATTGTGAGTGCTGTGCTCTATGGTGAGGATTTTAGCCCATGAGAGGGGAAACAATTCATCACTGTTCTGTGAGTATTGATCCCTGTGTGCGCGTGTGTGCATACTGTTAACTGAAATAGGTTTGTCTTGTTCTTAACTGAAGCTGGGGGGTGGGAATTAGTTTGTTAGTTTTCTCTGTAAATATGTTGCATTTGTAAAGGTGGACTGAGATATGCCATCAGTGTGGCTAGCTAAGCACACAGCCAGTGTGACAAGGGCTTCTCCCAAGGAAATTTTGCAAGAATGTCCACCAGAACATTGATAAGTAAGTGCATAGGTATTCGTGTAAATGGAGCTTTATGTAGTAATTTAAGTAAAAAGACAGGCCTCAGCCTCAACATGCTTGCAGTCTACATTTCAACAACAAAAAGAGGAAAGGCAGAGATACGTAGGAAGGCACACAGGATACACAATTATGCACAAATGCATTTATTTATTTTATTTTACTTCATTTATATCCCACCTTTCTCCCCAAAGGGGATTCAAAGTGGCTTACATTGTTCTCCTCTCCTCCATTTTATCCTCACAACAACCCTGTTAGGAAGGTTACACTGGCCCAAGGTCACTCAGCAAGCTTCCATGGAAGAGTTTGGCTTCTAATGTGGGCCTCCCAGACACTTTTCTCCAGGCATTTGGCAACACTGGCTCCATAATCATAAGCAGAACGGTGACTTGCTTCTTCTAGCTCCTGGCTACCTATAACCCTCCAGGGCATTCACTAAGGTTGCCAACAGGCCCAGATCCTAATTCAACATTACTACTCTACCTTGCTACTCTAACCACTCTGCCACTATATAAGGGAAGACTAAGTACCTTGAAACTTCATTCTAGCCAAAGATCTGTACGAAAGGAGAGTCAGTCATACATGTTTATCCTCCATCCCCATTGTAATATGCTTAGAGTGGCATGCTTGTTTATTCCTTCTCCTATTTTATCCTCACAACCAACCCCGTTAGGTAGTACTTAGGTTATGAGAATGTGACTAGCGCAAGATGACCCTTTTGACGGAGTGAAGAAAGATTTGAAACTGGGTCTCCCAGATCCGAAACTGATACTCTAGCTGCCATACCATGCTGGCTGTTCTTGCAACTCATACTCGACTGTAGGTTCCAAACACTACTTGTAGGATTTGTACTGCCAGCCAGTGAGCGCACTAGAGTCTAGAGTGTGTTGACATTCACGCTTCCAGTCTGAACTGTACACATTTTGCTTGCTTTGCTTTGAGATGTAAGAACTTATGGTACAGAACAGAACAGCTATTGGAAGCAAAGCACGTGTTGCAGTTGGTTCACTGAGTGGGTTGCCAACTGCCTGGAGGGGGAAAAATGCCTGGAGAGAAATGGCATAGACACCACACCACTATGCTAGTTAGACCAATGATATGACACAATACAGTGCCACAGTCTCATGATTTTCCCTTGTTTCTTTGAAAAATTCAAGAGATTTTCACTAGTTATGTGTGAAGATCTAAGAAAGATCTACAAAACTGTACTATCTTTAGCAGAATAGTACATATATCTCTTGTGGAAGGAAAACTCCTATCTTGCAAGCTTCTCAAGCAGATCTTGGTTCGGTGCTGCTTCAAAATTGTGCTTTAAGCGAATCTCTGTAAAACTTTTTTATGAGGAAGACCACATACTCTGTATCTCAGAGACTCCAATCAAGACCCCCACTTTCCTGAACTCTTCATTTCTAGATATTGTCAATGCCTAGTACATAGCCTCATGAAAGCTATTGGCATGCATTTACCCATAATTCACACTTCTTTTCTTTGTGCTTTTCCTCACTATCTTCAGTAAACCTATGGCTGATGTCTTCCTATAAAAAGTGAGAGGCCAACCTTCTCAGTAAATGTGCCATAAAGTGCAAGGTATATGGTGGTGTCACTCCAATATACACTGTAATATATTACCAGCCCTTTCTGCTTTGCTGTGGTTATTGAGAAAGACAACCTGCAGAAGTGCTGCTAGGGTTACCAACATGCAGGTGGTACCTGGAGTTCTCCAAGAATTACAATGGATCTCCAGATTGGGTTACCAACTCTGGCTTCAGAGATTCCTGGAGATTTAGGTGCGGTACCTAGGGAGGGCAGAGTTTGAGGAGGGAAAGGAGTTCAGTGGGGATGTGGTACCAAACAGTCTTCCCTCCAAAGCTGCCATTTTCTCCAGGGAAACCAATCTCTGTGGTCTGAAAATCAGTTGTAATTCTGGGATAACCCCAGGCCCCATCTGGAGGAAAATCTCCAGGAATTTCTCAAGTCAGAGTTGGCAACCCTAGTGCTATAACCCTAGTGCTATAACCTCTGCTTTAGACAGTGTTATCAAGAATACAAATGTAGTCATATCCTGGGGTGTTGCTTTTATTACCCCTAAAAAGGAAGACACATCCCTTCCCTCAGCTCCCTGTGTGGCCATAATAAAGGGAGTGAGCTGTTTTTGCCACAGGGTTAGACAAGGATTTTCTTTTATTTGAGCAAACAGTTATGCCTTCCCCTTTCTCAGCCTGGAGAACCCTCTTTTACAATTCAGCAGCCATCAGGGTTGCCAGGTTGAGCATGGAGATCTCCTAGAATCAGGGCTTTTTTTCAGCAGGAACGCGGTGGAATGGAGTTCTGGCACCTCTTGAAAATGGTCACATGGCCGGTGGCCCCGCCCCCTGATCTCCAGATAGGAGTGGTGCGGAGGGCAAGCTAAACTCCCCTCTGTCTGGAGATCAGGGGGCGGGGTCACCAGCCATGTGACCATTTTCAAGAGGTGCCGGAACTCCGTTCCACCGCGTTCCCGCTGAAAAAAAGCCCTGCATAATATACCATCCAACAGCCATTCCTGCCTATGCATGTTATAGTGGTTTGAGTCCTGTCTGGGTGATTGGTATCAGAGAGTGATGCTGGGGGAACTCCTGCTCTGCCCCTTGGCTGTTAGCCTATGGAGTCCTGCAGGGCTCAGTTTTATTTCCCATGCTGTTTATTATTTACATGAAACCATTGGGAGAGGTTATCAGGAAGTTTGGGCTGCAGTGTCACCAATATGCAGATGATACCTAGTTCTGCCCTTTCCATCTAATTCCGAGGATGCTGTTGATATTCTGTACCAGTGCTAGGGGTCATTAATGGGCTGGATGAGGGTGAACAAGCTGAAGCTTAATCCTCTCAAGACAGGTTTTCTGGGTTAGTAGAAAGGCTGACGAGCAACATAAAAATTTTCCTGTGACCATTTTTGCCAAGGGCGATTTAAACTTTAAAAAACTCCCCCCTTGTTCCAGATGACCCAAAGTGACGTCATTGTGTGGTCCTGAGTTCCACCACTGAGTTCCACCACTTCTTTTCCCAGAAAAAAAGCGCTGCCTAGAATTAAACTGCTCTCTAGACTACAGAAATCAGTTACCTTGGAAAATGCTTTGGAGGGTGGACTCTGTCATCTTTTTCACTTATCACGTTCAAACCTGCTGAGGTCCCCAATCCTCACCTTCCTTAAGATCCACACCCAAATCTCCAAGCACTTCCCAAGTCAGTAGCCTTGGCAGCCCTGATGGGAAGTTTCCAGCTACCAGGAAGTAAAAGGCCCAAGGTAGGACATTTCCTGTCATCAGTCCTTAGAAATCTTGGAGTGAAACTCATTTTGTACCACAGCATGCATTCTGTTTGACAGATTAGTAGTCCTTGGAACACAAAACCTGAAGATGTTGTTAAGTCTAAATGTTTTCTTGTGTGTGGGGGGGGGGCAAATCATGCAGATTATCTGTTTATTGTTAGACTTGTATGTATTTTTGGCCATAGGTTTGACTACTGAAATCGTCTGGCCTTTTAGATCAATATGGAAAGTGAGCTTCCAAGATAAGAATCACTGTGGAGTGACAGTGCTATAAGCATGGCAGCTATTAGACATTTTACTTTTTAGCCCACTATTGTAGCTGTGCTTTTAACAACAGTTTGAAACATATGTCAGCGAGTGATAATGTTTATGTCTATGCTGTAAAAAACTTCACCTGCAGATTTCTGCGCAGGAACCGGTCAACGAGGCAGTTTTTCTCCTGGTGAGTTGGCAACTCTACTAAACATGTTGTATATTTATATAAGTCAATGCATGGTTTTAGTATAGCAACAAAGTCAAGGCCGTCCTCCAAGGAATTTACAATCAAGGTTTTTTTTAAAGCAGGGGAAATAACAAGAAAGCAGAGAAAAGGGATGAGACAGGGATCAATGAGAGGAAATTCAGTTACAGGAATTTAGACTTCATTTCTGGCAGGGATCTTTGCCATGAGGATCACTGTGTAACCTTGGGCCAATCATTCCCTCTGAGCTTAATTTATCACAGAAAGTTGTTATAAAGATAAAATGGGGAGGGGGGACTCTATAGGCTACTCTGAGCCCCTTCGAATGAAGGGCAGGATGAAAATGTTTGTTGTAGTGGTTGAGAGTGGCAAGACTCTGATCTGGAGAACTGGGTTTGATTCCTCACTCTTCTGCTTGAAGCCGTCTGGGTGACCCTGGGTCAGTCACAGCTCTCTCAGAGCTATCTCAGCCCCACCCACCTCACAGGGGGATTGTTGTGAAGATAATAACACACTTGGTAAACCGCTCTGAGTGGGTGTTAAGTTGTCCTGAAGGATGGTATATAAATCAAATGTTGTTAAATGTAATAAATGCCCTGTCAGTGGAGTTCTGAGGTGAAAGATTCCTATAATGTTCAATGGACTACAATGTCTCTATTGACTAGGGCTTTCACTTAAAATTTCTACTCTTTTGGCCTGCTCGGATGAGTTAAAATTATTTCATTTTCCTCTTCTGAGCTTGTTAAAAATTCCATGCCCACACCACAGCACTGGAGAAGAGGCTAGGAAACACCTGAATCTGTCATCTTATGAAGACAATTGAGCTGTGGCTTTGCTCTGCTGCTGATAGGGCATTTGACTTAAAATGAGGGGGGGGGAGTGTTCAGATTGTGGGTGGACTACAATGGTTTGAGACTTGAGTAGCCTGTGGAATAGAGCTGAGTTTAGATCATTGAGGACGGGAAGGGTTCAGCTGCCTGGACAAAAGGGAGATGTATGTGCATAACCCCTGTCAATGCTAATGGGAGTCACGAGATGAAATTCCCCAAGCGCTGAGGACCAAAGCCGCCCCCTCAATGTGCAAGCAGCATAAAGACGTGTCTGTGTGAGTTTTGGCACAGGACGCTGGCGTAGTGTGGAAGAATAATAGACATCAGAAATGAACATGAAATTGTTTGTTCATCTTGCCCATCCCCACAGAAACCAGTGCAGGATTCTTCTCTTCTGGCTTGTGTTGTCCGCTCAGCATTTAAACAAGCATACACACACGTGAACTTTCCCCTGTTCTTTTTGAGTTTATTGTGCAGTTCCAGGCTCTAGATTCTCCATTAAGCTAGTATGCACTTCATTCTAGCCCTTTCAGGCACTCTCCAGCAGTGTTTATTTTAATTTAAGATCATAAGCATGCCAAAAGAGCCTGTTGGAGCAAGGCAATGGTCCATCTAATCCAGCATTTTATTTCATGCACTGGCCAACTGGTTGCCTTGGAGGTCCAATAACTAGGGCATACAGGCCAAGACCTGTATGCAGTTTGCTAGCAATAGTATTCAGAGGTTTACTGCCTCAGAATATAGAGGCTCCTTTTAGTTTCCTCCATTAATAGACCTCCCCACCATGAGTCTATTTCCCTCTTACTGCCTTCTGTGCTTGTGGCCTTCACTATATCCAGCAGCAGTGAATTCCACAATTTAATAAGATGTTGAATAAACAAAAAATTCTTTTTTGTCTGTCTTTAACGCATCACCCAGGAGTGCCCCCAGTTCTAGTAATATGGTAGAGGGAGAAAAACCTCTCTCTATTCACTTTCTCCATCGCATGCCTAATATTATAAACCTTTATCATGTTCCCTCACTATTTGCCTTTTTAATAAATTGGAAAGTCTCATTCTCTTTAGCCTTTCCTCATAGGAAAGGAACTTCAGCCCCTTAATTGTTTTGGTTGCCCTCTTCTGCACTAATTTCCAGCTCTGCACGGCTATTTTTTAAACACAGCAACCAGAATGTACACAGTATTCCAGATGGAGCTGCACCACAGCTCTATACAAGGGCATTACAATATTGGCTTTTTTATTCTCAATGCCTTTCCTAATAATCCCCAGCGTGGAGTTTGCCTTTTTTACCACTGCTGTACACTGAGATGACGTTTTCATCACTGTAGCACCAACGTCTCTTTCCTTCTCAGAGCCAAACTACAAGTGAGGAATGACACTTGCCTGGCAAGTGAACAGACTCACATGTATTCTTCCCTGTTCCCTTGCCATTCACTTGCTCTCCGCTTGATTAAGTGGAGTGCAAGCGAATGGCAAGTGAACAGGGAGAAATACACATGAGTCTGTTCACTTGCCAGGCAAGTGTCATTCCTCACTTGTAGCTTGGCTCTCAGTCTTGGACAGTTCAGACCCTGTCAGCATAAATTTAAAGTTGGGGGAGAGGAGTTGTTCCAGCATTGTATTATTGTTACTCACACCAATAATGAACTTCATTTGCCAAACTGCTACCTACTCACCCACTGTGGTTCTTCACAATCCACTTTGTTTTTCACCATCCTGAGTAATTTGCTGACATCCACCAACTTAGCCACCGCACTGTTCTCCCCCAGTTTCAAACAAGTGAACAAATTAAGCAACACTGGTCCCAGTACTGATACTTGTGGGATACTTGTGCTCATTTCCCTCTATTGTGAGAACTGTCAATTTATTCCTACTCTTTACTTCCTATTGTTTAACCAGTTTGAATCCATAAGAGGACCCGTTCTGTTAGCACATGACTGCTAAGGTTACTTAGGAAGTCTTTGGTGAGGTACTTTGTTCAAAGCCTTTTGGAAGTATATGACTGTACAAATCTGAGAACAAGTCTCCACTGGGTTGCCTTTACACCAGATCCAAGTGTAATGCTCTACAAGTACACCACACTACCTTTTACTCCTTTGGACATCAATGCTTGGCTAATCAGAAAGCCAGAAAAACAGGACTTAGTATCCAGGTCTCCCATCAGTAGGTCTGAAAGCTACTGATGGGTCCCAAAGTAGCTGTTTCTCTGCACCCTGTGAGAAGTTTCATTTGCATATCAAAACAGTTGCTCAGTTCTGTTTCTAACACTGAGTTGTCAGAAATGTTGCTCTGAAAAAAGAAACTGAAGGACATATATTCATTATTTATTATATTTTTATCCAGCCCTTTCTCCAAAGTATTTAGGGCAGCATATATGAGATCCCTTACCCCCTTTATCCTCACAATTCCCTTTGAGTTAAGGTTGCTAAATGGTCTGGAGAAAAAATGTCCTGTCCCTTTAATAAAGACTTAAGATATTTATTTAGTGCCATGCCATGGAAAAGCTTCAACTGCCTATTTCCACACATTACACTTCTATTAAAGGGACACATTTTTTCTCCAGGTGAGCTGGCAGCCCTAGCTGTGAGGTAGGTTAAACTTAGCCTGGGCTCACGCAGGGAACTTCCATGCTTAATTGGAGACTTGAGCCACAGACCTGTAGTTGAAGTCTGGAGTACACAGGTTGTGCTTTGAGTCCCCAGGATGGTTTCCAACAACCTGGAGAAAAAAAATGCCTTGCCCCTTTAATAGAGACTTAATGAGATATTATTTGCCAGACGATGTTCTTTACCTCTGCGCCATGAAAAACTTCAACTGTCCATTTCCATATGGCAAGCCTATATTAAAGGCACAAGACATTTTTTTCTCCAGGTTGTTGGAAACTGTAGTCCCTACCTGGTGTCACCTTCTGATGTAAGGTGTAGGTTCTCAATTCCTGCCCATGTGGTGCCCAATTCAGACTGTGCAGAAAACGGGCCTCAGCCTCCCCCCAGCCTGTGCCATTTTCCCAATCTGAAGTGGCTCTCACAGGATATGTGTGCCACAGTCACAGTCAGAACAGGCACCACAGGTGGGAACTGAAAACTCATAACTCATGCCTGTCTGTTACACAGGACTTAGGTTGAGGATCTCTGACACCTCCCATGTGCTCTATAATGTGTATGGGCTGTTTACATGCAACTTCCCTGCACTGAGGCAGTATGCACTGGATATTTGGGGAAGGGCAGATCACACAACCCAGAATTCCTACCTGTCTCTTTAAGCATCTAAAAGCAATGGAAGTGTACATAGCCGCTGCAACTCCTTTCCTGGGCCTTTTCCCCATCCTTCTATCTTTTTAGTAGCAAGAAACATAAAGGATTCATTTGGGACTCCGGAAATGGGATACAGGAAATGAAGGAGAGATGTGCCTCTAGGTACATTTGCTGCATTCCTGTCCACTCCCTTGGCACCCTTAATGGAATAAGCAGGATCTCTGGGTTGTGATCTGAGGTATATTTTCCCACCCTGAGCATCAAAAGCTTATCTGAGACCTTATTTGTACATGTAAGACTGGCAGTGTTATGATGAGTCCCAGCCAGTAGCTTCTAGAGTCTTTTTAAAACATAATAACTGTATTTTCATATAGAATGGACAATCTTTAGTGGTTACTTGCATAAAAGAAGGAGGATATCTACACAGCTGGGGATGCCAACTCTGAGCTGAGAAATCTGGAGGCCTGGGGGTAGAGCCAGGGCAAGGGGGTGTTTGAGGGGAGAGACTTCAGTGAGCTACAATGTCATTTAGTCCACGCTGCAAAGCAGCCATTTTTCTTCAGGGGAACTGATCTTTGTCCTCTGGAGATCAGCTGTAATCTGGAGAGATCCCAGCTCCCCCTGGAGGTTTGCAACGCTTCACGGCCCTAAAATGAGAGCAGCTGCCAACATGGGCCAATTAAAAAGTCAAAGGAAGTAGCCTCGCCCTTAGGAAGTTTGTATGTACCTATATTAGGGACTACAGGTGCAGAGTTTGGTCTTACATCTATCTTGTTTTTAAGCTTATTTAGAATCTCTTCCCCTAACCCTCCCCTGCCCCCACAGGTAATCCTTCTAAAAAGAAAATAATTGTTTAAAGAATGGTATATTAAAAAAAATATAAGCACAGAGAGAAGCTGTTAGGCTTTTCCTGTCCAGAAGGATTTGTTTTTAAAAGTGCATTTTGTTCTTCAGTTTAAAAGGTGAGTAGTGTTTCCAAAATTACCAGTTGGTATTTCATTCTGTGATTATTGATAGTCTGTCTGATTCAACATGAACTGTGTTTTGGAATGGTATTATGTAGCATAGCAACTTTTGTCCCTAAGAAAGAATTTGTCTTTAACAGCTGTGTGATACGTAGGAAGCTATTCATTTGGGGCACCTTTCCAACCCATGCTAAGAAAACTGGAATTCGTTGAATAGCCTTCAATCAAACAGCAGTGGGGCAGAATCCTTGAGAAATCATTCAATGGTGGTATTTAGCAGCACGTACTCTTGCGTATTACAAGCTTTTTAGGACCCAGAAGGATATTGGTGGTTGTGTTCTCACTCCTCTACTGCTGTTGGCTTCAAATGAGAATGGCTTGAATGAGAGCAGAACCACAAGTGACAAAAGGCACAGATTGGACACTTGTCTGCTTCCCTCAAGTTTTGATGGGAAATGTAGGCAACTTGGCGGAATGTTGGACAAGTGACAGTTGAAAAGTCCATTGGACAGCAGTCAGAGAGCGAAGCTGCGAGTCCAGGATGCTGACATTTCCCGCCAAAACTTGAGGGAAGCAGACAAGTGTCCAATCTGTGCCTTTTGTCACTTGTGGTTCTGCTCTGAGTTAGATCTTGGAACAAAGGCTGGCTTCCCATTCTCTGTAAAGGGCTGTGTTAATCTGGAGAGGAAGTTTGCTCCTGTGTTGTGCAAGCACTGTCTGTGTGTCTTTTGTCCCTGGGCTTTCCCTTGAGTTCTTTTAACTTGTGTTGGATGGCTAGATCAGAGGGGTCTGGCTTCTTTCACCCCAAGGTAAATGTTTTGCTGCAGCAGTTAAATAAATGGTAACTAAGAGAGAGATGATATTGGACTGGAACCACAGAACATTTTATTAGTTTTCTCTTTTAAAAGAGTACAAACTGCAAAGGGGAGGAGGTAGAGGAAATAGAAGATCTGTTTAGAAGTAATTAGGATTAAGAACAAAACAAAGGATTGGGGGAAGATGTATACTTCTTTGTACATGCTTCCATTTTCTGGTTCTTGGTAGTTCCAAGCTCAGTTCTGCAGAATCGCTCTTTTTCTGTGATGGCTCCAGTCATGTATTTTTCATGGGTCTTGCATTCTAGCGGTGTGCCCACTGCCTAGAAGGGTTTTGGTATTGTTGTGCTGTTTTATTGTTGTATGTTGGCTTTCCCTGATACAGGCTGTCCAAATTTTAAAATTTTGGACTAGCAGAGAGGAGAACTGTTTTATTCAGTTATTTTAATAAGCTTCTTATTCAAGCCCTCAAAAGTGTGCTGCACATCTGGAACCAATTTGGCTGCTGTTTGCCTGAGAACTTAAATAAGAGAAGCAGTTTAAGTCTGGATTTGCAAAGGGGGCTGGAGGGAGTTAATGGGCTGAATAATAGCCCAATGTTGGGCCTAGTCTACAAGTATTAGGAAGAGTGCATGAAGTATCCACTCAGAACTTTTTGCAGTGCAGTCCCTGAGCTGAGTTTCACCCACTCAGTCCATTGACCTCAATGGGTCTAGGAGACTGTAACTCTGTTTAGGATTGTTCTTTTGATGTCCTAATTGCCCTAGCCATTTGTTTGTTTTCTGTTTTATTTTTGTCCTGCCTTTCCTCTAAAGAGTTCAGGGTTGCCTGTTGTGGCTCACCTTTCCCCCATTTTGCCTCACAAGGTTAGTTAGGCTAAAAGACAGGCTTGCTAACCTCCAGGTGGCACCCAGAGAGCTCCTGGAATTACACCTGATCTCCAGACTATAGATAGCAGTTTCCCAAGAGAAAATTGCTGCTTGGAAAGACAGACTATATGGTATTATACCCTGCTGAGGTCCCTCCACTCCCCAAACCCACCCTCTCCAGGTTCCACCCCCCAATCTCCACGAATTCCCCACCCCAGTCTCTCTACACAAGACATCTTACACAGGAACGCTCAAGTGACTTACTTTGTGTGGTCTTATATTCAAGTGTACTCTGTCTCCCTAGCAGTGCATGTGTATCCACAATGGGAGAACACTTGAGCATCCCTGTGTAGTTTTCAATCTCCAAAGGGAAGCTGAAATTGACCGAGTCTTTGAGGAAGCAAAGATGAAATAAACAAACCCTGGGAGGAGTGATCTCTGCTGGCTCTAGAGAGGTGAAACTGACAGAGCCTTCAGTTCCGTCTTTTTAAACTAGGCTTCCTGGCTAACATTGAGCCTTCCTTCCCTTGATCATCCTTGTGTAAGATGTCTTGTGTAGAGAGACTCGTCGTTGAGGAGGGATTTCGATATTCTGTCTGCTACCCTATAGGCTCATGATTCATTCTGAGTAGGACAAGTGACTGTACTGCCACATTTTGTTTTAGTTTAGCCCTTTTAAGCAGTGACTTTTTATTATCCTGTTTTCTCTGCTATTCCAATTCAACATGGGCTCTAAATAATTGAGGGGGAGGGGAATAAACTTAGTATAGGTTTAGTTTGACTGGCTGCTTTGAATTCCTCACTGCCTGTATGGCAAACGATGCATTATTCATTTGAGCTCTTAGCTTGATTCCCAAGCATTAGCTTGTTCTCTGTCCTTATGTGCAGCTTTGTGTGTTTTCTCTGGTGGAGACATAGTGCTCCTTTGGTATGACTCATCTAATGCTGTATTTTGATTGCTTGCAAGTGATTCTCTCGAGCTCTTTCAAAATAAGCAGCGGCAGCCATGCGCATTTCCAGACATGAAAAAAAAGCAAATGCATCTATTAGCCAGTCAAATTAGAAATAATCTTTCCTGGTTGGGACACAAAAGATACTGTATTAAAGGAGATCAACAATACCTCAACTGAACATGTTGATGTCAGTGAGAGAGAGAGAGAGAGAGAGAGAGGAAGAAAAACGTTGTATAAAACATTCACAGACATGTCCAGGGTCCTTCTTTCTTCATTATGACAGATTTTGGCTGCAACGCTAATGATACTTTTCTGGGAGTAAGTCCAATTGAATAACATGGGACTTACATCTGAGTAGACCTGCTTAGGCCCACTCTTTGAGACCAATATGTTCTAGTGTACAGTGGTTAGGAGGCTTCATTGTGTGAAAGAGGAGCAGCTTGTAGTAATGTGTAAAAGCTTGCCTATACTCCGTGCTGGCATTAATTTTTCAAAAACTGAAAATGCAGAGCAAGTTTTAAAAAAAATACTATTGGAATTATTATTATAATTCAGAAAATGCTGGCAAAAGGAATAACTAATGTTGTGCTAAGAGCAGAATTTTAGGATTCTTTAGGTGAAGTTACCCCTACAGAGGCAAAAGTAAACAATAGCCCACTCTGTTTATATATTAAAAGTTGCATAGAGCTCCCACGTTTAATTCAACATTGAGTTGTTTAACCTTAGTCTGCTTCCATGTAAGTAGTGGTTCTTAAATTGTAGGACCCAAAAGAGGGTCACCACACTCTAACAATGAGTCAGGAGGAAACAGGAGGGACATGGTGAGCTAGAACAGTCTCCGTGGCAAATCTGGGTTTGCCTCTCAATATGCCCCAAATTGAGTAATTTGAAATGTAGTGTTGGATGAAGAGTTTTACAGATACCATGGACTGTCACAAAGACAAACAACAGGTTCTAGGTAAAATCAAGTCTGAATTCTCCCTAGAAAATGACTAAATAGAGAGTATTGTGCTTTGGTCACATCATGAAGACAAGCTTTGCTGGAAAAGACAATAATGCTAGGAAAAGTTGAAGGCAGTAGGAAAAGAGGAAGACCCAATTTGAGATTGACTCAGTTAAGAGTCCTGTAGCTCCTTTAAGGCTAACCAACTTTTTGTAGCATAAGCTTTCGAGAGCCACAGCTCTCTTCGTCAGATACATGGAGAGTAATGCCCTCCATGCCCTCTAAGCATGGGGAGGGTATTACCATTACTATTTTGCTATTACAGACTAACACAGATGCAGATGAATGCTACAGATGAATGCGTCAAGGCCTTCAGCTTGCAAGACCTGAGCAAGGCCATTAATGACAGGATGTTTTGGCGGTCATTAATTCATAGGGTTGCCCTAAGTTGCAAGCTACAACACACATGCATGGTATGAAAGGCCATGAAATACAGCCTGTTGCTCAATAACCCTGTCTGTTTATAAAAACCAAATGGTGTTAAAGGTGATAACTGATGTGCGATCGCTGTATTTTATGTTAAGAAGGGGGAATGGACTGTAGAAGTACTTTACCAGTAGTGGGTCCTGAAAGTACTATAAGTTTAGAAGTGAGTCCAGCTTCAAAAAGGTTGAGAACCACAGACCTAGGGATATCAGATAAAATGAAGGACAAGAGTCTGCAGCTTTAATAATTATTTAGCAGAGGGAAATGTCAGCAGGTAAACCTTTTCTCCACCCCCGAAACACTGAGCCATGCCAGGCTGCATCTGCTAATAGTTATGTTGCCGAGGAAATATTAAAGGTACCGTAGCTTTATCCTCTCCATTGTGGTGTAGTGGTTACTGTTGGACTAAAGTCTGTGAGACCAGGGCTATCATGAAGCTGTCTGGCTGATCATGGGCCAGTCTCCCTTGCAGATTCACCTACTTTACAGGGTGGTTATGAGGGTTAAAAATCAAGAGAATGATCTGAACTCCTTGGAGGAAGGACAGGTAAAAATGTAGTAGAATAAAATTATTTGGGGTAACTGCCCATTGCATCAGACTGTTTTCCCCTACAAGCACTCAAAGCACTTCTGCGCATGCGCGCGCACACACTTCAAGCTGCCCAGCATCTTTAAGCCTACTGTTTGGAGGAATGGATTGTTTGGATAGATGCTATCTTGTTTGTTGTGATTCCTTTTTTAAAAAATGTAGAGTTGATCTTTTTGTTTTCAAAAGAGGAAACCTGAATGTGACGTTTTTAGCTGGAAGTAATAGAGACCTTCTGTTGTGTAGAAACTTGCTGCTCCTTCTTGAGATGTGGCTAACCCATTGTTATCAGAGGCGCCACAGCATGTTTTCATAGTAATTTTTGCTGCTTCAGATGAGCTTTCCTATTATTCTGGTTAAAAATAAATGCAGCATTTGATATCAGCAGAGTATTTGGGTCTCAGAAACTGCTGACTTATTATTTTACAAAGCATGGATGCTTGCATTACAGAATTCATAGGGGGCTGCCCCAGCAAAAGTGAACTTGGAAATGTCCCTGTGGATGGGGCACTGGCTTCAAAGGGAAGTTTTGTGCAGTAGATGAAAAATATCTGCCATCAAAGAATCCCTGCCATTGTTGATACAATGATGCATTATTCCACGTTTATAATTTGACAGTGCTATTTCCCTCTATTTCATATTATGTTTATCTCTCTTCTGAACTTGGCTGTTATCTTCCAAGTTCTATGTATCTCTTGCTGCCTGCTGTTGACTGTAGACACAGAACCGATCACTGCACCAACTTTATTGTTGAACTTGGCGGTTGTTGCGTGTTTAAAACAGGTTGGGTTTGGGAGCATAGCTTGATGAGACTGGTGTAGTGGCACTCAGGAATCTGGATACTGTTCTGCATTTTCTTTACTGGAATATCATCTAGTTGGTTGCATGTAGTAGAAGGCAAATGACATCTCAGTATATATTATTAACCAATCCTTCAGTTTAGATACATTCCAGAAAAATAACCAATGTAGCAGTTCATGCTGCCCAAGCAGGTGTGTAGTCCAATCCTTGACATTTTACAGATGAAAAAGGGGCATGCTTTTAATCCCCCCCCTTTATACCAGGAATTGCTACCCAATCCCCTCTCCCACTTGCTGAACTCCGTTCCTGTCTGGTGTATATTGGCTTACTGTGAAATAGCTTGGCCTCTATTGATTTAAAAGCCAAAAGGGTGGTTTTGATGAAGATATATACAAGGGGAAAAATAAAACTGATCTATAATATGTTGTCAACCATTCAAAACTGACTTGGGCAGTTGCTCTCTCTCTCTCTCTCTCTCTCTCTTTAAAAGGTGGGATGTGTGCAGCAAGAAACAAAAATTCAATGGTGCAGTAGAAAAAATACTTTTATTCCAAAATACTTGCTCCTACACAATATTGGGTGGGGGGGAGCAGAACCATAAGGCAATGCACTGCCAGTACCTAGAGTGAAAGAGGCATTTTGAAGGGGAGCAGGAATAGGGATAACTATTTACTAGGGAATGGTACCAGGAATCAAGGGCTGTTCCTGGTAAATAAGGACAGCTGGAGAATATGGGGGAGATAAGATAAATGCCATAGGAACACTCTATACCCCCACCCCAATTAGTGCTTTAATTACACAGGAACTGGAAGTCTGCAGGCCAAATCCGGCTTCTTAAAGGATACCAGTGGGGGTGCTCCAGTTGCCAACGGAGAGGCAAAAGAGATAAGCAAGTCTGGTGGCTGGGGTGATGGAGGTTTGGCTGGCTGTCCACTTTGAAGGGGGGGCTGGGTCCCACCCTCCACGTGGCCTCCCCCTGACCAGGGCCTTGGAGACTTGAAAGCTTGGACAAACTGGGTTAAAGGTGTCTGGTTTTGTTCTAGGGGAGAGGGGAGAGATAAACTCCAGACTTGATTGCAGTTTAATTATACTTGGAGGGGGGATTCCTTTCTTAACAATGCATTGTGCAGTTATCTGTGGACACTGATAGAACATGGTGATGCAAATTCTGTTTGGCATTTTTTTGAAGACACTGGCTGAAGTGTGAGGGTAGTCAGGTTTTGTTGTTCATTTCCCCTAGTGGGAATTGCTGTGGGCTTTATTAACATTTTATGTTGTTGACTGTTAGGCTGAAGAGGGAGAGTAAGGAACCTTTCGCTGTAGGCTGCCTGCATCCCTCAAATCATAATAATGCATGCATCTACATTTGAAAGCATTATTAATTTTTTATCTGGTCTTCCCCCATATGAAAGCTCTCTCATCTGCTAGTACTTGTCTTTTAAACAATCTGGCATTTCACAGTAGGGGGTCAGAATTTGAATGCTAACCTCCATAATCCTGGGATTAATTACACAATTATGCCACAGTCTGGTCAAAAATGATTTAAAGTGGAATAGGAGGAGTTAACTTAATGCCACTTGGAAACGCAATAGGAGAACTGGGCCCTGAGTTGGCAATTGCCCCTCTGATATGATTGCTTCATGTTTATTTATTTACTTCATTTATACCCCACCTTTCTCCCCAATGGGTACCTTACATTAATCTCCTTTCCTTTATTTTATCTTCCCCACAACCTTGTGAAGTAGACTAGATGGAGACTGGCCCAAGGTCACCCAGCAAGCTTCCATGGCAGAGTAGGGATTCAAACCTCATTCTTCCAGATCTTAGTCTGAATCTAACCACTATTACATGACGCTGGCCATAATGTACAGACTAGCTTGCTGTGACTGTCTGGAACATATCTGTACTACTGCAGTGGCCAATAGCCCCCAGAAACATGGATGTTGATATCAAAAGACTCTACTCCACAACTGCGATACAGTTTGGGGTAATAATAATTGCAATACATTTGTGGCATCTGCCTATTTATTCCCTGATGGTGTGTCTGACAAATTTCCAGCTACACCTGAAGTGAGGTTGGAGGAGCCTTTGGAGTGCCTAATATGGGGGAAATGTGTAAACACTTTAATTGGTATACTGTGGCGAAACTGTTGGCAAGGGATCCTAAGTATTGCAGTTCCATGGAAGAGAGGCTTCTTCACTATGGTAGTGGTGGAAAGTTTCACCAAGTCTTAGCCAATTTATGGTGACCCTTGCTAGGGCTTTAAAGACAGGAGACTAATAGAGGTGTCTTTCCATTGCCTTTCTCTGCAACCCTGGTCTTTGTTGGAGGTCTCCCATCCAATTACTAACCAAGGCTGACCCTGCTTAGCTTCTAAGATTTGATGAGACTCTGGTATAACCCTGCAGAATTATCAGGGGGCCTTGAATAAAGTGGGCAGAGCTAAACCCTGGTTGTGTGTCCCAGCTGTAGCT